>NC_068944.1:70360817-70960817 GCF_026419915.1 Harpia harpyja
CAACTTACATGTGGAAACCTCTGTTTGAGCTGAGCAGTAGTTTCAGGGCACTTTTTTCAGAATGAGGTATAACAGCAAGTCCAGAATGAAAGTTTAAAGCATAAACTTGGGTAAGTAATGCCCATTATTAGCAGCTGATAGTCTATAGCTAAAAGTCTTGGCTTTCATAGAGACAACATTTTAAAATGTTAAGACCTCAAGGTGAGGAAGGTGCCTGTTTGACAGGCAAAAAAAATGAGGATCAGACAGACTCATATCCATAAACCTATGAGCATCCATTAAGTCTGAATGTCTTTATGGAACACTTTCCACCGAACTCAGAAGTGGTTATTAAAATAAAACCATGACCCCAACTCCCCAGAAAAGTTTTCTTGTGAACCTTCAGTTCATAGTTTCAGTGGAAGACAGTTTTAAACATGCTTTGGCTGTCCTCCACTGAACCATCCCCTTGAGCAATTCGTATTGCCAAAAGAGAAGCATTTAACAAACATTAATTATGTTCACATGCCATGGCCACCTCTGTGAACAACACAATTCTCAGACCAGTTGAATTAAAGAAGGAAAAGTAAGAATTTTCAGCATAGCCCATATCTTAAAATACACAACTGCATCACAGAGGGTGTGAGACATACAGGCACCTCTGAAATCCAGGGCTAAAACTTTATCAGGATCAAAATTACAGAGGGAGAAGTTGAGATTTCCAGGGCAATAAACTCCAGAGCGTTACAAAGGGAAGCTGATGGTGAGGCAGCCTTCTCCTTTATTTAATGCCAACATGAGAGCCACTGATGTAGTTATCCATGTGCCCCGTTACATCCCACCAGGGGAAGGGAGAAGAAATGGATCCAGAAGCCAAAAGCATGTTTTTCATTCTCAGCCAGGAAGTTAACTAGCAACTATCTGTTACCTACAAAAGCCTCACTAATATATATATAAAGTTTATGTTTCCTGCCCTGACTTATACTTCACAGAAAATTATGATGGAGAGGTGGACAATGCACTTACCTGAAAAATGGAAATGATACAATTGATTCATAAAACCTCCAGGTAGCAACTAGATCAATCCTGTTGGGGTTAGTAGCATAGTATCTCCAGGCAGCCTGAAGTACAAAGGAGAGGAAATAATTAGTGTTAGGTAAAGCTATTCCCCAGGCTGACAGCAGCCAGATTGTTTCAAAGAACATAACGATGCACCTGAGTGACTATCTGGAAATTAATTACTAATCAGCCATAATGACTGAGTGTTACTATATGGCAAAATTATTGACACTGGTTTATGATCTGGGAGGACTGTTAAAGGAGACAGGACATGGACAGAACCACCAATAACAAGAAGATATTACATTTGATTAAACTGGTTTTATTCTTCTGTCTGGTATGTCTAAAAGAGCTTCAGGCACTGCTGGACTTGTCCAATATTTCTGGAAGTGCTTAAGCTAGTTTACTATCTAATGTACCATCAGAGGAAATTTTGCTGAGCAATTTTCTATTTCAGCATTCAGCTCCAATGAAAATTCTCTAAGCACATAACTAAACAATACTGTAGCTAAATTAGCTACCTCGTAAGTGGAGATGCTTTAATTTAAAAGGTGAATTCAATTCACAACTCATCCCTGCAGCCTCTTCTGTTTGTTAGTGTTTTTAATGAGAACAGCATAATAAGCCACTCAGCCTGTTTCTCCTGAGGACTGGTCTGATCCTGAGCACCAATGCTTCCATCTGATCTCACAGAAACTTTCTCTGTTCCTCTGTGTAAATGCTGCAGTTTACTTCACTGCCATCAGGGTGCGCTCCACACCTACTAAGAGTAACACTGTCAAATTTGTCAGTCCCCTGACTAGTAATTTTAAGCTTAATTTTCTGAATTCATAACAAAGGCCATAACTGAAGTCCAAGTGAGCTAAGAAGCCTCTTCGCATTGAATCCTCTGATTGTCCAGCGGCGTAACAGGAGATCCAGGGTGTGTTTCAGTTTTTACAAACCACATCCACTGTGTATGTCATTTGCCTTGATTGAAACTGTCAGTTTCTATTGTGTTATTTCTCTTGCTGTTTTCACACCAATAGCAACAGAACTTTGTTTGCACATAAAAGCACTCTCTCAAGAGAAATAACAAAACCTGGATTTTGGAAAGAATATGTTCTTGACAGTTTGTTTTCTGTGATATCGTGGCACTGATGCAGAAGTTGGTTGGTTTCCAGAAGCTAGCAGATGAGACCCTTTCTTCTAAAGACACTGTTCTTCTGAAAGATATTCTGGGAGTTGAAAGATTCCTCAAAAACTCCAAGGACCACTAGATTATCTAGCTTAATGTGAAAAAACTGACTCCTTTACAAACACAGATTCTCACCTCCCACGATGGGAAATTTGGGCAGGGGGGAAGCGGTGGCCCTTGTTAACATGATGCAGCAGTCTTCATACACAACACTTTCAAGGAGAAGATAAGTAGCTGCAAACCTGAATGAGTTCAGCTGCTGGCTTTCTTCTTTTCTCAAAATGTTTTTGACGGTGTTGCTCCTGGACCTTCAGTGCCAGCCCTGAGCCCAAAATGCCCTGAAAGCATAGAGTGATGCAATATTTTAGACATTTCTTACTCAGAAAAAATGGATGAATAATGAGAAGAAACAGATCTATAGATGGAGATGGATATGGCTACATGGGACCTTTGTGCAGTACAGCATGCCTTTCCCACTGCTGTGCTCATGAGACGACGAGTTTGTCATGATCCTCTCAAGGGCCACAGGCCACACCAAATAATTTTAAGGTCCTCAACAGACTTGTTGAATGTCTACTGCCTTTCCAGGCTGGAGGTCTCCAGGTGGTGTATTACTTTCCACTCAGGGTAGAGTGAAACTCTGCTTGTGGGATAAAAGAGCTATGCTAACCATACTCTGGATTTGGGTGTGCGGGACTTCCCATCCTCTGTGAAATTCTTTCCAAGTCTCAGTCTAAAGGAAAAATATCCTAAAATCTGGACTTGGGATTGTTTCAGTTGCTGTTTGGTCCATCTCACCCAGATCTTGTCTTATTCTTACCTGAGGACTTTGTAGACAAGGCAAATATTTGGCCTATGTAACACAACAGAACAAATATACTTTCAAAAGCAATTTAGAGATCATTTCTTAAGCAGCCAGAGTAGGATTCACCTGGCTAGATCAAAAATACCTGTACTGTCACCTGCTATCTAAATTCCCTTTAATCTTAGTGGGTAGAAACAGCACTTCTGTGGTGGTGTCAGAGATCTTCTCTAGGAAAGAAGGGAAACAGGTGAGATGAAAAGCTCTGCAGAGCTGCACTGGATATAAAGGATGACCACTGGTCTGTGATGATCACTCAGATGTAGATCTCTGTCTTGCAAGTGTTTAGAGCTGGGTAAGATGGGCCCAACCCTAATTATTAAAACAACAGGCTTCAAATCCTTTAAAAATAAGTGTTGTGTGGCTATGTCAATACCAGTAAACTAACCTGAGCCAGGGTACAGGCTCATGAACTGCCCTGTGATTTCCCAGAGTGTTCACTTCCTGGATTAATTTTGTCCTGTGCCAGCTAGCACTGTCTCAGACAATGCCCACACATGGTTCGAGGAGTATTGGGGTGACACACTATTCCAAATAGGCTCTATGCAAAATTAGGAAGAAAGGAGTTTGATTTACTGATATAGACCAGCTCAAGTGTCTGAATCACTTCTTAAAAAGGGATTTTGATTCCACTGGCAGTTTTGATCACTTTACCTTCTTTTTGCAAGTGCATAGCACAGGGCTATGGCTAACAGAGGAGGGGAAAGGTACTTACTGCAGGAAGAGCAAAGAAAGACACTCCAATGAGAGAGAATGTAGCTGCAATCAGCCGTCCCTCCCATGTTTTGGGGGTCTTGTCGCCATACCCAATCGTAGCAAGGGTGATCTGTGGGCAGAATGACCAGGACTTCCCATAAGAAAAACAAAGCCAACAGATCTGCTTTAAATGTCATCATGAAACCAGCATAACCCACTTAGCTCTATGGGTGTTTATGCACACCTTCTTGAAATAGGATCTTGACGATGGGCCAACCAATTTTTTTTAATGGCATCATAGACCAGAGGCATTGCACCATGGACAATGGATTTAGTCTTAAAGCAGCTGCCTTTCTAGGATGCATTTGCTGAAAGGGAACTCCATGTGACATTGCATGTGGAGTCAGTCTCCTGCTCCCCATCAGTGCACAGTTAGGAGTGGGACTTGGCAGTTAACAGCTTGCAGAGCTTTAGCAACTGATCAGGACTACCTGTCTCTGAAGTCCCAGTCTTTTTAAAACAAAGATGACTTTGTGAAAACTTACTCCTTTCCTGCACAATTGCTGACTTCCAACTGTGTACATTTTCTCACCAGTGAGACTCTACCTAAGTGTCCTAGATATGAAAGGATATGAAAATATCCAGGTGTTGTATGCAACAAGTGACA
This sequence comes from Harpia harpyja, assembly GCF_026419915.1. Taxonomy (NCBI): domain Eukaryota; kingdom Metazoa; phylum Chordata; class Aves; order Accipitriformes; family Accipitridae; genus Harpia; species Harpia harpyja. The sequence goes on from NC_068944.1 coordinate 70,365,258, forward strand.
TTTTGATTAATAGTAGGCGGGAGGGATCTTGCCATTTATGAGTGAACTGCATTAAATAAAAAATATGGTGCTGAATTTTAGTCACAGCATGATATAGACTCCCCTAACTATTGGTAGCAAAGCAACATGAATTCTGTCTACCAGGTGGCAGGAAAAGTTTGTGATCAAATGAGCAGTGTTGCAAACCAATACTCCTCTCTTCATCAGAACAGACAAGAAGAGATGTATTAAATGTGCCTCTTGCTCAGTATCCTACCACCAAAAGCATTCTTTGAGTGATTTGGGGGAATGCATGTAACAAGAGAATTGTTGAGTTATCCTTTCCAGAAACATTTTTCTATTATTTTCTGCATCTGAATCCAGAGACATCCTCAGTCACTGGCTCCTTATGGACCAAACTTCCATGAATGACTACCTATACTGCCCAAAACTTTGATGCACTTTGCTAGCCCAACAGAACAGTCCATTGGCCAGCTCTGTTTTTCCCATTTTCTGAGGGACATAGCTCCCACAGGCAGGATACTGCTGTCATGAGAGCTAGTCCTCCCATAGACAAAGGCTCTGCCAGTGCAGTTATACCTGAAGAGACACTCCACTGAAAAAGAGGTTTCCCAGAAGCCAGGAGCACAGACTGATTTCTGAAGAAGGTTTAAGCACCTTCTTTCAGCCTTTGTCTGACTGAAAATCAACAGGGATATAAGTTCAGTTAATTGGTTGTAGGGGCATCCCTACTTTGGTAATGTTATGCCAGTAACATGCCTCTCACCCAAATTTAGCAGCACTTATACTGTAATCCCTAACATCAATACTTTCTCTTCTTGGATACAAAGTTTTTAAGGAGGGGATAAGGTATTTTTTGAGTCACTTACCAGCCCCCACCACAGTGCATCTGCATAGGTTTCAAACTCTTCCTTCATCTCCACCCCATTAGCATCCTTTTCAGGAACATCTTTTTCAACCAGATAAACAAGAAACGAGGACAGGATGAGCGTCAGGAACCCGATATACCAAGCAGTGATGAGTTCCTGCAAAAGAAATAGATGGAAAATGGAGGGGCTGAAAAGTCTCAATACACACAGTAGCAGAGTAAACGTCAGGAGAAGAGAGAAGCACGAAGGATAACAGCAGAGCTGTCGCTGCTGGCTTGGTCACAGTCCATGACCAGTCCAGCTCAGCACTTACTGGGAATTAATGCAGAGATTTACAAGAATTAGCCCTTACATGGCATCTTCCTTGGGAACAGCTTGGAGCAATCTGCAGCTGTAGTTCTGCATAAAGCTGGGTTAAGGGCTTGGCTGTACCCATGACACAGGGTGCTGCAGGGCTCTGTCCCTGACCTTGACTCTTCCCGTTCCTGCTGCCCCTAGGCTTGGTCAGTCTTGGCAAGCAAATCAACAGCTCTGCCCTCTCCCTACCTCCAGAGAGCCAAGGCTGCAGGATGCAGTTCCTTCTCTTTAGGCATATCAAAGCAGGTTCCACCATGAATGTTGTTTTCACCATGCATTGATGCAATAAGAACAGACCTTGAAAATCCTCTGTGTGAAAATAAAACCTGAGCTTCCTTGTTTTAGAGAGAGTGACTAAAGTGGAGTGTGTGGCTAATCCCACTGAGGTGGGAGGTGCAGCAACCCAATTTAAAATTGAAGCAATGTCTGAAACAAAGCAGAAACATTTTTGGTAAAGTTCTTCAAAAGTGGGTAAAAAATCAATATTCCAGTTCCTTTCATTTTCTGAGAACTGCATTGGGATTGGGGGGGGATAAAAAAAAGCTGTAGCTGACAATTTCATAATTGAGTCTTGAGATAAATCAACTTTCTTGGCTAATTTCTGGTGTGCAACCACAGAAGGAAATTTGTTGGCTAACCTTGTTATCGAAATTGTTTCTTTAGTGTCTCCAGTAAAGCCAAGTTCTCACAAACCCTTCTTATCTCCCTTAGCCAGCTGAGGTCTAAAAGGTGGTGGTGAGGAATCAAACAAGGAACATTTGAACGAAATCCCACACAATGAAGCCTTAAACAATTTCTAAACAACGTATTTGGCACATAGACTTCTTCCATGATCTCAGTTTCCTGAGAAACATTTTTGACATAAGTGTTTATGTGCCACCTGCCTTGTAGCAAGTTTATATGGGGAAGAAACAGAAGTTGGTATGAAATGAAGCAGGGTGGGTATCCCTATCAGCCACTACAAAGAATCAAAGTCTAATTATGCTGTGCCAGCTGGCATTTTAATTTTCAAAAACCCCTAAAATGTCAGGAATGTCATTCATGGATAAGAAAAAGCAGTATGTAGCACAGAGTATATGCAATTTTTCTACACCCTGTGCAGATGAGAAATCTCATCTAGAGGATTTTTATGCAGATAGTTTTTAACTTGTAATAATGTTTGGTGAAAATGCAAGAACAGAACATATCTGTCTGGTGCGAGACAGGATATGTCTGTCTATAGCATCAATTTATACCAAGTGAAGATGATTTTAGAAATTTTGTCTGTCTGGGTTCACACTGTGTGCATCTTTGTATTGTCTGACCCATGCTTCCAAACAGAAATTATACCAGTAGCTTCCTCTGAAACCACATTTCTGCTAACCAGCCTCTTTCCATCCCTCCGGAGTCCTGCTCCATCTGTTGATCAGACAAGTCTGAGAAGCCACTACAAACATGTTGCAACTACAGAGGCGTTTCTGTCAAAGATTTCAACATAATTCACCGTTACAGGGATGTCCCTGCTCTCATTCAGTGTAAAGGCAAAATTCCTATTGTAAAGAGTGTGGGAATGAACACTCTCTCCTGTCACTTCCCAGCACCACTATTGAGTAGAGAAGGGTAAAACAAGGGCAGAAATTGTTCAGAGAATGGAAGAGGGAACAAAGCTGAAAGGACAAAACTATTGCTTGAACTACTAGACATAATCCCAAGGCATTGCTGTACCTGTGCATCCCCTCTCTTTCCCTTCAATGTCACTCCCCCAAACCCAGCTGAGCCCTGCAAGCTCCTCGCTTACTTTGCTGTGTGCACAAATGGCTGATCCCAAAAGTTTCCACGTGCCGCCCCGCCTGTCCATTCGGAGCATCCGTAGGATCTGAAGGAAGCGGAGGCTTCTGAGAGATGTGGCCAGAACATTGCCTTGGTTCCCAACAGCAACCACTGGCACTGAAGCAATCAGCACAAAGATATCTGCAAGGCAAAAAGAACAAAGCCTGCCAACAAAAGTGGCCCCATCACCTGCTTCTTAATCCCATCTGGTTGTGCTGCAAATTTCCCTAGGAAAATTTTAAAGCTGCCTAAAAAAATGCCTTCTCTTGCCAATTAAACAGATATCTGCACCTGCCACACAGTCGGCATCATGCACAGAACACACCAGAAAGCCTCGTAATCTATTTACAGATCAATGCACTGGACTTGAGACACTGTCTGAGCTAGCTTAGGGATGCACAGAAACAGTGTCCAAATGCTGACAGAAAAACAACCTTCAATTCATCTGTCCCACAGGAACACCATAGTGAACAGGTCAGCAAATAAGAAATTCAGGTTTTGATAGTGCATCTAGTATTTTGTTCTTTTAGCTGAGTTTTCCCATTAAAATCTCAAAGCCAGCACTACAATTTTTTGTAAGCGCTCACAGGGCCAATTTGCTGATCAACTGAAGAGGTTTGAAATGCAAATCACATCACTTCTTCTTGTTTTATTTCTTTTTCTTTCTTTTCCTTGTTTCCCCCCTGCTTTTTGGTCCTATACATATACAAGAAAAAAGTGGTACCAAAAGGCTTCAAACATTCTCCGAGCACTCAGTCTTTAAATTGTCTTCATACTGTATTTCCAGCCAAAAAGAATGGCACTGGATGGATTTCAGATTTCACTTTCAATCATTCTCAAAACAAACTTGTGCCAGTGACAACCAAAAGATGATATTAATAAATCCAGTGGGAACTTTTCTGTTCTTTACCCAGATATCAGTGAAGATTCATTCTCAGAAGTGAGATGACACTTTTACCGAGAAGGCATGAGACAGTATCCCACTTGCTCACACCACGCTCTACTGCCTTCACAATGTTATTAAAAGTATAAGATGTATTTATACAACAGTAGCACCCAAAGGAGCACTACTAAATTGAAGGTAGCACAGATGCACAAGGAAAATTTGTTCCAATTTTGTCTACCCTTAAGACCCACAAAATGAACAAAAGGAGGGAGAGGGAAGAGAGTGACATGTGTTCATATAACTGCAACACCACAGCTCCCCAGAGTGCTATGTGCTGTACAAATAAGGAACAAAAAGCTAGCGCTTGGCCTGAAGAACATTGAAACAAATGAGGGAGTCCTGAAAACAGTGAACGAATGTGGATGCGTATGACAGCTGCTTAGGGCAGAGTGAGCTCCTAAATATTGGCTGGTTGGTTTGTGGACATAATGGGGAGTTGTAGGAGGGGATTCAAACATAAATCATGAGTAGTTTTATGGAGAGTTGTAGGCAGTGCCTTCCAAGCCTGAAAAATAACATGGATGAAATCACAAAGATACTTGTTTGCAAATGCAGACCAACATTATGAAGGTAAAACACAACATTTGAATATGAAAGAGGACTGAGGAAGTTGGTATAGGGTTGGGATATGAAGTGGTTTGAAACTGAAAGCAGACAAGGTATATTTGGGGATGAGCTTAAGAAAAATGCAGTGGGACTCAGGACAAGGAAAATGTGTTTGAATGGTAGAAGGATCCATTTTTTTTCTCACTGACCAGCTACCCAAACATCTCTCAAATTAATCGTTATTGCTGGGTACTTCAAATAACTACTCCAAGCAGGACACAGCTCCTAGCCCAAAGGGCAGATCTAATTTCAGGGCTCTTTGCACTGCCATTCACTGGTTCTTGGACATCCCCCCACACTGGCTCAGAAGGAAAAGGACATAACAGGGAACAGTAGTAGAGAGCATATGCCTACCCAGCATGCACAAAGGCTTCCTGGCAAATTTGAGTCTCCCTCTCCATCCTTTGTAGCGACAGCAACACCCAGCAGCCCAGATTCTTAAGGCAAACTCTGCTCCAAAGATGAAAATGGCAAAAGTTTCCTGTATCAAAGACATAAGCTACACTGTTAGACTCATAACAAGTTTTGCAGTAATTCTGGACACAAGGATATAGCTGAAGGAAACAGATGAGGTGCAAGTGTTGGGGTAGATGTGTGAGAGAGAGAAAAAAAAAAAGTGGGGAGGAGAATATAGGTTTATGAAAGAGGCAAGGCAAAGTGGGACATAGCTTTACAGCCTGGTAAGTATTCTGCAGAAAGGATGTGCCCCTGCTGTTGGGTAAATGTGAAGTGCTTACCCTGCCTTAATGGAAGGGCAAATACTTCACAAAAAGACCTCCTGTTTCACACAAAATGAGAAGACATATGTGAGTGCTGACTGCAAAGTCCCCAGTGCACTGTATACCCACACCCGGGGTTACCCACCAGCAGCTTGTTCATGCAGCCATATCTATAGAGACAGGGACAGGATACGGTATATTCATATGGTCATAAATTTAAGGCAATGACAAAGGCATATATAAGACAAATTTAAGGCATATATTACTCCCTTAAATTTCTGGTGCATGGAAGAATGGGCTTTTCCACCTTGCTCGAGAACCCTTCTAAGCATGGGGAGGGAATGGGGAGGAGAGACCTTCTCTGAGGTGCTCAGCGGAGATGGGCCAAGGGCAGCATGGGGCACGCAGTTACTTTTCCTCTCTGTGAATAGCTGGCAAGGAGGAAAGGGGGATTTTTCCTGATGCTCATACCCACAGCTGCTAGGCACTTCTGAAAACCACCGAGAGCCACATAAAAGCAAGCACAGGAGAAGGAAAAATAACCTCAGGCTTCTTCAAATGTGAAAAGATGGGTCTAAGCAGGATAACAGGGACCAAAAGCAAGTTTCACATTCCCTAGGGGAGGAGGGTGTTTTCATACAGGCGTTTTTTTGGGAAGGAACATGCAAGGGGAATTCACCTTTCATTCCTTTTGGCATTTAGTTCTTGCTCGGATCTACATGTCTCTGGGGGTACAAGGGGAAATGGAAATTGAGATCCCAGAACTACTTCTGCTGAGCAGTTTCCCTAGGGATGCTTTTCTACAAGGCCATGTTAAGTGAGAGGTTGTGTTCTCTATTTCGTGACAGCTAGGGGAACAGAGGAAGTTCTCTGTTAGGGTCATTTGCATAAAATGATTAATACATCATGTTTATACTTAAGGAGGGTTTTTTCCCTTTTTTTTTCTTCTGCCAAATGGGAGGCCTACAGAAATACAGTCTTGAGCATGAACTCCAGCATTTATAAAACAAGCATGCTGGAAACACAGAGAAAGGAATATATTGGCTGCAAATACATTTTCTCTCATGGATAGTCATCGGAGGCACTGCCCGCAACAATTTCAGTTATGCTGCTCTTGGGCACAAGCATGAGTCCAATTCCGATGTCCTCCCTTGAAAGAAATGCTGGGATTGGTAGAACACTATAGAATGAATCAAACTTGTTGAATGATCCCCGAAAAAGGAGTTTTCAAATGTGCTCATGTCTGGCATGGTCATTAGGAAATTTATTGATACTTTGATGGTAGAACTGTTAGGCAAATGCCAAAAAGCCATTATTTAAAAGTCTCAGGCTAGAATTCTTCCTCTTTCCTTACTTCCCTTTTACTCGGTCAGTGTTGACAATGGACTGGGAACTTTCCAATGTGTAAGTGTACGGTCACTGCTCCAGGACCAACAGAAGAAATCCTATTGCATGCAGAGCTGGGAGTAAGTTTCCATCACTGCTGATGGGGCTGATTTCAATTCAAGGACATTACCAGGGTGATGCAGCAGCCAGTCCACTTACCAGCAAGAGGAGCCAGTCTCCTGAAACAGTTTCATACTCCTTGAAAGTTGTCAGGACAGCTAAGATCAAACACCCCAAGACAATCAGAAACCTGGAATGAAATAAAAGGAAAAAACACAGCATTGTTACCGCTCTCTGTATTTGCACTGGACATGTTGCCTTTAACAACCTGGGTGGAGACCTTCAGGGGATGGCTACTTCCCATCCGTGAGCAGTGAGGTGGGCTCTCATGAAGATCAAGGGTTCTCAACCTGGACAGGCTGGGTCTGGCAATCAAGAAATCATGGCAAGATCCTAAATCAGAATGCTCCTGGGACAGACATGCATTAATTAACTCGTTTGCATTCTTCAGAAAGGAAATGGGTGATACTGCATTTTGGGAAGGGATTGTATGGTATGGCAGAGGACTGTAATGCTCAGGAGGTCTATTCCAAGCTGATATGCTGTGTGCTTCACAAAATGGCACTGCAGTTTCAGTGGAATGAATCTACTTGGCACACCCTGAGACCTGAGAAGCAGTAAACGCTTCACTACAATGCAGCACCAGGAAAAACTCTCCCTTGAAAACTGCACTGTGTTTCACTTTCCTTTTCTTTTTGCACTTATTTCTATGCAGATGAAAAGATGAAAAGGTTTGAAAGAGAAACAATAGAGAGGGTAAATTTCTGCTCTCCAGTAAATGCAGTGCGTGATAAATCACTGCCCCTGTGCTATTATCTGTCTGGGAGGCTCCAGAAGACAGAGATTTGACTGAAAATTTAACTCCCACTGCTGGTAAATCCAATTCAGTCCAATCTAAAGTTACATTTACTTTGTAAAACTATTCCCAGGATCAAGCTATTCAAAATCTTTTATATATAAAGAGGTAAGAAAAATCAAGGGAGTCTCACAAGTGATTACTGTGAAGCAGAGTGGCGGAAGCTCATATTCTGGTACTGCATGTACCCAGATCATGGGCATTTTAATGTGCTCCCAAAACCTCACCCACAGAAACAGAAGGGCAGGTGGCCATGGAAATATTTCAGATCTTAGTGAATAAATTGGAAGGATGTCTCCATAAAAGCTCTGGATCCTTTGCTTTCATAGCTAGGGTACATCAAAGAAACGATAGGCTTTAGGTACTGAAATCATCCAGGGAAAAAAAGCTTGTTAAGAATCAAACTGCGTTTAGTGTGTACTACCTGTTTTGAATTTCAATCTGATACCTAAAGTGTGATTTCATTTCTTGCTGAATAAAACTTTACTTTGTTTCATTGGGTGAAATAAGCAGAGTCCACTGCCTGCAGTGTGGAGGCAGCAAGCAAGGACTCACCTCAGCTCAGAGACACGTGTCCTCTAACCTGTCTTGGGGTTTTGTTTCCTTTGTGTATGAGGAAACATAGGGCTAAGGGACCGTGTTCTGAGAATTTGCAACACTTTTGCAGCTGGAGTAAAAGGAGAAAGGTGAGCTCCAGAAAGCTCCTGCTGCCTTTTGGGCAGGGAATTTCCTCCAAACAGCATCAACTAGCACCCTCCAGGCAAGGAACAGGCAACAGTGAAACACTTCACAGCAAACCCTGAAGAATTACTTTGCTGTGGCTTTCCTAACATTAGCTGTTCAGACTGAAGTTGCTTATGCCAGGAAAAGTTCAGATCAGCCATTTTGAGCAAGGTTAGAACAGAAATAAATGTGTTTGCTCATGGTAAATAATTCTGGATTTCTTTGACAAGTTTCACCTTTTCCTACTCACCAGCCATGCTCTAGAGCATGGGTTATGTGGTTGGTAGGAAACAGCCTTTGGGTCCAGAATGTGTCTTTTGCCATCTACCTATAACCACACTCCCACTGCTCAGGACATTTGGCAGTTAAATTAGTGATTCTGTAATGTTCCTGCTGTCCCCTCAAGCTTGCTTTGTCACGCCATACCTTGCTGTCCCCACCTTGCAATTATGAAGCCAGTGGCTCACTGCCTTCCCAAGACCCATGATCCAGCTGCCCTGCACCTCCATGAGCAAGCTGGTGAGAACTCAACAAGGACAACATGATTCCTTTGATTAGCTATAAACCACCTATGATCTGCCACATTACAGCCATTACAGCAGTACCATCACTAATTCTCCACTTAAAGCCTTCAGCTGCTGCTATTTGATGCTTTCCATTACAGACATTTCTTTATACTATGTGAAAATTCAGTCACCCATCAGCTCACAAGTATCATTTAAATGATTTAATGAAAGGTGAAACACACTGAAAACACTCCAAGGAAATTACATCATCAGCTACTTAAACTAAAGGCGTGACTTTACGATATCATTTAACAGAACAGCACTGTCAATTAAAGATGATGTGCAGATTTTTGTCGAAGAGGAAGACAGGAGATAAGTTAGTACCGAAATCGTCATCTTTTGCCTAAAAATGCCTGCGGCTTTACCACTAGAGGGTAGCGGTGCTCCATAGAGCGAGGGGATTACGGCTCTCGCTCCTGTTTTCCTTCCCCATGAAACAAACTCAATGCAGGTGATGTTCAGGTGATCCCACCCATGTATTTGATAAGCAAGAAAAGGAGTCTCACAGGAGTGAAAAGGTTTTTCCTTGGTCACTAAAAAACCCAAATGTTGGCATTAACGGACAAGTGGTGCTGCGTGCTCGATCGCTTTGTGCGGCACAGCCCATGCTGCAAGCCCCACTGCTCCAAGTGAGAGCCCACCCATAAAAGCAACAGATCATGCAGGACAAAAAAAAGTAAAAATAGAGTAAGAAGGTGAGACTGGAGATCACAAGTTACCGTGAATAATTTTGAGGGCAAATCCAAGCAGGGAATGTGGTCTGAACCCCCAGTTGCAGGAATTGCATGAATGCAGCCCAGAAGAGTGCCTTGGAGGTGCAACGCTGAGCAGGAACTGCAGTCCCCCCAAAACCACAGCCCACAGAGCCAGGCTCCTGCTCCTTCCTGCAGTACTCTGGTGTGTGCAGGGATGTGTTCGGACACATAAATGCAATCCATCTCGGAAGGGTCAGCTATCCTCCTACCGCACCATTTCTGAAGCATAAACACCCACTGCAAGTGAATCAAATCACATCTCAGCAATCCTCCCTTTGAATCTGAAATGACAACCGCGGTTCAGAGCACTTAATGAATTTCAATCTCCACTGATGCTATGCAACCCACCAATTTCCCGTCAGCCTCTTCTGTTTTGGATCTTGGTGTTTACAAAGCCTGCAAGTCTTCTTGTGTCCTCTTTCTATGGAAGATGCTACATAAGTGACATGTTTTTTTCATCAATCCCGCTTGCTCAGCAAAGATGGTAACAATGTACATCTTCACCTTGCTGATTTTGCCTATATTGTGGGCATATGTACCACCTACGCCCATATTGTGGTCTTGCAAACATAAGGACTGTAACTTGCTTGACAGTTGCTGAGTGTATATTGTCCTATGGCAACAGGACAATAGCAGACTCTATATTGCCTAATTTTAGAGGCAGCAATGCAGTGCAGCGGTTGAGCCTGGCTGTAAAATTGTAACAGGCAAATCACAGAGAAAGAAACTGCTGAAATCAGAGAGGATGAGCAGAGGGGAGACTAACACTGACCTGGGGAATCAAGGGACAGAAAGGGAGAAAGTCTGAAATTTACTCACAGTTGTAATGATACTATCAATGGGACACAAGGCACCGAGGGTTAGAAGAAAGAAATAGGGTAAAAGTCAAGGTTTAGTAATGAAAATTGAGTCCTATTAAGCCTAAGCTTCCTATTGAACACTGTTTCAGCAGATGGCAGTCCAGACTTCAAGACTGTAAATCACATATGCCAAATGAGGATCTGAATTTGGTTCTTCAGTTTTTAGACTCATCTTTGCTATCAGTTTACATCATTTTTCACAGCCCATTACATTGTACCTATTTGCAGTATTGTGCCTGAAATCCTGATTAACTTGTTATATGTATAAGTTCCAGACCACCAAATGGCAGTGCTCTTTTGTCATTGTCACAACCAATGTGCTATTCTGGTAAATATATGTTCTTGTTATTGGAAATCACATGTTCAACACTCATATTTTCTAATCATACTATTTTGGTGTATTAAAGACAGTATTCAAAAAACAATACATATTTTTTCCAGGAAAGAAGAAGTAATTTATGACTACGCTAGACCATGAATCTAATGTTTCTTGGATGAACATCTCAGACTGGTTTGTTTGATAAATTTTGATTTCTTTTAATATTTCACATTTCTTTGAGTTTTTCTTCTATATCTGCTTTCATTTGAAGGCAATATAATGCAGATCTAGCCGAGAACTTTAATATTTTTTCCATATATAGGTCCTCATCATGTGTCCCATTCACCATCTCTTTCTTCAAAACTTTAGGTGTAGATCACATAGTAATTTGCCTATAATCTATTCTAAAACATAGCAGTCCTTTAGAAGCTGTTATGAGGACTAGATATATCATAGGCAGGCCAAACAATATTTGCAACTGGCCTAATTTTAGCAATTTTTTGTGCTGTGTGACAAAATGTTAAGTCTCAATTAGGCTTACAGTTAATAGAGAGGAACATGTGTTACTAGTGTACAACTCGTTTTAAAGTAGACAGTTCAAGCAGGTCAGACGCACCTACAGAGACACTTTCTTCTCTATAACTGTAAGGAAAGACTCTAGTGACTAGCTCCTATGGAGATGTTTACTGTGTAAATTAGCTGAACGCCACCCCTTATGTTCAGCCCTGTTTTGGACATAATTATAAACACCTCCTTTTAATGATATTCATATATTTTTACTACTGCAAGAATTAGCCTACTAGCCATACCAGCCCAATTCTTACGTGACCATGTTTCTCTGAAATCCCTTGCTGTAAATTTAGGTATCACATCTACATGTGTTCGAGGATCCTGCTTACAAAACAATATTCCAGGCTCTGGGCAGGGAAGCTTTTTGAACAGTTACTAGTAAGAAATCCCCTCCAGTGCAACAGTGCACAGACTTCTGTTTGCTTTCACATCTTCAGTACCATTTCTTGCAAGCCATTGGAGTTTCCTCTGCCTCCAAATGTTCTTATGAATCTTAGATTTTTCTGCTTTGCTGCATTTGGTCCTTTCTTGTTTTCCCTTAAAACTTGTGCTCTAGTTTCATTATGTTCTGCCACCTTGTAAATGCTAATGGAATTCTCTAAGATTATATTAGGAAAATCTGGCAGTGTTTTGCTAAATTTTTGGTTGAGGGTTCCCAATGCCATATGGTTCTAAAACTATGATTCCCACACACTTTCCCAGATTTCATATTGGAACAACCTTTCTTTCTTCAACTACTGGCTTTTACCCATTAGGATTAAAAATGCATCTTTTCTCACAGTTCTTTCAGTTGCTCTATATTCCTACCCACCATGTTTTTCTCTGCATCCAAACTTCAGTTTTCACAGAACATCTGCAGTATCTTGCACTGATCGTTTTATGGTTGCTAATGAGAGGCTTGAGTTGGGATTTTTAACACTAAAAAAATGACGTTACCAAATATTTGAGAACAGCTCTTCAGAGAGAAGGGAATGTATGCCTGATTTTCACAGACTTGGGAATAGTCACTGTTTAATATTTAGATTCTTACATCTCCGCTCTTCTAAGCAATAGGCCAGCTACTCTTACAGAGATCAATACAGAGATAATGATGACAGGAAAAATCCGAAAACTTTGAGAGGCTACAAATGTGCATTGTGCAGAGGAGTGTGGGAAAGGGCACTGAGAAACTCAGTGGAGGTCCTGAAGGAGAAGGGAAAAAACAGCAAGTGCTGCAGGTAGGGCCGTTCAGAGGTTCCTCTTTCTCTGCATCCACAGATTCCACTGAGTACACACACAGAGCTCCATGCAGGAGCCCCTGGCCCAATGCCATCATACAGCAAGCACAGGGTAGAAATGCCATGCTCGGTAAGGTGAATTGCACTCTTGTTCTACTGCAATGGCAGAGACAGAGCAAGATCCCCCACGAGATGCTGGAGGAATCCCTAGGAAGTAAGGAAAGATCCCCGAGAGATCCCTAGTCTCACTGGCACACCAGCTGATCTGGCAGGTGATGAAGTGGTAGCCCAGAATGACACTAGTCCTTTGGTGACAGAAGTGAGAGACATTGCCCCTCTCACAGTAGGAAGCAGAGCCAGAAAGCCTAAATGTTTACTCATGCCACGTTTTTGACGACCTTGGGTTCTTATTGGCAGGAGTGCTTCTGAATGGGCTTCACTGCTGTTTTCCTAAGTTTGGAAAGCTTTTAAAAAGCACGATCTGGGAGAGGAAAGCTGTGCTTCACAGCAGGGCATTTCAGGCACAAAAGAACAGCTTTTAAATCAGACAGTTCCTCTCTCCTGTCCTCCATGTACAAGCCAAGAGCCTGATTAAGGCCTCCTCCTCTTGTTGCTTTTTCTTCAGGTCCACTCCTAAAATCTTTTTGTTTCAGTGCCCCGTGTACCACCACTGCTAGCTTCCTTAGCGAGTCTGGCATGCTGGTACAAAATATTTTGGGCCAGCAATGTCAGCCAGCATGAACACCATCAACCTGGATTTTCTGCTCTAGGGGACATTTCAGAAGAATGGCCTGACGCATTTCCCAGGTTTGCTAGCATGAGAGTGCAAAATAGCCCAGAGCACTACATTACCCTGCCTGATTTTTCTCAGCTTGGAAGACAAGACTCATCCACCAAGATCCCATTTCCATCTTGGCTCTGAGACAAGTTTTAAAGATGCTCTGAAAGGCCTAGCATAGATAGATTACAAGAAGAGGCCTAGACATCTTATAACATGGGCGACTGGAGGACAGATTGCAGAAGCGAAGGAGAAGCAATGACAGCATTAGCTACCAAGGAGTTAGATGTCTCCTATCCTCCTGTGGCTTGAATAAGGATGGAAAAGCTTCTGACTGTTGCAACTAAATATTCTGAGTTGCTCTGTTACTGGCTTTAAATTCTATTTTTATATTGAGTGAATGACATTGGACTGAACTATTGTTTGGGGCTTTTATCTGCCATGACTAGTGTGCCTGTCCATGGGCTTATCTCTGGCTGGCAGCATGCTGCTAATTGAGTTGAGACACATAAACTATGAAACACGGTGGGCCATGCAGCACAGCAAAGCAGGAACAGCACAGAGCCAAACCGCATTACCCAGCAGCCCCAGCTGCAATAACCGCAAATCAAATGACTTTCAGAAATGGTTCTAACAGGACATTCTCCAAAGGACATTAACAAAGTTTTGTAAAGCTATTTGAAGGTAAACTTTAATATTCATACATTGGTTTCTGCTAAATTTTTGAAATAAAAGTGTAAGACATTTGAAAGTCAGCCTGTAATTCAGCAGTCAAGTGCCCAGCCTTCAGCAAACCCTGTAAAGAAGTAAAGTGAATTTAGAGTATATAAAGAGCCTAAGGTAAGAGTATTAATCATCCATGTCAATGCTTAAACATTCTGAGTAGGAATTTCCAGGAAGGTACCTTTCTGACCATCACCAACGCTCTTGTGCCAGAGAGATGAAAGATCAAGGAGACCATTTCCAAACATGACAAAATCTCAGGGTTACCCAGGAATTAGGACATGTCTCACATGGACATGTCTCACACAGACATGCACTGATCTCCCCACAAATCCTTCTCATTTCTTTAGAAAGGTGGAGAGGAATGAGTTATGTCCTCTGAGTGAATTTTTAGAGAGCTCCAAAGAATACAAATGGAAGAAACTTCTGAACCCACTGTTATGCCTTTTGCCTTGACTGAACATGCTGTTGTGATATTTTCTACCTTTCCATTTGAAATCAGTGAAGATCAAAACACTGTAGGGGAGAGAAACAAACAAACAAGCAAGCAAAAAAACCCAAACAGCCTGCCCGCCCTTTCTTCCACCTGACCAAATTCCCTTTTTTCACAAGCGCTCACATCAAATATATTACATCCTCCAAAGGTGATATAGCTGACAGTGAATTTCTAATACCATGAAGACAGCACTGTCCAGAAAGAGCCTCTGTAGTCTCTAATACAGGGTTTCTAGGTAGGGAAGTGATAACATTAATTTGGTGGCTGGCCAGATTCTTAGAGTGAACTGAAAAAAGAATCTTTATTCTTTACCCAAGACTTCGACCCATTTGGGAGTTTTGATAGATTTTGGGTTTTTTCTATTTTTGTCCCTACATTGCACAAGAACATACTTTTTTTAAACAATGCCAATACTTCCAACATAATCTAGCACTTTCAGACAGGTAGGATTGCCAAGGAAAAAAACAATTTCCAGTTTGGACTGTATCTTCTTTGCCTATGCCATCTCAAAGTCCATCACACACTCACCTTTATGCGTGAACATAAACACTTTATGCGATGATCTCAGTTTTCACATGGAGTGGGACATTCAGAAGAAAATTTGCATGGTGCCATTCCCAATGGACTTTTTTGCATGGTCAAAGATCTGCAACTGTGTACAGAAGAGGTGCATGGCTGCACATGACCTGCACCCTGCAATAACACTGCCAGTACACTCCAGGTCAGGTAACAGTTTAGTGGGTTTTCCATTAAGGGCGATGAAGGGTGTCCTGATAATGCAGCTCCTGTGGAGCCAGATATATGGCTCAGTTCTCTCAGACTGAGTGGGATCTCTGGGTTACAGGAGATAAATGTTATCACTTTAAGAGCCCCTTGCTGAATTTTCTGGCATTAACTCCAGAGAGCTCTATCATTTTGCACCTGAGGTGGTCAGAGTTTTGGCTGTGACACAGGGCACTTGACTCAGGACTTTTCCAGCTAAAAGCATGAAGTATTACAGCTAGAATGTAAGAGACATCTTTTCCACATAGTGTTTAATCACTGCCTGCACAGGAGAAAATCAGACAAAGGTCTCAGATCCTTGCTTTGAACTATCTAGTTGTTGGGTTTTTTTTAATCCAAGAGGGTTTTTTTAACTTTTTTCTAATTTTTATGTAAGTGAAGAGTGCAGAGTCATGACTGCATCTTAGTCTATGTGACAACACTGCACATCAGTTTTCCTTAACAAACTGGTCTGTAGCCTATGACCCATTCACAAATCCAGTGGTGCTGCAAAACAAGCTCACATCAATCAGATAGGAAAGGATTTCTTACTGGGCAGAATGCAAAGCAGATGAGCTGCTCTCACTTTATTCACAGGGAGAGAAGAAGAGGAGAAAGGATCTGTGCTAAAAGATGCAAGGGCTAAATTCACCTTACAGCAGCTGTGGGTCAAATGAACAGTGGTGGTGTGGAGGAATGCTTTTTCTTGGGATAAACAAATTAACAAAGATGAAATACTATGTTAATAGAAAGAACAAACTTTCCTGCCAATTAAACCAGATTCTTAGTCCAGTTTGACTTGATGCTGTTCCTATAAACCTTCTCTTACATCAGACTCTTAATTTTTCCTTTGTGCTCCATACATAAGCAGGCTGTAGTTTGGCATTGATGATCAGTCAGGCAGCAAGGATTCACAGCTTTGGCCCATCTCCAGTACCCCATAAAATGGCATTAGCTGGAGGCCAGGGGAAGGCTGCTGAGTGCTGAGTGCAGAATTTTCTTGAATATCTCTTTCTACAGAAAAACTGGGGATGTCTCAGAGGCTTTAGATTATCTCAGATGTCACACAAAAATAGCCATTTTTAAATATATCAATGTAGGTGTCTTAGTCAGAATCCCATCCAAGGGATGGGCTTTTATCAGATAATGATGGACATCCTGGTGCAACTTCACTCTCAGGCTGCTTCTCCACAGGGGCGTAGATGTCCCATAGGTTCTGTTACATATTTGCCAGCCCTGTACGAATATTTAAGATCCCCCGTGGTGTCTCATAGTGCACTAGGTGTGTGTGATTCAAGCCCCAGTTCTTTGTCTCTTTGGAGGAGATGGCTCCATTATACCAACTGAAAGTATTACCAGAGTCCTGGTGCTGAACCCAGTGTCACATGGATGAAAATGCCTTTTGGACATCAACCTGAGCAGCATGGTCTCCTAATCACACCTTCCCCAGCTGGCCAAATGCTGACTGCCATGCCCTTTCTCATAGTGTGGAAAAGAAACCACTCCCTGTAACTCAACTGCACGCCAATCAAACTGCTGCCACAGGTCTTATGCCTTTTAACGCCTGCCTTTCAAAATATATTTGAAGGCTTCTCTTCTCTCATAGTTCTATATGAACAATGGGAAGATTTTTTTAACAATTTATTGGAAAGAGAGAAGAGGGACAGCAAGTGGATATCAACCCTAAAATGTCAGCTGCTACCTTGATGGTTTAACACATGACAAGATACATGGTCTGGATAGAAATGTGAGGGGGATGATTAACTGCTTAGAGGCAAATCGCTTCATAATAGTGTTTTTTCAACATCTTGCCTTTAGACTAATGAGAGTATGTCAATAACTTTAAAGAGATTCAGCAAAGGTGCTTACAGAGGCTGTGTCATATGGAATTTCTATAGGATCTGCACCTCCACAGGAAAGAGCATTGAAGGGTCTGCAACTCTCAGTGGGCTGCAGACCTACAGTGCTAATGCAGATGCTAAGGCCAACACTGGAACAGTTGAAGCATATACTACAGATAAGTTGAATGTGCTCCTTTTTCACCTCCAGCTCACATTCATTAGTAAATTATGAGTTGTGTTAGCATGTCAAACAAATCACGTCATCCTTGAAGGTGAACTTTGGATAAGCTTTTTAGAGGTCATTGTACCCTCAGAACCCTGATTTACACAACTAAACAATAACAATAGCACATGGTATTTGTACCTATGTAAATTTAATGCTGTTTTAAAGTATTTCTGCTGCTTTGCATTAACATAAGCAATTAATCAGCATTCAAAATTCAGAATTATCATCTGTAAACATGTGATATTTCATTTGAAGTCTGAAGTTGAAGTCTTTGGAGGAGGTTATCAGCCTTTTCCAGACCTGCCCAATCTTATTCCTGAAGTGTTTCACCAGCATCTGCAACAATGCTCCTCAACACAATGTATGATGGCCCTTTTGCTCAAGTGACTCGTTAATATCTCAGATTACATTATCCCTGTTTAACCTGACAGTTTCAAACAAAGACCATTCTATCAAACCTTCAGGAAAAAATGGCAATATGGAAAGGAATATTCTTATTTGTTTTTCTTTGAAGAAAGAGCTCTATTTAGTTGAGTAAGTAATTTGAAATGGCACAGAATTCAGCATACGTTAGTACATTTAGAAAAATAAAACCCAATTTGCAGTAATGAGAAGTTCTGCATGCAGAATACAATCTAGCAAAGCAGTTAAGTCTGTGCAGCTCTGTTGGGATTCACATGTTTGTATCCTCAAAGAACATGAATCTTTGGTTCTCTCCTAAATGGCACAGCTGATTTTACTGAAGGAAGATCCTCTATAACAGAGGAATGTTGGACACAGCGGGACACAGCCTTGACATAACTTTCCTATTCTTATTCAACATCCACGGGAACAGGAATTCTGATTCCTAATTCAAGTTTTGCCACCTTCTGTTGTGTCATCAATGCAGAGAGTGGCTGGAATCTCAATGTAATAATGAAACTGTAAGAGTGCAGAGTTAAATCCATTTTCAGGTATAGCATGGCAGATCTGACTAGCCAGCCAGCCAATAAAGCTCATTCAGTGAGCTGAACTGCCCTATAAGCTCCACGGACTGTACTGACTAGATCAGTGGTACAGTAGATACTTAACTCATACATATGCACACAGATATTTGGATGCCTGAATTGAATTTCTTAATCTTGAGTCAAGTCTCATCTCATGTAGGTGAACAAAAACAGAAAACCCAGAGCAGAAAGCAACACCACTGATGCTGTGCTCACAGCTCGCAGTGCCTCTGCCAGTCCCAAATGCTGGGATGATAAGGAATGTTTGCATCAGACATGCAGAGCTTTTCCCTTTTACTGTAAAATTAAGACTGCTGCAGAGGTCTGGGCTTTTTCATCAACCTTCCAAACAATTGTGATGGTTGACACAGGCATCTAATGTGCGTGGGAAGTCAAATTTTTCTCCCTCCACATCCCACCAGGACATCTCCAGGGATGGGGTGGCACACTTGCCATGTGAATACAAAAAACATTAGTAAGTGAGCACTAGGCAGTAACTCTTTCCCGGGTGAAAGACATACTGAATGAATCAGATGATCTCTCCAGTATCTCAATGCTTGGATTATATATGGACATTAGCCTTCGCTATCTACAGCA
The DNA here is from genome assembly GCF_026419915.1 of Harpia harpyja. Lineage (NCBI taxonomy): Eukaryota > Metazoa > Chordata > Aves > Accipitriformes > Accipitridae > Harpia > Harpia harpyja. Next base: position 70,384,285 of record NC_068944.1, read on the forward strand.
TTGCCTGTATATTTCTATTTGGTATAGCATGGCTTGAAGTTGTTCTCAACATTGATTAATTATTTAGGTCATAGGCTCTAACTGTTCCAGTGATGTTACAATGACTTCTGAGTAGTCTTGGTCAAGGTGGTCACAACCAATTGTACATTGATTTTTCCATTGCTTACCAGCAGCAGTAGTCCTATAAAGGTTCAGAAGTCTGTTCTATACTTAAAGCAGTCCATTTTTTTTTTTTTTAAACAGGAAATTAAAGAGCAAGACAAGATTGCTTCTCCAACATCCCTCTCAATTTTTTCTGAGGGACTAATTCAAAGTGCCTTTAAATCAGTAAGAACATTTTCATTGGCTTCAATGAGCGCTGGAGCTCATCCTTACCCTTTTGCCAATTAAGATTTCTGCCTGCATTTTGATTCAATAAAAATTAGGCCAGACACATGTGAAATACAAGCTGGGATTCACCTCAACTTATTGCAGACATTGACAGTGCAAGTGTCTGCATCTCAGTGTGCCTGGCTCGCTTTAAATCAGTGAGGAAAACTGAGGACCTTAAAATCATGATTCATCTGCTCTATTTTAGGTACTTACTTTAGCAGGAGATGAACTATGTATTAGAAGTGCCTACTTCTCAACTGGAAAAAGAGCCCCAAGTGACTAGGTCAGATGAATATCACTCACAATGTCAGATAACAAGCAATGAATCAAACCTAAGATACTCTTGCAATGCTGGAAATGATAAAAAAGAAGTAAGAGGGAAGAAAGCTTTCCATTGGGCCCTGGGGCACAAATGTCTAAATGCAACCTTTAACAATAGGGAAAAAAAGGCTTGTATTTTCTTACTCAGTCTTACCATTATAACCACACATAACGTATTTGACACCCAAATATTTGCCAAACTGAATATTGAAAAAACATGAGATGAAGCCAAAATTAATGAGATGTTCTTACAAATACCTCCCCACCACCATTTTTACCCTTGAGGGTACATGCGTCCTAATGTTTTTCCACAGACAAGACAATTATTAAAGTAAGTTTCTAAAGAACAAAAGCCTAGTTTCTCCTATAAAGGTAATGTTATAGTTAGAGAAATGTTGAAGAAGCCAAGTATTGCAATCCCACCTCACCCAGTAAAATTATCAGACCTGGTAACTATTAGTTTTCAAGTTATTTAAATTCTGAGGGTGCTGTAGTAAGTCTGTTGATAAAGTTAATTACTCACAGGAACAAAATTTGAAAGGGTGTCATGATGAATACTTCACATTAAATTACTAGCACTATTCCAGTCATTGTGACATTTTGAAAATAAGCACATGTTTACACTCAGCTTGCTTGTAGGGTTATTAGATGTATCTCAAGGTGCCCACTTTAAGTGTACGCTAAACAGCTGTAATGCAGCTATAGATGTTGTTTATCTAACACAAATAATTCAACATGCCTGTAATAGAAAGCATGTAATTAAATTCTGCACACACTGTTGTTGGAGTTATGGGGCAGGCTAAGAAATATTTCGTGCTTTAGACTCTTGAGGGAACTTGTGCTCCTTCCTCCAGCATGGATCACTCTGTTCTTTCCTTCACAGGACAGAAGGATACAAAAGGATGTGAAATCTTTCAAACCTAAATATTTTTTGCTAGGAATTTTGAATCATTCTCCTTATACAAGACATGCCACACCGTGCACAAAAGCAGGAGCAGCTTTTCCCTTGGACTTGGACAACAGAAGTTAATAATGCAGCGGTCACCTTGTACATTCAGTTGCATCTTTCTACCTTGCTCCAGTGCTTAAACCCACGTCAGCTTTATTTTTCTGTCATTTTTTAATATGTGGAAATTCTTTATGCTGGAGGATACTGTCATACATAATTTTTTTCTCAGTTTCTGAAAGCTGGGTGGGGTTTTTTGTGCTTTTTTTTTTTTTTTTCCTGGTTGTTATTTCTAGCACAGCTTTTATTAGTTCCCTAGTTTACAGAGCAGGGAGTAAATTGCACATGTCTGTCTATTCATCCTTTATTATAGCATTAACCTTTCCATTATCAGCTCAAAAGCAGGGTTTATATTGCAGGCATCAGATCCAGCAATGACTTCATAGGCTGATTTAGTAGCAACCCCTATCAGTTAGTTGATGTGTCACAGACCCAAACTTCATGAGATAGATGATAAAAGAAGATACAAGAAGCAACAGCTAAAACCAGATTGAATTCAGGGGTTATTGGTTCCTCTCCGCTTGCTTTTATGGTACAGCAAGCTAGATAGATTGGGCTCACACTAACAATTGCTTCAGCTAATGTTCTTAATTGATAAGGTATCAGTGCATCAGGTCAGACATTTTTTGCATGCGTGAGTTTCCTTTATTCCCTGCTTACAGCTAGGAACAAATTAAATATAGATATATTTTCTAACATTTGCACATATAAAATCCAGACCACATTTATTTCGTAAGTATATAACTTAAAACCTTTTGGGAGTTACCAGTTCTTTATCTTAATGACTTTTTAGAGTCAAAATGCATCAGTAGTTTTGTACGCTTCTGCCTGCCCTCTCAGGTCCTCCTCTCCCATTACTCTACTCCACCTACAAGCTGGCACTCAGCCTCCTCCATGCCATGCACCAGCTTGCTTGCTTGGTGAGGAAACTCCAAAATGGAGGAGGAGCAGGTAATCTCTCAATTCCTACATGCTGTTTGGTGGACTTCACTGCCTCATGGCCTCTACAGTGAGGATAAAACCTACAGATTGATGCAGAAGTTTCTTGGCTAAGAAAGTTGAATGACCATTTGAGCACCATTGCATAAGACAGGATAGATAGCACCTCAGTGATCAGGAAAGATGGCAAGACTCAAGCTTGTGGCACTCCAGCTACCATCATTCAGGAGAACCAGCATCAAATGAAAGGGTATGACAAAGTTATCCTGGGCTGACTGTCTACTGTTGCTCTAGGTTACCGCTGCTGCTCTCAGGGGTATTTCAACTAGAGAACAGACACTAAAGCCTTTAGGAGAGTTGGTCATTCCCTGGTGCCCAGTGGCAACTGAGAAAACTTGAAATATGAACCTGGACAGATTCAGATAACCTTAATTCTACCCTGCCCTCAGCCCCATAGGCTGGATCTTGGCACCTTAGCAACAGAAAATACTGTGTTTAGGGTGTGTTGAGGCCATGTGAATCTGTTTCCCAGTCTCCACTAAGCACCACAAATTTATATTGACATCACTGTGGGTTTTTTGCTCTGCAATGGGATTTCAATCCAGGTTAGTAAAAAAAAAAACCAACTATTATCTATGTCCCTGAGAACAAGTTTCTATACACACATCCTTACAACTTTAACCTGAAGCTGGAGCTCCAGATCTGGTCAAATAGCACACTACACTATTACTGTTACTTGTTAGTACCTCTAACTTAATTGTAGGATGTTTTAGTACGAACGTGTTAGAATTAATGAAGCTATCCAGGGCATTAAGGCAAAGGTAGTTGAAGTAGAATGGGTTCATTTTCCATGCTGAGAACCAATTAATTAATGTGATGAATTAATCTGACAGCACAAAGTCCTATGCTTTCACAGTTAATCTGCTTCCATCATCATTGTAGCCTGGTTGAAGCCAGCTCAAGTATTCCTACATCGCACCGAAACCTGTTCCATAGTCGTATTTTTTGTTTCTTAAATGCAGTACATATACAAAGGCCACCATTCAAGGAAAGTAATGACAGCTTGAAGAGAAGTGTCATAAAATCCAGAAAGTCTTTGATGCACAGGATGATGCACTTTGCGTATCTCACTTCCGCAGTCTCAGTTAAGCCAAGCACCAGGTTTGGCATCAGGAAGGGATATATATTCACACCACTCTGGCATTGAGCAATGGCTAGGCCTGGATATTTTCTTTTCTTTTCCCTGGAACATAAGTCATTGCCCATTTCTTAGGCTTATCTGGGAATTATTTTGCTATAGCAGGAAATTATTACAGTCTCACTCTTCCTCGTGTACGTTACAGTTGAGACATTTGGTCTTTAGTATAGGCACATTTTTTTTTTTTTAAATGCTTCAGGCTCATCATAAAGGTGACTTTGTCATTGTTCTGGTGAATGCAGCGCATAAGTAGATAGTCTCTGATATCATCTGAAGAAAACACTTACTTTTCTGTGGCTGCATGTGACTGAAGCTGTTGGTCCTTGTAGCCTTCTCCAACAAAACAGAGGACCCCATCTTCATAGTCAGGAGCCTGATCCCTCCAGCAGGGAAGTGCAGGAGGGGTTGTAACTCCAGCACATGCAGCAGACAGGCCATTGAAATGAACCCAGAAAGAGGCACATCTGTCTCCTTACTCCATCTTCCTACCCTTCCTACACTTTCACTGACCCAGCTCTTCTCCCTGGTTCTCAGAAGAGCGGTAAGAAGCTGATGTGAGAGCACAGGGTGTCAAGCAAAAAGTACTAAATAAAGGAAGCAGCCATCAGTAGCTTCATTTTCCCCCCGTCAGGTTTAAAATATCTTTTGATGAATAGGGAGAACATCTTTTCATGAGTACTAAAAATATTACAGGAAATTAAACAGGGCTGGGAAGATGTTAAATCTAGAAAGTATATTCAATCATTATAACATCTTTTACGGCAGTTTTAGTTCTGATTTAAGCTCAAAGCCTCAAAGTAAACTTAACTTTGGAGCCCTTACAACATCTCCAGAGTGTATGTGGGTTGCTATATTTATAGACAGTGTTACATGAGTGTTCTTCTCTCTTTATATGCAGCTACTCAGTAGATGATAGCATACCAGTGGGTAGTACTCCAGAATACATCTGCTTGGTATACCAGCATTATGGAGTCAGAAAGGTTTAATTTAGCAGATTTAACTGCATGAATTGTTCACAGGACTTAGATGTGAGCAACCAGAAATTATTTAATTATTTTTAACATGAATACTCAAGTACTTACAGGCAGGTTTGTACATGGGAGTGAGCATGTGCATGTGTGTCTGAATTTATTTTCTGGCAACTAAACATCCTACAGATATTGGTTTGCTACTTCTAGGAGAGCTGGAAAATCTGAACTAGCTTGATCATCACCCCTACCCTAAAGAGGATTTCCCAAAATGCTTGAAGAAATCTGACAAATCAAATTATTCACTGTTTCTCTGAAGTGTTTCTACTCTTTAGCCAAAAAAAAAAAAAAAAAAAAAAAAAGAGAGAGACAGAAAGAACATCTGTGCTTTGGGGAATGAAGCCTAGAAAGAAACATTTGGGAAAGTTAAGAAAGAGTATGAAAGGAAAATAAGAGCTTGATCTTATGCTTACAGAAATTACTGGCAAAACTCTCAGTGACTTTAATAGTGAAAGATCAGAGCTCAAAGCATGAGCCCAAGAGAGGAACAGAAGAAACAGGTCTGTGATGAAAGACAGTAGACACAGAGAAATGGTGACAGTCAGACAGCAAAGCCCATAGCCAAACACTTTCATGTAAAAAGCTCTGCGCTTCAATGACCTACGCACTTCTGACGTCTGGTAATTTCCCTCTTTGGGGAAGATGGTGCCAAATATATTGTCACTATGCACTGAACTCAAGACGTTCAAAGCTGCTGATTATTTTTCTTTGATTTTTTTTTTTCTTTTTTCAGTCTATCTGCTGTCAGCTCAAGAATTTTTACCCCACCAATTCTGAACACCTATGTCTCTGGTGAATGAGAGAAGCATTAAAGAGCAATTTTAAAGAGAGATCTTTTACAATTGTAAAGAAAACCTTTACATTGTAATAGCTTGGAATACAGATGGCAAATTGAGGTGCCCTTTAGCTAATGCTGTAGTTTCATGTGCTTTCCAACAGACAGATATGTACAAAATAGGAGAAACCTGCCAGAGCAACGAAAGGCTTGGAAGGAGACAGGATTTAGCTAAGCTTTTATTAGGAGAAAGAATTAGTTTTGAATTTTACCGTGGCAGTTTTGAAGGCCTGGGGCTTTAATCCTGCAAAGACTTTACCGTGCAATCTGTGCTGGATATTACACCACCATACATCATTCCCTGTTCACAACACAATTCTTTTCTGATTGAGATTTTTGAAAACTTTGAAAAAAATAAAGCATATGATTCACCTCCCATTGATCAGCTGAACTGCACTAGGCTGCAGAGCTTGTTAGGATGTAATCCTCTGGGGGAGTTAAATTTTAACAGACTGCTGGTGTTATTTTTGGTTTGTCATGTGCAAACTGACTGTAATCTCATTGGTACCCACTGAGAAGGCAGAAAGGATGATGGCTGTGCTACAGCTGGTGGTGAAAGGTTATTCTTAATTTTGATCTGGCAAACACATTATCAGCCATCATGAATGACAAGATTCCTTCTCCCACTCAGCCAGTGATGAGCAGACTTTCAAACATACTGTCTTAAGAAGGCAAAATTACAAAGACATTTCAAAGTCAAGGTTAAAAACCTCAGATGCTTCATTGCCCCTTGGTAGGAGAATATGAAATTGCATCCCTTTCTTTCCTCCCCGCCATCATTAACTATTTCTTTTAAAAAAATCTGCCGTTGTTGTTCTAGGAGGCAATTGACAGTTAAAGACTAGGAAGAATGATTTCCCTTAAACTGGAGGAAGAAAAGTGTTAGGAAAATGAGAGGTTTGTGGATATTTTTGGCTAAATCAAGCTCTGGATCAAATTGGCTGGCACAGAATGGAGGTCTTTATCATGACTTAAGAATGAATGAGGCCACTGGCTGCTGAAAAAAAGCTACTCATGATGAGAAAAGGCTTTATTTTAATTTAGAATGCGGTGATGCAATAAACAAGAAAAGTGGTAATCATTTCATGGGTTTGTGGGATGGCACACCACCGCAAACTAACAGAGTAAAGTTTTCCATCAATATCAGCACTGATTTCAAACTGTCACTGTTTTCAAAGCTAAACCAGTCTGAGGGAAAAATAAATTTTCCTAAGGAAATCCTCCATTCACCCTCAAGGAAATGTTAAAGAGAAACATGTAAGAGGATCATTCAGTCTAATTATATAATGTGAGCAAATCTCTGAATAACAGCTGCAGCATGAAGAGGGCATTAATGTTAACTCTTCAGCATGGGCATCAATGTCTGATGATTATCACTCATTAAAAACACTTTATTGCACATACAAAACCCAGTTGCTAAGGGGACCTGAAAACTATTTAAAGCCAGAAAGTGGCAGGCATCTTTCTTTATGCATGCTCAGTGTTATGGTGTCTCTATAATCCTATTAACTTTAATACAAACATTTATGGTGAGAGGTATCACCTAATTTGAGCAAGATCTCTACCGTCTTGCATGTAATGACGGAAGAAAGGAAGAGCAGTAGAGAAGAGTGATGTATGGCCAGCAGACATGTCTATATTCAGAATGAGCCACTGGTTTCTATATAGCTTGGTGCCAAAATGAAACAATTGCATTTATTCCACATGTGCATGTTCAAACCATTTTAAACCCTACTGCTGATGAAGACCTACCAAACCTCTGTATGGTGCACATCCTGCTGCTTTCCACAGCCTGACAAACATGAGACAGAACGTTGGCTAACCTGCCCAGTATATAAAGTTTGCCTGCTGATGACAAAGGAAAAACTTAAAGGAGGAACTGAAATTGTAGGCAAGTGTCATCCCACACAAATACATGCCAGAATCTTTACAGTTACACTTTCCTGTCTTATGAGTATGAGATGCTGTCCATACAATTCAAGATAAGATAATTCAAAGAATCTGCTTGACTCTAATCACATTTCTTAAAATGATGGTTTTTTACTTTCTAGTATCAGTCTGATGTCTGTCTGTAAACATTCTTAAAGCACTAGGTCTCAGTAATTTATTTTTGCACAGAGGGAGCCGAGATGTAACTTCACGTATAGCTTCTTCTCAGTGCAGTCTCGCAGTGCTTGTGATTCTCATAATTTTGAAACACTCCACAGAGGCATGTGAGGGACTGAAAGAGTTAATGTCTCAAACACTGTGGTGGGGCAAGTTCTGCCTAACAACGAAGCAAGTTCTGCATAACAACTGAACCACAGGTGAAAAGAAGCCGATGACGGCACAGATCAGCACAGGACATCAGCAACAGGGCTCAGAGGCTGGGCCAGGGGGTGTGCAGCTCCGTGTTCTGGTGTGCTGTTCTGATACGCTGAGCAGGGCAGCTCACCATGCATGGCCAGTGACCAAACAATGGTCATGTCTGCCCGGAAGGAGAAGTTACTCCCCAAACGATCCCCAAGCCCACCGACCCATTTCCTGAAGGTTCTGAAAGCACAAACTCTGCATGACACCTAATTAGCCTAATGAGTTTGAGTGCCCACCTGAAGGAGGGGCAAGGATGATAAAAGGACACAAACTGAGGCCCCACGTGCACAAGCCCACTGGAACTGGACCTTTAGACTGACTGGACCAACGCTGGACCCAGGACCGGTGAAATCTTTCTCTTTTCTTTTCCTTTTTCTCTCTCTGTCTTGTTCTCCCTTTCTCTTTTCTCTTTCATAATCCCTACACCTCATTCCTTTAAGACATAAATCATTGACCAAGTCTGGGACTGAGTGGTTCCAGCCACCACTAGGCCCTTCTCTGAGAAGGGGTCTAGAAGGCAAGGGGGTCTGCTCTGAACCTTGTGACCCAACGGGAGGGATCTCCTTATTCCCTGAACTGATGTATATGGTTACCACAGGTTACACGGTTTACTGAGGTAGTTTCATGCTAATTCCTGTTGAGAGAAACCCCACCACCTAATGTTGCACCTTCCAAGTTCAGGCTGCTTCTGCCATAAATAAAACGTTCAATTGATCGTTTGGTGTTGTTTAACCTTAATTTAGCCCGAGGGAATTCCGAACTCACCACGACCCCTCCCTGGTCTGTCCAGCCTGGGTTGTGATGAGGCAAGAGCCAAAACAGCAGAAGGGAGCAACATTTGTGCTTCCCTTAAGGTGAACATTTCTATGAGGAGGGTTCTATTGGAACCATTTTAATAATAACCCAAGAAATTAATTCTGATATCTGCATAATTCTCCTGGGTGCCATTCCTAATGCTGCTCTCCCTGAGTTACACAGGTAACCCCAGCATGCAGCACAAACCCAGAGTTCAGCTGAAAGATAGACTTCAGGAAGTACAAATTTAGACAGGCCACAGGGCCAATATCTCCTGGAAATTTCAAGGAGCCACTGTGCTAACAAAACTTTAATTAAGGGAGGTGCAATAGCTTGTTGAGACAGTCCTGAAGTGTGAGGCTGGTACTCAAAATTCATTAAAAAAAAAAAATAAAAGACAGTGTTCGGTGTTATTAACACATAATGGCTTGGTAATTTCCTTTGCAGGACATATTACTTAATCTGGAGCCAGGTTACAGTCTTGGAATACAAATTACCTTGCACTAATCCTATCAATACCAAACACACACAGGTGCTTTTGCAGAGTAACTGGTCTCTTTATACAGCCTAAATTGAAACCGTCCAGTGCTTTCCAGTGCTTATCACCTCAGTGTCTGATTTCAGCTAAAACCTGACAGCCAAAAGCAGGAATTGAGTAGGAGATGAATGTTATCTAGCAACAAACAACTATGGTGGATTTTCTAATGGTGCTGTTCATAAGTCATTAATCACAAGTGAAACCCTGCAATAAAACAGCCACTGGCTCACAGCGTAAGGAGGAGGTGTACCTACAGTGAGAGTAAGGACCCCTCTCCCTCCCTGCTCCTTTCCTGAATGCCAGGTGGCCCAAGTCATGTCTGCCAGCACAGCCTATTTTGATGACCACAGCTGCTGTCAACACACCTGTCCCACTTCCAGGAGCACTTATCTTCTGGAGGAATGGTGTAAAAATCTTCTCTGGTACATGCAACATGGCACATCAGACCAGGCAAAGAGCTCTGCTTGGGCAAAAGTTCATTTGCGCAGTGTTGTGAGCTCCCAGGCTGTGGGTATGTAAAGGGTGATACTGGCAAAAATCTCACAGGTAATACCATCGCAAGGAAAGATGAGTTACTTTTGGTTATCCAGGACCACATCAAATATAGCCCCTCTTGGATGTGATCGTGTTTTGAGTCTTACCTCTCTCCACCCCACTGAAGCAAGCAAGTGATTTTGACACTGAATACAGTGGTAAAGCAACTTCATCTAGTGCACAGTGGTTGCTGTGACCTTGGTGAAGGAATGAGAACAGTTTCTGTCTTCCTGAGAGCTGTGACTTGCTCCCCTTCCTCTTCTCCATGAGAGCCTGGGACCTGCTCGCATTGGTCCCCAAGTGCCCATAAGCCCCAGTCCCTAGCAGAGCTTTTGACACAGCAAGGCAGGATAGACTTTGCAAGGTGATAACCCGCATTTTTAATCCTGTCCCTCTGCACTGTTTTTCTCTTCCTTGGCAATTGCTCATTATTTGCTGTGTGTTTCTCTAGCAGTCTCCTAGCCTACATCTGTTGGTCAGCTTCTCTATATCCCTTCAGTCGTGGCTTTGTCCAGAAGCTGCAGAGCATAAAACATTACATCCCATCACAACCACAACCCAGAAGTGATGACAGCTCTGGAGAGCATCTCAGGCTGTAAACCTGGGTTTGGTATTTAGGATTCATTTTATGTTATCTTTACACTGCAGACCAAGCAGCAATTTTAATACATGAGCAAACACACAGATTCAACACACCAAAGGAGAAAACATTCTCCTGGGATATACACAAAAGGCAATTTGGTGGTTTTTGCCTCTAAGGCTTGCCAGTGCCAAAAGATTTTGAAATTTATCCTGTAACTGCCCACTGCTTTTTTTTTTTTCCATCTTGTTGCTTGCTCCTTCCCACCCTGAGGACACACTGCACTACAAAGAGATACAGTTTGTCCCAGGAAAAAAAAAAAGAAAATACACCCCCCCCCAAAGTGCCAAGATATCTCTCTAGCAACTCCTTTCTCACCTTAGCAAAACAGTGCTACCACCTTCAAAACATCAAAATGAATCCTTCCTGGTCTGCTTTAAATATTTATCCATTTGCCTTTCATTTTAAAATACAGCCTTCTTGCTCTGAGATACTAACGCTTAAAAGGATGAAGTCTACCCTCACCTACCACTTCTCTTGGGATAATCGCTGTTCCGATCCTACTGGGAAAGATACACCGTCTGCAGTCTCAGGTGGACTAAGATTCAGACCCTATAATGTGCAACTTCTATCCCTCTTCAGGTTATGGTATTTTATTGACTTTCAGCAGATAGATGAACAGGCTGAACAGCTGTATATCTCATTTCAAGCTAAATCCAAGAATATATAGAAGTGAAGGTCTAATACATTAATAAATAATAGCCATGCAGGGGAAGGTAGGAATTCAACACCTTTTGCAAATGCTTGCAAGGTTAACAGAAGTGCCACCAGGCAGCCCATGATGAGCCGCTCAGTCTGTCAGACTGGAGGACCAAGGTCACAGTGTAGCCACAGAGGAACAACTAGTGTTCCCTGATGACAGAAATTCATTCTTTGTTGATAAAATTTTATGGCTGAAACAGGTGATTTAAAGGCATTTTTGATGCCCTGTGTTTCTCTTGGAGGCACCAGAAGCGTGTTAATGGTAAGACAGCAGGAGCCAAGTAAATGTCAAAGTGAAATCCTCCGAAGCTGTCACTTGCAGTGATGGATAGGCTCCAAGAGGTGATACAGCTGGACCTGACTTGGTTCCTTCAGACAGTGCATGGTGATACGTGACACTTGGCAAAACCGAGTCCCCAAGCCAGACAACTCGAAATACATTTGCAACAGTGCTCAAAATCCGTTCCTAAAATTGCAAAGGCCAGGGGCTTTTAAACACAGAAATTTGTTTCCCAGTCTCACCTCTGTTTTTTGTTTCAGCCCTCTGTTGCTCTCCCACTTACCTCTGGGAGAGTTCAGCTCTCTGGAGCCGCACCAGCTGTCTGTGCCGTGCACAGCACACCTGCGCTGGTGTGAGGCACAACGGCTGAGAGGACACGCTGCCTCGGGAGAGGCCGGGGCTGCCCCGTGCCGGACACAGCCGGTTCCAGCCGGTCCCAGCCGGCTCCAACGGCCCCACCGCAGGACACAGCTGAGCCCCTCAGCCAAGCTGGGGGAAAACAGGTTCCAGAAAGGGCCGAAGGCGGCACAGGCAGAGGAGGAGGAGGAGGAAGCCGAGGAGGGAGGAGGAGGAGGAGGAGGGCGGGAGGTGGTGCAGGCCCGCAGCAGGGATCCCCTGCAGCCCCGGAGAGACCCCGCTGGAGCAGAGACCCACCCTGCAGCCCGGGGAGGGCCCCACGCCGCAGCAGGGGGATATTTCCTGCAGGAGCTGCGGCCGTGGAGAGCCCGGGCGGGAGCAGGTTGTCCCTGAAGGACTGCAGCCCGGGGAAGGGCCCGCGCTGGAGCAGGGAGACGTGTGAGGAGGGAGGAGCGGCCCAGAGGGGCTGGGGGGGACGGACCGCAACCCCCGGCCCCAGCCCCTGCGCCGCCCCTCGGGGTGGGGGGGAAGTGCTTTCAGTCCATGTTTCCCTCTGAGAGTTTGAGGCAACCATCACTGCTGGATCCCATTACCCTCAGAGGACCCAATATCAGTTTATGCATTCTGGATGTTTTAATGTTTTATTATTTAATCCAAAGTTTAAAAAAAAAATTATTTGGACACTCATTCTAGAAGATAATTTTTTTGTTGTTAGTATCTTTCTGGAGTTAATATTAATGACCTCTGCCTATTTGAGTATCCAGAAGGTATCTGATTCTTGATGAACAGTTAGTGTTGTTCACACTCTACTGGACACTGTCAGAAATGTTTTTGTGTTCCTCTCCTTAAAAAAAAAAAGATTATTTCAAAGTTGTAGCTGTAACCCAATTACACCCTATGTCAGAGCAGAACAAAAGCAAATGTGGTTCTGGCTTCAAGCCTGCCAGCATCGTTCAGTGCTTCAGTGATTTTATTTCCCCTAAGTCAGCAGTATTTAAATTTCTCTGTAAATTATTCCTGGTAGTTTATTCATATCTTAACAGCTGGACTGTGGCACTGTGCCCTACACTGTATCAGCGTAGGTTGAGCAACATGGAGCCACTGTGCCACAGAGATAATCTACTGATTTATGGTTGACTCAGGCAAAATTTATTTTGGGATGGCACACAGAGTGGAAGACCCATTCCCAGTGCCCATTTGACAGCAGGAGGAAAGCAGCCACTGCCTACTGTATATATGAGACAGGAACAAACTCTTCTTACAGTGAGAAAAAGCCTGGTAGGCAAAGGATATTTTAATGTAACCAAAATTCAGACCAGAGTCTAAGCGAGCCCTTAAGCCAAAGCAATCAATGCATCATTGTGAAACAGGTTACTGACTATCAGCTGGGCATGGTAACTGGCCACGCATACATCTGTAGCCCTCTACAGCTGTGAAATAAAACATGTTATCGTAGAGCAGGAACTTCTAAACCATGGAACTACCAATGATTTCAGCCATGGCTTTGGTTTTGGTAATAGCTTTGGCTAGGCTGGTAATTATGGTAATGATCTTTATTGTGCTGCTTTTTAGGCAGTGACTTTAGTGTCAGTCTCCAGGGTAGTGTCTCAGCAGACTCATTTATAATTGCTTATAATCTAGGAAAGCTGCAGAGTGATGAGCATTTTCTGGATAGATCAGTGAAGAGTATTTCAAATTTTTATCATGTATAAAACTTCCCTGTAGCCACCTAAGGAAGGCTGTCCAGTGTCAGTGAAGGATTTTCTGTTCTTAGTTCTCCTACAGACGCACTTCCTTAGCCTCAGTTTACTCATCTGTGAAATGGAAACCCTATGATTTGTCCACATTTCAGACCAATGAAATGTTTGCAATTTCAGCAACTTAAAATGAAATCAAGAAACATTAAAATATTGGTTTTGTTGTTATTGTTGTTACTGATGCAGGGTACCTCAAAAAAAATCCTAGCACCTCTTCCTACCTGGAAGGACTGTGGCAACAGAGAAACTGCCCTAAAGAAGTCACTGGCAATGCAGAAAAAGGAGTCCAACAGTGCCTATTCCCCTTTCATACTGAAATCACACACTGTTTAAAATCATTCTCTACATTCATCAGCCCACAGAAATCCTCTCCACAGCACCTGTAGAAGCTCTCTGGGATGTTCCCAGCACCTGAGCATATGGGCTGAGAGTGTGTTTGTGCCGCAGTTCTTGAGGGCACCGTGCTCAGAGATAAGGGGCTGTGAGACTCAGCACCAGCTGTAGCAAACATTGTTCAGGCAACTCCCCAGCTGCCTGTTCTTGTGTATATTCAGCAGCAGCAGCAGAAGAACAATAACTCCTGGGTACCACTTTCCAACTCCCATTCTGACTCACTGCCTGACCCTGGACAAGTCAGTTAACCTCCTTTTGCCATTTTATGCCTGAGTGTTAAAAGGATGCAGCACTTCGCCTCCCCTTCTGGATGTTGCAAAGCTTTGGTAATTTATACTTGTCAACTGCTTTGGGATCCTTAGACGAAAGGTGCTAAAGGATCATTATTAATATTTATGAGAAAGCAAAACCTATAACATAACGCATGCAAGTTGAACGCAGCCACGTGCCCTTTGCTGGGCAGTTTTACAGCATTGGGCCATTGGGCTTATTTCTCTTCACTTTTGAGATGAGCATGATTGCAACAGCATCCTTGAATGGTTATGTCATTTAACAAGGACTATACTTAGCACTAGTTGCATGTTTCACAAAAAGAAATAATGACCTTGATATCCATAGTACCCCAAATGTTGCCCAAATTAATGCATGCAACATATTGCAGAGGCACCTGCAGACCTTGAACCTCAAGCCTTCCACTGTCAAATCATATATGTCCATATACATCCAGAAAGCTGATATATCCTGTCATGTGATAACATCCTAATAAGGTGCTTGCAGTTTGGCTACATATGGGTAGGTGTCCATTGATGTAATCGGGCTTTTATCTAGTCCATGAGCCCCATGTGAACATCCTCTGTCACATGATGAGGACTTGTTACAAAATACGACTTTGAAGCAACTAACATGTCTCCCAATACATAAGGTTACTCCTATAACTTGATAGCACATTTGATTGCACTTATGTGATGGGGGACATCGGACCTGAGGTAGGCTGATGTCTTAGCTTCCAGTCATGTAGCCTGTATGGCTGTTGGGAACAACATCAGGGAGCGCCTTGCTAGGACAAGTTGTATGGTCTGTGGCTCACTCCTAGGACACAGACCCTTGAAAAACATAACTGCAGGTGATGGTCAGAATGTCTGTCTCTATCTGTTTCACAGGATACCCCTGCACTGTATAATACCTTAGCTTCCCCTCTCACCCTTTACAGCAAGTCTTTCCTTCTTTGATCTGTATCCTGGTTTCAGCTGGAATGAAGTTAATTTTCTTCTTAGTAGCTGGTATAGTGCTGTGTTTTGGACTTAGTGTGAGAAGAATGTTGATAACACACTGACGTTTTAGTTGTCGCTAAGCAGTGTTTATACTAAGTCAAGGACTTTTCAACTTCTCATACTGCTCTACCAGCAGAGGCTGGAGGGGCACAAGAAACTGGGAAGGGACACAGCCAGAACAGCTGACCCAAATGAGCCAAAGGGGTATTCCATACCATATGACATCATGTCCAGTATATAAACTGGGTGGAGTTGGCTAGGGGGCACTATGGCTCAGGGATTGGCTGGGCATTGGTCAGCGAGTGGTGAGAAATTGTATTGTGCATCACTTGTTTTGTATATTCTATTATTATTATTATTATTATTATTATTATTATTATTATTATTATTTTCCCTTCCTTTTCTGTCCTATTAAACTGTCTTTACCTCAGCCCATGAGTTTTCCTTTTTTTTACTGATTCTCTCCCCCATCCCACTGCGAGAGGGAGTGAGCGAGTGGCTGCATGGTGCTTTATTGCTGGCTGGGATTAAACCACAACAATCTGAAACACCATTAGTCTAATTTTTGTCATGTTAACTGGAGTTCTGTTTTCATAAGACTTTGTGCAGAATTCAGTCCTGCTTAATGACTGGCTGCATGGTCTGGACTGGGTTACCTAGAGGGCTAATTGATGTAAATTATGATTCCAGCTTTACAGAGCAAATTTCTGCATGACTGCAAGAGAACCATGTCTCCTCAAAAGCCTGACTGGGCAACTGAAACCAACTGAAACAAGACAGGGATTTCTTTCAGCAAATCAGCCAATAAAGAGAGCGAGCTGTAGGAGTTGCTTGCCCAAGTCAGAGGGCAGAGAGAAAAATGCGCTCCTGTTGGCTTCAGGGAGCATCATATGCCTTGGAGAATTGTCTTTCTGCCCTCCACCATGGGTTGCAGTGCTACAGCTGCTAGGTACATGGCCTGTCTACAAAGACCAGGCTATTTGCCTCTGTAGCTCTTCTTTATGCCTAGGCAACCTTCCTTAAATAGGGTAGGAGCAAAGAAGATGGCAAACATCAAAACCAGGCTTTTGTAAGTAGGAAAAAAACCCTGTGAATCCATCGGGCTGAGAGATGTCTCCCAGTGCTTTTTACAGTCTGGTCACGTTCTCTAATTGCTCTGGTGATTTGTACTTAATCATGGCCATTCTCCTTTCCTGCCCATTCCCCTCCCCTGTCTGGCCCTGGGATGAAGTCACACGCTAAATTTGTGATGATGACAGTCAATGACATAGTTGTAGGCAGTGTTTTGGTCTGCCTATAACTATGGCAGATCTGCATTTTTACTGCAGGATCAAACAAGAGAAACTGAGCAGGGTAGGGAAGGGAAAACCTTTATTATTTTTAAGGCAACTAGGTCCTTTCCATCATGTTAGATGATAAAACATATAGAAACAACCCCAAATTAGAGGGGAACATTAGGGAGAGAGACATTTCTGAGTGTAGGGTATAATGTGGTTTAGGGTTTTATAGGAACCCACAGTCAATTCCCCCACTCCTCCTGGCACTCTCTTTCAATCTAATTAAGCATAAAGAAAATTACATGCAACTTCAGGATGATGTAATGCATCTGTGTAATTGAGCAGTGCATTGTCAAAGAGCATTCAGTGTAATATTATGTATATTTGATGGAACAATTTCCACTATTAATATTCACTAAGGATTCCTAAAATTAAGTGTAATTAGTGAGGGAAAAGGCCTAGATATGACTGAGCACAGCTCAAAGAAAACATCTGTTCAGTGCTCTGTGCTAAGCAAAACCACAAGGATGATGTTAGGCTGCATTAGGAAAGGGCAAGGTAACAAAATATGAAAGGAGGCAATTGAAAAAGAGAGATGAATCAATGAATGGCTTCATAATAAAATCCAGTTATAAATTCTACTGCTGACCACGAGAAATGGGAAAGCTGCATGGTATTCACCCACAGTTACCTGCCTCTGTAGGTATGAGACTAGAGAAATAGTAAATCAAGACAAATCTTTATTTTTATCCCAGAAAAGTATGACTTACAGTAATAAGTAGGAAACTTATATTTTGAAAAAAGTGATATGTCACTATATAACTGTACTGCAAATCAGAGCCTTAAAAACAAACACCCCGCACAAAGGAGGAATGTGAGGGACTGCAGTATGGTCCTTCATTTATTACAAGGAGCCACACAGCAACACTTTTTGATTCTTTAACAGACCGGGTCAAAACATGGCACAGAAAGCTTGTTGTTTGTCTCCTGCAAGCTTGTAAAGTTCTTGCTGATTTTCACTAATGTTTCAAAATTTGAGAGCTCTAATGAATTAATTTTGCAAGTGAACAGATGCTAAAAAGGTTCTAAAAAGCATGTATTCTACTAAATCATATATTCTGTTACTGTTGCTGTTATCTTTCTAGAATTAAGTTGTCCCACTGCATTAATAAACCTTGGTGTGGGGATTAGCTTTTATATTATGATTGTGCTATATCCGTGACAGTGGGTCCCTGATATTGTCATCAACACAAAGAAACGCAGGGAATGAGTCAGCTGAACTGGCCACCTTCTAGTTCGCTATTTATTCTCTGCCCTGCACCAAGCATATCTTCTTTTCTGGGTTGCGAGGCAAGTCTGGTGGATCTGGCTGAATAACTACATCTTTTCAGGACTTCTGAAGGCATGACTGTACAACAGGTCTAATGGGCTTGGGAGGTCTCAGCTACACAGCCTGTGACATCTGCCAATGTCTGAGGCATTCTGGAGTGGCATGGATTAACTCTGTCTTTCTGTTTCTAAGCTGGTTATGAAACAATTTCCCAGCAGAGTTTTGGGATGTACATGTTGTGTTTTTTCTAAGGAGCAGGACTCCTCAGCAGCTGTGATCAGTCAGCAGCCAGGAAGAGTATAGTTTGATCATTCTGGTGTCGTATCATGAACCTTATAATAGATAGCATGCCTTAAACTTCTGTATTCCCAAACCATGGTGTAGTCTTGGCACATTTTGTTCCCCATGTGCTTACACTTTGGAGCTGATAGATAGGATTCACATGTACGGATGGTGCCTACACACTCTTTTGTTGAGAACTGAATTCTAACACATTTACTTCTCAGCTGATCTCATTCACTCTATAGGTCTAGTCATGGAGTAAAACACAACTTATTATGAATAGACTTATCAAGCCATAAATTTTCAAAGCCGTATGAAATCCTTTCAGCTGAGCAACGTCATGTAAGGCTACAGTAAGCCGTTATCATAACTACTAGCACCTAACCAACTGCACTGGCTGAACTTCATTCTCTCTTGGACCTCAGGGATGTGCAGTGTTTTGTGGAGATGTAAAAGTAGCCTTTGCAGCTTTGCATGAAACTTAAAGTCAAACACACAGGGAACATTTTTTAACCTGTAGTAGCAAAACATCTGCCTTAAGCTTGATGGTACTAGGATTTTTCAATCTGACAGGTTATGGGATTAAAAAAAACAGTGTGCAGTGAGGCAAATTATGGGAATATAAAACATCTGAGGGAAATCGATCCCTTGGGTCATTACATCCCTGCTATCATAGGACATCACATAATCCTGTGCCAAAACATGTCAGACTCCATCCCCATTGCTGTGTTCACCTCTCCTCTGGTGCTTCTAATGGGAGAGTGTCACAGAATCTCACTCCTCAACTAGTCATAACCCTTCTTGTATTCAGCCTAAAATGTTCATGAGCAATATATTCACATTTGGTTCTGCCAACACTGTCCTGTCTGCTTAATAATTGTTTTTGCCTCCCCAGTGATCACACACTGATGTATTGACAGACAGCATATATTTTTGCAGCCCCCACTTTGCTGAAGTTAAACAAGCTGACTCAGTTTGTCTTCCCTCATAAGAAAATAATCTCTCTGCTTCATTATCCCGTGGCCCACCTCTGCAACTGACCTAGTTTGAACTTCTTTGCTCTGAATATGGAAGGACAGAACTGGATATAGATATGGGCTGTAGCTTTCTCAGTCTCTGGCCTTCCAGAAATTTTTGAAGGGAGTTGGGGATCCTTTCCAAGTGGCTGAAGGCCTCTGGAAAACAAAGCTGATTTTCTGCTCTGCTTTTTGTTCAGTCCCTACAAGTAGTCCATGGACCTCAAATACAAAAACACAGACTTGCAATATTTTAGATCTTAGTATCTTAGCAATAGCTTGCTTCAGTATTTCCCGCTCTCCAGTGGCAAAAAATTCTAATGCATCCTACCAGTGCATTTGCTCTTTCACAGTCACATTACATTTTCTGTTTATCTCTTTCTTTTTAAAGAAAGAAACTCTTACAGCCCTGTGTGCTACTGAGGCCAGACTGCCAGCTGGTATCTGCACAGGTCACCTTCTCAGCATTTGACTACAGGTAACATGCTGACTTCCTCATGCACGTGCTGTCACTCAGTTTGATAGATTTACTAAAAACACTCACATGACAATCAATATGCCAGTTTTTCAGGATTCTGGGACAAAGAGTGTGATGTTCTCCTATTCAGAAAGCCTTATTTTCTTTGAGATTTGTTGCCATATTGGATATGATAACTTCCTTTATGACTTATTTACTTTGTATTTTTTGGCTCGTACCCAAATAAACTTTGCTTTTGGCCTCACTTCCCCTGCATTTCTGTTCTTATTCTCTTTTTATTTATACTTCCAGAAAGCCTCCTGTGCTTGCTTTCTATTTCTTTCACAATGTTTAAATGAGTTGGTTTTGCAATTAGCACACCATGTCTTCACTTCCTGTAAAGACACTGCTTTTCTTGTTCAATTCCTTTTTTTCCCTTACTCTTAATACATTTTTTAACATGGATAGTTTAAATAGTTTTGAATTTGTTCTTTTCTTCTTCTTTTTTTTTTACTTTCTTGTCGTTCAAATTCTTGATATCCAATTATAACCTTGGCAAAAGAAATGTGAAGTTTACACCACGTTCAGTTCACTGAGGTCTCCAGTCCCAATGGCTTCTGTAACTAGACGCCCTCTTTTCTCAAGGAAAATCTGTAGGAACATATCTATTTTCATTTATTCTAAATTTAATCATTGCAAGTCAGGTGATTCAATACTACTTAAAAAAAAAACAAAAACACGAAACCCCCTAGCCTTCAATAATCACCTGTTTAAAAAATAAAATGTGAAATGGCATTACCTTCTGCTGGCTCAGCAACTGTTTGGTGAAGAAATATGTCAGCTACACATGGAGGAGTAGCCTGAATTGACTGTTTTTAACAGCAGGTCTTCTCCACATTGCACTGAGAGTATTAAAATCTTCTTTACTGATTGACCTTAAGAGTTTTGACCTCTTTAGTAACTTCATAGAGCTCTGTGTATACAATTAAGATGGACCTACACAGGGTGTCTCATGACACATTCCTAGCACCACCACTGTGCAGTCTTATATACAGTTATGCCCAGCACGATGTTAGACAATGGCAGTTTGAACAATTATTTCTTTGTATTAAACGCAGTAAGAAGTAAAAAGAGAAGCGTAGGGAACAGAATAGCTCAGGCAAGTGATTCTGTTGAATAGACATATAGATGCACTAGTTGAAGGATTATGTTGAGGATTATATACTAGAAATGGACATGTAGCCAAATGGCTTTAAGCAAGGAATAGAGATTCAAAATATTAAACAGAAGCATAAGTCCTTGGTTTAATGACCTATTACTATATAGAAATAATCACTACCTTTATTTTTACACCTGTCTTCCTTGAACAGGTGATTGACCTATGTCAATCATTACAGCAACTCCAGTTCATTTTTATTTCTACAATTGTTGATTTGCTGTTCCACATCAGCAGCTCCGGTGCCTTCCTTCTACTGCCTGATTTAATCAACAAACATCTCAGCAGCTTCTCTTTCTGGATCAACCTATCAATAACATCGTTTTGCCTAAAACTTTTATGACCAATTTGAAATGCCCATTTGCTTTCAGGTAAATAGTCAAGACTGAGCTGTTGCATCCTTTTTCAACAGGGCCCATACATAAATACCTCTGTTAGTAGGATTAGCTTTTTCCTCTGCGCTGTTCTATGTGCTTGAGCCTCTGCTGTGCTTCACTTCATAAGTAACCAATTGGTAAGCTACACCACCGATTTCTTTGCCCAAGTAAGAGTACTATTTTGGTTGCCACAATCCATAATCTTACATGTTTCATAACCTTCTGACCTGAAATTTTGAATGCTATTCTGCCTTAGGTCCCTTTCCCTGTTTTGATTTTTTTTTTTTTTCATAGCTGTGTTCTTAGAGCCTTGGTAATTTTTAGTAAGCTTCAGTATGGACTGCAAGATTTCCCCTGCTTGGCAAATTGTGCTTGCTTTTTCAAGCATTGACTTTTTGATTTGCCAACTTTTACACACCAGATCCCTCTGTCAGTCCAATCTGGTCTTTGAAAGGATTAGCCTCCCTCACCACTCTTTTCCCGCTGTGCTAACTTGGGTCTTCAGGCTTGGAGAAACCATACTCCTCTAAGAGTTCACCTTCTTGTATGATCTGTTTAGAACATACTTGCTCTCACGTTTCATTTCTACCAAGAGTGCAGGTTTCTATAACACCATTTCACATGCTGCCTATTCCACCAGAGCACTAAGTGAAAACTACCTAAAAAGTACTGAGAACTATATTTGATTCCTTTTTTCTAGTTCCTATGTCCTTCAGATGTTGTTTAAAAACTTTCCCTCTGTTAATCTGTATTTCCATGGAGTTTCAATGTGTTTTTCAACTGTTCCACCCTTTCTTTCACAGTGTTCTTGTATTTCATTACACTCCAGGTGCCGCTTCATGTTCAGGATTAACTCAGACCAAACACGTTGCACAGCTCTGAGTTATTCAGTGGTCACCTTTAAAAGGACCTGATGGATTTGACTTAACTCTTCCAGATCCAAATGTGAGCTCTAACCAAGGGCTTCTAAGTGAAAGGAGCTGTGGCCATGGGAAGCCTCCTGTGTTATGGAAAAAGCAGGACTGATTTTACATAAGAGCCTCTCCCTGGCCCAGGTTTCATAGCTGAGTTGCAAATGAAGGCAGTATCTCTATTCCAGTGCTAAACAGCCAGCTCCAAAAGCATGTCAGAATTTAGCCTTTGTTCATCTTCTCTTTACTTTTTCTTGACTAATTCACATGTTCATCTACTTGCAGTGATAGACCTTACCCTTGGGTAACTAACTGTCTTCACATATCATATAGTGGTCACAGGGCCTCACCCAACCTGTGAATTCAGCTGGTCTGGTGCGTGTTGAAGACTATATTCTAAGGTTATGATTAAATTTCTGGGTTGGTCTCTCTATGCTCACAAATTAGTTACATAAGAAATCAGAGTTTGGCGCAAAGGGATATCTGCAGAGAAATGGGACTAGAACCTGGGGGTCTCAGCCAATAATAATATGTGAAAAGAGAATTTTCTTGTAGTACCTCAAAATTGGCAGGTTATTTCGAGACTTGTTAGGAAGCATAACTATAATTTTGTCTCTATTCTAAAATGGAACAGATCATCAGCGATGAAGAGAGCCACAGAACTGTGGCCTTTAGAGTGCATTAGAAATTAATTTTCATTTAAGTTTTCCTCAGGGACAGTTCTGGTTCCCTTGGATTTAATATGGGGTTGAGAGTCAGGACTTGTGGACTCTCTTCCAGTTTCTGACAGTGAATCAAGCGTTCTTCTCTGAAAACTTACTGAGGCCAAAGTATCAGTTTAGAAGCAAAATAAATTACCTAAAGTTTTCAGATTATTAACTCCATTTTGGTTATAAAGGACAGACAGCATTATTTCCTACTTGCTTCTTTTATGCTGAGAGTACTACGATGGATTTTCCTTCCCAGAATTTTGTAAAAGATAAAATCTGATTTATTTCTAAAAAAGATGCTCTGAAAAAACAAAATTCACAGAGTTCTTTCATGGATACAGAATGACATTGTGAGCCTCCTTGTCATTATAAGAGTTGGTTATACTACTTGGTCAGAAGGATCGTTTCTTGACTTAAAAATGAAGGAATTCAAGTATAAGAACACATGAGTTTCCATTTGAAGGGTAAACATCCAATGGAATATACTACTCCATTTTGGCATATTCAGTAGCATTCTGTGACCTTAAGAGTGTCCAAAAAGAGGAAAACATGCTAAATCTGAGAGCTGATTTTTACACATAGTCCTTAGTACATAAAGAACATCAGCTCTGTTCTAGTTTAAGAGTGAAATGGCTCTCTGTTTAACCAATGTGCTTTATTTCTTTGAAATCCAGTGTACAAACCTCCCACAGGTAGGAGTGTTTCATCAGGAGGTTCTCCTGTTTTCAATCACAACCTTCTTCCCACCTCTTTCCTTAATGGTAACAGACTTTTGTGCAGATCTGAGGACCAAGCCACACCTCTGAACCTGCCCACAGTATTCTCAGTCACAGCAGTCTTTATCCAATTGATGACATCTACTTCCCTTTTGGGAAGGAAAGCTGAAAAGCATTAGGTTGCTCAGGATAACTGGAATGTTGTATTGTATTGGATTTGTCTGGTGGGGTTTTGGTAGCAGGGGAGGGGCCGCAGGGGTGGCTCCTGTGAGAAGCTGCTAGAAGCTTCCCCGGCTCCAAGTCGGACCCACCTCTGGCCCAGGCCGAGCCCACCAGTGACAGTGGTAGCGCCTCTGGGAGAACAGGTTTAAGAAGGGGAACCTGCAGTGAGTGGGGGGATTGGAATGTGAGAGGAACCCCTCTGCGGATGCTGAGGTCAGTGAGGAAGGCAGGAGAGGAGGGGATGCCCCTGCAGCCCATGGTGAGACGGCAGGCTGTCCCCCCCCAGCCCACGGAGGGGAGCGGGGGAGCAGATGCCCACCTGCAGCCCGGGGAGAGAGGAGCCCACGCCGGAGCAGGGGGAAGGAGGCCCCCCAAGATGGCTGGGATTCCATGGGAAAGCCCACGCTGGAGCAGTCTCTGACTGAAGATCGGCCCGTGGGAAGGACCCACGCCAGGGAAGTTTGTGAAAAACTGCATCCCGTGGAAGGACCCATGTTGGAGAAGTTCGTGGAGGACTGTCTCCCGTGGGAGGGACCCCACGGTGGAGCAGGGGAAGAGTGTGAGGAGTCCTGCCCCTGAGGAGGAAGGAGCGGCAGAGACAACGTGTGATGAACTGACCCCAACCCCCATTCCCTGTCCCCCTGTGGGGGCGGGGGGGGGGCAGGTAGGTAGAGAAAATTTGGAGTGAAGTTGTACCCAGGAAGAAGGGAGGGGTGTGGGGAAGTTGTTTTAAGATTTGGTTTTACTTCTCATTATCCTTGTTTTGATTTGATGGGTAACAAATTAAATTGATTTTGGTTTTTTTTCTCCAAGTTGAGTCTGGTTTTTGTCCATGACCACAATTGGTGAGTGATCTCTCCCTGTCTTTGTCTCGACCCACAAGCCTTTCGTTATAGTTTCTCCTCCCCATCCCACTGGGGGGGAGAAGTGAGCAAGCGCCCTCGTGGTGCTTTGTTGCCAGCTGGGCTTAAACCATGACAAATGTCTTTTCTATTTTGGGTGATTTTGACAGAAACAGGATAGGAAGAGTTCGTACCACATCTTTGCTAGCAGACCTGCGAGGGTGGTAATTCCCAGGTCAAGGTGGGAGGTGAGAATTCAGTTGAGGTGGGTGAAAAGCCAGTAACCTCTTTCTCTGATCTATCTCCTTACAAGGCATGTTGTCTACAATTTGAGAAGCCAAAAACTTTCTCCCTTATGATTTTTCAGGTCAGCTGCATGGCCTACCTGAATACACAGTAGTCTGGAAAAGAGGTCTCAAAGAAATGTCCTGCTAGGTGGTTTGAGCTGATACACAACTGCTGTGTTGGCAATGTTGGATCTCTCCATTCTGACAGTGTCAATCTAAAATCCAACTCTAATAAGGCATCCTTCCAAAAAGTTTATCTCGGTATCTCAGTCAAGGATGATTTTATTATATATAAGTAAAATGTAATCTGAGCATGAAAACTGGAAGGGTGATCAAACTGAGACTGGGAAGAAAGAAGTGGGACATCCAAAAGTTTGTTGAGAAGAGAGAAAGGCCAATAGATAGTAGGGCGGCTGTCATAATGTCAAGGGAGACAGGAGCTGACATACAGTAGAGATTCATGCTTTGGGCCATAGTCCTGATGAAGTCTGATTGAAGTAGAAACAAGGACTTGAGATCCCAGCTACTACAGGCACAGCAGGGCTGAAGAGTCTGGACTGCATAAACTATAGCATAGTGATTGCATGGCAGACAGCATATTTTTTGTGGCCTCCAAGTTTCTCCTGAAATAGGAAGAGGATGCTAACAGGGTATGGTGGTGGAGGTGGCTCTCTACTTTGGCTCTGGAGACAGGCCAAGCTTTGCACATGTTTCAAGTCAGTCTAAATGCCATCAGATAAAGCTGCCAAGCTTTTGGGGGTTGGCAGCCACGATTTGGGAGATAGATTGTCTATGATGTTGTACACAACCTAAAGTAGCAAAATTGAATGGTTGCACAATGTTCATGTGTGGTCACAGCACACATCTCCAGTGTCATGAGAGCACTATAACAGAAGAACTTGCAGTGAAGAGGAGCCCATGAAAGTCACTCAGCACTATTTACCTGGTCACAGTAGTAACCCAGCTGTAATGAGAGCTTCAAGTATGAAAATGATCACTTTTCTTTGAAATAATAATCCCAACCACAATAAAAGCATTAGCGCAGGGTTAAATCTGAGACTGAACACAGGTTTATACACCTATGTGCTCAATCCACAGGTAGGCTAGGTGTCTACATTTCCCATTATCATTAGTGGAGATCTAGGGCTTGGTTTATTTGCACAGACATGGTTATCATTTGAGCTGCCATGGGGGATTTTCACTGTGTCCTACTTACCATCCCATACTGATACTTTGGGGCATCTCAAATGGCACTAGATGCCTATATGTAGACAATAAACTAAGTCCAAGGTGATAACTCTCTTTTCACCTCTCCTACTCCTCCCCAAATTAAAGAAGAGCAAAAGAAAGCAATACAAATCAAAATAAAAAAACCCTTGACCAATACATTCCCCCCATTCATAAAATGAAGACTGCATGTTGACATCTTGCACCCATTTTTAATGTCAAGTTCAGGCAAACTCAGTCTCCTGAAAGCTGGGAAATCGTGGGTTTAGTAGTTGCTCACACAGCCTTAACTGAGTGATGCCTTGATAGTATAGATGCTCTCATTCTGCCAAAGATCTGCACAAGCACGACCTGTAATTATACGTGTGTGTGCATGTGTATGTGCTGTGAATGAAGTTCTAGAGTTGAAATTCCTTTATTCTTACTTTCTCATCCAGTGTTTGACCTCTAATTTCTGTTTGTAAAGGATGTTCCAAACTCCAGTTTCTTTTCAAGAAAGCTTAAAAATATCATCTACCCAGAAGTGCCAGTCTTCTTTCTGTAAACAATAATTTAATTACATTATTGCTTGAGCTTGTCATAGCATGCCATTCTGCAAACCCCCTCATGTTATTGTCCTGATATAAATACATCCTCAACTCATTTGCTCAAATCTGACTGTTGGCAATCACAGCAGGAGCTGGAAAATAATGAATCTGATCACACAGTAAGGTAAAGAGGCTAGCCTAGCTTACAGAGAGATTTTCTAAGTACAATGCTTCCATTAACCCCCTAATGACATCCTCAAATAGATGTTTTTAAGCCAGAGCATAAATATAACAGCAGCACGCCTGTGCTTGCTAGAAATAGGATATGTTCACAGTATTCATTTAACTTCCCCTGTGACACAAGTTAGGGTGCTGTTTTCTGCCCATGGGCTCCCAAGACCTGCAAACAGAAGAGTTAACACTCAGATAGGGCTCATCAGAGTCAGTGCCTAATTCAGTGAAATGTCTAAGCTAGTTAGCTGAGCTCGGCTTTGGAGAGAAACAGGTGCCTCCACAGGAAGAGTCAGCGGATCTTAGATATTCTCACAGGGTGAAATGGATTGCTGTATTGCAGCAATTTTAATTTGGAAGTCTCAAATTAATTCAAGCTCACAACAGCCCCCTGGTGTGCAGCCGAGAAGTGGTTTCTTTGAAAACAGAAACAGAGGAAAAAGAAAGTTAAGCTGCTTGTCTTGGGCATCTAGTGAATCAGCAGCAGCTGGCAACTGATTTGACAAGTCTTGGCTCCACACTGCAGTGATATGAGCTCTCTTTGGATCCTAAATCCTGCCCCTTTGGAAACACAGAGACCCTGGCAGGCAATTAAATGAGTGTCTGCAGAGTGACAAGGCTCCCCACTTTGGCAGTAGGGACCCACTGGGCCCTCTCTGGGTGGTCACTGGGGATCTGGGTGGGGAGGGTGGACAAAGTCTTCAGCTGTGCAGCTGGAAACAGTGCTGGAAGGGCATGAAAAGAGGCTGATTCTCCATTACATGAAGGGCTTTTCAGCTGCTCTGACAGAATAAAAGATTGCTACATAGAGTGGAAATGGTCGTGCGGAATGTCCCCTGGTGTGGGCCACCACAGTGTCGGAGGTGTGGCTGCAATACACCCCCCTGCAACTGCTCCCTAATTCCAAATTTAGGCTCTGCCTAACATAGATATTGAGGGTATACAAAAGAGCCAAAGGTGTGGATCACTCTGTACACCTACCGAGAATCTGCTTTGGAAAACACAATACTTATTTTATTGTTCACATTTCAATTGCTGCAGGCAACTGAGCACATGTAACCTCTGGGAGCTGTGAAACCCAGTTCATGGCTGGGGGGAATTCCTGTAAAGAAATTAACTGATTGCTGAATAGAGCTGAGTGCTTGCTGCATGGGGGGGCAAGGTCAAAAGGAGGAAAATCCTACTCTGAGGTTGTTGCAAAATAATAATCATGGAGCTATTCTTTTGGATTCCCAGTCTAGGGAGGATTTATTCTGGATAATCTAAGCTGAACCTCCTTGTAGATCTCAATTGCTCAGAGAAGAAATTCTTCTGACAAATTGCAACAATATAACATAATATTCAGCATTTTTCTTAAGCCCCAGCTCCTTGAGTTATATGATTACACAAGAATCTCTGGGTTTGGCAAAATAAAGGAAAAGAAAAAAAAAAATCTGTTGATGTGACAGCTCTACAGAAAAGTCTGAGAATCAGACATGAAAGCTCCAACTTCAGAAGGCTGGTAACTTTGGGTTTAGATTTTAGAATTTTTAATTTTTTATTATTTTGGGGACCATACTCATCACTTCATTAACACCACTGTGCTAGTGGACAAATAATGGCAGGAATCTAACCAGATGATAGTTGTTCACACTGCAATTCCCATGAAAAACCGTACCCTCTTATGTATCAGTATTGTTCAGGAGAAACACTAAGTAACAGGAATAGAGCAGATCTCCATGGTGTATCCCAGAAACTGAAGACCAATCTCTGGGCCATAAAATGTGCTCACCTAAACAAAAGAACAAATCCAAACACATCTTTACTTCTATGATAGACAGCACTGAGGCATGCCTGCAAGTCTAGAGCAGCTCCATGCTTGGCATTTTACTCATGAGAATGATGCTTGTGTCATGGCTAAGTAACTCACAACCACTGTGCAAGCCATAAAATTTGTCCTGGGAGCAATGAGGACCCTAACAAGCAGCAAATTGGGAAGAAATTGGAATAGGTCCCCACCATACATGAGTGAATAGAGGAGTGCAGTTGTGCTCCTTGCCTGTGCAATCATCCTTCCCACATGTTCCCAAAACCTCCTCCCTTGCAGAGCACCCAACTCCTGTGGCTCCTGGGCACCAGGTAAGCGCTGCTCAGCTCCTCCTCATCTTCCTACCACCCCTTCCCAGTATTTAACTCCACTTGCTAGGAGTCCCAGAGGTATAACCTCTATAAACTCACCTCTAAGACCAAAAGCTTGTCAGAGACTTTTCTAGCTTAACTATGGTTAAAATTGTCCATGTGTTTTGTCACAGTGCCCTTCATTTTAAAGAAAGCAGATTTGATCATAGTGAGAAGTAGCAGCACTGTTCACTGGAGTGGGAACAAGGTTAACTGACATGAAATGTATGATGGCTCTGAACAAAAGTGACTGCATAGCTAGGGCTGTATTAATGCAAACCAATTCAGTCAGTGCAATGACACCGAGTGTTGCCAGATAAGATTTCCTCCTGATGTACCTCAGTAAGGAGTATGCTTTTGATATGCTCCAAACCCAACAGAATTTAGAAACTGTAGTCCTAAAGCTAGCCAGCATTTAACCCACTTCTAAAGGTAAGGGCACAAAGGCGGTAAGAAATGATTCTGCCATCACCTGGTTTAGCCAAAATTTGCAGTGAAACAATCTGGGGGTTTGTTTTGGGGTGTTTTTTTGTTGTTGGGAAGACAAGAGTGGTCCTTTCAACCTGTCTATGCAAAGAGCCTGAGACCTTTTCTCAAGAGCAGATGCTATTAAATTGCAGTGCCTTAGACAAACAATTGGGACCTTTGTGGCCTGATCCAAGAAGTGCTGGACAGTTTTGCATGCACAGGCATATAAAGATTCCCCTGACTTAAACCTGTGATTCCCCTAACTTAAAACTGTGTGCTTTCATTACATAATGCCTAAGTGTTTGAATTACAAATGATTTTATTCTGCATCCTTGTGCCTTTATCTGATGGAGAATTCTTCACTTCCAGATCTGGCATAGTCATGCGGTTTTCCTGTGTTTCGTAAACAAATCTCTCACTTGTTTGTAAAGCTCTTAAAAAATTCAACCTAAATGTTTTTGCTAGGTTATTTATGGCTGTGCCAGTTACAGCTGTATGAGATGTGGTTCCTGATGCCACCTGTGCCCTATGAAATGCATGTCTATAAATCATTCTGAGATCCACTAGAATGAAAGATCCTACATAGGCAAAGATACGGTGTTTCAGAGTCTTAATGTTCAAGTTCAAATTCATTAATGGACTTCTGTCAATTTACTCCAGGGAAGGAACTAGGACAATTTTTTTTAATGGCTATAGAAAGTGACTGAAAAATCTTAAAGAGGTTCAAAAGTTTAATTCCACTAACTGTCTACAGCTCAGGTACTACGTTATTCCTTTGATCTAAAATCATATTAACACTGAACAGATTTCCTCTGAAGTTTACGTCCCCTGTATATTTGCCCATAACGACCTTCCAAACCTCCTGATGTTTTTTCTTGTTATAATTCCTTCTTTCCCAGTACCTTCCAATTTTTTTGCTTTGTGAAGGTTCAGTTTTATTTTCAGAGGCATAGCTTGCAGGGATTTAGTTCGTCAATTTGCTCATGCAGGGTTTTAGTACCTCAATTTGCTTTTCCTAGTTCCTTTTCATACTTTTCACTTCTTACAAGAAGCCCTGAGGGTCTGCAGACCCCAGGCTGGAAACTACAGTTGTATATTCAAAATAAAGGAAATTTGCTTGCTGCCCAGGCTGCTGAGAGAGACCAAGGGAGGCAAGGACAGAGGGAAGGAGAAAGGGAAGGGAGGGAGGGGAGGAAAGGAAGAGGAGAAGGGAAGAAGAAGAGAAGGGAAGGAAGGAAGGAAGGAAGGCAGGCAGGCAGGCATTGAGGCTGAAGAAGCCCCAGCCTAATATATTTTACAAGATAGTGGAACAATATACTGCCAAATAATGTCCTTTTAATTAGACCTTTAATGATTAAGCCTGAAGGAACTTTACAGTAATTTAATTTCATACTATTTCTGAGGTTCATTTACTTCATTTGAGGTAGACCCTGAAATTCATTTTCTGTCTTTCACTGTGGATATATTGTGATTGTGCCTTTCTAACTCCCTACCCCACACCTATGAGTTTGGGTCTGCTTTGAATCAATTAGGAATTATCTTTACTTGAAAAACCAAACAAATAAAAAGGAAAAAATCAAAAGTGGAGAAGAACAGGCTTGCAGCACAGGTTTCTGCAAGGTAGACATCCTTCCCTACATAAAAATCACCTTCAGAACTGGGAGGAAAGGCAGGAAAGACAGAATTACATTCAGATAGCTTTCCTTATGGTGGGCGTCACTACAGCTCAGGGAAAGAAACTAACAGAGATTATCACCAGTATGTTACACTGCGTTAGATTTGCACACAGGTGCCAACACATGGAGCCTCACCATGTCACCCATGAGGAGCCATGTACCAGTGGACAGCCCCTGACCTTTCTTTCGCCTTTCCTTCAGCACAGCCCACAGGACTCAGAAAAGAATCTAGCCATATGGGCCACAAAGAGGGAGGAGGCTGTGAAGTTACTAAGAATTCTCTAGCACACTTGTTACCCTGAAAACCAGAGTTATAAACATTATCTAGCCATGCCAGGGGATTAGGATCTATTTCAAATGCAGACTTACTCATGCTACACAGATCTCAGAAGCAGTGGAGCGGTGCGGTTCATTTGTTTTCCTAGCAGATTGTCTCATTAAGCATTTTAACAAAATTATTTGGGAAGCATCTCTGGCCTTAAAACCCTGTTATTAAAATAACCCACCTTGGATGGCTTGGCTGGGCACCTAATGCTGTAAGTGACAACTAGCACTGTGTAGTGACTTACTACAAATACACCAAGGATTAGCTTTATGATGTTAAGATTTTACCCACTCTTTTTTCTGTCCAGGTCAAAGGGCTGTACTGTTTAAAAATCTATAAGAAATTCCCTTGTACAACACATCATGAAGGACAATGACAGCAATGCTACACAGTTATATAAAACAGGATGCAAGAATGACATCTCCGGTCAGAAATTGAGGTTGAGGCTGGATTGGCAGAGTTTAAGCAAGTATGATCAGAGGAACTTCTGAAAATAACTCTATGCTGCTTTGCTTGTAGAGGTATATATATATATATAGGTATACCAGGAACACAGGATGGATGAGACCAGCTGCGCCTCTACTCAGTCTTTGCAATTGCAGTTAACTATGGAGATATTTCATCTAGAAGTACCCACAAAACCTCAGCTCCACAAGTCATCTTTACACACTGTAACAATGTAAAAGTACAAAGGATCAAAAGTTGCCAGAACTACACAATATAGCAGAAGAGAACAGGACAGATCAAGGACTTCATTCCTTCAATCACCTTTCATTCAGGTGAAAATACCCTATTCTTCCTGGGTAGTGGACTATACCCCAAACTACAGAAGTAACAAGAGAAAAAAAACCCAACCAGCTTTTGATAATCAAAAATGGAGAAAAATTCCTCCAAACCATATATCTGATAGTCAGCTTAACCCAGGTTGCATGAATAAAACTCTGGAACAAGACATCTAGCACCTGTAGGAAGACCAGCGTGGTTCTGGCCATCATCCCATCTCTTGTCATAGCCAATCACTGCTTCTTTCCCAGAAAGG
This sequence comes from Harpia harpyja, assembly GCF_026419915.1. NCBI lineage: Eukaryota > Metazoa > Chordata > Aves > Accipitriformes > Accipitridae > Harpia > Harpia harpyja. The sequence goes on from NC_068944.1 coordinate 70,416,896, forward strand.
TGACAATTATTTTTTTCTGTGAAATCAAGTGACTTGCCAGGTTTGGGAGGCCAAAGGTGGAGGATATCCTTGCTACCTGTCACAGGCAATGAGCTAGTGTGTGGGTTTGGAACAAAAAAAAAAAGTCATAAATAAAATAAAAGCTGATCGAGACTCAGCTGACTGAGGACTATTCATAGCACTGGACTGGATCCAGCTACATGGTATGTGTATGTGGATAATGGGGATGACAGGACCTTTGCTATTACAAGATCTAGACTGTGCCCCCTACACTGGGCAATGTGAAGGGCTAAAGAAGGATAAGTAAATCTCCCTCCATCCAAGTTTCCTGCAAGTTCTCAGTAAAGACCAAAACTAGTAAGAGCGCAGGATAAGCCCGATTCTTATTCCCTTATCAAATAATACAGCCCTGTTTTCACTAAAAAATCTGCTTAGTTACCATTATTCTGATTTGACCTTGGTATGAAGGCCGTTCATTACCACAAAACTCGTGTATTCAGGTAGGCAAAATAGATTTTTAAAACCTCTTCAGCTGAAGTGTTTTGCTGTACCAAGAGACACAGAACAAGGATACTGCCATCCGTCAGAACACCAGAGGATACTGAGCAATTTTCACTATTAACAATTTGTGTTCTCTCCTGCAGAAACTCAGGCACTCAGAGGTGGAAAAAAGCCAATGATACTGACCTCCCCACACTTGAAAAGTGAACTCCAAAAGCCTGGGAAAAAGAGAGTCAGCCATTCTCAGAGTGAAACACAAGGCAGTCAAGTTCAATAAAGTTCAGTGAAGAGAAGCAGATTCCCAAAGATATTTCAAGCTTCTACATTTCAAAACATCCTTTATCACAAAACACCCAGTAATATGCAGGGAACAATGCTCCAGTATCAGGGTGATGGGGAAAACTCACATCCGTACGGTAGAAGAGTGAAGGGGGTGAAGCTTGCTTACTTAGGAAAGGTAGTTTTTCGATTATAGAAATTCTTCTGCTGTAGGTTCAGTATTGGTTTTACCAGACATATCATCAAGTTACATGACCTGCTGTTGAAGCACTTTCTTAACTTACCTGCTTTCCACCAGGCATACTCATTAGTTTAAGTATGTGCCTGAGTTAACTTCAAGGATATGCTTAGTATTGTACAAGAATTTAAGATCTCTGCTAATTAGGGATAGGCTGAGACATGTAATTAAGTGCTTTGCTGAATCATCCTTAACATGCTCAAATCACCTTGCTGGAAAAGAGCTTTAACAAAATTTTGCTCTCTCATGAGGAAAAGGCACAGTCGATGGGTAAGGATTTGAGGTACAACAGCGCTGGGGCATGCTACTAAATTGGCCTTATTTTGTTAGGTTGCCTCCAAAATTGCTAGTTTTCCTAGGCTCTTCTATCAGTGAGTGAAGAGAGAGAAGTGCCTTGTGGGCAACATTCTGCCCATTTATTGAGAAACCTGCCTACTTTTTGTCCATTCTCGCAAACTCTAGAGGTGCCTGGATCTCTCCCCGGACTAATACAAGGAGCTTAAAGCAAAATAGTTCTTCCCATACACACCTTATATGCTTTAATTTAGACAGAATAAATTGTGGCTGAACAGGCAAGGAGATAAAGTTATTCACTATCTCACATTTTGTCAGATATGAGCAGCTTGTGATTAGCAGACTTCCTGTTGCTTCTTTTGTTGAACTACTTTGGTGTAATCAACAGTCAGTTTAAATTCCTTATTTCTCAGTGGCACTTGATTACTCCCTAATTTCCCCCCTCTCCCGCCTCCCCAAATCACTCCTTTTCTTCAGTCTTTACATACGAATGTATATTTTTATAGCTTTCTCCTCATTTACCCATAATTTCACAACTGAGTAAGACTGAAACTCTTTTTCAGACCAATTTATGTAACAAGCCTATACCTTCCAAAGCAATCCCAATGCAAGTTTACTCCAAAGACCCAACCTCCCTAAAAAAACTTAGCAAAGAATGCATCTGCAGGGTAAGCATGGAATCTGGTACAGATACATGTATATACCTTCAGAGACAGAGGTGACTGGGATGGGGAGACAAAACTGGGAACAGAAAACTTCCACTTGAGAAAAAGCTTTGTAAGGTCTATGGGGAATATTTGAGAAGAAAGGGAGTTCGCAGAAGGAACAACTCTCACCTGTAAGCCATGAGCAAAGAAACTTATTCTTCTGTCACATCTGGTGATCCAGGTCCCAACAGCAGGAGCAGTTCTACATTAGGTTTACCTGGTATATATCCAGCGATGCAATATGTCCCAAAGACACGTCCCTTTGATATTTCCTTTTTGAGTACTTGATTATAAACTTATCCTACAATAGCAAGTCCTAAAAAGCTGTTACTGGCTAATAATCCTGTAAATTAAGGCTACTGCTGTCCTCACTGAATCTAATCAATGTTATTTATAGCAGTCACTGCATATAAACCACTGGCCTAGTACCCAGATGTGTCATTTCTTGCCTGCATAACACTGAAGGAGAAATTATTTTGGTGGAGATATGCAGATAGTGTTATGACAGAGAGAATAACTGCAAACAACCTCTGCTCATCACCAGGGATGTCCAATACCAGGAATATACTAGCAGTGATCTGTTTCACAGGCAGTGACCATCTCCATCACTGGAAGCTCATAAGGGCAGTCAAAAATATTTTCTGTGATGCTAAGCATTCCTTCAGGCAAAAGACTGTCAAGGTAACCTCTCTAGGTCCCTTCTGGGTTGGTCTTATACCTGTTTTGGAGATAGGAAGCTGCAAACTGGAGCTCTGTCAGCCAGCTCTTTTCACAAGCCTAAAGAAGCTCAGTAAAGTAACTGCAATGAGTTTAGTAAAGGAAACATTTTGAAACTGAAATAGACAATGCCCAGATGCAAAGAGCCTAGATGTATCTGTCAAAAGTTCTATATTAATTTTGTGAAACCTTGTTTCACTTCCTTTCACATAGGTGCTTGATCTTACTTTCTGTGTACTTTAAGGGAATCAACTTTTGTAGCAATCACAGAGAAAGGAAAAACTGCAAATTCAGGGCTGGAGGTACAGAGGAAGCATCTCCGCTTTGTTGCATCTTCTCAGCTATCACCAGAGGTCATGATAATTCACTAGGGAAATGAAAGCCATTATGAAACTTGGAGTGGGGAGAAATCATGAAGCATGCAGCAGGACATCAACTACATTAAGAGATGGAACAGGGAAAACTCTGTAAAATAAGACTTCCTAGAAGGGGAATATAAAGAACTGATGTGATAAAGAATGATTTGGCCATGTGAAATATTTCTTCCGGAATAAAATTTGATAACTGAACTCTCCCTTAGAAAATATCACTGTGCTAAATAAGAAAAAAATACAGATACACTCCTCTGTGTATCACAGTTCTGCAAACATCTGAATAGTTCATATTCAGTAATGGGTTTTGGCTCCTCTACTAAGATAGGTAATAAGGTATTAGCCTTATTTCACTGAGGAGGAACCAAACCATAAAGTGGATTAAGTCAGCTACCTGAGAGTGCACAGAACCGTTGCATGATAGGCTCATTTGATAAATATCCAGCAAAAGAACCGGCAACAGCTGAACTGAGAATTAATCCTAGATCTCTTGAATCCAATTTACCAGATTAAATTTTATCAAAACTGTTACTGGGACTTCAGGACTAAGAGATGTGTATGTGTTCTGCACATTTTATTTATCCCTATAAAAGGCAGATCCAAGTTCAGGGCTATGCCTTGGCAATAGAAGAAGTGAGTACTGTCATCAGTGATTGAACAAAGGAGATCTGACCACCCTAGCCCTGCTTTAAATTCTTTGCAGAAAATGCTGTTAACCACTAAAGGAATATTAGCTACTATCTGTGGCGTAGAAGACTTTTCTGTTTACTGAAGGGAGAACTACTTTGGGTATAACTAGAAAAACTAGATAAATCATTAGAGCAACAAAATCAGCCATAACCCCCAGGAAAACTCAGAACAATCTGTCCTGCTTGAGTGATACCAGTGTTTGGACTCTGATGCTGATCTGTGACAGCTACTGTCAGAGGAAGAAGTCCCAGTCTTCATCCTGAGGAGTTAAATCCCCAAGGAAAATCCCTCCTTGAGGCCCTAGGAGCCTCCTGCTGCAGCCTGGCTCTAATCCAAGCTGCCATCTGAGATGTTAGTGCCATGCAGACCTTTACCAGGGCACAGCAATGAAGTATCCTTCTGCGTACCAGCAAGGAGTAGCCAGGTCTAACTACTCAGGCTGGGGATAATACTCCATCCCTAAATCCCACAGTTTAGAGCAGAAAACAGATAGATCATCTAGCTTGGAGCAAAAGAAGCCTTAGCAACTGCCTAGCAACACTACTGCAGAGAAAGGTAGGAGCTGCCGGTTATCCGGATGCTAACTTGCAGGGATGAGCCAGTGCCAGCCAGAGCTCAGCAGCCTCTAATGCACAAACTGAACCTCAGCCTTGTCTCTCTCTCAGCCCTAGAAAGGCAAGAACTTTCTGTCAATAAGGCAGTGGACTTTCAAAATATGTTAAATCTTTTCCCTAAAAATCCATTTTTCTCAGTCTTCTGCCTCACCATGTAGATAAACTCACCAGGTAGACATATTACCAATAATTCAAAGGTTAACAGTCACTCCCAAGACTGACAGGTTTTTTTTATCTTCAGTATGTATCATCATGATTTGGATTTATTTTTCTTCTTGCTTATAGAAATGAATGATGGGTTGTGGAACTCTTATGGTCCTCTCAAATTCCTCCCTGGAACATTGCACAGTTGTAACTTCCACCCTTGCAGTTTATAGCTTCCACAGTTGCTTTATTAACACTGGTACAAAAGAGAAATATTACTTGGGCAGTATATTGGTGCCCATTAGTATTGCAGACTGAACATTATGCATCATATTGTAATGTCTCTGATACCACAGCCAAAACGGTTACAGTATGAATAAGGCTATTAATGCTAGGCACTGTGAGCAATTTATATTCAAATGCTGCTCCACCTTAAAAAAAGTCTTTGGTGGGGGCTTTGAGCTGACAGACCTAAAGTTAGCACTTTCCAGGTAGAAAGACATTCATATGAAAAACAGCTGAAAGCAGAAGCAAACTGAGTAATTTAAGAAAAGTGTTTGCTTTGGCTTTCCAGTTGTGAGGTCTTTTTGTATAATAGCAATTATTTGTGATAGAATAGAATAGAATAGAATAGAATAGAATAGAATAGAACTAGACTATTTCAGTTGGAAGGGACCTAAAATGATCATCTAGTCCAACTGCCTGACCACTTCAGGGCTGACCAAAAGTTAAAGCAAGTTATTAAGGGCATTGTCCAAATGCTTCTAAAAAACACTGACAGGCTTGGGGCATCAACCACCTCTCTAGGAAGTCTCCTCCAGAGTTTAAGCACCCCCTCAGTAAAGAAATGTTTCCTAAAGTCAAGTCTAAACCTCCCCTGGAGCAGCTTTGAACCATTTCCACACATGTTCTATCACTGGATACCAGGGAGAAGAGGTCAGCACCTCCCTCTGCCCTTCCCCTCCTCAGGAAGCTGTAGAGAGCAATGAGGTCATCCCTCAGCCTCCTTTTCTCCCAACTAGACAAAACCAGAGTCCTTAGCCGCTCCTCACAGGACATGCCTTCCAGCCCTACCACCAGCTTTGTTACCCTCCTCTGGATGCATTCAAGGACCTTCACATCCTTCTTAAATTGTGGGGCCCAGAACTGCACACAGTGCTCCAGCTGAGGCCACACCAATGCTGAATACAGTGGGATAATCACCTCCTTTGACCGGCTGGTTACGCTGTGTTTGATGCACCCCAGGATGCGGTTTGCCCTCTTGGCTGCCATAGTTTTGGAAAACTGAATGCAATTATAAATAAATCCATGAGGTAATGACATGATTCATCTTCTTTTACCTAATATCTGCTTTGGTGTTTTAGTTTCAGAACTAAATTGGCAGGATGTCAATTTGACAGTGAGGTCATATAAATTATAGATACAAGACTGTAAGATTTCACCTTAAGTTTACTACCTATTGAAATATATTTATGCAATTGCATACAATCTCCACCATCCCTTCTTTCCCTATTTTTTTTTCTTTTCCATAATAAATATATTTTAAAAGAAAATGCTTTTGCTTCTAAGTTATCTCATGCTAACAGGTTTTTAAAGCACAAATCAGTTGTCCTTCAACTAGTAAACTCCAGAAACACTTGTTAAGAAATCAGAACTGTAACATGTATCTTAGAAAGATCTCCATGTGAGCAGCTGGGATTTTACATCGTATCACTGTAAAGGACTTGGTTACCCCAGGTGCCTTGATTTCCCTTTGGATCATTGTTAGTGCAGGGGTCAATTTTTGCAACTATCACTGTGGATTTTTTTGTGTGGTTTTTTGTGTGTTCATTTCCAGCCTACATCTCCCCCAAACCTCCATAAAATGGTTTATTTAAATTGACACTTTGCTTTAATTGCTCAGTGCTTCATACTTAAGCAGTGAAAAATAGTCTGAGCAAATCCTACATCCCTGATACAATCCACTGTAATCCACCGGTATTTCAGATTTCCAATCTTTTTCTCAACAGATGTAGGACTTGAGTACCCACTGGTCTGAATGTAAGGCATGAGATCCATCCAGGATATTTAGTCCAGTTCCCACAGCAACATGCAACCATATAACAAAGTGAAATCCAAGAAAGCTGCCCTTTGTGTCATCCTGAAATATAATTCCCACAGCCTGCAAATGGCTTGCTTTTGGATGTGAGTGTCCAAACCTTATTTCATTTAGCAGTTTAATGCAGATATTTCCAGTTTCAATTGCTTTCAGTATAGATTATTTCTTCCAAACCACACCACATGCAAAGGAATGAGTATGGCACAAGCGACCTTTCTCTGTACATCGAAGTACTGGAACAAACTTGCCAACCATTTCCTTTTTAATCTAAACTACATTACATTTGAACATAAGCTGTCAACAGCAGAAAGTGTTGTAACCTATTTGATACAGCTGAATGCAAAACATTTCTGAATGTTTTTTCCTGTTTTACAGAAGACAAAGAATAGAACACTGACATTTACAGTTTTTAGATCATCCCTCACTGCTCTCACATTTGGACCTGAAATACTTTTCACCTCCTTAAAACTGCACAGATGCTAATACTCAGCATTTCTGATCCCCACCAGGACATCTCTGTACTACTTTGGCTCAGTAACTCCATTCTGATGGAAAAGATGAGGCAGTATCCAGCCACTCATATATGGTATAATTCCTTGACTGAGTGTGCCTCAAATAGACCAAAGCAATGAAAGATTTAATGATTGCTGAGAGCAGAATTTGGGATTTCTATGATCACCAAGTTTTCCTTATAAAATCCCTCATTTAAAATACAATTAATACAGATGATTGCTATAGGATCAATTCTTGGATTGTTTTTCCTAAATACCAAAATGCCAGGTAGCTTTAACTGGAGGCTTATTTGGAAAAATGATGAGGATTAACAAAGCTTACCCAGTATTATGGGTGTGAAAAGGGCTGTGGATCCAGCTATGTGTGAGGAGGAAGATAGGGTGTTTATCTGAAAATCACAAGTGTAATCACAAGCACTTTCATTAACTGCTAAACCGAGTTGTTATATCAGAATCACAGTTAGTTCCATGATGCCATTTCCCTTTAACATCTAGATCAGAAATTATAATAATTCTTTGCGCTATTTAAGGACTCTGCTATCTGCACTGCTGTCTTTTTTCACCCCTTCTTATAGGAAGAAGGAGGCGAGTTATAGCACAACCTAAGACCTCCAGATCTGGCTCTTCTTTTAGCCCCAGCATAAAATAGGTTTTAAATCAAGGAAATTACTGAAATAGCTGAAAAGAAAAAACTGACTAAAACACAGCCACCTGCAGCTTTCATTGCAGAGAAGCAGGAACATGACTATGACCATCCCACGTGTTTGTAGGGATGAAGGGGGCTGCCCTTGTCATTTCACTTGGGAAATCAGTCTGTATTTGATGGATAGGCACAAACTGAAAGAGAAGAGGAGGAGGATCAGAGCTTGCTGGTAAAAAGCACTTGTTTACTGACTTATCCAGCGGGAAAAAGTGTTAAATCCCTGTGTAGGTCAAACTCCCAGTCCTGCTCCTGGCTTGTGCTGGTGAAATCCAGTGTAAATCCAGACAGGATTTAACTATAAAGCTGCACCTTATAAAAGTGTATCTGTCTTCTTGTTACCGGTGAAAACAAACAGCAGGGCAAGTGAACAAAAAGCCAAAGAAAACAATATCTAAGAAATAAAAAATACTGAATAAAAGTCAGGAAAACAAACAAGATCTGCTGGGCTGTGAATCAGACCCAGTAAATTCAGAACAGGTAAAGTTAGTGTAGACCAGATAAAAAATGATAAGGAATAAATTTGAGAAGAACGTATAAATGCCTAAATGATACAATATTTTGACTTCAGCAAGCTTTTGATTTATGTCACTATGAACTGGCATAGCTACCGGACATACTGATTCCAGATCTTGCTACTTCCAGAACTGCAGAGGCAACAAACGTCATCACAGGCTTCTCTGTGTATTGTGGAAAGGAAATATTTTTTTTTTTAAGCCATCTGAGATGATTATTGATACTTTTCCCTTAGAAACTTTCCATTTTGGTAAGTTGCTTTTATTAAAAGTGAACAAATGTCCCCCGCAAAACCAGAACTTTTGTTTCCAGTGCATTTTTTAATATGAGTGCATTTTTCAAGGCACAGTAACTTACATTCTGACATAGGAGTTTTAGAGGTGAAACCAGAATCTTTCTGTCCTTCATTCTAAGTCCAGAATACACAGCAAAAAATGGTGTATGTTTATAACATCAATTCTCCCATGAAGACATCTGTATGTGTCTCTCAATAATACATTAATTCTTTAATGTTAACGAACTGTAATCTTTTCAAATAATGCCCTATTTAAAAATGCATATTGCAACATTCAGGGAGAAGGTTGGATTCATAAGGACACAAACTACACACAAAAAAATAATCCTTAATAGTAAAACCACCAGTTTCTTCATGCATGTAGGCTCAAAAGACCAGACTTGATACTTTGTTCTACCAGCAGCCTCACAGTATATGAAGAAGTATATTAAATCAACACACTAGGCATACATTACTCAATTGCCATGTCTTTAGATCTGTGGTGGTGAGACTATAAAGATGGGAAACACTGCAATCATACAGTTTCAGCTCCTTATGTTTGTATGCACCTAGCTGATTTCTGCTAACTGTAGATGTTGCCATAACTATCTCATTCCCATCTGCTTCACTTTGAAAGCAAAGTACCTGGATCCCCCCAAAACTGTTCATGTAGGTCCCTGTTGGTAACAGATTGAACAGTTACGGACATTTGGAAAAGCACACACTATTCATATTGGCCATAAAAAGCTACTTGTAATACATTCTATAAGTTAGGTCCAGTACCAAAATAACAACATGGGTCAGCAACAGCTGAAGACTCAACTCTTCTTGTCATTGACAAAGAAGCATCCCTTAAGAAGCAGCATTCCAGTTCTCCAGGTCCTTTTTATCAATGAACCTCCATAAACCTCTGAATGGAGGTTTCCAAAGGCATTAGGATAAATTAGCTCCCTTTGCCTTAATCCAAACCCCACTTAGATAAATAGTAAGAGTCCCATTTGTTCCAGGGAGGTTTGAACCTGACACTATGTCCATTTAAATATTGGCTTTTCTGCAGAACACTTCAAACATCCTGACATTTTGAGCCAAGCACAGGCCTAGGTGGTGGCAAGGCATGTTGCCAATGCAAAGTGGTTGTCCTGATTTTCTCCATGGAGTGATAGAGTACAGGAAAATATTGGTCCTGCTGTGATTGCTAAAAAGGATTTCCCTGTGTTCTACTTGCTGGGCTGTGAAATGCAGGAGCCATGGCTTTATGTTTTAGTTCTTTTGCCTTCATTTGTGTCATTCTCATATGGTTTGTCTGCACTGCAAGACTGAGTCAGAAATGAAGTCATGCCATGCTTTATTTCAGGCTTGGGCCAGGTATTGCCATGGATAATGTTCACCTGTTTGGAAATCTGAAGCAATCTGTAGAGACTGGCACTAAATCAAGGATTATGTTATATTCCCAGAATCTCTGCGCTCGGTAGCAAATAGCCAGTCAAAACTAGGCATCCTACAGCAATAAAGCACAATGTCACTAAGGGATATAACATCCTACTCAGCAGAACAAAGGGGTTGGTTAGAAGTCTTTTAACTTCACCCATAGTTACAACAACAATCTCACAGATCAGCTGCCTGGCCCATGCTGCCACTTTTGCCTTGACATTTCAAAACTAGACTCACCCCTTTGTCGGTGGTTAGCCTGCTGCTTGTTGCTGTCATTAGCAAATATGACACATATTTTCTTTTGAAACCCAATCCATATTCCAGCTGTACAGTACAAGTACAGTACAGCCTGGCTCTGACATCAGGCTGTGCAGCACTGCAGCTTCTCAGCTCCCTCCTTGTTAAAAGACCTCCACAGCTTTGCTAGCCATCTCGCTCCGCTTGCTAAGCAAGTCTTTCACACAGCTGCATATTCACTTTCAATGCTCTGACCTCATGCCGTTTTTCTTCTCGTTTGTGTAGCATTTAGTTTGATCAATGCTTTCACTCTTCCCTGTCTGCTATGGAGATTCCCTAAAAGCATCAAGTAACTTTGGCTTTTTTGCATGTTTGTTTTGCCTGACCTGCTTTTGGTATTTGTATTGGCTGCCTTTAATCACTCCATCTTACCCAATTTAGTAGCAACACTAAAAGCCAGTAGTCGTCACTCATTTCTGGTACTCCTGTTTCCTGGCATTTAAAATAAAACCCCCTAGCCCTTCTATGTTGCAAAGGAATGCCTCCAGATAGAAATGAGCATGGACATATCTACAAATAATGATGTTCAGGCAAACAAGACTCAAAGGCAGAGCTTACATAGCTCAGCCCAAGTGCTTGTGTACCATGAGGGGTCACTGGCAGCAGAACTGATCTTATTCTAAAGCAGAAAGTGTCATAGTTTGGGGGAAGTTTCAAAAGGATGTCCTTTCCCGCATGGACTTGAAATCAGCAGGTAGAATGTGTATGTAATGTAATGTTCCCCAGCAGAGGAAAGGAAATAGAGAGGAATATTGATACTGTAAAACTTATTTCAGCCATCATGGTGAACAGCTTTTGCAGAGATAACATTGAAGAAACAAAGGTTTCCTCTCCTGTAGCTTGCCTGTCTGCCTGGCCTTGCAATGGCACTTCTTGTGCTCTAAATATAAAAGATGACTTAGGCCTATTAAAGAAATAATGTTCAGTCCTCCTTAATAAGATAATTCTGGACATTTCAATGTCAAGATTTATATTTTTTTTTGCAGTGATTTGATCTGGAACATCCAGATAATGTTTATCTACTGCAAATGTATTCTGTTGAAAGAATAAGAAAGCTTTAAACAGGCATATAAGTGAGAGGTCAGTCAAATTAAGTAGGTATTTCTCTCTGTGTATTTAAATGTGCCCTGTCCTTTTCTTGTCCGTTCTCTCCACCCATTGTGGGGACAGAAAACTTTCCGGCTGAAGAGGGAATATCTCTGTGGAAAAAGAGATCTGTGGAGTTTGGAAAATCTTTGGGCAGCGAATGTGAGGAGGCCTCAAAGAGGTCAGGTTTGGATGTATTTATAAAGACAAAACTGGCTGAAATCAGCTCCATTGGCTTCACTTCAAGCTCTTCAGGCAAATTTCTCGTAGCATGAAGGCCCTTAGAGAGCCCTGGAATTTGGCACACTGGTTTTCGTGACATCTCTATTTTCAGAACCTAAATGTTGGTCCTCATCTGCTTGGACAGGGCTGGTCCATTGGGCAATCACTGCAGGGCACTGTAGTGACTTTTGTTGTGTTTCAAAGTTGCTACTTCAGCTACCCGTACTTGGAAGACAGCAAGGCTTCTCTCAGCCTGCTAAGAAGTAGGGTGCTGATATCCCAGGTAGCTAATTTAAAGGCAGCTCAGGTATTTCCAGTGCTATGCTGTAGCCTTTTCTATCACTTAGTGTGGACTTTCCCTCAGTGTTCCTGTGTTTAATATAGCCCATGCTGGGGACCATGAAATAATAAGCAACCTTGTGTCTCTAGAGATACTGGCACTGTGAAAACTCATTTCTGGTGCTAGAATTCCTAGAGAGCTTTCAAAAGCTTGAAGAATGCTTCATTTTTAGGGACTCAAATACTTCTAAATAGTGTCTGCCACTATAGAAGTGATACACATTTAAGCTCCATACTGTTCATGCATTTTTTAATATTTCTATTTAGTTATTTGCTTGCTTGCCTGGGCCAATTTCTTTTCTCTTAATAAGAGCAAAATGAAGTTAGTGTATGCATTATTAAATTTAATATGAAGTTACAATTAAATTACAATGTAGTAGCCATTTCTCTTATTTATTATGATGTACTGGTCTCTCTCTCTCTCACAATGGATCTTCCTTTTCTGCTTGTAAGATATGGGAGAAATGGCCTAATAAGCTGTCTTTTACAGCTGAGATTTTCAGAGCAACTTCAGATGTCTGGATGCCCTCATCCCATTTAATTTAATGAGGACTGAGAATCAAATCCCTTAAGCAACTACAAAAACTTCAGAAGGGAGGGAGGATATTCCAGCAGCCAGGGCCTTTGTGTGCTGAGGCTGCCTGGTCCGCCGAGGACTCCCTCTCTGACTCGAGACTTCACTTTGCTTTCCCATCTGCAAAGTGTGGACAATGCTCTTTGTCACCTACTGTGGGGACGTGAGGTTGTGTGGGGATGAAGACATTAAAGACGGTGAATTTTTAGACTGCACAGACAGGGGTGTGTACCTAATACAGAAGTCCACAGCATTTCAGAACCATTTCCTTGCATTGACACTGCAGTCCTGGCATTTCATACATACCTGTCTTATTTCAGAAAGCTATAAACATCAACATGACAGAACCTGCATTATTTGATACGAGAAACCATCAATCCCCCTGAACAAAAGAGACGAAAATAATGATTCAGGGAGAAACACTGAGAAGAAAAAGAAGCTGTTCAGGATAAGAGAGCATCCTGTCCCAGTGATAAAGAAAGAGTAAATATTGGCCATGAAAATTTTAGGCTACAAAATTGGTAACAATTAGATGGCAGTAGCTCTAGCATGGTCTTACAGAAGGGGCAATGGAAACAAAAATGTGTAGCATCATTATGATTTGGAGTCTATAAAGTGTAGCAGCAAATTATTTGATATAAAAAACAAGGTCTCTTTCAATCCTATTGTACTGAAAACTGTGTAAGATTCCTTCTTTCAGAGTGAAGGACTCTTTATAACCATAGTTACCTCTCTTATGTAATTCCTACATGATTTTGATTGAGAGAAGTGGAGGGGAGTAAAAGTGTATTGGTTTCTAAGGCATACTGGCACTAACTGAGGGCCATAAGAAAGAAAAGAAAAAGCAACAGGAAATGTTAATCTATCAGAAAAATGCAAAAGGAGATCTGAAGCTGGTCAGAAAGTTTTGACTGGAAATAATATGCAAACATCTTAACATGAAGGAGTGGCACAGATCACTAAGATAGGTGGACTGGATTTCCCACTGCAGAAAGATGTCTCTCTCTCTGTCCTTGTGTAATAGGCTTTGGAGGATCCTTTCAGATCTTGAAGTTCATGCCTATGCATATGAGGAAAAATATCGTAATGATAGAATGACTCAGTTAAAATTTTTCTCTTGTTTTCTCCAAGGAATACAGAGAGTGTAAGTGATGCCAGATTTATGGAGGTAGCATTAATTTAATAGTGCCTCATAAATCAGAAAATTTAAAAAAGAGAAGAGATTATGAATGTAACTGCTGTGAATCTAGAATGAAATTATTTTCCAACTGAACTTTAAAAAGAGGAGAGGAATGGAGAGGAGCGGAGCGGAGAGGAGAGGAGAGATCATGGCTCAGTTACCTGATCCATAAGAGCAAATGGAGCAAGTAAAAGATGTGACTAGAAACCAAAATTAGCTTGTGAACTAGGCCAGACAGGACAGGACAGATTTAAGCTTTTACTAAGATATAAATGGCAAAGATCAAACTTTGACACTGCAGTGCATAGTCCTGACTTTCTGTGCCTGAAAACCCTGAGATCTGGATCATACAGTGTTCTGCAGTATTCTGAATCTACCTGACATGCGTAAACTATTCTTCCTGAAAGCCCTGACTGTGGTCCCTGCTCCTTCTCATAGAAACCTGACAGACTTCAACAAGTACCGGCGTGGTCATAAAACTCTGCTTTTCTGGATTTATTTGCAGGATTAAGGACTGTCAATCCATCTCCTTAGGGAATGTCTGGCTCAGATGCTCAGCAACAGATATAGATGCTTTCCCATGTAGGTCATTGGGCTGAATCTGCTCCAGGTCAGCAGTGGCCAAAGGTAAATGTTATCTCGTTACAAAAGTCTAAAGTGGATCCCATTAAAAACTTTAAATGAGCAATTGCTATTTCACCTAATTTCTTATGTTAAGTCTAAAAATGTCTTGCAAATGTCATGACATAGAGATTATTAGCTTAAAGACCAACTCTCCGTTATCCAAGATAATGGTGGGTTCAGATAAGTGGGTTAGCAGAAAGAATTGGTGATATGGATGCAGGTTGCAAAGACATCCATCTGGCTCTGTGTGGCGTCAGTCTGGGTCCAGCAGGTCTCATTAGCTTCCAGCTCCAGCCCTGCAAGATTTGGATTAGTTGTTGTAAAGCCACTAGCCACTCCAGTCCCCTGCAGTCCCAAAGGGCTGTGAAGGTGAATGTGCACCACTATACAAATGTACAGAGCCTGTTCCCTTGCAGTGTCACGCTGCTAACTTTCCCAGAGAAAACACTGGGAGCACAGTGCAGAGAGCTTACATTTAGGAGGACCACTGCTGCTCAGCACTTGCCAGGGCTTTCATTGCAGCAGCTCCACACAGAAACACTTGAACTGGCTCTATACAGACCGAGTTTGGATCAAGCACTGGAGATCATCTTCTGCTTCATCACATATGCAGGTGCCTCCAGTAGACCCCACCAGGAGCGTAGCTGCACTTGGGCAGGCTGACTAATAGACCTAGCAAGCAGGGACTGTCATCGGCAACCCCATTAGTCAATAGCCCAGTGATCTGACCAAGGAAGGGTGACTTGGCCATATTACGGTAATGGAATGATTTAGCGATCACAGCCAAACACGTTTGCAATGGAGAAACCACAACCACACTTAGCAACAGTTTTCTCCCTAGCTGGCCCACAGAAGAAATTGTTATGACACAGAGACCTCCAGTTTTTACCAACAGTTGCTGAGCATCATATTTCCAAACATTGACAATCCTCCCAGCTTAAAAAAGGTGAAAGAGCACAGGACTGGAAGGGAGTGTATGTGGTTCAGCGCTCTCCCACTTTAATCCACAGCATCTGACTGCTGACAAGATAGGCTATTACAGCACCTTTAGGGCTCTTCAGCACACTTGTGCCAGTTCTTAATCTATGGATCACTGACATGATGGAACATAATGGCAGCTTCAGAGCCCATTATATTTTCAGTTGTCAGATTGAACACAGGGAGATGCTCATCAGCAGAAACTCACTATAACACTACATACAGACATGTTCATGAAGCCTTTAATCGTTCATACCGGAAAGGTACAAAACACACCACTCTGCATTTTTTTTTAATTGCAAAGGCCAAATTACCAAGTATAATGAAGCAAAATTATTTCATTAGAGTCCCTTTTTTCTCATTTCTAAGCTAAAACATTACAATTACAAGACCATCACAGATTCAGAGTACTATTTTTGTTCCTTTGCTTAGTATCTAATTAGAAAATACATTTTTAAAGGCTGCTTGAAATTGCTATGCACCATTACAACTTTCCTGACAGACCTCACTTATAAGCACATTACTGTTTAGAGGTGAAAGGTAAAGAGCTACAAAGTGGGATCCAGAAGGGTATCTCAGCAACATTCTGTCCAAGATGCAGCTTAAAAGGGCAGTAGCCAGAGAAATTAATCAAATCATACCTATTTCCACCTTAAAAATTTCAGCAGTAAATTTCAGATCTCTATGAGTAACAGTGGAGCAGGTAAAAGTCATCAGCTCTGTGATGAAATGAGTGGCAAGCATAGATTTGATTCATGACCTGGCAGGTAACAACAACAAATGCTGTGTGGTTTTACTGTCAAAGCATTGATGGGCTTGGCTTGTTTCTGGCTAAAGAATAAAAAGAGTTTTTCCAACTTTCCCTCCACTTAAACAAGTTCAAAAGGGGAAGGCTATAGCTTTTTCCTCAGCAGACAGAAGTTGAAATGGAGAACTTGTATGGAGGTCAGGATGAACTCAGCCTCCACCATTGCCTAATTCACTTTAGCTTCTTTCTCTTGTGTCTGAGCTTGTCCCTCAAGATGACAATCTTGATGGCAACATTTTGAGAGCCACTCCAAAGTAATTTCAAGCAATATATATTTACCATGGGGCTGAAAGCTCCCAGCTTACAAAGCAATAGCAGCTGTGTGAGATCTGGCCCATCTGCCAGGTTGATAGCTCTGCAAGCTTCTCCAGCTTCCTTTGCAAGCAAATAGCTTACCCACTCGATCACAAAACAATTCACTGAGTCTCTGCAGGATCTGGGGCCCAGCTGTGTCTCTGCTTTGTTCTCCTCTGAGGAACTGCAGCATTTCTCCAAGGACAAGGAGTTGGCAGTTAATGCTACCGAGGCAAAAATCAGTGAAAGGTGCAGGAGGGGCACTAGCAGGGTACAGAGAGAGTAATAGAAGCCATAGTACAGCTTCCTCATACTAAGCATAATCCTGGTGTCAAAAAGATCAGCACTAATGGAGAGCTTGCTCAGTCCCTTACTTGTTTGCTGCGGGGATCAACAGGTTACAGAGAGCTTTTCCAGACATTCACAATGGTCCCAGCCAACATCCAGATTGAAACATCTCTCCTTACTTGCATCTGGAGTCATCGTTCACCAATACTGCCAACTATGCTGTGTGCTTAATCTTAGCATTTTGGATCCAGCTTAGCATGTATCACATAGTCCACTAGAAAACAATAACCTTTAGCCATCACTGTCCTTAGTCAGGCTTCAGCTCCCAGCTGAAGACTGGAGTTCCTCTTTGGAGTCTTTCCTTTGTGTTAATGGGAAAAGCATCAGATACTGGAGATGTCTTTTGAAGGATGCTGGTAAACAGCAATGACTTTTGTGGCCCCTACCTAATTTACCTTGGAAATTATTTTGTTACTACATGAATTTATCTATTCTCTCCCTCAAAACTCTCATCCAATATACACTTGATAAACCTCCCTCCATGCATGTACATTACTCAAGTAAGTGTTTTAACAAGTATTCAATATTGATAGGTTAAGAGGTGACTATTTATTGATAAGTAAACAGATGGCTTTTCTTCAGAAATAGTTATATCCAGAATTACATAGCTTAGGAAGAGAAGCAGCTTTAATGATCAAATAAATTATTAGACCTGGAAAACTAATCACTGCAACAGCCCACTCACTTGTTTAACATTTCAGAAAGCTCATAATGTAAAGCCTTGTTCCCGTATCCTGTTTCTGCACTCCGACTAAGCTGATTTTCATGGTTTGATAATGTTTGTCTGTGATATCTTTGAGCTATGAAACAGAACACCTCCAAGCTCAGGAAGCCATACATGCTACACTTTCTAAATATGATTCCCTGCCCAGTCACCGGTCAAAACAACAGGGGTCCAAACTCTGCCTTCGGCAGAAACAAAGCCGTGCTGAGTACATTTGTCTTACATGAAAAGCAAACGCAAACTATACAGTCAGCCTCACAACATAACAGGTCCCAGCCTGTATATACAGTTATATGGCTCAGATCTTAAAAATCACAAGATAAAAATAGTAAGGGCATTTTTTTGCACCTATTTTATTATTTTGACACACAGAGGTACTGGCCAGGGCAGGTGCCACACAATCACAGTGCAGGCTCCTAGCCGTGGCCCTCACATTGCTCGGTGCGGTCTGTCTGGGCTGTGCCTACGTGGAGGGAAGGGATCACGCAAAATGATCCTACGCAAAAAATGTCGATGCCTATGGCGCAGATTCCCAGCACTGACATGACAACCCAGCTCATACCTGTGCCCTGTGATTCAAGGGAGAAGCCCCCTATTATGCTGGTGAGACTGCAGACTGACTGAGAAAATGTCAGGGTAAAATAACAGCGAAGTTCTTCGATGCTCTTGAATGAACTATAATTACTGCATTGTCTAGAAAAGTAGCTCAATTAACAGAGATACATGCATGGGGGATTATTGTGGTAAAGAACACTCTCCTTCTAATGACTTTGCACAGAAATTTTTACTCAGAGGGGATTTTAAACTTATTAAATGCTAGGCAAAGAGAGCACTGCAGGTAAAGCTTAGCTGCATTATTGAATTTTGAAAGAAAGAACAATTTATGTTACTGGAACATTTAGAAACAATTCAGGCAGAGATAATAAATGATTAATGACTATCAATAAATGGTTGGTCAGTGGTTATGACAGTTAAGAATCTAAGAGGTAAACAGATTTGCTAACGTGATGGGATTGTACTGTGTATAAAGTACATGCTACTCCTGTTAGCAATATACTTTTAACACCTCTTTATTTTTATTTAACCTTTTTTAACTCTTCATAAAGATGGACTGAATATTACAAAAAAAAAAAAAAAGATTAGATCCTGTTGAATCTACTGTAAATGTAGAATGATTTTGAACTCCTGCCATACACCTTTAGCCACAGACAAAGTCTAGAGGCCAGAGTCAAGCTCAGCGACCATACTGGTCTGGTGTGTCAGGAAGAAGGGCAGCTGAAGGAGACACTGGTTATTTACTCTCTGACAACTTTTTCAGTTTGCATCTACCTATTTACATCTCTGGTCCCTCCAGGTTAGTCCAAGAGAGATTCCTACCTCCCTCTACACCATAATGGTCCTCTCTATGGTCCACCTTCTCCTCCCTGCACGTTCTACCTTCCTTGCTTGCACTGCAAAGTCGCAGCTACCCTCCACTATTGCAAAGATGGATTCAGAATCAGTCCCTGCCAAAGCAACACATTTAGGGCCACCACCCTCTTTCATGGATGGGAAGCATCATTCTGTGGTCACTGTCAGCCTTTGTTTGGCTATAAAAGTGATTCACTCTCCCTGCTACACTGCTGACCTTTTCAGAATTACACCCACAGCTCGCCCTGAAGCCAATAAACTCTTAGAGTGAAGGGAAATAAACCTGCCTTAGCCCATTGCAGGACTTTCTAATTAGTTCTGAAATGCCTTTGCACTTACAGCAGATCTTGGGGGGGTCACTGTACAACGGAGCTGACACACGCAGAAGTTCCTCCCCAAATCTGGGAGAGCTACAGACTGTTCAAGAACAGGCTGACAATGCCAGGTTTATTTCTGTGGACAGGTAGATGCAGATGCCATTTCTCTACATAATGTGTTCAAAATACCTATTAGCATGCTGTTGGGAAATACAGATACAGCTGGCATAACTTAGGTGTCCCAGCTTTGTCACATCTGAGCTATTGTCCAAACGTCCAATACTGAATCAAACCCCAAGTCAATAGAGTCAATGGGGACCAAATGTAGGAGGCTTAGGATATGGCAAATTGCATCCTAAACTCCACTGATTTTACTGACCAGCTCTTCCCCTGCATATAATGGGGAGGTAGGGACATTTGCTCAGATATGGGTGTTTATGTTGTAGATAACAACATTACCCAAGTGAATTTCACTCTTGTCTGTTAACCGTTGATGGAAGGGAAAAGAGATTTCCTACTGCAATTTCAGTCTGCTTAGAAGGGCTGTGTTGACTTCTGGGGTTTAATCTCCCTCTGCTGTAGAAAATGCTGCCATTTTGTGAGCTCCACACTGGGGAATGGTTTCATAAGTGTTTCATACCTGCACAGTCCTGTAACTACTGAAGCAAAGATTTTTCACAGCATTTTTTTTTTCTGCAACAGGGCTTCTTGTTGTAACAAAAACTAATTGAGAAAAGAAAAGCTATTGTAAGTAAGATTCAATTTTTTACACAGGAAGAAACATACTGATGGACAAAAGTCAATCAGCAAATCATGAAGTTGCTAACCCTTTTCCTTAGATGCCTAATAAGAAGGGTGTGTTATTCTCTCCCCCACTAGTCACTAATGTAGCTGCAGAAGCTTTATAGGGTGATTCCAAATTTACCTTGGTAAATGCACTGACGGTCCTGCAAGACTGGGACAGAAGTGAATTTTATTTTGCTCCCAGCTGAATTACCAACTATGCCAATTTTAAAACACAACATAGTCAGTTTCTTTGACTCTTGCAGGTCACAGACAAGACCTGACAGAGTTTCCAAACCATTTTCTGACAAATTGAGGGAACTGACCTATCTTGTTTTGTTAAAGACCCTGTGCTATTGCATTGGGATGAAAATTGCACAAATGACTGACCATAAGTCAGGAAATATAATCCTTTCATATTCTAGTGCATGATTCCCCATACATGGTGCACAAGAAATGTATGGCCTGTGAGAAACTCTGATGTTATCTGCTGTGTACAGGAAAGCCAAAAGTTAAAACTGAGACTGAGAGAAAAACATGTATATAGTCATGTCTACAGTGGTTTTCATGCCCATAGGCAGGAAAGCAAGGATCAGTCCTACAGCAATCCAGACTTCAATAACCCTTCTCTCTGCATGGATGTGGGAGGCAGCTTTTCTATCCCATAGAAGAAATGTCTCCCTTTGAGGTGACGTGTTTCCCTTCTCCTAGGATATTTTTGAGAAGGTCTGGACAGACATTCACTGCCTCTGACTCCATCTCCCCACCGTCGGGGGAAATGTCTGTACCCAGGGCTGTCTGATGTCCTGAATTCCCCCTCAAGGATTCAATTTCCCCAAGGATCCCACTTGGTCTATCTTGAGATCCAAAAAACCTGAGTGGCATTCCCAGCAGTGTTAGACAGCCTGGGCACAGGTGGCCGCAGCAGGACACAGTCACTCTGGAGAAAGAAAGGCTCATACCAGTACATTAGGGAGTGAACACATCTGGGCCAAGACTCAACCTGGGTAGCTTTAAGCACTTATCTACAGAGTCTGGACTAAGCATATTGTCACTTTAGGCTCCCTATATGCCTGCACCACCAATTTAGTTTGGTTTTAGTACCAAAAGCACCCTTCGTGCTCTGGTGACGACCACAAAGAAAACATAGATGGACTCACAGATATCTCCATAGAGCTTCAATTGAGGTGATTTAGGCTTACAAAATGTGGCAGGAGCTCATGGAAATCTGTCCAAATTCAGATCCTGACCTGTGACAACCTTGGCCACCCAGTGCTTTTTAAATGAGAGCTGAATGTGGACCACGCAAAGACCCCTGAAAGGTAGTGCAAACACCAGCTGGAAATGAACTCACCAAAGCTTTATTATTAAAAATCTCTATTACTGGCCTGAGCTCAAGATTATGGGTGTATTATCCTTGCCAGTCAGGGGCTGTCTGTTCAACACAGTTAAAATTGAGGATATAGGTGATCTGCAGAAATTATTCATGTTATTTCAGATTCAGGTACTTATTTGGGTTTTCAGCCTTTCTGTCTTATCTCATTAGGGAGTGAATCAAAGGCAGATCCATGTACACAGCTTCTAATGAAACTGCTGGAGTGACAAGAGATAGCAAAATAATTAAATTCCATGCTGTACTTGAGCTAGAACAGAAACTTCTTATGCTTCTGAGGTTGTTAAATTGGCCAATACTCAAACTTGTAAGTTTGTTAGTTTTAGGTAAATTATAAAGACCCCTCAGAGTGTGCACAAGGTATTCCTCAATGGTTCTTACCCTATCTTTCATTTCAGAGAGCATATATTCCTTTAGGATTAGCTCCACTGCATGCAGTCACTTTATAAAATCCTACCGAGCTAATGAATGCTGTACTCTGAATTGCCAGGTCTTGTTTTCTGTCAAGTCCTTTTTTTTGTTCTTCCATCATGCTGTTGGCTTTTATACTTCATCTGCCAAATTATATATCTTTACACTAATTCTGGATTCAATAATAATTGCATCTCTTCAAATTCAACCATTAACAAGATATGAACAACAGAAAACATCTAGCAAATAAGAGCTGCAGCTTCCTCTAAAGAATAATCAATTTTTAGACCAAAGTGCTCTGTTGTCCATACCATCCATATCTTCATTTTTTGCTTTTTCATACTCTTCAGCTCTCTTTTGTAGTTACTTAGCCTTAATTCTGTTTTAGCCTTAATTTTCTCTTTAAATGTTCAGGCTGACACTTGACTGTCCTGGAGTTACACTAGTTAAAAATGTATCTGAGTTAAAAATGGCTTATATTGGGGAGAATGAGGTATAATGTAACAGCTAGAGAAAATCATTATCCTGTCATTGAAAAAAATGTAAACAAGTACTTCTCAGAATGTGGTGTTCTGTTTGTACTGGCTTTCTTTTCCTCATCTTTGGTGCAACAGGAGCACTATCACTCATTGCTACATTGGAATAGCTGATCATTTCTCCTTAGGAAAGCATACTTCCATTGTTCAGCATTACAGTTCACACCCATACATGTAGACACAGAGATGTAAACCAACAAAGTACAAAGGCAAAAAAAAAAAAAATTAAATAGTTTCTTTTTTACATTCCAAGATGTTAAATCTGGACACCTAAACCTGGGTGTTTCAGGCACGCTTAAGCAAAATAAGTGATACTTTATGCTCTTACATGCTAAATGGCTGCTAAAATCCCTTTGTCATTTACTGCCTAATTTAGTACAGCCCTTATGAGGTAAATTAAGTTGCTCATTTAATAGATACATGCTTAAAACACCTATCAATTTGCTAAACCTGAATTTAGACACTAAAGTTTAGTTAAGTACCACTGTTATTTGATTTTGTTTTATGCAACATTGAGAACCCATAGTTATTTTTGATGACACAGAGAACATGAAGGATACAAAAGATGCTGGAACGACATTTGGGAGCAAAGCTGTGTCTATCTACACAACTGATACAGCTCAGGCACCGCTCTGTATTTGCTTACATTATCTTCTGGCTATACTCCTGCATGACCTTCAAGGGCAAGCTTTTTGAATGAAAGAGGATGTCTTCAGTGTGTCCAAGCCAGCCCTGGTCTCTGTTGGGACAGGCTGTAAGGTTGCTAACTGGCATCAAACATAAAGGCAATCTTTACTTTGGAGAACCGTGCATTAGGAAATGGTACAAAGCAGGTGATCTCCATCGCTGTTTTCTACTTTGAAGTAAAAGAAGCAAGTACATGCAAAAAATGGCACCCAGCTACCAGGGTGCTGGAAACGTCTACCTCCAGAGGCCAAGAGATTAAAGGTGGGAAGTGAAAATGAGTTCAGTACAGATACACTTGTGTTTCCCCTGAACATCACAGTGGCTGCAGAACAAAATACCATCTTGCATCCTTTAAGGAAACAAACCTTCACTGCATGAGAAGAAGGAAAGCCAGCCCAGACCAGAGCCAAGCAGTTCAACAGCTCAAATTCTCCTCTCCAGAGAGGAGCTAGACCATCTAGCTTGTTACAATTATTGGCCTTGTGAGAGAAATAGGTAACAATCCCAACACTCACTGTCATTACACAGCCACAACAAGACTATAATGCCCTAAGGTGAAGATATAATACATATACTTCAGTGTCCTGTCTTCATATCATGGGTCACAGTATGGTGGAGGAAGCCCTCAGAGAAACTCACTGTTTTTTCCCATACACAGACTGGCAAAGAGTGGCTGGGGATCGGGTGCCTTTAGCCATCCCACGGCAATGGCCAGCAGAGCTAACCCTGTATGAGACAAAGAAAAGCTTGGTACAAATCAGTTCCCTAATACACCCTCATTCAGTCCCTGGGCCGCCCCTGCAGATAACAAGGTCTTCCTCAGTCAAGGCAAATTGCAAGCAATACCTATAGTTGCCTACCTTCAACTCCCTTGGAAAGGACTGACATGACAGTCATAACCAATCAAGAGGCAATTAACCAGTGGGAAACCAGCCTGTGGGCCACAACAGAATTGGTCTGTGTGGAGCACTGTGCTTACAAATAGACCAACCTAAAGAAAATAGAAAGTGAAATTTAAAGGAAAATAAATGCAAGTTTCTTAAAGCTTCATGCTCTTTGCAGAATCACTTGCTGTGTTTCCTGTATACAGGCAAATCCTTGGGCAGCCTGTGAAACTGTGCCGTTATTAGTGGGCTGTCAAGTTCTACTGATGTACATGCATTGAGCTGTTCTGCCATCCCTCTGTCACAGCACTGTAGAATTAGAGTGAAATGGGACTGCAGGGGGCACGCAGCTGGCAGTCCCAGGCTGGAATCATCTATTCTGGACAGGCAACTGTCAAACTCAACACCTCCTGGAAGAGACATTTCCTAGCCTCTCACATTCTTTTTGCTTATTTAGCTAGACTCACTCCTAAAAATGTTTTCCTAATGTCTAACCCAAGATTCCTCTTTGACATGTTCCTGCATTGCAACATGTTCCACCTGGAATGAACATGGAGAATAGACTTTTTTTGCAGCAATCTGTTATATATTTAACACTGTTACTTGGCACCTGTCAGTCTCCCCCAGACTGAGCAACTCCAGTCCTGCTTATTTTCTGATGTATGTCACCAGCATAATGTCTCTAATTGATCTTATTGCTCTCCCCTGGGCTTTCTCCAGCTAGCCCAAATTTTGTTGACATATGGTGCTCACAAAACTTCAGATTGAGGTCTTACCAATACTGAACCACGTGGGGTGATTACTGTCCTCCTGTAAGAGCATGAGTTTGTTTACTTAGTCAAGGTCAGCTTCTCACCCACTATAATTTCCAGAACTTCTCCTGCAGACCTGTTTTCCCCTATCTTTATTTGTGTAGTTGAGTCTCTCTGCCTCTAAGAGCAGTAACTGCAACCTTTGCTGCACTGTAATTTGACCATTTTCTTAAAAAGTTCCCAGGTAACTTCTTCTGAATGTGACTCCCACCCACCAGTGTGTTTGGTCAGTCCCCACTTGGTGGTACCTGCAAACTGCCTAAGCAGTTTCATCATCTAGGGTATCAGTGAAAGTAATAATAGGCCAGACAGCTCTTTAATCTCACTCAGTACAGGCTTTCACTCATAATAAACCATTCTTTGTATGATTTTCCAGGCTATTATGCACACACATTCAAGCAGTTTTACACAAACCAGGTATCTCTAGATGTTGCATTATATTGTTGTACCAGTAGTTTTAGAGAGGTGTCTTGCCTTGTCTTGAAAATCAAAACTTTAACATTTCTTTCCTTCCAGGTTCATCTAAGGCTCTCTTGTTTCTCCATCCCCTGCCTAGATCCTTCTTGAAACACTACCTCTAGTTTCGTGTTTTGCTAGACTCTCTCCCCAACACCATCTTTCCTTTCCTTCTGTTGTTTGTCTTTGATGCGGGCTGTAAAGTCTTTTAAGTGCATCTTTTGGTTTGTGTTAATGTCTCACCTAGTCTACCAGAAAGTCCTTATTCCTTGACTTAACACTTCCAAAAGAGAAATTGCATACCCAAATACAGTGTTTACACTAAAATCAAATGAGAACCCAGCACAAAAATGTGTTGATTGAGAGAGCTTCTTTTTTTTAATATTATAGATAGGTCACTACAGTATAAATACCTGTCCTGCAGAGAAAGGTAAGTTCTTGGCATGGATTTGTTTTAACTTGGACCAATAGCTGAAGTTATGCCTGTGGTTTGATCTGTTACCCTGGGAAAAAGCCAATGCTGCCTTCAGTAGAAATCAGTTCAAGTATAAAGAAACATATATATCCACATAGGTGTCTGCCTGAATGCCAGGTGTCTTTTAAGCCCTTTTTGCAGCAAAGACATTCAGGCAATACAGTCAATGGGGCGTGAAGAGTGATTCAGTAATCCAGGCATTAGCTGTCCACCCTAGGGTAAGCTGAATTACTGTCTGGCCTGCTTCAACTTTACTGACTGCATATCCATGGACAACAACAGGATCTTTAGACACAATGGGCTCATTTCAATTGTCTATGCGGGCCTTTACCCACTGTTGTTTGAGATGATCTGGGGTATCTTGCATTTGCTTCTTCTTGGGGTGCCTCATACAGGAGTAAGCTAATGCATCACATCTCTACATGCAGTCCTATAAAGGTAAAAGCTCCCCACTCTTCCTTTAGTCTGAAGGACCTAAGCTGGGCTAGCTGAACTAGGAAGAGAAAACTCTATTTTTCGTAGCCCTTCCCTGGGCTATATGTCACATTTTTATACTGACTCAGAGATAGAAAGCCAGGAAGAGCTGATGCAGTGATGAACAGGGGTCTCTGTTTCCACCTCTCCCTGTTAAAATGGCTGTAACAAGTCTGGAGTAAAGCCCTGAGTTACAGCTAGGTCCCAGACTCCTAGCCCAGCAGTTTACCCAAAAGCCTGCTTTCCTTCTTTGATGCATCCTTTTGGATATCACCCTGCTGTGCACTGGTTTTGCTTCACTACACAGTGGGGACAACTGCACAGAGGAACATTTTGTATATGTCATGAATCAGCAAAAATGATCAAATTTAATAGGAATGTGTGTCCGAGAAATATGTTAAACGTGGAGACCCTTCTCTCCCACTATATGGCAACCTGCATTGAAAGTCACTGGTCTTATTAGCATAAGGGTAACTAATGATGTTGTGTAGGAATTAACTCTGAGGAGCCCTGGGTTTCAGCCTCACCCTGTTGATCAGTTCACCTAAATGACTTACCACAGGCTCAAAATAAAGGAAAATCTTTAAAAAAGTGCTTCCAGAAGTACATGTGTTGTTGGGATTTCTGACTAGGTCTCCTGCAGGGACAGCTCTTCATCTGTCACCTTGCCTTGCTTTGCCCTTCTGTTTCTGAGGTTTGACCTATCTTTTATGCCAAAAGCCAGGTTCTGTGCTTTTAACAGAAGAGTCAGCAATGGTAGCTAAAGACCCTTTTGACTGATATCAGCAGGAAGTTATGTGCCCATTAATTCCATTAATTTGTATATTAGCAGTGTGAAAGAATGATTGGTTTTGACAAATGGAATGACTCACAGTCTCTGAGGATAGTGTGTGCTAAATAAACTTCCTCAAATTTTCAGGATTTTTGGAATGAAGGCCCAGACCCATAAAGGCATTTCCCTGCCTAAGTCCCACTGAAATAAATGGGAGTCCAGAGCAAGAGTGCTTTTGTGGATCTTGGCCAATGTGCCTGAACTCCAGTCCAGCTGCCAAGGACTAAAGGCAATGGCAAACTTCCCATAAAGACCAGTGGAACAGGCTTCAAGAGACGATTTATTGTTAAAATCTAATGTTAAGGCAGATCATCAGCTGAAGTAAATTGTCCCAGGCTTGTAGAAGTCAGTGGACCTTGAACAACTGAAAATAGCAGGGAATTGTCCCACTTCTTTCATTGTTTTTTCAGTTGACTCTCATCTTTTGTAATAGGATGCTGCTGGCAGAGACCACGGTAGTGGCCTGTTCGACTATGGGAAGAATGAGACAGGCAGAGCCTGGTGGAGCAGTCTTTGTGCACCTTCCCCATCAGAGGACATTTCCATGGAAGCAGGAGGACAGAGAGACAGAGAGGTCTGAGATACCCTCACATTTGCTGAAGTCTCCAAGACATTGTTGGAATATTCCCACAGACACTTTGTAAAAGTGGATCAGTAAGTGAGAAGCTACAAATCCAGCTAAAACACAGTGCTGGGTTATAGCATGCCTCTCCATCAGTTTCCCTGAAGAACATTAGGTAATCAGCTTTTAAATATTTTATTTGCTGTGAATTTCAAGCATTTCCCCAGCGTGCTGAAATGTGCCAAGGATTGTGGGTTTTGATATTTAAGCCAAAACCCAATGATCTGTTGACCTGTCAAATAAGATATTCACAGTGTTTAATAATAATTTTTAAAATCCTGTAAAAGTCAGTTCAGAAAATATTCCTGTTAAACAGACACTGGTGGCTGCTTTAAACCTTTCACTTAAGGCCTATGTGGAAGAGAGTAAGAGATAAGACCAAAGCCAACATATCCTTTGAGCACTGTGATCAAAGTACATAAGAGATACTTCAACAGAACTGCTGTTGCTGTCAAAATGCTGCTGCTACCCTAATGCTCTCATAGTGCACCACTGGAGAGACTACTGAAGCCCTTCTCTCTTTAAAACACCAGCTTCTCATGATAAAACACGCTGGTGAGACCCAAATATCAGCAGAAGTCAGACCAGTTGATATGAAGGGGCTTTGGATCAGGTTCCTAATGGCCTGATTGGACCATTCATTTTAAATTTTTATAAGGAAGGTATGTGTCACTAATCCCATTGATAAGAACAGATTACTTTCAGCTATTAAGCATGCTGATGTGCCTACACACACTTCTTCCAGAGCAGTCAGAACGTGTCGGCAATGGTGTCAAGGTGTACCAGTGGTCCTAGGGACTAACTGCATTTTTTCAGACCCCAGTTGCAGAATAGATGTCCTTCAAAAGAATCCTAAACTGTTGATCCCATCAATGAACGTATCTAGCTACAGGCACAAACAATGTGATGGTGACAGTCCTCCTCATCTCCCCAAGTAAACCCTTATTTTAGGTATTTTTTTAAAAAAAAGAGCTAAGCACATTGGAGCTGAATTGGGGACTGAAGGGACTGGGGTCTTTTGAAAGCCTACACTAATAAGTGGCAGAATAATAATTTCAGTCTGCTGAGTCCTTTAGAAAGGAGGATGGGTGTTAGGTAACAGTCCCCATCATTGCTGAAATCACAAACGCAACCATATGGTCCTACTGAAAAGGTAATCAGGAAGGGAAATTGATAATATACAACATGGGCTTGATTAATAGAAAGAGATTGACCAAGTTTTCTGTTTCAAACTCAGTTAACAAACAAAGTAAAATGACCTTCCTAGTCGGAAGCAAATGGCATCTTAAATTATTTCCACTTTAATTAATCAAGGTGGTAATTAATAAAACTGCTGTCTTGTGGAATTAGCAGAGATTTAGAATGAGTTACATTTGTACTGGAGAAGTGCTTGTGGTTTGTGTTTTCTGAATAAATAGGAAAAGAAGAGGCTCCTGAGGGATGCAATGATGGCTAAAAATTAATGCCTGTGTACTAGAAATGCAAATCAAGTCCTAAGCCAAGAGCTTGGACCAGTGTGCTACTGTCTACTGCCAAATGCAATAAAGCCTGGACAGAAAAAAATCCTAAAAGTGCTCACATTTGAAATGGGGTTACTTCTGAGATCTCTAGCGCACACATGTGCTCCCAGGAATAGCCTGAGTCAAGGAAGGAAGCCAAGCTAAGCCAGAGGAAAGATATTTGAAGTGTGTTCTTCATCTTGTTTGGTTTCAGTGTCTTTCTTGTGCACTTTGCAATACTGGTCGGACATTGTTTCTCTCTAGGTTGGTTCAGCCTCTCTGCCCAGACCTTGTGCCATATCACCTCCATGCAGAGGGGACACTAGAGCCTGGCCGTGGGCTCTGAAAGACAGCCACATTGTCATCCACGTGCTCTCAACAAGAAAACTGGGTCAGAGTACACAGCTGATGTGCACATACCACCTTTCCCTAAAATAAGGTGCCTAAAGCATACCCATTCGGTTTCCTTGACCACATCAGAGCTGTTAACATCAGGATGGAAAACAAAGAAACAATATATGGAAACAATAAGGAGACTAATGCCCCTTATTATCAGTCTAGCTGCAGGGAGAATAAGGCTGGTTATCTTTGAGAGCAGCACACCAAAATGAAAACACCTGTGTGGGTAGTGCACCAAACCACGCTGCCGAGCAGCACTCTGCAAACGGTGAGCCCCAGCCGGGCTCCACGGAGGAGCTTGCTTACACTGCAAACAGGTGGAAACTCCAAAGTTTTAAACTTCTTTAACAATTGCCTTCTCTCACGCTGTTTCAGTTCCCGAAAAGCGAAGAACAGGGCACAGTGAATTAGGAAATGCTGATCCCTCTTCTTTTTGGTTAGGGGTGCTCCTTCACACCCTGTCTTGTTTTTCTGGTGCTTTCAGGTCCCAGCCTCCATTCAGCAACCAGCAGAGAGAGAAGGACAGAGGGAGCAGGTTGGGTCAATCCTGAGCCCACAGGACAGTGGGAGGCAATAGGAAGGTGACACTGGTTAGGTGTGCTGCCTCTGACGTGGGCAATGGGGGGGAGCAGGTGTGCATGTATGCCTGTGATTGTATACATAGCCAGAAAAACTAGGACAGACTGGGAATGAGGGAATGCAGAGGTATGTCAGAGGGGGAAACTGATGTATTTTATATGCTTCTAACCAATTATCACTTTTAAAAATTACTTTACAGCTTACACCTGCAGCTACAAGTGAATATAAACAACTGCAAACCTGGGGAGTATAGATGGCACTAGAGCAATAACAGGAAACAGCCATCTGTCCTGGATAAATCAGAAGTTAAAATGGTGACCTCAGCAGAACCAGAGTGTTATGGAACTACTCTGGCTGGAGGGGTTCTCAGGAAGTCTCTAGATCAAGTTCCTGCTCAAAGCACTGAAATCAGAGCAGGTACATTGTCCAGCTGAGTCTTGGAAACCTCCAAGCACAGAGATCACACAAGATTTCTGTACAACCTGTTCCAGTGCTTAATTATCCTCATAGAAAAAACAATATGCATTTATTCAGTCTGAACTTCACTTGCTCCAATTTATGACCACTGTCTGTCTTTCTCCCATTGTGCGCCTCAGTAAAGAGCCTGGCCTCACCTCCTTGATAACTTCCTCTTATGTACTTGCAGGCTGCTAATAACTCTCCTCAAAGACAACCCTTCTCAAGGCTGAGCAAGCCCTCTTCTCTCAGGGTCTCTTCACCGGGCTCATACTCCAAACCTCTGTCACGTTGGTGACTCCCCATGGGGCTTCTTCCAGCATCTTTCTTGTACTGGGTCCCAAATCTGGACAATTGACAAAGTACAATAGATGGGATCTAACGAGTGCCACATAAAGGGGCATAATCATTTCCCTTGATCTACCTGATATGCTTCTGTTAACACAGCCCTGTATGCTGCAAACCTTCCCTCCTGCCAGGGCACACTGCTGATGCTTGCTTACCCTACTGCCCACCACGACTTCAAGGTCCAGATTTATTTTTTTATTTGGTGTAGGCATCCACTCTTGCTGAAGCCGTAAGCTGTATTTGATCAGAAACGTATCCAGCCTCTGATTTCACCACTCTAGGGAGCATGAGATGAGCTCAACATTTGCAACTGGAAACATAATCAGCACTTCTAAACTTTGGCAAGTGAAGGAGACCAAAAGACAGACCGAGAGCTCCACACCACAAATATCTGCCATCACAGAGTTATGCATCTGGTCCAGCAGAAACAATTTCATGTGCAGATGTAGCCAGAAATCTCCTTGCAGAGAAACACTCCCTTGATTCTTGCTTCTGAGCAATGACAGCCTGAACTCTCCCAGATGTCCAGCACCTGGCACTCATCTGGGCACTTGTTTCTGCCACTCAGCACCTCTTCAAGGGGTATCAGTCTAAGCATAGTCCAGCCTACCAACCACCAATCACTGCAATATTTGAAACACCTCTCACATCTACATTGCCCACTGGTAGCGGCAAGACTTTTGAAGCACTCTGCCAAGCTGCCAGTGCGGGGTACCGTGACTTCCAGCTCTCACCCTCAGCCAGCCCTTTTTGTGGCATTGGCATAAGGCTGAGTCTCTTGGCTCCTCAGTCTTGGGCACTGAGCTCAAAGTCACCTCGCCTCCTCTTAACTCTAGCAGGGGGTTGCAAAGCAGCTCTGAAACAAGACATGGCCCATAAGAATAGATGATAAAACAATCATTCCTTGCTGCTCGAGGGAATAAAACAGCAATGTTGTGGGGTTTGGAAGTCCTCTTCTGTCTGCCAGTCACAAAGCAGAGCCCCTCTAAGACCCAGGAGGCATTAATTAGTGTCTCTGGCTCTGCAAGAGCCACTTATGCAGCTCATCTCTGTGCTCTGTGCTTTGGCTGCCCTCTCCATTTTGTCCTTTAGATGCTCTCTCAGGGTTTTCATTAGCAGAAGTTCAGAGATGATGCTGCCATCAGACATCTACTTTCTCCAGGCAATTCCTGAGGATCCACTGGCTACATCTATACTAGTAACTAAAAGGACCAGGACTCATTAGTTGTTCCTTGGCATAGCATGGCATAGTTAGGCTCATGCCCATGTGGCCAGCTCTCTTACCCCCTGACACAGGCTGGCCTCATCCCTGCTTCTTACTGGGAATCATCCTTGCCTGTACTGTTCCCCAAGATGTGACCTTTGAGGAACCTGCCCTGGTTACAGCCATGCCAAGGAGCATGCTAACAGTTGCACAGTCTGGACAGTTAGGACAGTTCTTACACCCCTGCCTTAGCCCTGTTTACTTTATTAGTGCAGACAGAACCACTGATTCCAGCTTAAACCATTAAGGGCAAGTTTCTCCAGACTTAATGTCTAGGATACGATTTAAACACACTTCTGCTTAAAAACCAGTCTACTGGAAGTGGAGAAACAGTTACATACCATGAGCTTTAAATATGTCTACATATTCTTATGTTTCCTGCATAATACATAATTCTGCATGTGGATATGCTCACAAAAAATAACTATGGGACGTGCAAATGAATACAGCAGATAACTGTGAAATGCACCCTTGTATTTCCATTTCAAAAGAAATGTCCTGCACGGATTTTTTTAGGGGGCTAAACTGACACATCAGTATTTGAAAACTTCATCCTGTGTGTCAGTAAAGTTGAGAAATTTATTTCTCTATTGTTCTGGAATAAAATTCACCAGAACAGTAGAATATTATTCTGTGTATTCGGGATTCACTGGCCTTCTGTCTGCTTGCAATAGTGTTAGTAAAAATATGAACATTACCAATAAGTACTTTAGGTGAGACAAGAAGTTTGTGTGCAAGAGAGAGAGATCTCGCATCCCCTGAAGGGATGTTTCTCAGATCTACAGCGGCTCATCTGGAAACAGCTTCTTCCTGAAAGTTCCCCTTGCTGTAAATGGTGCTGATGCACTGAGTGCATCCAAAATAACAGCAATTTTCACGAAGGTCGACTGTCAAGCACACAAATGCAGACAGCTTCTGTCAGGCTGATGTTGCCAAGCAAGTTTTTCATTTAATATGTAATAAGAGACCAGCCATACTGGCTCAGAGCATGTGTGTAAATAGAGAACAAGAGTTTTATATTGTACTTGCATTTGGTAAGGGCAGAGGGAACATCATATGGCCATATGCAGCTAATCAGATGAGGGACTACACTCAAGACTTCAAAACAATAAAGAGTGAGAATGACAAAGTCAATACGATGGGTTAAAGTCAATTTACTAAGGGCTTATTCATGTCAGAGGATCAGGTTCCCAGCATACACTTGCGAAGAATGCTCAAGACAACCGAAATATACAATGTGTCATAAAAGGATGAGAGAAAGCAATAGAAAAGAAGTTCCTTCTAGCTTAACCAGGGGAAATGCTCCAGCCGCAGCTCTGATGTCAGAACAGGTTTTTATTCTTGCTTTGAGTCAGAGGAGAGCAAGCAGACGGGTGCATCTGGCCCACGCTGCTCCTCAAGAACCACTGTGATTCACCACTCGGGAACAACTGGCG
Organism: Harpia harpyja; assembly: GCF_026419915.1. Taxonomy (NCBI): domain Eukaryota; kingdom Metazoa; phylum Chordata; class Aves; order Accipitriformes; family Accipitridae; genus Harpia; species Harpia harpyja. The sequence goes on from NC_068944.1 coordinate 70,450,529, forward strand.
TGTTGTGCCTCTCAGATTTATGCAAAAGGTAAAGCTACATGTTAAAAACAACGTCATAAAATCCCTTCATTTTTAGATCTCTTTGTGCCCCTTCCTGGGTTTGTGTTTTATGGCTGTTCCTTCATTTTGATCTTCCCCAGAAGGTATCAGCCAGATGGAGGCTGCGGATATATGTAATGTCAGAAACCGTTTACATCTGACCTACACAGACCCTGATGCAAAGTGCAGTGAAGTCAGTGACAGACTTGTCTGTCTTTCCTGTAGCACTGGATCAGGTTTGTGAAACTCAAACTTGCAATAGGAGAGAGAAGCCTGCACAGGTGGTTTGTTACCTGAGGATGGAAAATACATTTTTCATCACATACTTTTAGCTTTCTGGTTTTAGAGGTGGTTGAACATGTTTTTTTCAACTGAAAATTGTGTTTTCACTCCAGAAAATGGGAGACAGAATCACCCTTGTATACAGTCTAACTAGGACATGCAAGCCTTGGGCAGTGACGCATTAGTCACAAACATTAACATCTCCATTGGCACAAAAAGCAGGATAGCCCGGTAGGTCTGACATCTTGTTACTTCTAAGGCAGCCTTAGGCACATGTTTCTTCATGTGGTTAGCTTCTGTTTACACCTTGTTTTCTTGTGAGATCTGGTGATCGAAGTTGGAAAATCTCAGGTTTGGGAAGTTCTGTTTCAATGGATCTGAGACAAGAACAGCAGCATGATGAAGAATTAAACAAGACCTGAGATGGTGAGAAGCCAACGCACTTAGCCCCAAAACTAAACCTTTTTGGGGACGTTCTTGACTCCTATGTCAGTACTTCTCTTGCTCAAGAAGAAGAGTGCAGGAGAGAGGCAATCGTTAACCTTACCAACTCCCAAAATACTTATGCCACATGCAGCTAGTGGGCCAGAACTACAACCAGCTGATTTCCTGGTGCTAGCGGGGAGGGATGAAAATCAGAAGAGAAGTTTCACACCGGCTGGAGCAACGGTGCCTTGGAAGCCGCACTGGGGAAGGGAGCTTCTCAGAAATGTCCACTCTGTCCCATGGCCGCAGCCACAGCCTCTCTCTTGTCACCAAACAAGGTATATGCCTAGTGCATGGCTTGATTGGCAGACATGCCCTGTCATGGGACTGATAGTTTGGGTCAGAGCTATGCTGGCCCTCAGGAGAAAGAGGAAGGTGAGGAGGAAGGGGAGGGGGAAAGCAGTACAAACATTTGATGGAAAAGTATTGCCAGATATTGAAATTTCTTTGGAAAACAGCATCCCTCATTTCCTTCTCCTGCAGGTAATTCCTACAAAGAGTCTTTGACACTGAATACAACTGCCTTTAGGAAAGAAAAAGTAAGAGAAGATGGGAATGAGCTCTGTTGCTCTTAATTGGATCCTAAGCAGTTACTCTGTCCAAGGAAACAACAGGATATGCATAGAGGAGAGAAAAGAACAGCAAAGATAAAACCTGCCATTTCTGATTTTGGTGCTAACTCTTGTAAACATGCTCACTGTCGGAGAAAGACAGACACAACATACTTTCAGGCCACCTGGAGACCTGGCAAACTTATGTCATTGTGGTGCTCTTTAAAGCATTGTTATTTAGCTGCCTTTTTGGTGATGAGTTCACAGCCAAATATTCTCTGAGCATGATCCCTTTTTAAGCACATGGCAAGAAGAGATGGGAAAGAGAAAAAGTAAGCAGAGAAAGGAAAGGAAACATAACATAAAGAGACATAGTATAACCCCTATTCTTTGAGCTGTTCAAGCTTTAGCAGAAGCCAATCAACGAAGAAAAAATAAAAAAGCTAAACCCATTTCATCACATCCAACTTGCCCAGTCCTCTCTTAAAGTGAATATCTGAACGTTCAACATCAGGATGGTTATCAGAGTCCAGCAGATGGAGGGAATAGTGACTCTGCTCCTTTCTGCTCTATATGCCCCTTCTCCAGTCATCACTCCTACAATTTCAAACAAATGAGCCCAAAAAGGTTATACATCCTATTGGCTCATTTTCTTCTTTGTCAGTCCTACTTCCCAACACACCAGTTTTAGTCCATTGATTTCCAGCTCTACACTTCTCTTGTTTACCAAACATGATGTCCTGGTTTCAGCTGGGATAGAGTTAACTGTCTTCCTAGTAGCTGGTACAGTGCTATGTTTTGAGTTCAGAGCGAAGAATGTTGATAACACTGATGTTTTCAGTTGTTGCTCAGTAGTGTTTAGACTAATGTCAAGGATTTTTCAGCTTCTCATGCCCAGCCAGTGAGAAAGCTGGAGGGGCACCAGAAGTTGGCACAGGACACAGCCAGGGCACCTGACCCAAACTGGCCAACGGGGTATTCCATACCATGTGACGTCCCATCCAGTACAGAAACGGGGAAGTGGGGGGCAGGGATTCGCCGCTCGGGGGACTGGCTGGGTGTCGGTCGGCGGGTGGTGAGCAATTGCACTGCGTATCATTTGTACATTCCAATCCTTTCATTATTGCTGTTGTCATTTTATTAGTGTTATCATTATCATTATTAGTTTCTTCTTTTCTGTTCTATTAAACCGTTCTTATCTCAACCCACGGGTTTTGCTTCTTTTCCCAATTTTCTCCCCCATCCCACTGGGGGGGGGGGGGGAGTGAGTGAGCGGCTGCGTGGTGTTTAGTTGCTGGCTGGGGTTAAACCACGACACATGATCTCAGCACTGTCCTTGATTGGCATCTATAGACCCTTTATTTGGATAAAGCCAATCTATCTTTAGCTCTTGCTGACTTATACAAAGAATCCTTGGTATCAATCTGAATCAGTCTTTAATTACTTTGGATGATGTAAAGTCTAGACCTCTACAGAAGCATTCTGTTGTTTGCTCTAACTTCCTCTACAGTCTGGGAAACCATCTAAAACCTGTGGTATCATTTCCTAACTGAAAAAGTGGGATATATACAAAGTCCTACCTGCTCTAGGAATTATGGTAGTGAGCTGGGAAGTGATACCAAGAGCATGCTGAAATCTCTTCAGAAGTATCTGTTCTTATCAGGGAGCAGATGGTTTACAACCTGGCTGTGGCTCTTCAGGATCTCCTTGAGTTAGACCAGTTTGGTATCTAATTTAGGATACCATGGTACTACCCCTGAAAAAACACACTGGCAAAACCTGTTTGACTCAGTGAACTCCACATTCCTCCTTGTTCCTTGCTGTTTTGAGATGATCATTGTAGGGAACTGTTTGCCTACCATAATAATGAATGAGGACACTTACTTAGATCCAGATTGTACCTCAAACCCAAGCTGGGGCCAGGGTTTGACCTCCTTTAAATCTCTTTTTGTTTAATTGTCCTATCTAACAGGAACTTGCCCTTCCCAAGAATCCTCAGGTCCAAGGTTGGTGAGGTGAACTGAGTCTTTTGAAATGGGAAGTGAAATACAGCACCGTTTTGGTCTGGAAGCTGCTCTAAGCACCCCATAGATGTTAGCCACCAACTGATCCCAGCCACCAGGAATGAAGTTCTCCATCCCCACCATGCCTGGCCTCTGCTGTCAGCTGATCAATAAGATCCATGACCAGCATGAAGAGGATGGAAGGACCCACAGTCAGGCACAGGATGGCTGAAACTCCTCCCTGACTAAAGACACAGTGGTGCTGAGTCAAAAGGTGCATTGGGATCAAGTGCAGGTTTCCTATATAGCAGGATCATACTCTCATCATCAATATTGCTTCAACATTGATGCATTTCATGAATGTTAAGGGGAAAAATTATGTTTTCTCAAGCAAAAAAAAAATTCTCATAACTTTAGTGTTTTTTTTTTTTTTAATAATGTTTTAAGAAAAGAATTAAAAATTCAGGCAAGAGGCTCACCATTCTTCCTATTTTGCGATATATTTTTTCAGCATAGCATTTTCTTTCTTGTTCTGTCACTACAAATTTTTCTGAAATTTCTCTATTTTAAATAGCCTAATTAGAAGAATTTCTCATGTAGATTATAGTAGGGTGTCTCTGTTAAGAAATCAACTATATTTACTTTTCAGGTGTGCAGTGAGGAACAATTAGATAATGATAGCAAGGGTTATTGAAAATAGAAGTGCCAAGGCACATCAGTATTACTGCTTAATTCTGTTCATGTATTGGTAACAGACTATACACCTCAGATTACTAAAATTTCACGGAGTCTCAAAAAAATTGGTTTCTCTCTTTTTTTTCCCTTCAGGAGTATAGGCTTTTGCTCTGGAAGCTGTTTCAATATATTATATTAGGCACTAATTCTCATTTTGTGTTCTGACTGCAAACTAATTGACAAGTAACTGGTATGGTTGCCTCTGAAATACTATGTCTTAGTGGGGTCATTGATGTTCAAGAAAAAGGAGTCCATGCTAAAGAGAGTCAAAAATCAATGACACATAGAAGAGAATGGAGGTCCAGCTAACAAGATAGTACCAGGTAATAATCCAGTCAGTTTGGTTAAATAAAGGGTTTTGGATTCATCAGGAGAGTAAATAGTAGGGAAGGAGATGAAGCATTCAAAGCATAAACCAACACTGGCAAAAGCTAGGGGGAATAAATAAGTAATAGGAAAAGGTTATTAAGCATCTGATAGTGAAGCTCCAAAACTAACATTCATTTTGGAGTTGTGAGAGTGAAATAACTAAAATCTTTTCAGATTGAGCTCGATATCCTCAAGTAAGGGGTTGTATGAAATGGTAGCGCTGGAACTGGTCTTGGATAACTCTCTTAGGCCCCTCCAGTCCATAAACGTAGTCCTTATTTTAAGAAGGTCTGAATGAGATAGACAAGAAGATGTATGAAAGAGGCAGACATAAGGAGAACCCGTTAATAAATATGCTCAATTTGCAAGTGAAATGATCCCCACATACACACACCAAGTGCCAGCCTTGCAGATGTAATTGGAGATCTGAAAGTCAAATTGTGACCTTTCTGCCTCCTTCCCCTTCACCAGGAATAAAGGTATTTGTGATCAGAATTTAGCTGATTTGGAGGGTTTTTTGGCAGTAACGCACGAGGCAGAATATCATCACATCCTTCATCTAGAGACATGTTCACTCTGTGAAAGTCAGATTCGGTGTGTGGCAGACAAGAAACGTGCCTGAAGCACACAGAAAAGCCAGATCTAATGGCTCACTACATACTTTTTTTACCCAGATCCCTGGGTCCTTCTTTTATATTTACAGCCCCTTTTTGTATGATTTGTGCTTAAATCCACTACAAGATAGCTCAGAAAGGCAATATGGGTCAAATTAGAGACTCAAATAAATTTTCACTCTGTGACTGATTCAAAAACAAGGCACCTAGCAAAGCGCAGAAGATGGACAACTGTCTGATTAACCTTGCTCTGTTATGCAAATTCACCGCCGAATGCTCCAACATATCCTTGCTATAGAAATGCCTACAGTGATGCCTCCATCTATTCCCTACACAGCAGTTTTAGTAATGACAAAAGTTGTCCTAGATGACCTAATAACGTATTTTTCAAATGCAGACTCTATTTATCTAAGATGAAACTACTAATCAGAGAAGAGAAAAAAAAATACCGAAATAAAAGCAGGGCAAAATGGGTCACAAGAAGCAAATTAGAAGAATTATCTCAGTGCTTCCTATAATATGTTCTAATAAGAAATTAATCAACTCCACGATAAAAATCTATAGGGAAATCTGTTAACATAAACTAGGCAAAATCTGACTTTGAACGTCTTTCATAGAGCAATTTCCCAGGTCAGTATGTAGGTCCACTGACACACTGAAGCTCAGCATTCACAAGAATGGCAAAATGAATCATACAGCAACTCTAGGCTCTTTTAGTCAATAATCCATTAATGTAGAGAAGCTATGCTTGATTCATGGCTACAGACATTTGGGGGCATTATTCTTCTGTCACTGGAAGTATGGCACATAACTCACAACAAGTTAAAGGAAAATACAGCAGCTGACACCTCTGTGAGACAATGTCTGCAAGGAAGGTGGAAAGCTGTAGTTCTTTCTGCAATTGTTAATTGCGCTACCAAAAAAAAGATGTTTCTAGCACTTATTCATAGGCCACAACATCCTAAAGACAGAATTCTGAGAGCTGTCAAATGTCTGGCCTCATAGTTTGATTTGAAAATAACTTCACTCCCTGGAAAACCCATGGACTATTTCTCAAAAGCAATAAACCACTAGGTTTGAATGGGAGGTAGGTAAGGATAGACAGGTTGGTTGGCATAGCCAGGAGGATAAAATAAAATGTACAAAGTAATCTTACCTATTTCAACTAAAGAAAAAAATCACCAAACAACAACCACCAAAAAACCCCAACAACAAAAAAGTAACCTAAACCAAAGAATCTCAAGCTGAATGTTATTCAGTAATGGCATCCATTATTGCTTTCCACTCCTCAGTGAATTGTAGGAAATTCTTTTTTCAAGGTTAAGAGGGGTAACATAGGGCACATACTTGATGACTTTTACAGTTGTGGAAAACAGACATTGGAATTTAGGTAGCTAAACTGGTCTATAAGCATTCTAGCTCACTCCGAGCTTCAGGGGAATCTGGTTCTAGATTTGGTCCAAATTTATACGTCTATGGACACAGTCAGGAAATTAAACTTCAGAAAGCTGGGGGGTTTATGAGAGTCTTCAGTCAAATTGTTTACATACTTTCCAATTCATTCTACAGGGAGAATCATAAAAAATAGGACTGGAAAGGTCTTTGAGGGGTCATCTAGTGTACACTCCTGTACCAAAATCTGCTCTTATCTAAACTTCTTCCAATTACAGCATTCACCAGTAAAATACATTATTTAGATGTGTCAGCTTCTTGGCAAAATGTAAGCAAGTGAAAGAAGAGTAATCTTTCCTATGGAGTTAGGGTTTGCAACTGAGTCCTTTAATATTCTGCTCATGATAGACTATTTTATTTTTCTAATGTAATCCTCCCAAGGTCCTCGCCTTCAGCTGAACTTTAAAATATAAAATCAACACATTTACTGAATTTAAAACTTACTGAAATGTTTTTTACATGCTTATTTCTTCTCATTTCAGAACAGCAGGCATTAACCTGATGTACTTTTAGACAGACTATAAAAGCTCTAAACAATAGCAAACTTGGAGAAGACCTAGCAGAAAGCAAAGCATGCAGCATTATTGGCACTACTGACCATGAGAGACTGAGCAGAACAGAAAACAGTGCAGCAAGGCTTTGTACATTAATCCTTTCATCACTATCTTCACTCTCCTACTAAAGGGAGAGACAGGTATTTCTGAAGAATTCTCAATATGACCTTGCAGATGAGACAAAAAAACTCTCCAGGCACCAAAGCAATGGTATTCATTCATTGGGTTTGCAACTAAATGGCATTTTTAACCTGAAATAAGCACCAAGACACACAAAACAGAAAGCTTGAGAACATCTTCTTCAAAGCCCAACAAATAAAAAAAAGAAAAAAGGAAAAAACACTTTAAAAATAAATCTCCTTATTTTCAGTCCAGATTTCCATAGTTTCCCTTGTCTACACTGCTGTTTGGATCGACAGCAATGACCATATTTCCTTTCAAACAAAATGGCTGTCTGTAGGTCGTATGACTGCCTGCAGTAAGAGTGCCCTATTTTCTGACTATAAAATCTGCTGCTATTCACTTGTCCTAGGGCAGCCAAAAAACTACTGCTAAATAGTCCTATCTCCTACTGTGTCTGTCCTACTTTGTGATAACAAGGTATGCTGTTATCAATCTAATCTACCATAATTCAAAGGAGGATGTTATCAGCCATCTTGCATTTGTAACCATAATACCAGTAGCATCTCTGGAGACTGACTGAGATTCCCTTAACAGTTCTTGGACCACACTTGAATTCTTAGTATACCAAAGGTTTTCCTTCAGTAGCAGCTCCCAATCCTATGTGATTAAAAAGGATCCTTTCTTTTTCTTCTGCATTTCCAGACCCCTGCATAAAAGTACACTTCATAGGCAGATTTTAAACCAGTAGCTTTAAAATCAGGAAGTAATGAATACTGTATTCATGATCTAAAAATGAAAAGTCATGTTCTTTCATCCTCAAGTCTTGATTTTTGCAGGCACTCTGACAACCATTCCGCCTACCAATGGGAAAATGGTAATACAACCTCCTTCCCTCCAGGGTGATCAACAGTTTGTTTTATAAGGAACTTCTGATTGATTGGTGACATAGGATTCGTCTTACTCCACGGGCAGATCTATAATTGTAGACTGTATCTGAGCAAGTCACCAAAGTCTTCCTTATAGTCAACAGAGACCTAACCAGGGTGTTCAATGGAATTTAGAGTGCGAGTCATCTTAAATGATTCTAATTATTCATATAATCTATGAGTTATATGAATAGTCTTCATACATGCTGAGATGACCTCAAGAAGAGATCAGATGAATGGCACACCTTAGCTGCACTGACTATAATGAAAGCCTCAATTAAATCTTAGAAGCAGATACCCACATCATGGATACCTAAAGATTTTGTCAGGTTAATTTCACCCAGGTATCTAAAAGTGTCCTCATACACCATGAATTGCAGCTTACAGAGAAAGGCACCTGCCTCTGTAGGTTCAACCATGTTAGATACCTGTCTTGAGATCACAGCCCTCCAAAAGCATTGGTCCCCTTCCATGGTTATACCATAGGCCTAGATGACTAGTGCAGATTGGGGACCTACCTATCAAAGAGCTAAAGTTGGGTGAGATGAGATCTGCACTTATGTCCTGTGACCTTAACAGGCAGTGACACCAAATCAGGTAAAAATAAAGCTTTCAATAAATGATCGTGCACAGTGGATCAGTGTATTGGTTTTGTGTGGCAAGGTTTTGGTAGCGGGGTGGGGTTACAGGGGTGGCTTCTGTGAGAAGCTGCTGGAAGCTTCCCCTGTGTTCGAGAGAGCCCATACCAGCCGGCTCTAAGACGGACCCGCCACCGGCCAAGGCCGAGCCCATCAGCGATAGTGGTAACGCCTCTGTGATAACATTTTTAAGAAGGAAAAAAAGTTGCTGGGACAGACAGAAACAGCAGCCGGAGAGAGGAGTGAGAACATGTAAGAGAAACAACCCTGCGGACACCAAGGTCAGTGAAGAAGGAGGGGGAGGAGATGCTCCAGGCGCCGGAGCAGATTCCCCTGCAGCCCATGGGGAAGACCATGGTGAGGCAGGCTGTCCCCCTGCAGTCCATGGAGGTCCACGGTGGAGCAGATATCCACCTGCAGCCCGTGGAGGACCCCACGCTGGAGCAGGTGGGTGCCCGAAGGAGGCTGTGACCCCGTGGGAATCTCGCGCTGGAGCAGGCTCCTGGCAGGACCTGTGGATCTGTGGAGAGAGGAGCCCACGGAGCAGGTTTTCTGGCAGGACTTGTGACCCCGTGGGGGGCCCACGCTGGAGCAGTCTGTGCCTGAAGGACTGCACACCGTGGAAAGGACCCATGCTGGAGCAGTTCGTGAAGAACTGCAGCCCGTGGGAAGGACCCACGTTGGTGAAGTTCGTGGAGGACTGTCTCCCGTGGGTGGGACCCCACGCTGGAGCAGGGGAAGAGTGTGATGAGTCCTGCCCCTGAGGAGGATGAAGCGGCAGAAAATAACGTGTGATGAACTGACCGTAAACCCCATCCCCGTCCCCCTGTGCCGCTGGGGGGTTGGTAGAGAATCCGGGAGTGAAGTTGTGCCCGGGAAGAAGGGAGGGGTGGAGGGAAGGTGTTCTGAGATTTGGTTTTATTTCTCATTACCCTACTCCGGTTGATTTGTAATAAATCGAGTTAATTTTCCCCAAACTGAGTCTGTTTTGCCCGTGACGGTAATTGGTGAGTGATCTCTCCTGTCCTTATCTCGACCCACAAGCTCTTTGTTATATTTTCTCTCCCCTGTCCAGCTGAGAAGGAGGGGGAGTGATAGAACGGCTCTGGTGGGCACCTGGCATCCAGCCAGGGTTAACCCATCACAATCAGCCACAGTGTGGTTCCACTCCAGGAAACGCTGTGAGATGGTTCCTCAATAAATAAGCTGTGTTGTATGCTTTTTCCATAGCATTTGTCTTTCCTTCTTTGAAAGTCTGGTGGTCACCCTATTTTCAAATGATAATTGAACGAAACAGCTTCTAGTGTCAACACTGTGATTTGATGTCTGCCTGCTTAACAGAATGAGAGGGGCATGGCCAGCTAGAAAATCTGGAAATAGACTCACTTGGCTCATCTCTTCACAGAAAAAGACTTCACACTCCTCTCTCCTTGCCCAGCACGTATGCAGCTCTTTCTTCAGGCTTCCTAATATTGCTGCCGGCTCTGGAAGTCTTGTCTGTCTGCCACTCTGCTCTGAATTTAAAACATGAGGCAACCATGACAAATCATAACAACCTGAATCCCACCAAAGGCAAAAGAATTAGTACACACCTAAGACTGCATTTCTAAGAGCTGTGCTTTCACAGGTCAAGCAGTCAAAAGACTATGTAATGGCATCCTGTTGTTTTATATGAAGGGATATGAGGCTTTGTTTCAGCCTTTGTCAGGTTTAGTTCTCAAGTGCATATTCTGATATTGCTACTTTCGTTGCCTGAATGACAATAAGCGTACATATTGTCCCACATCTGGTAGGCACACAGTACTTCTATCTAATTTTTCCTTAAAGTTTGCACAAGAAACTTGCAGAGATTCTGTTTATGGAAACTGAGGATGTTAAACAACATGGAAGAAATAAAAGCCCTGCTCAGCACGGTCTTGATAGGTGCTGGATATGGTTTCTTGATTCCCTAGTCCGAGCTCTGGTTAGGGCAACCAACAGACTGCACACCAGCTGGGAAGAGTCAGAGAGCACAACAGCACACTGTGGCAGCTTCTCCTTACCATGGCCTGACAGCAGAGCGAGAAGAGCGTTAGCTAGCCTGGCACAACAGCTATTGGGGCGTTTGGCGTGCTGCTCTGGCAAGCAGACTGTGTGGGAGCATCTGCCCCTGAAAGCAGAAGAGAAGAAACAAGAATGAGGATAATGCAGAAGCGCTCTTGGACAGACCAGAGAATCCTACTGATGCAAGCACAGGCATGAACAAAGGGTCATTCTGCTCCATCCCCTGTAATCCAATCAGCTAATATCCCTTTTTAATTAGCTACAACCAAGTTAGCATAATGAGTGCCTTCTCTGTTTACAAGCTTCATCTGTCCTCTTCCATTCTTGCATCCAAATCTGCAGTGCAGTTACAGCTGGGTTTTGACGATATTTGCTAAGCAGCTTGACTGAGGGTTGTCCCAACCTTCCCACTAACCTCAGGGGCACTGAAATGCACTGATTTGTAACTATTAGGCACTGAAAGAGAGTATCTTGCTACCCTCATTCCTAGTCAATGTTCTGCCCTCCAGACAACAACCCCTACCTCTCTGGAGGAATATTCACGTATTGTCAGCAATCTGATCTAATGCATCAGGGATAAGAGAGCCTTGCACAGCCCTTGTACCTGTGCACAACTAGAAATATGGAGGACGTTGAAGGAGCATTCAGGGGACAGGCAAGAAGAGTAGATGTCCTTGAAACCTAATGTGTCACCTATGTTTATTTGTACACGAAATATACAATTAAAATAAACAAGACTTTTTAGAGACTTAAGGGACATTGGTAGCAATAGTCCACGACAAAGTCTGCTTTGTAAGAATTTGCTATGGATCTTCACATTAATGCAACAAAATAATTATTTCATTTCACAGCTCATGATTCTTTGTAAGATTATTGCACAGACTGCTTTTCTTACTGCTCAGTGCCTTTTAATTGGTGTGCATTGTAGGAAAGGAAATATCAATGCAAGAATGACTTAGAAATGCAAAATAACTAGGTTATTATCCTATTTTACAGTAAGCCTTCTTTTAATAGCCACTCATTTCTGCTGTTCAAGCAGCCCCTGTGAAAAGGGATTTTGTCCTTCAGCCAGAATAAAAGACATCTTGATGCTAAAAATAAAAGAAATGGGAATTACTTGCTGGAGCTGGAATCCTCCCCTGCAAGAAGGCTCTGACAGCACTGAGGCTGGCAGAGGAGCATCGTGATGGAACAAAGGCAACAACAGCCCTGAGACATCTCCCCTGCACAGCAGGAGGAAAATATTCATAAGGGTCTGTATTTCTTAGAAACCATCCAGTGATCCTGTGTCTACTGTCAGGCTCACTTAAAATAAGGCAAGCCCTTCCATCAGCTTCACCAAGCTTAGCCAAAGATTTTCTAATAACTGCCTGTAAGCTAGCACAGTCCAGCCACAGCAGTGTAAATGGGGCCAAAATAACATTCTGTGGATTAAAAATTGAAGTTAATTAAAGCAACAAACTGCCGAGTTTGTCCTTTATTTTGCACTTTCCCTGTTATCTTCCCCCCCCTTCTTCAGCTAGTAAGTATCTGCTGCTGAGATAAATCAGAACAATTCATGGCTTCAACTGAGCAGTATTGGTATGCAGTATCTCAAGATCTGGCACATACAAAATTGAATGTTCCTGTTGTAAGAAATATTTACCTAAAGCCAGTCTGCACCTGCACTCAGACAAAGAAAATAACTAAAATGGGAGATTCAGTAAAGTATCAGCTTTTTAAAATCCAACTAAGAAAACTGCTTTATGTCACTGCTCAGCCACCAAGTGCACAGCAGCTAATTAAAATGCACAGCTCCAGCTAGGAAGCTTGTTCTGACTTCTGGCTATAACTGGCAGGCTTCAGCCTGCTTAGATAAAGGATGGTGGGAAAATGTAATGTCAGACAGCTCGCTCTCTTCAGCTTTGTTCCTTTTCTTGCACTCACCAGAAGCCAACCTCCAAGGAAGGGTTGAAAGTCTGTAGCTGCCCAGTCTTTCTCTTCTCATCTAGCACACTGCCCTCCCGTTCCTCAGCACTCATCCTAACAAGCAAGCCTAGTTCAGATAAGTGCAAATCAGTTTATATTAGGTGATGTGAGAGAGACTTTATCAACACAACATTATGATTGTCATTCTCAGGGGACAGTGGAAAAGACCAAGGGTCACCTGCCTCAGGGGCAGGTGCCTGTATGTGTTGGCTGGCATTTCAGCATAAATCTTGGACACATCACTCAGAAAACCGTCTCTATCAAGACAATGACATGATGCTTTAAAAGGTGAATATACCTCTAGCCAGGCATCTCTGGAAGCCAATTCGTCTGCACATGCAATGCACCCAGCTGCTGGGTCTAAACATAGCAGCTGAGTCAAAGGTGGTGCCCAGCAGGCTCTCGCTCCCATTATGTGATTGGTGATGGGCAAAGAGCATCACCAACCTCAGAGGTATCTTGTGCAAGGACACATAACTTGTAACATGTCTGACCTCCTTTATTTGCTCTATAGCCACCTTCTCTGGGGTAAACCAGAGAACAAACCAGAGTCAGAAACAGCCTGAAGCAAAGAAGTCTCTCTCTCTGAGATGTTCTTCACTTCTGCTATAGCTGTGTTGTATATGCAGGAATGCACATTCCTGCTGGTCCCCTGTTCTTTACGTGAAAAGCAGGTTCACTGCTGTTTTAACATAGCACCTACTGCATGAGGAAAAGAATGCTCGTCTGCCATTGTGCAGAGTTTAATGAAAGGACCGCCATAGCATAATTACACAGCAATGACAATACATCCCTTCCTGTCTTTCAGGATTAATTGTAAAACACAGGCAAGCTGTAACTCATCACTAATACAGTGATACCTACAAATATCTCATTGTTAATCCTGAACTGTGTAATGCCAAGATACTCATTAATATGTCTGGGATGTTTCTTCCTTGTCTCACAGTAACAACAACCTACAAACTATGGGCTGATTATTGCTTGTTCAAGATGGGTATCTCCACTTGATTCTAAAATCAAGCTTGACATTAGCACCACTGTCTGTGTTGGGTTTTTTGTTGTGTTTTTTTTTTTTTTCCCCTCAGCTATTACAGAGATACCAGCTCAGATAAAATGTTGCCAAAGTAACTCTAAAGGCATGGAAGTGGCCCAAACGGAAATACGTCAAGACTGAGAAGAGTCACACTGAATGAAGAAAGCTAGAAATGAGCTCAGAGAAAGGAACAATCTGGATCCACAAGAAAAATAATCTCCATTTTAGTGAGGTCTGCCTGCCTGGATTCCTCTGCAAGGAACTGAAGTTCCCTAATTCCTTTCTTGGCAATTCTTCCATATGCTGGTATGCTGTTAGCACACTGCAGGGCCACAGATTTCCATGATGCAAGTTGCTTATTTTTCCTTAGTCCTTCACTTTGTTTGTTTAACTTTGTCTATATGCTTCCCATGGCAATCTCAACTTTGATGACAGAATTATTAACAGTGGTGAGGGCTGATGGGGAATCTCAAGCAGAGTAAACACAAACACATACTGGTGTAGCACAGTGTTTGTTATTGCATGTGTCATGGTAAAGCTTTACGAAAAGAAAAAGAAATGTTCCACTTCTTATAAAGCTAGTCTCGTGGGACACAAACTATTCCATCAAGAAGCTCTAAGGGGATATTGTAAATGAGCTTTTTAGCCCTAATGAATTTATTTTTATTATTTCTCATGTCCAGAAATGTATGTGACACAATAGCAAGTTTTAGGGTCAAAGCATTCAACAATCGAGAAAGTACCAAAAATGGAACAGCCATTTAACCTTCCATTCCTTTTTATTCTATATTCATTCTTCATGGGTACTATGATAGTCTTTAACTACATAATCACAGACTAGTTCTCCCACTGGACCCCTACCTCATTCACTGCATATAAGACATAATGTGCACTGACCAGGTAGCTATTCAAAACTCCAATTTAATACCACTGTTTAATGGTAACTCTGTACCATTTTTGTCATGACTCATTCAAACTCTGCATAGTTTCAATTCATTATTCACTTTTTTCTGAGTGCATCATGATAGTTCTTATGTGCTTCAAGAGGGACTTATCTTCATAAGACTTCAAGAATATTAATATCCCCATTTTAAATATGAGGAACTGGGGTTGAGAGAGATGTTGTTAGGCACACTGTTAACTTTGAGATACCAGTTTGTTATGCCTATGGATTGGTCTTTCAGAATACTTGACATTTTTGTAGCACTTCTGTCCACAGTTTGTTGCACAGACACTCATGGACAGAGTGTTTGTCGAAAAGGAGAATGAGCTTATTGGGATGTTGGCACAGGATAGCGCTCACGTGAGGAATCAGAGCTCTCAAACAGAGACAGTTGCTTGTTGCCACTGATGATGGGAGTCTCTGTTGTGAATACCCTTGCAGCAACATCTTCAGTTATCGGGTAAGGCTCTTCTGCTCAGTTGCTATATTCCAGCTGGCCTGCGGTCCTATGTGAACACCCCAGCAAAGATAATTTATCGCTACTGATATATCATAACTACATATAAAACATCTCACAAATAACTACACTAAAAAGACTGTCCCGTATAACCATTTCTGCACCTGCAGGAATAATTTCTATTTACTATTTACAAGTGTCTTATCTAAGCACAATTTGATCACTTCTGGGAATCTCCTGCCTGGTCATTCTAACGAGGATGTAAAAGAACACATTTAAGCACAGCAGGCACTGCTGGGAGAGATCTTTATAACTGTCCAAAATTCCCACCTGGAAGGCTGCTGTAGCCATCAGTCAATACTTAATTGTGAAGGCTCAGTTAACACCTAGTTTCAAGTCAGTCCCTTGTCTTAAAGCAGCTCATCTCATTTTCACAAACAACTAGCCAACAAGTTCCTGGACTGCTTGAGAAATTAATGCCTTAAGTACAGTGGAGGTGCACACACAGGGAAAGTCCAGCTACGCCACAGTTATAAAAACTTGATTTTCATCCATTTAACTCACCAGTAACTTCAGCTCCATAAAACTTGTCACCAGTTCCCACAGACTTCAGCTGAAGATACCAGCGCTTGACCTTTCTTCAGATGAACCCCAAGCCTCAAGTGTTGCACACCCCATGAAAGAAGACCACTTTGGGCAAGGTACAATTTATCAGTCTTAAAGGAAGGTATGATTTAAGGCTGAATCAGAATCAGGTGTGTGCATGGGCACTCCTCTGGTTAATCATGTACCCCTGTTACCCCCTGCCTTGTTCGTCATACAACTAGGATTCACAGCCCTAATATCTAGCCCTTCCAGGGGTGAGACAGAGCTCCTTCCCTTCTTCTTTCCCTTCTTCTACAGTGTCTTGGTACCTAAATGAGAGGCTCTGAGAACACTAGCAGTTGTCTTTCTGCTTCTGAGTGCTTGCAAACAAAACCTAGTGTCAAGGATCAGCAACCAAGGGGACAAATCTTTCTGGACTTCTGATTTGGCACTTATTCAGTAGCATGGGGAATAAGCTGAATGCAAATCACTATAACACAGTAGAAGAAGCAGAGGAAGGAGTAAGTTTAACATAGTCAGAACTGCGGGAGAATTCATCTCCGGAGTCTCCAGGAAGACCACGGAAAATAAGATCTCAGATCTTTGACAGATTCAGGCAATTTTTCACAGAGATGAAACAGCCAAACAGGAGGTAAAAACCACAGCTGAAACCTGCCTTTCAAGGCAGGAGAGCCTCTTTCTCTTATCTACTTCTTAGGAAACTTCTCAGGGTGACATATAAAAAAGTACCACCTCTTTCTGTGGGCTTAATCTTCACATTTGCAGCTGACAAGGGCAAAGCTCCTCACAAACTCACTCAGGAGAAAAGAATATTTAGCACTTGAATAGCTACTGACCTTTGCCTATGCATAACTGGATGTAGTGAAATCTGGGATCATTACAAAGTGTTTGTCTAAGCATACAGAAATTTGGGCTCAGCTCCCTGCTCATCCACAGCTTTCCTTGCACGACTTTGAGAAATCACATAGGCCCAGAGCTTCCAAGTTATTTAAGAATCTGCTTACATTTTAAATGCCTACTTTTCTCTGGATCCCATTTCACCTACATACCTTTGAAGATCAAGGATTTACCCCCTCTGTTTCAGTTTCCCATCTGTAAGATAAAGGCAGTATTCCCGAACATTATGGCGGGGTAGGGAAGATAAATGAACCACGACTGGTAACACGCCTGGCAACTCAACAGGCAGCCAGGAGACTGAGGAAGTTCTGCACATTATTTTTATCAGTACTACAACCATTTTAATTTACCTGTATGCATGCTGCCCAAGATGGCTGTGTAAATTTAAATCAAAATAAAAGAAATGTAACATGGCAAAGTTGAGTGAACAACCATGATTTCCCTGCAAAATAAGATGGTGGTGTAATTCATGGAAAACTACTTGCTGCCCTCCACAGTCTGCTCTTCCCAAGCTTACAGCAGGGATTGTAGGGAATGCTTTACCACAGCTGCCCTGCAGTGAAAAGGCTTTAGTATTGGTGATGCTGTGCAGGCACATGGAGACCAGGGGACACGCAGAAGAGGTAAGAATGTGTCACTACATACTGTCTCATGCATTGAGATGGAGGTTACTTGTCTGGCTGGGATTTATGAGAATATATTAGGACATTTATGGTTTGCATTAGCCAAATATACACACAGTCCTGTGCTCCTTTCCTCATTACTCAGTTTGCCATGGGTGAAAAGATAATTATTTGTTTTGAAGATGCTGTCAAAGAAAGAAAAGGACTTTTAGTCACCAAGTGAAGACAGACCATGGCTGAAAAGTGCATCCCTACAAAGACTTAGTCTCTGAGAGGGAGGGACGCTGTGATGGAGCAGAAACCTCGTGAACCCAGACCTGATGTCTGCAGGCTGCAAGATATGTAGTGAAAGGTAAGCTGCCCTCTTAGCCAAGGGCAACATGATTGCACTACATCAAATTAAAATAAAAATGGAGGTTAATGTGGCATTTAGTACATGACCTCCTCTTTTTCCATGTTAAATCCTTTCTCCTGCAGGTCTAGGTTGTCCTCAGTTTTTCATGATAGGAGCTCTTTTGAGTTGTAGGAATGTACTGTTGTCATGGCATGTGGTCCTGCTCTCTAGCATGGAATCAGGTATTACTTTAATTAACAGCAATGGTAGCTGTGACTACCGAAAGTAGAAAAGGCCAGCTAAGAACACCATTTAACATAAAAATAAATTAGACCTCAGGAAATGGGACCACGAGTACCTAATACTTTACGGACAGATGCTGCTAAGCAGACAGCTCCCCTGACCTGAAGAGATTAATTTAATGCACGTATGATACTCCCCTTTTAAAGCATCACTCATATGAGCACGGTGTTCTTCTGTATTCTTTTGACTTTGTGCCAGAGTGAGAGAGAGGACAGCCAAGTTGCCTAGCTTTAAGAAAAATAGACCTTCAAACATACTATCACCATATTTCTGCACTAACGTATTTTGTAGCAGGGCTGGTAAACCCTAAACCCATAGGCCAATTTGTGTTTTAATTCATGCAGCAAATGGCCTTGTGACAAACTCAGTATTAACTCATTTATCATTTCTTTTTTCTGCTCAGCTCACCAGCTACAGCTTTATTTGCAGCCTAAATGCTGAACTATAGATAGCTTGAGAGGCAGAATTTGAAATGAAAAATGAATGCACCTTAAAAACTTAGCACCTTGAGTGGTGATCTTGTCAAGCTTTACAAACTAAGCAGAATTGGGTTAGGCCTGCACTGAAAGGAGAGCTATCAAGAAGGAGAGGCAAGAGAAATCAGAAGGTGACATTCAGCTTTACTTTCACCAGGAGAGCAGAGAGACAGTTCCCTTGTGTAGCCCTGGGCAGATGCTGAAGAAAAGTCATAGGCTGGAGCACATTAATGTTGTTAACTTTGGTTCTTAAGGCATTAAAGGAGAGGTTTGCATTCATGCTTTTTATGATTGCAGTTTTTTCCACCAGCACCATTTACATTGCATCCTCCTTTTGCAGTATTTGCAAGTCAGACTTGCATTTCTGACTGGTGAGGCAGCAGTACCCATGTCTACAGGAAAGTCCAGTGCTATCCATCTGAAGCATCTTGCGCACTTGTGTGTCTGTTTTCTACTAAAATAAAGGAACAAAGCAATTGCTGCAAACCTGAGACACCATGAACTTGTTCAGCTTAAAAAAAAAATGTGCTAGAGGCAAGGAACAATGCAAAAAGAAAGAAAAATAAATATAAAAATGCTGTGATGATTGCAAGCATATACAACACTGAAAAGAAAGAAATACCATTGCTTAGACAATTCTGTTTTTATTTTATTTCTACTTTTTAACCATATTCAGATTTTTTACAATGAAGTAAGACTCTTTGTTGTCATTAGCCCATCCCCATGTCTTAGCCTGGTTTCATGTGAAACCAAAGATTATATGATCTGTCTGCCAGACACTCTTCCACCCTTTTCTCCTAATGCATTTCAACCCTCATCTGATTTCCAATAGATTTAAAGATGGGAGGGAAAATCTTAGACAGAAATTCCCACAAGCTTCCTGAGAGCCAGTGTCCAGAAAGAGGAAGGAGAACTGAATGAGTGTCTCCAGTGAGGAAAAGCTGCAGTGGGAATTCATCTGCTGAAATCGCGTTGCACAAGCGTGTACCCAGCAGCTGACCATGCAGCACACAATACAAGCCAACCAGCCAGTGCACACCATGTCCCTACGCAGGGCATGCCGGCCACATCAGCTGTTACATGCCCAGCCAGCAATGAGGAAACATAGGAGGTGAGTTGAAATGTGTCTAGGGTGGAAGTCCCAGTATATGCGGGCATTACCAGGATCAGAGAGACAGGGCTCATGAAAACAAAAAACAACCACCATACTCTTTGGAAATTAGGGGTTTAGTTCCACTGGATTGATTTGGTTAAATAATTGTTCAGTATTTGCCACCAGCACAAAATCCCCATGACAGTTTTAAGATCAAGGTGCCAAAATGCTCAAGTCTGATGGTGCCCAGCCGTCAGACTGGTTGCAGGTGCCAAAAGCTACAGGTGAAAGCTCAGATCAGTAACTCTGAAAATCAAGCTCCTTTCAGACAGAGTGGGAACAAGCCCCAGACCTGGAAAGCATTTTATCTGGTAGGCATTTTGTTGTGACTGTTCAGGTCCTCTTTGCTGATCAGTTCAGCCTCAGATGGTGCTCTTCAATTTCTTTTGAATTTTGTTACTGCTAGGAATTAAAACTTCACCCTGGAGGGAGTTTTATTTCATTGTGGGGACGGACCTACATGCCTATTAGTGCTATAATGGCTTTCCCATCATTTCCTGATACTCTTTATGATTAACTTCCACTCCTAGTTAGCAGAAAACCAACAAAACCTTCTTGCAAGTAGAAGGGGGCTCTGAAAGGCTGAAACCTCTGAAGTCCCCAGATTTCGCTTGAAGTTATATGCCTTCTAAGAATTCTGTTTTCTATTTCCACAAAAGTCAAGCGGTATTTAAATCAACTCTTGTAGCCTATACCAAGCCAGCATCCTTGGCATGCACACTTTTATGAAACAGGCTAACAACAAAATCCTACTGCCTCATAAAATTAAAGAGGATAGATGGTCTCGGTAATAGACATGACTCCAATTCTTACCAGCTTCCTCAGCAAATCAATTTATGTCACTGAGGTAACTTTTCAGCATTTGCCACTAATAGGAACAGCAAAGTCCTCGGAGAGTTGATCTGGCATAATAGTTGACAAAAAACACCTGGGGCAATTGGTCATGCTAAAAACTGCACAGAGGTAAATTGCTTTCTCAAATATCTTGGGGACAGTCCTTAGCATAACACAGAACTCAACACAGAAAAAAAATACTGAAATACAGACTTTGAATTACTACCTTTCCCAACTCAGAAAATTATAATGGGGCAACAGAGGGAACCCCTCAGTGCACCTGACTCCCGTAAAGACATCTACGACAGTTTGTAAACACTGAGCCACCTGCATGAAAAGTGAAGGTGAACAAAAAAAAAAATGAAATAAATTTTTGCAGGTGCAGGAAGTTAAATGGGATGGATAGGGGTCTGCGGGGTGCTATGGGAAGCAGCAAGATCAGGTGCCTGGGTGTCAAAGGCAAGTGGGAGGCTGAGGTAGGGGAACGGGACCCCACTCTTTCTTCAGCAGTGAGGCAAACCCAGCTGTATTCTTGAGCGGTTTTCCCCACAGCAGCAAATTCATCCATTACACTTCACAGCTGCTGCTGAAGCAGTGCATGGTGGGGAGAATCCAAGACAGTGCTATGAGCTTCTTTAGAGCACAACGGTGCTACCCTATGTAAGAGATGCTGACACCATCGTGGGAGGCATAGAAAGGTATCTGATGGCATTACAAGCCCAGAGAGAGAGTGAGAGAGAGCGAGCAGTTATCACTTGTAAGCTGTTAAATACAGCTTTTGCAGTATGTAAGGTTTTCCTGGATGAGTACGACAGTACTTTTCAGTCTTTACATTCCAGATGTTGGGAAAAAAATAATAATAAAAAAAAGTTTTAATCATTTTGACTTGATGGAACAACGGCTTTTGACTAATGCAAGTTCTCAAGTATGTTTTGTCCCTATTTTTGACTTAGTAGATAACTAAAATTGTAAGGACCTAACAAATTGCATCTTAATAGTGAACTTCTAGAACTCTCTGCTGTATAATCATTTGTGCTCAGAGAGTCATTCTCCATCCTCACCTTAGAACCAAGGCACAAAGAGACTTGCCAAGGGGCAAGGCTTGGAGTTTAAGGCAAAGCAGGCCACAAAGTGTGTGATCACATCATTGGCTACAAAAGCATCATACTTCTAGTGTGGTCTCTTCCTTTGCAATGCTTTTCATCCGCTTTCTCCTATCCTTACATACTCATCAAATATTTCAACAATGTGCAGTACCTGAGACATGGCTATGCCTGAAAGAGAGCCTGCTGTATAAAAAGGTAAAAGGTGCAGCATACATTTCGAGGATGAAATTTCCAAAGTGATCTCAAAGATTCAGATCCACGTCCATTGAATACAGCATATAACTAATATCCTGACTCCACTTTGGAGATCTCAGCCTTTTTTTTTTCTTTTTTTTTTTTTTTTTTGTCAGGACACTGTTTTTTCACAGTTACAAGTCTGCAATTTTCTTCTGCATCTTTTCTGGACAAAAATCAGATTTTCTTATAACTCTGGTTATCTGCTTAGTACACAAGATATACTGAGATATTTATCTTTTTTTTAAAAGAACAACGATTAGTTTTGGACAGGGAGCAATTGGTTTTGGCTTTACCTATGGAGATATCTTTTAAAGAACTATGCAGAGCAATCAATTTGGCTTATGAGATACGGCCTGAGGTACAGACAAAGGGAGAGGAAATTTGTGACACGTTCAGTGCAGGTAATATCCCAATCACATCTATTAAAAAAAGTTTCTTGAAAGCTACCTTGAAAGGCTCTGTTTGGGGTCACCCCTTTAGTTGGATATTGTTTGCATGTACATGTGCATCTCGGCAGAGGTACTCTCCCAACAATGTCTCCCAGCTGTACATCAAGGAACAGCAGCAGGCAAAGGAAAACTTGAAATGTTTGCTGTGAACAGCTTTGTTCAAAACTCCCATCAGTCACTGTTAATAAAACAAAGCAGAACAAAACAAAAAGCCCAACAGATTCAGAAGGGCATGAGGAGTCTCGTTCAAAACAATCACCGGACCTGGTACAGAAAAAAGTCACTGGGAAAGCATGATCTGAGCCAAGCATACATTCGAATCAGGCCACTTCTGCTGTCAGTGAATAGAGGCCATGAGTGAAAGCTGTTGCTAGCAAAGGGACAAATCTTTACTAAGCAACAGTAAGTCCTGCCAATATCAGGCATTTAATACATCTCAGAGAAGGACTGCAAAGCATTTTGCAAAACACAGATGAAGCCTCATCGTAGTCAGAAAGGCAATTAGTGCAATTCATAGAGGAAAAAGCTGTTGAGAGATGAAGTTTCTTGACAGTGGTCATACATTACCATCAGTCAGTAGGTCTCTACTATATCATGACTGATTTCCTGAACCCTCTGAAAGCAGAAACTGTGTGCAGATTCATGCTCTTACCCTACCACGTTTTCCAGCTTATGAAGCTTTTCCGTATAAACTTTGACTTTGAGGCACACATGGCAGGCTCTTGAATTCACTGCATATCCACCACAAGCCCAAGTCTGCCTTTGCAGACCAATGGGGTGACCCCAACATCTCCAGAAGAGGTCATGCAACCTTCACTGCTGAATTGCTCCCAGAAGAAAATGCTAGTCTAACAGAAGCTATTTAATTTAGTCTCTTAATCAATATATCAGGAATATAAAATACCATTTAACTAACCAACATAGGAAGGATTTATAGCAGCACCAGGTACTAAAGAGGAATATTAAATAACCAGGCTCTTCCTTGAACCAGAATTTAGACCCCAGTCCCTCAAAGGATGAAATATGTGATTGTCTGCCTCCTCACTTTACTGGAACTGAAGTGTGCTGTTGAGTAATTAATAAATCAGGATTAATTTAACTATATTTCTCTCAGTTTCATTTTAAAACCAATGGATAACTATTTTGACAATATATTATAATCTGTACTGTCATATTATTCATAGCTATTGTTTACCACAGCTTCACAGATGACTGTTCAGTGGTGACAGTGCACAAAACATGCACTTTGCTTCTACCAACCGCTTCCTGGGGGCTGGAGGTGACATATTCATGCTGGGGGCAGCCAAAAGTGCAAACATGACCAGCCACCACAGCACTCACTAAGCTGCACTAATTCACTCCCCACCTCTCTTGTGCCTGTGCCGTAAGCCCTGTTCTGTGGTTAGCCCAAGCTCATATGGAAATTTTGTGGCAGAAAAAAAGAACGGGCTGCAGGACTTCCCTGGCTGGCGAAAGCGTTCTCGTCACGGGATCGTCCTTCGTCTGTAACCGTCTCAAAGGAAACCTGGACAAATGCACCACTGGCAACTCCAATGAATATAAAACATTACAGAGAGGTCACCAAGAGCTCCATTTTTCATACTTCTCCCCTAGTGCTGCTACCTCTTCCCTGTAAATCTTCAGTTCAGCACCCAAATGCTTCCTTGACAGTCTGAATTCAAACTGAGAGCAATGCAATACATACCGGAATACAAGTCTCTAAGTATATTTGTTCAAACTAATTCATTCCCTTCCTTTTGTGTCCTTGACATTGAGATAGGGTGGAAAAAAATGTGTCATTTGATGACACATTACTTTTCCCTATCTCAATCCATCTTCCCCAATGCTTATTCAATAGTTACATGACTTGAATTCATCACGTCAAGTGTACACTAAAATTGAATTAAAACAATTTGAGTCAGAAAGCATACAGATGCTCATATGTTTCCCATAGCTAAGAACATCCTGTTACAGTAGCACAGCTGCAAATTATGAAACATTTAAAAAGAAAATTGCTTTACATGGGGGAAGGGAAGGAGAGGAAAGATGCCTGATTTAAAACAATTCATGTTCTGCATTATGCTGGCTGGTATATTTTTGAAGTTTTAGAAATGGGAACTCTGGGTAGAAAGGAGGAAAATTCCATTAGTGTCTCCACAAAATGTTTTAAAGATGCTCTATAAAGTGTTTCAGCACTGAAGAGCATTCCTCTAGCCACATTCTGCAGGGGTAAATTAGACACATTCTTATTCCACTAAGAATTTAAAATAGAATTAAAGAACACAGAGGCTCTAAGAAAGGGATTTCTAATCAAATCTAGGTGACAAAAAAACCTAGCGTTAGGGTCAGATTCTCAGCTGGTGCGAACTGGTGGTGTAATGTAACCTGACCATGAATATCTGATAAATTTCAGTTGTCATTTTTACATGTATTTGCATGAGAGCAGGGGGAAGTTGCTTGGATTTACTGTTTATTTAATGGCGTGAAGAGCTGACCCAAGGCAGAACTCAGAAGAAAATGCTGAGCAGAATTATACCACAGAACAGGATCTGACAGTAAATAATATTTGCAATTGAGTCCTCCTCTGTGTAACTACACTGCTCTATAACAGATACAGCAGTAGTAATCATGTTGCAAGATTTGCCTCCATGGACTTTACTCTGAGCCTCCTCTCCTTACAGGAAAATTGGGACCCCACTTTTTTTGCATATTCAAGCCTTTTCCTCCGCATTGTGTCTGTGAGCAAGGGTGTCATTTACTTCTATCAGTTCTTAAGTGCTGACACGTTATAATCATGTACATATAGCTTCTTATTCATTTAGCATTGCATATGTATAAATAGCATAGTATCAAGACATTCTTCTTGCATAATTTCTTATTCGTGCTACACAGAATCACTGTCAGGAGAATGCAGGTAAAAATCTTGGCTTCACCAAAAGCAACAGGTTTTTTGCCTTTGTTTTTGCCTTTGTTTTCTTGTAGCACAAGAGAAAAGGTTAACAATTTCATTTCAGCTCTCCATAGGAAAACTGCTGTGAAGGTATGCTGTCTTTCACGATATTTATCAGTGTGTTTCTTTTTCAAAGGCTGCAAGTGAAGGAAGAGATTGAGAAACTGAAAAGGCTGGGAACCTGTGGGAATCCCCAGCCCTTTGCCCCTTTTTACTCTTCCAGGAGTAAATGGGTACTAAACCAGCCAAGTCTTTTGTCCAAGTCTTTTGTTCTTTCCAGCTAAACAGTAGCAGCTGAGAGAACTGTTCATAAGGTTCACTTGTCCATAGCAACAGAAAAATGAAAGTGTCCAAATCATTGCTGTAAGCATCTTCTCATTCCTACAACCACAAAAATGGGGCACAGGGTCTTCTGTAGGAAAATGACATCATATGCGTGCTTTTAAAAAGCACCTTTCTCAAGGATCCAATTGGTTTATTTGATTATTTATTTCTAGGGAGTTGCGTATTGCCCCTGTGAAGCAACCTGTAGAACCCAACTAGACTGGATGGTTGTGTGTCCATTTCAGCTAGAAGAGTTCCCTCGGCCCGAGAGGATTTGGCCTTGGAAGTGACAAATGAGAGCATGGCCCAATGACACAGGTATGACTGTAACTCCAGAGGTTACAAGGCCTTTGGAAATGGATTGCACTATATCTGGACCAAAACCTCCTCTTTTGGAAAATGCATCACAGGATCTTTAGTGAGTGTATATCTCCAGGACAAGGATGCCTGGCACCACATGATAAGATGCAAGACTGACACATATTAAATCATCAGCCTGACCTGCGAATACACCCAGCATTAATCCCTAAAGGCATTTTTATCCAAGTTCTAACTTGGCTTGATATCAATTAATTTGGGACACATAACAAGATCACAGCAGGAGATGAAGTTGCTGTATCTTTGCATGCCCCAATTCTTAACTATTGAATTTTCTAATTAAAAAATGCATAAATAAAGAAGACATCCAAGAGGTTCTAAGTTCTTTTAATTAGAACATACAAATAAAGCCACACAAGAACATCCAGAGAAATGGCAGCAACACTAACCAAATGTGGATTCATTAAACAGTTGCTTACAGCACAGCTGGAGCTCCCTTTTTATTCATATAGATTAGGATAAAAATTATCATTGTGTGTAAGTGAAAATTATGGTGACAACTTTCTTAAACCGAAGTACCTGAAAGCCTTGAGAAAGTCCAGATCAGATTCCAGAAAGTTTAGGTCCCCTTCAGATCCCATCTCATTTCTGCTACCCTATGTAGTTATCTTGGACAACCTAGGACTTCTCATACCAGACACCTATCTTTAGGTAACTGAATCATTTCCATCAAACAGCACTGCATCTTCAGGCAACACTGGTAACTCAAGGCTTTTGGAAAGCCAGTTTCGGTTCCTGACAAAAGAAATTGATTACTGCAGGCAAACTTTTCAGAGTAAAAACAATTACATATATACTCCAATTACTGCCAAAGGAAATCTATCAACATCCCCAACAAACACAGTTCATTCCAGCATAGGGTTATATCTCCCAAAGTACACTTCCAGTCTCCATTTGAGGAACTACTTCATTTCTTTGCCTGGAAATGAAACAACTGATATGAAAAAGGTCTGTGATGTCATAAGTAGCATGGAGACAGTGAAAGGGTGGACAACTGCCAGCTGTCTTTTCCAACGAAATAGAAGGAATAACATAAAAACAGCAAGTGCCGGTTGAGGAAAAAAAAAAAAACAAAGAAAAAATGAGATCATTCATTACATACCACATTTATAGGCAACTGTAGATAGAAGCCATTATATAATGGAAGAGAAACCAGATGGGCATTACAAAGAAGAGAATCCAGAAGGCACCTTTACCTCCAGAAATTTCTGAGCCAGAAGTCTCAGGAAACTGGGAAACTACCCTGGGAAAATATCAGGATATGGTTATCCTAGTCTTAATCTCTTTCTTTGCATCCAGTTCAGATAGGTATTGGGAAGAGGATCCTGAGCTTGTAGATCTTTTCTGATAATGAAGACTCTTATATTAGCAAAGTGCATGTGTAATAAATGCTGCAAGTGTTCACTGGGAAGAAAGAAATACAAGTGACAAAAATGAGCTAAATGTGTCTTGATTTCCCTTCTTCTTTACTAGTCTGTGTTACCTACATCACAGGGTGCCAATCAGTATGATTACAAAAGACATTTTAGTGGAAGGAAATACCATCCAAATAAAAATTTTTCCCCTTGACAGGTGTCTCGGTTGTAGACAAACTTCTTGATGTTTTTCAGATCCCACAGGTGAGATTCTACATGTTGGTTCATTTTACAGGTGACAGTAGGGGGGTTATGGGACAGGGCTGCAGCTGGGAATGTGCATTAACCAGTGGGACTCCTCTGATATGTCTTGACCAGTCACCCTGCGCAGGGCTTTCAGCAGACCAGGGAGAATGTGGCATTGTAATCCTAAGGCGGAGGACAGAGCTGGGGAAAAATCATATAAGTCTCCTACCCAACACCTGGGATTTTGCTGGTCTGTGGCTCATTTTCAGCTGAATCCTTTTCTTTTCCAGGAAGCCAAACAAATCCTATTCCTATGAATGGGAGAGGATTAGGAACTGGTTACACCATGCAGACACTATGCTGGGTATTTCACAGTCTCTGGGACACATAGGAAGCTCCAGGAAATTTGAATTTATCAATTTCCCTTTTTTTCTTCTGAAATACGCAGTTCTTGCAATAATCCAACCTCTTTACCCAAGGATTATGAATTGTTGAATTTATATGCCTGTGCTACTATCCTGCTTACCTAATGCAACTTCCACTTCTGCCCTTTCATGTACATCCTCAGCTCTACATGATCCCTCTGCTAGTGCTCAACAGGTCAAACCTTTTGACAATGGCAAATTAATTCCCACAAGTTCCAGAGAAAAAGCTACCTGCTTCAACGCCATCAGAACCGGACTCTAATCTCCACAGGAAATGGCTACAGAGAGCGGTGTTTAAACTGCAGGAGTCAATCACCTAATTTGTGCTTACGCAGCACCTAGCACAATAGGGGTTCCCATTTCTTTCGATTCCTACATGCAGCACTGTAATAGAAATAAATAATAATAACATTAGAGCACTGATCTTGCTGTTCCCTGCCACTGTTTAATGAACTCTCATTATTATATTAAGGAAATCCAAGTTGTGTTCTGCAATTAGTCTTCTATCTGCCACATACCATAACTAGTCCTTACATTCTCCCTAATGAAACAGATACTAGCATGGGGGCTTACAAATGCATTCCCCTTTAAAGACAGACTCTGTATTTTTCATTTCTTTTAATTATCCTCATTTTTAAATATGTGAAACAACAGTACTTTTCCCATCTGGTCCTCCTATAATTTTATCTAACAGCTCCCCACACCCTCAGAGGGAAAATCTTTCATTTTAATTGCATATTAGACTTTATTTTCGTAGGGGCAGACAGGTATTTATTCATTCAGCTAATTCCTCTAAGAAACAAAGTAGTCCAGCATTCACTGAGTTAAGTGTAGGGTAGCTGCTGCCACTGTCTGTGACACTTTTTAGATTCCCAGGAATCTATATTCTTCAAACTCTCGTGTGTAAGTCTAGACCCTCTCTACCAGCATTAGCAGGAGGATGGAGAATAGGATCCCTGGTACCGAAAAAGCCATGTTTGGTTTCTGATTTCCACTCTTGTAGCTCCTGCAGCTAAGCTTATCATCACTGGGAATGAGATGTATGCCTATTTGTCAGTAAAGAAATAAAGAGAGTCTGACAACGTTGGAAAATCTGGTGTGCTATAAAATACCTGGCAATGCAAAGCATGATTATGTATGCAAGCAACTCCTAAAAATACCATAGCTCTTAACAGAGGGTTCATTACCTAGACAGATGAAATAGGCTTTCCTCAAGACAAGCAACATCTACATTAAAGGAAAGAAATTAATTCTGGTTATTTTGACTAAAGAGAGGGGAGGGAAGAGGAAAGGGAAGAGCAGACAGGAATACAGATGCTGGATGAAAGGAATGGAATAGCCCCTGGTGAGAAAATCACCTCATTAGGTGTCATAGGCTTATTGGTGCCTGTATGATGCCTGTATCTAAAACTTCTGCCAATAAGTCTGCAGTACTCACAGTTTTGTACATTATTGACTGATTTCCTGACAGAAATGGAAATCCTGAGATGGTTGATGCCATCTCTGCCTCTCCCCATGAGGCCAGTCTGTCCAGGTGTGTTTCTCACAGCCCCTTCCAGAGAAACGGGTGAACTGCATGTCAGTCAGAAGCTCCTGACTTGGAGGAGAAATAGAAAAAGCCCAAAGAATCAACACAGGTTGACGTGATTGGGCCCAGAATGGCCAAAAATGTTCTTAAAAGAGGAAATGTTGCTGCGCACGCTGCCATGAGGTTGTGAGTCACTCCCTAGGCAAAGCCAGACACTCTTGCAGCCAAAAATCGTCTTCGTCTTTGAATCTTTGTCTTCCTCCCCAATGGCTTTCCTATGCTTTTGCACTTGCATTTGGGCAGGCTTTGCTGGTACAGAGTATTCCCCTTGAGGAATCAAGACCTGCTCTGTTAACAGAAATGAGCAGTTGGTCTTCCACAAGGAGGGATTGCCAGCAAACAAAAGGATTTTCCAGTATGTCCCACTAAAATGACTTTTGGCAGGAAAATGAGAATCAATCACAACAGAGCCATTTATAAGGGATGCCTGTACCAATTTCAACAGAAACAAAACATTTGATTAAAATGAAAAAGGCGAGAGACACAGCACAAAGAGATTGGACTATAAGCCCCTCCACCAGCCAGGCTGTCCCCAGTCTCTCCAGCTTCCTGCGGGAATTGCTCCACTTTGCATACATAATCATTGCTAACCCAAAGAAGAGAGAGAGAGATGCTGTGCATTTACTATCATGTCCTCTCTTCTTCCCCATCAACACCAGATGCTGTCACACATGCCCACCACCCGTGACACAGTTCCACAGTTCCCATGTTTAGCTTAGGGTTATTTACACCCTGCTTTTGTGGTTCTTTAGTTTTAGCTAAGAAATTAAAGCTTGGAGGTCAGGTCCATGATTTGAAGGAGACAGAGCAGGAAGCAGAATTTCAGGTCCCCTCTGCTATCATTATTCCATCACCTGAGAAGCCTTCCTCTCTGAAAAGCTTTGTTAAATCTGATGAGAGGCAGGGAAGTCTGGCATCCCACAGGCTTTCCCAAGCAGGAAATAATTTCTGTAACAGCTTTAGTTTATTCTAGAGTTACATTAGCAATTAGATTCCAGTGTAGTCTGATTTCAGATTCAAGATGTCCTTTCCAATATTTTTTAACTTTGTATGAGCACAACTACTTGTTTTACTCTAATAATAGCCATTACATTTTGTCTTTATTTAACAAACTTACACGAAATTCCTATGGCTTCTTGATTTCTTTTCTCCTCATGAAGCAAACATCTCAAGGAACAAAGACTTTCTTTAAAAAAAATCTAGTGTTGACCAATGATGTGTCACTTTTTTGTCATCAAGTTGCATTGGCATGAAAAGGCTCTACGCTATAGCTCCTCCTCTAATGGGTAGCTTAGATCTCTGATGTATGGACAACAGAGTGAATCTGTTAAGTAAATCTAAGGTTTCCTAGAAGAGCTGAATTTACTGGACATCCAATGGACACTGTTTGCATTGTACCTGCAACAGTAGTTCTGTTTTGACCTCTGGAGCAAAAATGAACAGTTAACCTCATTCTTCAGAGTATTTTGGTGTGAGGCAGAGAGCAGTAGGTGAAATGAACTGTTCCAATGGTGATAACCAGCTCCTCACTCCCCTTTTTTGAGGTTGCCAGACATACACTTATCACATGGCAGGGATGGGACCAAAGAAAGAAGGCTAGATGTATAGACTCACTCTATAAATCTCGTGCTTTGCTGCTGCACAACTTTTTCTTAATGCACAATTTCTTGTCCTTTAACAAGGTCCTCTGTTATCCATTGCAACAGCACTAGTCCAAGAAAACCGGGGGACTTCTCCACAGCTTCATCATACCAGTGTTCACAGTCATTCCCCTACAACCTGCCTACATCTTCCCTTCAGTAATTCCAGCCCGTTACAGATAATTATACCACCTTGTACCATCCTCTATAATTCCCCTTCCTTCTTGCTGTTTACACTTTTCAGAGATGCGTGGGTTGCCCACAGCAAGAACTTCACTCTGGCTCATTAACATTTAAAACCTCCAGCAAAATGTTTACAAGGTTACTTTTCTTTTAAGCCAACCTAATGTATGAGTTTTTCTATGCAGTTACGTATTAAGAGAATTCAAAAATACAGATATTGACAAGAAAATGGAAGACATAACAAAAGGAATAGAAAGAGTTTCCAGCTTTGCTAAAATGCAGTGTAGGTTTTCTGTATTTTTATCTCTCAATTAGCTGGCTTGATTGCTGTCTTTAAATTTTGTTTCTCCAGCATCAAATAAGAGGACATCAGTGCATTCTGTTCTGTGTTACGGATTTTCTATGGTCAAGTTACAGTCAGTATGGAGAATCAAGTCTAAATTGTGATATATACTGATAATTTTATAAAAAGATACAAGAAATTCCATCCACGCTGTTCATCCTACTGGTCTGTGTGTTTCCTAACCTGGTGCCGGCACAAACTGCTGTTGTTTCAATTATGCAGTTTCCTAGTAAGGGTGTTCTGGAACAAAAGAAAAGCCCCTCCGAAAAACACACTCTACATGAGACAGCCAAATTCTCTGTTTCAACATCCAGCAAAAATTAAAAAGAAGTCTGAAACCAGAGGCATTTTTCCATACAAAACCAGTCCTGCTTTCCCTAAATCCTTGAATATCTTATGCCACACAGGTGTTCAGCTGTTACATGAAAGTGCAATGAAGACACCTGCACAGCAGAGATCTGTGCCAGCAGCTACAGCTGGCAGATGCCCACAGCTCATCAGATGTTGCTTGCTGGGGCAGTAGTAAAAGGAAGAAGAAAGTTTCCACACTTCTCGGGGAAATCAAACTGTGGGAAGCAAATAACCAGAGTCAGCCAAGGAAAGAAACAAGCACATAAAGTTCAGCCGTGGTCCACAGGATGCCGAAAATGTCTGTGATCTGCATAATCACAAGCCCAGTCAGCAACAAACAGCCAAAACTCTTCTAGTCTAAATGCCACTGATCTGCAACTGGATTGCATGAGCTGCTGCTCTGCTTGCCAGTAAGAGGAAAAAGAAGCCTTATTTTTGCAGACCACAGTTCAGAAGTTCAGCTTTGACTCTAATTTCCTGTATTTGCAGCAGGCTCTTGTAAAAATAGGGTCTTTCTCTCTTAAAATGTTGACAAGAGGGATTATTTTCCTATTTCAAATAGAAACCTTGCAAAGTGTGGGGAGGAGTACAAATAAATGACACCAAGGACTCAATTCACTTACCCATATGTGGGTGTCAGGTGCCACTGGAGATGTCCAAGGGCCTTGAGATATCTGCAGGACTGGCTGATATGGCACAGGATCGGAGCCTTCCAGAGGGGGAAACTGGGGGCAGCCACGATGCTCTAGGGCATCTCGCATGGTCCATATGGCTGAACCTGATGCTAATGCATGAGATCACCTCATCTATCTATAAATGTCTGAGCAAATTGCCTTGGCTTTTTTTACAGACCGTGAAGAGAAGCAGGTGCATGTAGATCATAGCTTTCACAGCTTCTCTACCCTATTTTAGGCTGAGAGAAGTCTTCCCCAAAAGACTTGTTTCTCTTCATTGGTTAGATGAGAAGCTCAGATGCAGGGTGGCCTAACTAAAAGTGGAATTCTAAATTGCAAGCACATAACATCATCTGAGCATTATTTGCTAGTGTTGGTTACAAAAGGTGAAAGCTCATCTCTATGTTCCCCTTCTAGTTGAAGAAAGGCTTGTCATATAGCCAGCAAGTTTAGAGTGTCATATATGTCAAAGTAGCAGCTTGCCTTTGCTGAGATGAATCATGCCTTTGCATTCACTGAGATGAATATTGCCTACAGCTTGGTCTAAGCCTGGGGCAAGAAAAAAGTACTAAGAGTAAAGATTTGCAACTAAGGGAAAATGAGAAGTGCTGCTGGAGTGTCTGAGGTCTGGCATTATAAATTAAAGGGTTGAGTGTCCATGCTCTGTAGCTCTCAGTGGTACATGAGTCCTTTAGGTTGGGAACTCCAGAGAAAGTTGATGGGAAAGAAAAAGGGACAGGAAAAAAGAGAGGAAAGCTGATCTCTGCCCATTCCTGATCCTTAAAGAGCTCATGTTCACAGTGAAGTATTGCTGCTTCTGCATCTCTGTGTTCTCACCCTACCAAAAGTTTGGGTCAAAGTTCAGTGTAAATCAGCTTTTTTAATGAATCATTTAGTACTTACAAAATAGTAAAACATCCCACAGCATTAAGTTAGCAGTGATTAACGTTCCATAAAAGATTTCTGCATGTATGGGTATCTCATGCAATATTTATCACAGCCCCACAAGTGGCTGGGTCAGCACTTTTATGATGAACCTCTAGAGCCTCTAATCTCAGACTGGTATAAATCAGGAATAGCGTGGTAAGGCAGGTCATAATCTATGCCTTCCCTGTGTGGGAGGGTTACAATGTTACAAAAATATTAAATGTGCAATAATTCACATTTGGAAACTTAGAAAATTAGTCTTGAGGTTGCTTTTTATTCTTCCTCATTAAGATTTTAGTGGAGAGGAGAGCTAGTGTCCACTTTATTTCACTCACTGAGTAAAGCAATGCATTTCCATTCATTAGGGCTCCTAATCTGGAGTGCTCCTGCATTCTCACTAAGGAGATTTAGTTGGAGAAGTTTAAACTGCGATCCAGTAATTAACTGCACACACTCTCCTGGTGCTTTTCAGGGTTTACTAGAGAAGAGTATCATAACACACTCCTACTTCAACCTGACTCCTGGACAGAATAGATGAAGGTTAAGATACACATGTGAGGCTCACGTCAGCATCTCTTGCTGTGGGCCTCCACGGAAAACTTGTAATTGTACTGTGCCTCAGTTTCCCTAGCCATTGCATGAGAAATCACAGAAAATAACTGTGATCTAGGGTTGGATTACACAGCTTCTCAAAGTTTTCTGTCATACCTGGATGTCCTGGTGATTTTATTTTTTTTCCTCCTTGCAAATAGAATAACAACTTTGTTTTCTAGGGCAAATGCTTCCAAGATACTTAAAGATCAACTCTTCTTCACTTTTCACCTAAATGGCTTCTTTTATCTAGGAAAACTGATCCTGAAACGACTAGCCTTGATACAGTTCAGGGATTCAGGTGAGTATCTCAAAAAGTAGATCATTGTTCAGTGCAGCCTTCCTTCAGTGCAATTCAGAGGATAATGCAGATTTACCTACTCACCATTCCAAAAAGTAGTCTGGGAGCAGGTGTCAAAAATTTGCCCTGGCCTCCTAGTTATATACAAGCTGAACTCTGTTGTATAAGAAAGATTTCCTGTGACCTCTTCCCTTATAAATCAATTTTATGAACTGTTTGCCTGCCAAACCCAGAGCAGCAGCAGTGCTAAAAGGTAGTCAGGACTAGTGGGAGTCACCTAGCCATGGCTGTTACTAGCCATCAGGTTAAAGAGAATAATGACGTTCCTTCCTTGCAACACAGCGAGACCATCACTGTGCTAGCCTGGCTCTCCTCCTTCATGATTTCTCAAGAACAGTTCTTAAACGAGAGGACAAGACTGTCGTTTTATCGAGTTGCCACTCGGGCAGTCAGGGTGTGGTCTGCAGTAAGCGCACCGTGAGTATTTTCCCCATCTGTTCCTGGCTGAGAGTGCGGGGGTGAGAGCACGGATGTCACCCGGGGGCTGCCAGCTCCAGGCTGAGATGCCTCAATGGAAACACCTACAGCGGAGGTGTCTGCCTGGGAAACCCAGCGCAGCTGAGGCAGTTTATGAAGCGATTCTGCTCACCCACACTAGTATCTGCCAGGCGCACAGAGATGCTGCCGATATCCAAGGCCATTTCACATAACATTAGATGGTTTTGTGTAGACAAATTCAGACCTGGATCTCTATTCACTATGAGAGTGTAGACACCCAGAGCACACCACAGACACCCAAATGCCTGAAGCTGAAGCTGAATCATACCCCTGGGGCTCGGTTCAGGTGCCTAAATATAGGCTGCTAGTGCCATCTAGATGCTCTGAAGTGTCTGAGGACCTTTGAGCAAGCCACATCCTTCTGGACAGGCAGCTGGAGGCTGGGCTGGATACCCCAATGCAGCTCTGATGGCTCAGAGAGCTGAATAGTGCTCCTAGCATCTTTGGTCAGTGGAGTCAGCATTGGGGCCAGTTGCAGAGCTATCTAAAAGCTTTCTATTTGGGAGGTTTGGGTCCCTTCACCTTTTAATCTTAAGCACGGTGAATTTAGTTATGTGCATTTGCATATTAAGGAGGTACCTTAGCTTCACTTCATTTATTTTCCACAGGAAAAGTTGAAAGCAATAGTCTGTGCACTACAGGTTGTTAAAAATGAACTATTTCCTTTGGGTGTCAAAAAACTCCCCTCATCATTAGAAAAGAAAAGGTTTCCAAGAAAATGTTAAATTAATAACATCTCTTTTTCCTCTGCATGTCTTTTCTCTTTGTCTTACCCTTTCTTTTTCAGTGATGAAATGGAACCAAAAAGAAGAGGAAAGAGAAGCTGGGATCACAGGAGAAAACAGAGCCCATGATAAAATGAAGGAGAAAACTGTGGAAAGCAAATGCTTTTCTAAACTCTTCAGATCAATCACAATAACAAAAGTTTCTTTCCACAGCCCACTGAACAGCAGTGATTTCAGCTGTCTGCTTGGTTTGTGAAAAGAATTTTTTTAACAAATTCTCAGCTACTTTCAGACTCAACTAAAACAACATTCAGGCAAGCTGATCTGCACCAACCACCCAAATGTGATTTCCAGTGTCAAAGGCAGCTCCACCATTTGCTATAGAAGCCCTTTATGCTACTACTACTATTTATGGACATTACAACAAACCAGACAGGCACTGGCCATTAAACAGGTACTTCCCAAATAATGAGCTTCACATTCATGGTAGTGCAGATGCCATTTATAAGTTGTCTGCCACTGGTCCGCAAAGCAGTCCTGACTTTGTAGTCCAATGAGCTGTATCAGGCTGCTTTTTCCCATCTAGTACCATGATTTCTCTCCCTCCCTTTGGTATCTGCAGGGAAAAACATAACCTTGGATACACCACAGATACAGCAGTAAGCTGCACTCATCTAAAAGTACATAATAATAATTGCAAAAAAAGTGTTTTCAAACCACTGATCAAGCTTTCCATCAACTGGCAAGTCCCAAAATATTGTCAGTCCTACTGTGCAGATATCAAAAGACAGTACATTCATACCCTTATTACAGTCTCTGTTTTCTTCTAGTTTGATACACGTAAGCTTCCATACTCCCATGTCTTAATATTGCAAATGCATGTTGCATTGCATATTGCAAAACATCCGCTCTTTGATCTAAAGGAACACGGGTGTGACAGAGGATAAGGACCTGGTGACACATCCTTGCAGTTTCTCAGTGACCTCTGATAACAGAACATGGAGTCTTGAACCTTGGTCTCTGTTTTCAGCCTCTCTACAAATGCATGTGATCAGAGGCCACTATACACTTCATTATTCACTTAAAAGGGGAAAATATCTTAACATATGCTGAAATACAAAAGGTCCAATATGCACAAGGACCCTAATATAAAATGAATGTGGGAGTACCAGTAAATGGCAAAACAAACTCTGAGGCTACAACCACATTAGCAAGTAGCACAATCCCAGAAAGAAATACATAAAGAAAGCTGTTGGCTATTTGTTAGTTCAGAAAAACTTTTAAAGCGAGGCAGACTGAAAAACATTGTGTGCTATTTAAAAGCAAGTGGTTAGGATATATGTTTAGTTTAGGTGAAGTGGAGCAGAAATTAATATCTGTTGGCTGACAGGAGGGCTACTGCTAGGCTAAGGAGTGGAGAACAAGGACCATAGCTTCTCCTTAGGGTCTAGCATGGCGTTGGTCCAGAAAGAAAACCAAAATTGGGACCACAATTATCAAAATTATTTCATTCAGATCTAGACAGGAAACCAAGCACTTGATTTGCAGAAGCATTTTGTACCTAATATATGCTGAAGTTTCTAGAAACTGTATCCATTTCTTTCGCTGAGCTCCATAGTCTTGGTCCCACAAACAAGAGTGTTGTTGGTTTTAGTGAATTTAGTATTGACTTCTAAATGTTTAGCTCTTCCGATGTGTTTTGAAAAACTGGTCTTGAACCAGCCTTCAAATGTGTTTGGCATCCGCTTCTTTTGGGAATTAGTTAATTCATGGATTATTAGTATTTACTGTGTAGGTTACAGTGCCATCCATAGCACGTGATTCGTCTCAAACATGCAAAGAATTTGTGACTCAGATCTACTGTTCCTTCTTCTGACTTCTTGGTATCACATTACATGGTCAACAAATCTCTTTAAAACATTTAGGTGGTCCTGGAGTTAAAAAAACCAAGATAAAAAATACAACTGCAGACAAGTTATTTTCATACTATAAAAAAACTCCAAACTTTCTCAAACAAAGGCAGCATTACACAGAGGCAATGAATCTAAAGAAAAACACCATCTCTGGAACTCTGCATATTGAATAATGGATTTGTTCTTTGTTCAAAATTTTTCTGTCCTGCAACAACTTTAATTCTCAGTGAGAGAGCTGAGTTTATATTATACTGAATTTAAAAGCTATAAAATCAGATGTTCCCTGATGTACTTCTATATTTTA
The DNA here is from genome assembly GCF_026419915.1 of Harpia harpyja. NCBI lineage: Eukaryota > Metazoa > Chordata > Aves > Accipitriformes > Accipitridae > Harpia > Harpia harpyja. Next base: position 70,488,539 of record NC_068944.1, read on the forward strand.
TCCCAAATCAGGTTATAGTGGCATTGAATATAGCTGTGTGACAAAACCTGTACTATATTATGCCATATTAATCCCTCTGAGAGAAAATAAATATTCTGCTCCCATTAAAGTGGATCTTATTCATAGAAATAAAACAACCAATAAAACATTCTCAGCCATGCACACAACCTCAGAACTCCTTGAATTTATTAATGAAATAGAGTAAGGATAATATAATACAAATAATGCTTCAATTTCATCAGGTCTTTTTTAAAAAACTATAGAGAGTGAGCTCAACGGAATTTGCACAAGTCTGATACCTCAGAAGTAATTTATCTTTGTGGTCTCAGTGTACATGTACATGCCTCAGGATACTCCTGCTAGCCAGGAGAAGGAGAGGAGCACACAGTCGGCAGGAATTCCTTTAGGCAGCACAACACATGAAGTCCACAGATGATTGTCTCCTCGCTACTGTTTCTGCCTTTACATCTGTTCACAGGAACTACCTGTCTCTTCCAGTGTGACTGAGGTACGGCTGGTAGAAAGTTCTCTGTCAACACCTCGTTTTGATGTCAAACTGGGTTTTCAACAAAGCAAAAGAGATTCAAGAAAAATCTGAGCTTTCATCTGAAAACTCAAGTCCCCCAAAGAGCTTTCCTCTCAATTTCTGGCACTTCAGGGCTCAATTATTTTCATGTTTGGAGAAAAATGCTTCTTTTGGTTGGTAGAAGTCACTATCCTGCTGGTGTCCACACAATACAGAGTGCTCTGAGCCATTCCACTTGGGAGCTTTTGGTGACAGTGTCATCTTGTCAGGACCACAACTACTCTCATGAATCTCCACATCCTGACCAGGGTCCAAAGAGATAATGAATAAGTTATAATACTCAACAAATCAATGAAAGTCTCAATGACAGAAACCGGGTTTCTTGATTCCAGTTCAGTTCCCTCTTTATTAGAGTGAGAACATGTAATTACCTATGTCCTAATAATCTGCTGGATGATCCCCTAATAAACATAGCAGTGCTATGAATGTGTGGACATTTCACCCTGCTGTCTAAATTGTCATTATAATATAATCTCATGGATGGAACATGAATACTTTTAGCCTTTTAAAAAAAAAGTCTTATTTGTAGCAAGCCCATTTGCATGATTTAAGGTCAGGCTCTCTCCAATGAGCCCACCATCCACAGCTGCACAGACTGAAAACTTGCTTTTGATATTGCATTTTCTCAAAGTCCATAACCCTAATATTTCTAATAAATACAATTTGTGTCCAGATCATCAATTTGTTTTCCTGCAGGATGTTTCTTCTTCTTTTATGCTGGTCTGTCTACTTTGCTGTGAACTGATCTTATTTGTTGGAGTTACTTCAGATTAAAGGTCCAACATAAATAAATAACATGCAATGCAGTGTTCCTCTCTTATTAGATTCAGGGCCTCTGGAACTAAAAAAAAATAAAATTAAGTTATTATTACATTTCTTATTTTTCTAATGGTTTATTAAGTCAAGCAAAGGAATACTTTGGAACAAACTTAAGTCAATGTCTTGACATGTCCTGCACCTAAGAAAAACCTAGCATCCAACAATATAACATAAAGACTCTTAAAATTATCTCTACCAAACTGCCTACCTCCATAAGCTAGGACAGCAGTCAGAGAAAAGTTCTGCTCAACTTAATTTCTCATTTTCTCTTCACTTTCCAGGTACCTGCTTTGCCTATTGGTCATGTTTGGCTTGTGACATCCCTGGGGCAAAGACTGTTATATATTTTGCACTGTTTGCACAGTGCCCAGTAGATAAGGTCTTTATCCTTGAGAAAGGTTACTAGGCACTATTGCAGTGAACTTAAGCAGCATTGCCAGGCATCTAAATGTTATTTTTCTCTTTGTCATATGCTGTTCTTCCTGTCTCTAATTTGAAAACAGGAGCAGAGGGTAATGTAATACAATTGCCTGTACGAAGCATCTTACATGTCTTACAAGGACTGAGGAAAGATGATCACAAATTTTCATATTTTTCTATGTGGGCCTTGTTCCCATACTGGGAACTGCAAGCTATCTTCATGGTGCACCCGAGCTTGCCCATATGACTGCCCTTTCCCAGCAGGGTTTTCTCACGTTTCTGTCTCAGCTGTTTTGGAAAAGAACTTGACAGGTGGGTGCCGGAGACTAAAAAGCACTGTGGAAAGTTGTCCAGGTTGGACTTGGGTTGCTCCAACAGTGAAGAGATATTTTTGTGAAGTTAGGGCATTTGCACCCAATTCACCTACACTGAACTGGAGGCTTCAGCACAGTGATTTCCTATTAGAGCCCAGGAAAGGTCAGTGCAGACAAACACAAAACTATTTATGCTGACATAACCTTGCCCAGGGGTCTTAAATGGTCCAGAAAAAGTGTTTCATACTGATATTGGGAGTACAGACTGACTTCTCCAATGTCCACTGAGAGTACAGGAATCCAGTAACTGATTTTATGGTGTGCTCTGTACAGACAGGGATCATAGAGAGTTAGAGGGAATTAGTGGCCAGCTCCCTCCACTGTGTTTGGATGCACTTTCTTATTTAATTTTATCCTTTCAGGCATATCTCAGCCTTATAGAAGTTTCTGTGCATGAAAAGTGGAAGGCAGGTACTGCTTTTGCATAACAGCACCAATTTCAGAAGCCAAAGATAAGAAAATACAGGTGAGGCTAAAAATATCTGTATGAACCTTCTCAAGAGAATGAAATGTAGCACAGGCATAATGTTTACAGCTAAATGCTCTTTCCTACACTTAAGGCAAAATTCCAATTTCACTGAAAGCTATGGAGAAATTCAATTTATGTGGAGTCAAGATTTCACCTCTATTTCTTTTCTCCAATACTATGACTTCATGCAAAAGTAGAAATTCAATCCAAATGGTCCTTATTTGATGTAAAGAAATATTTTCAGCTTGTGAGACTTTAGAAAGGCCTTACTATTAAATTTTGTACACACATCCTGAAAAAAGGGATGTTAAAAATTTCCACAGAAAAAAAGATGGATATTTTTCATTTAACTGTGACCAAGCCTAATAGAATAAATTATAGTATAGGGCTCTTTAAAACACACATGTTCATATATATGCATAAACATACAATCTCACTGCAATCCGGAGCTCAGAACATTATTTATTATGTTTGATAGGGTACGACCAAACGGCCACCAAGAATGGTGCCCCTGGTGTCAGGTAATATAAAAATGCAAAGCAGCAAGTGGTCTCTGTCCTGAAGAAAAAACTAAGCATTGTTTTCACACTCCCTTTCTTGAATCCAGAAAATAGAAACAGTGCAGTAAATACGCCAAGCTTTGATAAAGAAAAGAAAATCATGCTGTAGGGAATAAGAATACTTCTGCACAGAATGGTATTACAGACCTTCTCCATCACTCACGAAATTAGCCTGATCCTCTAGCTGCTTTAGCAAGATGCTGTAATTTAGAAAGTTATTCAATAATTGCACATGCACAAACCTTCATTTGCCTCCCCTCTGCTCATATATTACGATGAAGCCTTTAATTACAAATGAGCATATATTATTATTTTTACAGGTTTCACAACTCACTCAATGCACAGAGAGAATGGGACACGCTAGGCAAACCTCTAAATAGTATTTCCTTGTATCTGCACTGTGTATAACTTTGCTGCACACTTCAAAAACCTGCTAGGAAAGTAAGACTATTAGTTTCCTCACACCCAACGCCACAAAACCCTGCAAGCTTCACAGACACACACAAATTTCTTTTCATAAATCTGCGGTCCCAGATTTATTTTACTGAGGGGGGAACTGAGGCCTGGAGGACTGGATCAAAAGAACAGTTTAATTTTTGACGTCCCAGAATAAGGACACCGTAGTTCATTTTTCTATTCTCAGAGTTTTTATCAGTCCACAGCACAGCTCTCACTGACTTTGGCTGCAGCTAGAAGTGATGAGCACTTCTGCAAGTCAGATGTGCTGTCCCATTTCGTCCCACGTACCCAGCCAGTCCTCCTCCTCCCCAGGACATCACGGAGGGAAGCAAGCCTGCTCTCCTCTTCCAGCCTCCTGCCGCTCCCCGGGAAGAAATTATCTCTAGGGAAGTCCAGCCGAGACCCTCCAGCTCAAGCAGAATCAGAGCTGTCAGAATCTGGGAAGAAGTCAGCTGCCAAATTTTGATGAGTTTCTTGTGAGAGACCAGAATTTTCCAAACCTCACAGTTTCTCCATATATGGATACTTCCATAGGAACAACAAATGGAATGTCCCAGACATAAAGGCAACGTTTCTTACCAGTACTAAACCCGCGTTCATAAAGAAGCTATAAATTCCGATGTAGCATCCTTTTTAACATGCAGAATAAACATTTCCTGATTTCATTTTCTGAAATGGCTTGTTGGTTTTGCCGAAAATTTAAAAGGGTCTGGTGGCAGATTTTCAGCTGGGGTCAATGGTCGAAATTTTGCCAGTGCTGTCTAATTAGTATTAATGACAGACATCAGTACCAGTCCTGCATAGATCTGATACAAAAGGACCTGCCTATTTACTGTCACTAGGGGATACAGGCGTGCAGCAATTTTGGGGAAAAAAAAATCAGATTCCTGTATTCATTGAGTCTCTTGTTTCTCCTACTACCCCACTTTTAGGAGGCAGGAGAACAGCTGAGATGTGAAGTTTCAAGGCACCAGAACCTTAAGGAGGATTTTGCACCTCGACTGAGAGGGCTGTGTGAGCTCTACGTTCCCATCGCCCGCTCCTGCCTTGCTACAGCCCAGCTCCATGCACAAACACTGCCGGCTGCTACCCCTTGTGCTGATGCAATCACCCCAAAATACAGTGTGTGACTTTTTCTTCAAGACTGAGCTCATTAATTAACAGTTACAGCATCGCTTCCAGCTACCACTTCAGTCAAAGGCAACTCTCTCCTCAGCTGGGGTCAGGAAGGGCATGCCCTCAACCACCTTAAAACCAGCAGAAAAGAGGACTGCAAACCAGCTGACAGTAACATACATGAAAAATATTATCTGGTTGTGGGTCTGAATTACTCTGCATGGAAGTTAACTGCTCTGCAAATTTAGATAAAACTTGCATTTGACGGTTTGCAGGCTGCTGTGCATTCATAATATGCTAACCAGAGGCAACATGGAGAGGACTGTGAACCAAAGCAAGTATAGGTTTGTCAGTAGTTTTTCCAGCTAGGTACAACTTTGTTCTGCTCACCCTGAGGCAAGCAGAAGCTGACTAGCAGCAGCTAGCATGGCACCAAACCTGAGCTAAGAAGCCTGCTGAGATGGGTCTGTTAACAAGGGCTGATGCACAGTCGGCTTGGGCTGAGCAAACAAATCCCACCTTCCTGCAGTGGGCCAAGGCTTCCTCTGTGGGCTCCCATACTGCTTTTTTCATCAGTACATCTGAAGCATTCAGAAAAGGAAGGCTCAATATCCCACCTCTGCTGGGGAAGCCAAGACATGCTCTGAGCGAGTAGGCACGGCAGTGGCAAAGCTGAACACTGAAAACTGTTCTTCCAGGCTGAAGTCAAGAGCACTGAACTGTGCTGTACCGCCACAGTACTTGGCTGGCAATATTTTTTTAATGGTGTTTTTTGTTAATGTGTCCGAAGACCTCTGGGTTTGCATTATGGGCTACTCTGTATGAGTACTTAAACATGAACATTCAGTTAAACAGGATATCTCGCCAAGAAGGAACCCGTGGCAAATTTGTGCAGTGTTCTTCGGTGCCCAACCTTCAAAGCACATCCTTCTCACCTCTCATGAATTAGAAGTCATTCTAATGTGCATCCCTTTGCACTATAACTTGTCCCATGTTAATGTTTCAAAGGTTTGCCTCTCCATTTCTGTGTCCATCTTTTACATGGGGAGGCAGGTGGCATGGGGCAGCTCTAACAAAGGATGGGAGAAATATTCAGGGAAACAACATTCCCTAGATATTGAAGGATAAATAATATGGTGGAAGGAGGCTCATTTAAAATAGAGTGGTTTGGTTTTATTTGATTTTACTGTGCCTCCACTGTACTCACTCTGGTTGATATAAGCAAGAACCTTCTGTTTACTCTTCTCATCTCTATTTGTATTAAGATTTGGGGATTTTCAAAGGCAGTGAAAAGAGGAGGGTACCCAAACAGAAAGGGAAAAAAAGGTGCCTGTGTAACATCCCAGACTTAGTCCTCCATTTTGTAAACTAAGGCTTTTATCTCCATCACCTCAGAGCTAGCTGTTAGAACTAAGAGTCAGTCATTGGGAAGAGGTGGGAAGAAAAGTCTGATCTGCTGGTTTATTAAAATATGTTAATGCTTTATACTATAAGTTTTGAACAGGATGTGTGTGTAGGCAGTTGTTTGCATCTGCACAATGTCCTATTCATGGAGCATCCATGAATGGAGCAGGAAGGTAGGCACTCGTGGGGGAGGAGGTGGGTATTACTTTCACCCAACCGACGTGCAAAAAGCAGCTTGTACTTCCAGAAAATTCGATGTTCTTGTTCTGTTGGCCACTTTCAGTACATTTATATTGTCAGACAGCTTAGTATCACACTTCATGCCCAGGTGACCACTGCCTGGAACAGCAGTGTAGATGTAGACCTTAAGCTTGGCTCAACTTTCATCTCTGAGGAGCTCTCTGGGCTTTGCTTCTCCAGGGCAGAACTTCTATGTCCTGACTGTGGGCTCCTTCTTTGCTCAGGAAGAAAATATTCAGTACTGCTCTCTCAGCTGCAGTCAGTTGGGGATGCCAAAATGAGATATTAAATGCTGTATATTATATTTGTTGACACAGGCAATCAATATGACAGTGTATGTGAGTAAAAACTCAGACATAAATACAGTCATTCCACCCATCTCTGTCAGGCTCGCTCAAGCCACATGGAAATAATACAACATCAGCGAACTGGTTCACACTGGGAAATTTTCCCTCTTGCCAGCAAAAAAACCCCCACAGACAAGGTGCTTCAGTTATTTTTTGTGATTTGCTTTTTTCAGCCAAAGATCAGATTTTAGAGCTCTTGACCACAGCTTGAAACCCAGTAACAGTGGTTATGTATCAGCTGGCATCTTTAACTTCAGCTGTGGTTTGGTTAACTTTGGGACATCTCAGCTGGGTACTGGTGGGACTCTGCATGACCTGTTTTTAAGGTCTTAAGAGGAAATCTAAGACACAATCTCTGCTTTGGGAAGACTGACACAAGCAAAATAAGATTTATATGGTAGCAGTTTATTCTTTCCTCAAATGCTTTTCCCTCAAGTTATCAAAAAAAAATTTAAATTCAGGAATGTCAGTTTCAACTAAAAATCATTTTCAAAGCAATATCTGAAATGCTTAGTGATGAGTCAACAATCTTTTTCAGTTTGGTCCAAGAACTTGATACTCCTTGTTTTGACGTTTCCCATTCAAAATGTTCCTGAACACATTCTAAAATGAAAAAAAAAAAGTAATTTTAACTTTGAGTTCCAGTTACAGACAAATACACAAAAACATTGAAACTTGTCATAGTGAACAAGTTTTGGTTTTGTTTTTTCCAGCTCAGCTGCCGATATCATCTCATATAAGACCAGTGAGGACTGTGCCATTTTCTTGCTCAGGTAAATGAACTTTATTAATTGACTGAGTAACAGTTAACAAGCCTAGAAAAAGAATTAGCAAGTGGCAGAGAAGAAGATGATGGAGAATTTAACAATCTCAAAACATACAAAACAATTTGTACTCTCAAATTCTTTTATTTTTCTCGTAACATTACTGCTGACACTCGGTTGTGATTAAGGATGCATTTAGCCCCTCACCCAACAGTGTTACCTAGAAAAGACTCGCCTCCCAGTCTTTAATGAGAAGCTTTCAAACAGTGAAAAGGAAGTGAGGCAGACGTTACAGTAAGACTATTTTATTCCTGCACGGATCACTTTTGTGCAAACAACTTGCAGAAAGCTGCTGTTTTCACCTACAGCTGGGAAAGGTTCAAAACAGATTCGATTCCTAGAATGACCTTCAATATGAAATGCTCCATGAAACATTCCTTCTGCTGTGTGAAAATTGCTCATTTCAGAAATATCCCCACTAGGTCTATCAGTGTCATAAAACTTAACAGAGAGTATTCAGGGTCATGCTGTAAATGCAATACAGGTCCAAAATGGAAAAACGTCTCTGCAACTTAAAATGGCAACTGGAGAGTCTGATCCTGCAGCACAGACAGTTTCTTACCCATGCCAAAGAGGTGACATTAGCACCTTCCATTACATTTTATAATTTCTGATTGCAAGGAAAATATATGGGGATGAACCTTGCTCTGAGGTTAATCTGCACTGTGCTGCTAATGTCACAGCTTCTGGAAAACAGGAAGCCAGTGCAGCCTAATGGCTCAAATACTGGTAGAGAATAATCACACACATTTCGTTATCTCCTGATTTTTGGAAGTCTTGTGATGTTTGTGCACTTGGGACCTGACTTCTCAAAGCCTGAGAGGTTCCTTCTGAGCCCTTATGATGGTCCTGACACATTTTACAGTGCTGGGACGTCAATTCCAGTGGAAGGAATCTTCTTGGAGCCAGGATCTTTGGATCCAGATCCTGAAAAGCCTCCTCAGAAGAGCAGTGAGTCTATTGGAATAGCGGTCTTATTTGGGATATTTGAATATATTTGAACCTTGCATAATATTTGAGAAAGGCTGAAAGGTGGACAGCATTCACCTGTGTTCTCTTGTAACGAGCCCTGAAAAATTTGGGGGCTGGGAAGCAAAAGTCAGAGTACTGAAACACCCTTCCCAACTGCAGGCTGTCTGATGATGACCCACAGCTGAAAGGGATCCCACAAGTTTCCTGGCTCCATCACCCCCTTCTCCTTGGACCCATCCACCCCAGGTTTAAAGCCTCTCCATCTGCATCAGTATGAATGATGTAACTCCATGAATCATATAATCACACACAGAAGCAGTCTCAGGCTGAGCAAAGCCACCCCCCTGCCCTTCCTCGAGGTCAGTAGGCTTCTGCTGTGGGGTGAGCTGAGTCATGCTCTGGATTTCATTGACTATGCTGTGTTCACACTTAATCATTCAATGCCCTTCGAGCCGCCCCGGCATCCCACCTGGCCTCCAGCTGCCAGTCCAGAAGGCTTTGGGTTTCCTGCAGGTCCTGTATCGATCCCAAAACCTGCACCTGCCCACTCCAAGGGGATGTCTCATAGGCTGAGATGCCCACATGCAGGCATCTGAATCAAGCTCCAGATAGCCACTGACTAAAATGGGAGTTGAGACTAGTAGGCATCTCCACTCAGGTGTCTTAAATTTAAACTACATCCCACCCTTATTTTTTGACCCTTATGTTTATGCATCAGTCTTGGAAAACAGGAGCTAATAGAACTTAAATAGAACAAAACAAGTGTGCTACACAGGATGTCCTTTTTCTCACGGATTGGTGGTTTTTAAGTGGCTAAAGTGGAGATACTATAGTCCAAAACTTGTGTGATTCATTCATGAAAACATAGAAAGGGGGAAAAGAAGGAAGTTTCTGTTTCCACAGATGTTCTCCTGAGGGCACCACAACCAAAAATGCTGCCTTGGTCTGTTATAACACACATTCAGGGAGAAACAATATCTTTAGATACATGGAGTTTTTAAGCTTTGAAGGAACCCTCATGGTCACATAGGGTATTCTGACCTCCCGCATCACACAGGCCATAGCTCCTCCCCGCTGAGCTTGCTTCAAGTACACAACTTCTATTTGACATTTTGCATATCATTGTGGAAGACAAATAGTTTTAGACTGACTTTAAAACAAATGGAGAACCTACCAGCATCACATCCACTATGTTGTTTCAGTGCCAAGATAGCTTTTTGTGTGTATTTTTTAATAGCAGTTGCCTCAGTTTCTACCCACTGGCTTTTTTTGCTTTTTCTGCTACAGCAATCTATTCTCAGCAATGTCTTCCCCATGTACTTTTCCACAAAATCCTCTTAAATGAACTTAAGAGCTTAAGAGAACCTTTCCCTGGATAAATTAAATATTTCCGTCCTCTGAGGTCTCCTCCTCAAAAGGACATTCTGAAAACCTCAGATATGTCTCGTTACACTTCACCAAAACCTTTCTATTTTTTTTCAACAACCTCTTTTAAGGTTGGACACAGTACAGTGTCCACCAAATCAAGCTGCCTTCTTGATATTCTCCTACTCCTACAGTCAGGATCCTATTCTCCCTGTTATCTACTGATTGACTAAGAATCCCCAGCAAATTACTTTGAAAGTAATTCACTGGAGGAAGTCCTGTAAGTATTTTACTACATTCTGCACATGTAATTACCATCATCATATTACTGAGAAGGGAAAGAGTCATTTCATGAATTCAACAGTATTCATCATACTGTATTCACCAAATTAATATTAAATGAGACAATACCACAACTAAAATTTCTTTTGCTCCTCTTTTTCCTCTATGCTTTAAGCCTTCTAACACAAAATAGAAATGGGCCTGGAAAGCAAACTAGCAGATATTCAAAGCTGTGTTAATTGGGCTCCCTGTCTCCCTGCCACAGCCAGACATAACACTATTTACAGCCAGATGCTAAGAATTAATTTTATCTCTGGCTGAATGGAAACCAGCAAGCAGCTTCAAACTTGAACAGAAGAACTGAGATACAGAGGTTATCCCTTCCATACATCATATGACAACAGATTGGGAAATCTTCTGCATTTCTCACCATGAAGCTAATTAAGGAGGGAAAGACATTTCTCAAAATACATGCTGGAATTATGTAAATAATGAGAGAAAACAAACCTCTGTGCTTGCATTTGGGAAAATAACAAAAAGCTGCCCATTTACTGCCAGCTCCCCTGGCCTCAGATGCTCTGTGCAAGGACTGCTGCTGGCCCAGCACTCTCCACACTTTACACCCAGCTTACCCAAGCTTAATATCACTAATTGCAATGGTGTCACTCCAACTGGAGAGGCAAACCCTCCATGACTGATTACCAAATATTTCCTCAGGTGCCTGATCCGCAGGTAGGAAATGCTCATTATCAAGTGAAGAGCATTCGCTGGAGTACTACAGGATGGAGCTTTACTCTGGTCCTTCACCACCCCCTCCACCATCCCATTCTTCAGTCATCAGGACAACTTGCCCCTATTTGTGATACAGTGACAAGGCAACACCTACCACCCGGACTGCAGTCTGCGGTAAAACAGCTCTTCGGTGAACTAAGCAGTCCTGTTATAAAATTGGTGACCAGGAAAACAGAAGGAAGTCAGCTGGCTAACTGCGTAGAAGAATGATTAATGACAATATTTGAGCTCTATTTTCTTGCAAATGAGGTTATTGGGAAGGGCACATTGAAATTAACTTTCTTCACTTACTTACTCCATCTTTAGGAATTAATTACAGCTCTAGAAAGCAGGAGATAAAAGCCTGTGAAAACTACAGAAGATCTGAATAGAGTGGCCACAAGCTCAAGCCACATACTATGATGGAAGCTCTCAAGTTGCATGATGGGGTAAAAAAACAAGGTGAAGGGTAGCTATACAAACAGCAAAGCTAAAAAGATTGCTGGACCATTGCTCCTGAGGCAATATCCTAGGGGATATGCTGAAGAGCAGATTCCTCTGGGCTAACAGGGAAATTTGGGAACCGTCACTGGCAGCAGGAGCTTAACCCAGTGCAGCAGAGGTAGCAACAGCAAGGGGAGCACCAGTACGGATATCAAGCAAGAGTTGCATTGCTCAGACTGAGTCCCGAAGGAGACTGTGAGGGGTACGTGTACCAGCAGAGCATTGCCATGCTGGAACATGTCTCATTGCATTGTTCATTTTATGCCTCAGGTCTGAAGGGCTGAGCAGAAAATGAAACACTTTTGTCACACAGTACCCCCAGACCCATCACAGGTCAGATGCTGAGCACAGGGCTCACACAACTGCTTCCTCTTCTCCAACCAATGCCTGTACCTTACACCCTTGCAATGCATGGTTATGACCTCTCTTCTGTCCTCAGATACACAGAATAAGCAAAAGTGCTTTGCCAATTTGCATGCCACCTGTCAACACTCCCCCATCATCTGGCTAGACGTGGGTCCCACACAGGGACCACTGCAGTTCCATTCCCTGAAGAAGAAAATCTTTCAGAGGTCAGAGCCCAAAGTGCATAGGGAGAGGAAAATTTGGGCATATTGTGCAGCGTCTGAAAAGGAAGAGGGAGAACACCAGCAGGAGATAGATACAGGGGCTCCAGCTATGGTCATCAATGAGCACAGATATTATCAATGCACAGCAGGTCTGAGACTATTTGTGAATGCAAGAATGACTCAGCCCGTCCCACAGCAGAGACCGTGCAGCTGATATATCCTTTGCATAGAAGACAAAAGCTTAGAAAAAAAAAGCCTACAGACCCAATGACAACGGCAAAATCCAATGCAGACTCTGATTGCAAGAGCAGAAAGGATCCAGAGGAAATTTTGTCACTTGATGGATGCAAAAAAACCAGTAATCCACCCTTTATAGAGCCATTTTCAGAGAAATTTAAAGGCTTTGGAAGAGGGGAGTAGACAGAAGGCATATCCAGGACTGACAAACTGAAAAGAACAGTAAGCCAGTCCTACACTTTGGATGCTTGGAGAAGAGACTGCAAGTGATTATTTTATTCTGAAAAGGGAACCTTTTGATGAGGACAGCCATGTTCCCTGCATGCTTGAGAAAGGTATCACCTCAGACTACCTGCATCAGTAGAGATTTTAAAGTCACAGTGAATCAAAACTCCAAATTATTAAACTGCATCTTTCCATGGACAAAGAAGTAACAGGAAGTGTTAGATCAGGATAAAAACATTAATGAGATGGACACTTCTCAGTTTTATTGGCAGATGAGCCTCAAAAATAAGAGGTACCAGCGGAAGCACTCACAAGGCCACTACCTGAAACAGCAGCAGAACTTGAAATCTTCCACTGACTTCCATCTAATCCCTGCCCAAACGGCTTTGACCCAATCTAGTCCCAGCTCAAGCAGGTGTTTAAACACAGGCTTAGTATTAAAGCATTAAAGTTCAAATGTCTAAAAGCATCTCTTTAACTAACAAATGCATGTCTGACCGTTTGTGCTATTTGGATTCCATGGTCCTTTTAAGAAGCCACCCAAGGTCAGCAGGACTTAAAGACATCCTCATTTCCTTTGTGGGCTGGATCTAGGCACACGTTACATGCATTTAAGAGTTTTGCTAACCTAAAGCTTTAATCTTCTTGTAACTCACTCCCCACCTCAAGACCGGAGACAATAATATTTTCCTTCCTTCCACCTTTTGTCTATCTTATTAACTGCAGTTTCTTTGGCTGTAAAGTCTTCAGTTGTGAGGACTGAAAATTCCCTAGAGCAAGAATTGTACCTCATTACCTCTTTTAATAATGCATACCAAAAGATTGGCAATATCCTAATACAAAAAGCAAGATCAAACAACAAAAATATTCTTTAACAAAATTAAAACCTTCTCAAATGTACATTCCCTGTTCCTCAAAAGATCAAAACCAAATTGTTTTTAAAATAATATATTCAATCTTCCCAGAAACTATTTCATCTTTTGTTCTAAACAGCAAGAGCTGGCATATGTGTTTTTGCTATTGAATGGAAAAGAACCTCTAAGATACTAGCCATAAACTGTTTATCTTCCCAATAAATTAGAATCCTCAAATCTACTCCTCTTCTATTCCTCTGTGAACAGCCAGGAAATGTATCTCACCAGAATGTGCTACTCAAGAAAGAAACAACAGCTCTTAAAAAAACAGCGAGCTCCAAATGAATTCTGCAACACATCTATTGGTAATGCTGACTCATGATGTATTTACAAGCCATGTACATAGCAGTTAATATGCAACATTTAAAGTACCAACGTGTGTATTGAATAAAAGGGAAAAACAGAAAATCTGACTGAAAGTTGAATTCAGACGTTCTTCTCAAAATGTATCCAGCATAAAATCCCCTAAAAGAATTTCCATATCTCAGTCCAAGCATGGGCCATTCAGCCCTGTTTTCTTTTCAGCAATACATTTCTCCAAGAGATTAACCTCCTGCTTAAGTTTGATTCATATCCAGAAGGTCCTGATTCTCCTTCAGAGAGTCATCAGCTCAGGTAACTGAGCTCCTTTGGGCCAAACACTAGGGTATTGTAACAGTCCAAGCGAGGTATGGGCCACCAGTCTGGGTCCAAGTGCTCCTCTTGTGCTTGCCCATATGTGTCCCCTCTTCCCTTGCCTGCTGCCACTCTTCTCACCTACAAGGATCCTTCTTTTCCTGTAACCCACACCAGCAATCTATTTCCGTTGAGCCATGATGAATGAAAAACTATCATCTCCCCAAATAAGACTGATGATTTCTCTTTTTAAATTAAAACAAAATGGGGGGCATTTTGGCAGCTCACAGTTGACCACTGAAGCCCTCGGGAGGGCACATCTCTAGACGTGATGTAGGGAATTTCACCCCCTCACTCAAAGCTGTGGTTTCAAGGGTCCCAGTGGCTTTGTGCAAAGTCCCTTTTTTGGACCTCAAGGAATGAGTTCTTTCACTCATGGTCTCTGCTTTGAAGGCACTTTGTCTTTGGGATAAAGCTTTTACCCTTGGGATGAAGATCAGGCCTGATCCTTCCTCTGATATTTTTTTAGTCTGCAAATATCCCTGAAATGTACTGGCCATTGCGGTCCAGGAGCACTGACGGGGCTGAGCCCTCTGCCTGCTCTGCACTGTCCTTGTACTGGTGGGGACGTGGTCTCATAGTTAATCCTACTTAAGATTGACTTTGATTAAGAATACTTTATTTCCCAATGAAAATACACCATTTCCTGACACTCAATGTCAAACTGAGTCAGGCATCAAAGTCATTATTGCTCTACTTAATGCCTCCCACCCAGGATGCTAATGACTCAAGCTATGGAAGTACCCATGCAATAAGGAAGGAAACTGGGGCACAGAGACTGAGATGGGCAAAGAGACATAAGAAAGGCTGCTGCTCTTTTCCCAAAAGCCACAATCCTGCAGGTGAGGCATCTATAACCCTTTTCCTCCTTTCAAAACTGTAGTCTACACAAACTGCCCAAACCCAGTGTACAAGCAATTCAGATAGCTAGTTTCAATTTCTGGAGTTAACCTACATTAGGTGGTGTCCTGAGAGGTGGTGCCTGCCAGGATACAGGGCTTGAAAAATTCACTTCTACCTACATCACATGAGCTTGGAGGGACCTGAGGAAAATAATTTTCTCTTTCTTTTACACACTAACGTCCTTTGAAAAGCACTTTGGGAAACCTTGCAAAGGAGGGTTATATAAGAGCTAGAAATTATTATTATCATTACTATTATTATTATTATTACTACTACTACAAGAAGTCCTCCAGACAGGCTTGATAACACTGCACAATACAGCACTGAGCAGTCAAAAAGAGGCTTTACACCTAGAAATAGCTTTAAAACAAGCTCAGTGATGAAACACCTAACTGTCACATTTTGCTTTACCATTGCATGATTGCACGTAGCACAAAAAATACTAATTAATTCCCATACCAGCAGGAGGGGAGGAACTGCCAGTTCAGATCAGCCCTTAGGTCTCCGTAGTTACAGCGTCTCATCTCCCACAGGAGAGTTCAGAGGAAGGTGTAAGAAATCTTACAGCTACCCAGAAGAGAGGAATCTAACCTCAAGGAAATTCTCTTTCTAACCTCATGTTATTTGGAAGCTAAAGCTAAAATGATGAGGCATTGTTCCTCATCCAAGGCAGACAGGTAGCACCTTGTCGATCTGACAGCTAAAGGAGATAGGGATGCTAAATGATTTGCTTAAGGCATTAGGGCCATGCGTATATTAAGGAAACTCCCTACAATGTGACCACACCAGTGGAAAATCCGTAGTGCAGTCATCTGCACTGGCTCAGGGCAGGGCTTAAACGGCTGCAAACCTCACTAGAGTCTATTTTCAGATTAAAAGACATCATCTGTACGTGCAAACCGCCTTAGGGGTGACACAGGCGACAGCTCCCAGTACCGACACCTTTCACTTAGAACCACACCAGACCGCAGTCCTGTGCTTGATCAGCCAGAATTTCAGCAAAATCCTGGTCTAATTGTGTAAGATTTTGATTCAGCTGAAGCTCGTGTTGTGATACATGCTATTGTAACAGTGATCCAAAGCAAATCACTCGTATGGGGAAAGCGTTCCCTTTCTTACCGTTCCTGTAATTCATGCTGCGCAGCATTGCAGCAGTGAGCAACAGGCTGGGCTGTGTCACAGGGAAACCCCTCTGCTCTCGTCACAGATTTATGGCTGCCCATGACAAGCAGATGTATCTTTAGCTTTGGCTAGAAGATGCTTGTGAGGCTGTCTAAATAATTCATCTTTAAGAGCTCATGTCAGCCTTTCCAAGGGCACGCTCCAGTGAGAGCTGCCTCCTGCAGCTAACAGCCAGAAGTCCCCACAGCACGTAAAGCAGCCTCAAGCTCATATGGAAAACGTGCATTGAGACTAAGGCAGCTCAACATACTGCACTGCAAACACCAGGCATAATGAATAAATTCAAATGCCTGAGACAGACCGTTGTTTCATTTTGCTCCTACTGTCTGCAGCACTGCTGCTGTTTTGCTATTTGCACAACAAACAAAGCCCTGATCTGCTCAATACGCTGGAATCGATATTGCTCTTTGGCAGGCTACGCAGTTATGCACAGTAATGAAAGCTAAAAGAAGATAACTGGGGCTTCCCGGGAAAACAGAAAGCTATTCTATCACCATTAGGACCCTACTGGTAAAGGATTGTTAACCATATGATAACAATTTCTTTGTCAAGCCTGTAAATGCAGCTACAACGCATCTTTTGAGAAGATGCTAGACTGGATGTAAAGATTTCAAATGACGGAGAATCCTCCACATTCTTACTAAGCCCCAGATACTTGTAGCCAGACCAGCTGCATTGCACCCATTTCACAAATGACTAAGTTCAGAGTCCAAGAAGCAACTTTCGAAGGTCACAAAGAGCACAAGATGGCAGAAAAAAATATGTTCTCCACCTTGGTCCTGTTTCTAACTGAGTATTCAAACATGGCCAGCAATTCTGCATGCGGCACTGCAGCCTCCGCCCTCTTAAAAACCAAACAGATCTCTTCAGCATCTTTTAGTGATGCAAATACAGAGGGAATGATAAGTACCAGCTGGTTAATAAAATCCTGGGCAGTGTCCTCAGCCCTTTCCATGGTGTGCTGCAAAGCCATTACCAGCAGATCCCAGAAAGAAAAATAGTTTATTGGACAGCAATAAACATTCGAAGTGAAAAAATTAAGTAAACAAGTTGAATTAATTGACAAGGACATTGCCTCCTAGCTGACTGAAACCTAGACTAGGTTCACAGGAGAACAAAGCCCCACCAGTAAACTCAGGGGGTTGATCTTGAAAAATTTAGCTGCAGCTACATTTTCCTTTGTGGAGGTTTTGCCTGCCTCATCCCAGGCAGTCCATTTTCATGCACACAGTGCCTGCACAGCTACATGGCAGGGAAACCCCCATCTGCTCCCCTTGGATTTACACTCAGCCATGACAAATGACTTTAGCTTCAACTTTCTGCTAGGAGATGCATATAGAAAATGAGGTCAAAAAGGCTCACTTTAAATTATTCATCGCGAAAAATTCGCCCTGGCTATTCTAAGCCTGTGCAGCCAAAGAGGAACCACCAGCTCCCTGGAGCCAGAAGAGCTGATCTGTGCATTTGCTCTGCTGCTTATAGCTCTGCTGCCTATAGCTCTGCTCTATATGAGGGATGACGAACGTGGCACCACAGCAGGGGTGTGGGAGTGGGGAGATCTGGATTACTCTGTTCCAAGCACCAACTGTCTCCGTGTGTCAGCCCGGGAGAGTCAGAGGCATCAATTTGGAGATCAGAACGGACCGATGCTGGAAAATCTCCGCAGTGAAATCCCTGATCCACAAGACGGGAGAGGTCAGACTAACTGATAGTAATGGGGGGAATGCGGGCAAATCTCTGAAGGACTATTAGGATCATCTGCCCTGATTTCGTGGCATAACGCAGAAATTAACACACAGATTTTCTGAAATCCATTCAGTTATTTTTGGTTAAGCGAAATAGAAAGAGAGCTATTCTCAGTGAAAAGACTTGCTGGCAGACAGCATTTGGATGCACCTCCTCAGTTAATCTGTCCTAGCAGTTAATCACTCACACTTTAAATACTAGACCTTTCCTTCAGTTCAAACTGCGTAGACGTGACCTTGCCCATCCCTGTGTACAAGGGCCTCACTCCCCACATCTATTCTAGTTTTACTGCAGCATGCTACTTCTCCACTTACTGGTAGAGATGACATACCAGCTGTTGAAAGACTGAAAAAAAACTTCAAGCAAAAAAAAAATGCATAAGAAAACAACATTTGGGCACTGATGGAAGCCAAAAAGTTTTAGGTCAGTTAGTATCATTGCTGCACTTTTGGTGCAACGTGGTGAAAGGCAGAGGGAATCCTCACAAAAGGATGTGGTAGGTGGGAAACACTAGGGCCATAAAATCAAGTGTATGCAATCTACAGCAGAGATGCTGTTCATGCTGTCATGTATTTGCTTGGTTTGTTGGCTATTTATGTAGGCTCACTCTCCTTCCAGCTGTCTTCCTCTTTCCAGAGGGACTGACTGACTCTCATTTTTCCTCAGGCTCCACATACTCTTTTACAAGCACCTTACGTGACACAACAACCTAATTTGTTTATTTGTCCAAACAAATGGTGTGTCTGTAGTTTGGTATTTGGTGACTCTAAACCGAGCAACTGCTTTGGTGTAAGCTAGTAAGTTACTGATCTCCATTGGGAAATCACAAAGGGACATTCCAAAGTGCCAGCAACTGCCAGCGTCCCGTTAGCTCCACGCACCCTCCACATCTCAGTGTCAGTCTCTTACAATGACACTATTAAGTACCGTTACTAATCTTGTTTTAATGAATTTTAGTACATGTATATGCTTTCATCTCTGCCAATATCATCTTATTTTGACAATCAAAGACAGATGAAATCCTAATAAAAGCTGGGGTTTCTTTAAACAGATAGAAAGATTTCATTTTCTTGGGAACCACCTCTTGCTCACTTTTTGCCTGGGTCCACTTTTTGGAGACCCAGACCTAGAAGACATTTCTTACAGGGATATGCTTCATTTTAAACCTACCTATAAGTTTTGAAGAGGACCACTCATGCACCTTAAGCTGTTAAAACTGAAAGAAAGCAAAGCACAGGTTGAGTGCTTTACAGAGCTGGCATTCAAACATCAATATCAACAAACACACAGACTTGTCCTAGGGGTTACAGAGGGGCGTAGCTGTCATTTTAATGACTTCAAAATAAGTATTTCCTGTAGAAGGCTGTTTTGTAAATGAGTTACAAGATAAGGAAAGTAGAATCAGGAAAGTTATTCCAAGCATAAACATTAGAAGACAAAAATGTGGAATCTTGACTTTGCCCAGCATTCAAAAACGCTCCCCTACATGGTGTATATATTAATTTATGAATCAGATAATGAGTGTTATAAGCACAGTCCACAAAAGGGGCTGGACTGGCAAAGGTAATATCAGTCCTGCACTGAACATCTTCAGTCATCATGGGAACGAACATTAGAAACAGCCTCATAACCTTTCAGGCTTATACTTTGGGAATTGGAGCCTGGTCTTGGAGGGCAGGGAATGTCCCCAGTGCCATTCATTCCAGTAGCAGTTGAAGATATTTAATACCCTCTGGGAAGCATGACTCTGTGCATGAGGTTGGGCTTTTGCATCAAACTGAGAGCGAAGGAAGGAGGGAAAGAAAATAATGCTATAATGATGACCACCAAATAGGCTTTATTTACTCTCCTGGAACTACATAAATATCAGTCTGCAGTCAGCTAAATGCATTGCCTGCTCAAACATTTTTATAAGCATGAAATTTACTCAGCTGTACCTATAACTTAATAGGCCAATTACTGATGAGAACACCGTCTACACCAGGATTAAGAGCTAAACATAGGTTTTCTTAAAAACACATCAAGAAATTAAAAAGCTATGTGGTCGTCATTGTTCATAGTATGAAGGCAATGCTGAGACATCAGCTCGGATCAGAAACAAGCATGCCAGGAGCTGTATAGAGTAGAGGGCAATGTACACCAGAACAGGCTAAGAATATCAGAAGAGGCAGAAAAATGTAGGGGAGGGACAGCAGGTAGCAGAAGAGCTGCAAGGAGAAACACAAGTGTCATCCAAGTGTCATGAATTGTTTAATCATGGGTTTCTCTATGGGGTGGGTTAAACAGAAAGAGTGTGGGTGTTGCTGGGAAGGCAAAGGGGACCCCAAACGGTAGAGGGGCAATGCTGAGTTAGAAAAGACCACAAGGAAGGAAGTGGGATTACTGGCAAATAGAAAAATTGAAGCTAACTGTTAGTTGAACAGTCAGGAGCTGAGATAAGGACAGTCCACCTTTCAGCAGAGAAAGCCTTACAGGGATACACGCAGCCATGCAGAGATCAGAAGATCGTGTTGGCGATTTCTCACCAGCCCACAGACTGGATGTCCTGGGAGCCTGGGGAGGGTCTGCACAGATTCACTTCTGTTAAGATCCCACAGGCTCTCACACAGTCCCAGGTGCTTCGTTCCTTCTGCCTTTTTTAAGCTCTCCAAGTCTCCGAGCCTGGTAACACTTCTGCTTACTTAGCAGTTGCTTTTCCTCCCTCAGCTGTCACACTCCTTTCGTGCCCTCCCAAGGGTGCTTTCCTCAGCTTTCCTTATGTCCTGTCTGTTCAGTTCAGCGAGTCCTAAATCTCACAGTGCAGCTTCTCTTCTCAACACAGAGAGGTGGGAAGTTCATCACAAGTTACACACGTTGCCTTCTGCTCCTGGCAGCAGGAGGGTGCTTGAACTACAGGATAAGCTGTGTATCTGCTCGTGTCGTGTGATGGAAATCGCCTCCCACCACCAGCATCTCAAAACCCAAATGGACAACAGTTTGGAGGGAGAATTAGGAACCTGCCTTAAATAACAGGTGAAAGTGTATTAAGTGCTGGACAGTGCTGAGCAGGTCACTTCATTTCTCCAGCTTTGCCAGTGCTGCTCAGCAGGGGCAACCTGAATATAGATTTGCTGCCTGTCCACCCTTTGCAGATCACCTGGTATTCCTGGAGGATGAAATGTAAGTGCACCCTCCTTGAATGATCCCCAGGAGCAGTTTCCTGGCTGGGGCACAAGCCTGGTGCTCAGCTCCTGTTCCAGCAGAATCATCTGTCCCATCCACCTTTACAGCATCGTCCCCCGAATGATGTTCGGCAGAGACAAGGGGTCCCTAAAATTAGCATGAGATTTGTCTGCCACAAGATTGCTAAGATTTGGTCACGGGCTAACATAAGGGTTAGCTTAGGCTGTCTATAGAAATAGGAGCACAAGGTGCAGTTGATAGGAGCTCAGGTACAGCACGTTGACTGAGCCACTGTGTCTCTGGTCTGCCACCAACAAAACGAGCTGAAATGTTTACTGATCTTTCTCCCTTTGGCTTAGTTGGGACTGCATTGGGGATTTTTTTGGCACAAGAGTGTATGTAACTCTGCAGCACTAGCTTCAGACAGGCTAAGCTTGTTTCTGCACTGCGTTACAGGATTCGCTCCAGACCCTACCACATCAGGGACCATCTCTCCAGACAGTTCTTGGCTCATGTCATCTTTCATCTCCCACTTGGGGACAAGTATCAATCTCAAATGACTTTCAGGGAACACAAGGAAGGATGACTGTCATTTTAAGGGAGTCCTAAAATACAAGGCACTGGGCACATAATTATGCATGCCGATCACCATGCATTGTATGAATGCAGCTATTTAACTTACTCATTTGCATATGCATTAATCCACATTATGTATGAAGAAGTGGTACTCGCAGAGACAAATTAAGCATGCGATACAATGGCTAAATTGTTTAAATAACATGAATGTTTATCATTCAGTTCCCTGTGTGCAAGACAGGGCTGTTAATAATTAGTTTCCTACTTCCAAAAGAGCACGCATGTTAATTAATTAATAGTTGCGAAGCACTTTGAAGTTGCAAAGCACCATAAGAAAGCTATCCATTATTATGTATAGTAAATGTACTTCTAAATGAAATAATTTGCCTATTTAAAATCATTCCCCTCCCAAAACCCCCTAGAATCCCTTATCCATAATATTAATTAGCATCTAATAAAAAAAAGTGCATTTAAATATTCATTTGGAGTTTCAGGAGTCAAACTGTTTTTCCATCCCCAGTGTGCCAAGGATAAGATAGAGTGGCATATTCAAGTACACGTTCAAATACAGTTGTATGAGCCAGGTATCACAGACAGGGCAAAGAAAAAGGCATACAAGAGACACTCCAGGCTTATATTGTGTTAATCTGGACCAAGAGACCCAGGTTTAACTAGCAGCTCTGCAGTGAATTTCTGTGTGACCTTGGACATGGCTCATGACCTACAGGTTGGGATGCATCAGCCAACTCACTAAGCCGCAGCCCCTAAAAGCAAAGGGGTTGCATCAGTAAACCACCTAAGGTGCCTTGGTTGTCAGAAGAGAAGCTGATGCTTTGACAGCGTAATCCAGCCCGGCGTCTCATGCACGTGATGAGTTGCTCCTTTGAGGTGCCAGTCTGTCTCCTGGGAGGTGCTCCTGATACTGTCAACATGAAACCAAGTCTGGAGCTCCTTCTTTCCTGTGTTCCTCAAGACATATCAGAAAACAGCTCTGGAGCTTTCTCTCATGTCATGTGCCAGCTTTCATTATGGATATATTGTCACTTTTCTTCGGACTTCAGGCCTCAGAAGCTCAGTGTACAATACTTTGGTGGTTTGCTGTTGCCTCACAGGGAAGTGTGTCTTCTTCTAAATCACATCCTAGGTGAATATTTACCTAACATATGAGAAATTGCATCAAATGTGAGAAGTCACGCAGGCTACTGAGAGTGAAATAGCTCCGCAGGCCCTCAAGAGCCTCCAGTAACTCTAATTTGCTGCTGCAGCAGCACTCTGCAAAGAAAACAAGCAAAACCACAATGCTTCTGTGCTTCCTGAAAGAGGTATTTGATGTTCAGGAGGATGAAAAGAAGACTTTCAGATTGGAAGCTTATGGGGTTCACCTTCTCAGGACCTCCTGTGCCTTCCAGGCACCGAGAAAGAGCTAAACAGCTATATGCTGCAATGAGAAATGGGCGCCTAAAATCTTTTGAAACCTGGGGTAAAGCCCTTCAGCCTGCTGAGCCCTGCTTGGGGACATGGGTGATGGTTACCCCACTGAAGCCAGAGGCACCCACAGCCTCTGGCTTCAGTGCCCTGATATTTCCCAGCTGTAGCATGATAACAGGGTAGGAGTAAACTCTCTTCAATCTGCCATCAACTTACTGAGTGACAACAAACAAGCCACTTCACCCCTTTGGAGAATACTTCCACATGAAGAAGGAGAACTGGGTATGACCTGTTACCAGTTCCTAAATCTCACTGGAGAATTAAGTGACCTGATCCATATAGGTGACTTCAGTTGAGATCCCTTTTTTGGGCGAGTGCAATCAGTAATGAAACTTTCCTAGATATTCTAAAAATAATAGGTAAGTTCTTGAAAAGAGGAAATCTTCCACCTAGCATAGTGTAACTTAATACCAGACCTCATTTTGATGGACAAAGAAAAATCAGGTGATGACCTAAAAATGAGTGGTTGCTTAGATACTGACGATTATGACGATGATCCGTTTACATTTATTGTGTGCAAACAGAACACACCAGTGACCAGTGGTATAAGAATTTTTGAAAGGGCTGATTTTTGCCAACTTAGTGAGATTGTCAGCATCACTGGCAGGGACACAAATTTAAAGCAAGAAATCCTAGCAGAGGACTGTAGTGGGAATTGTTCTCAAATTTCCTACTGGAGGCTCCACAAGCCAGAATCCCCCAGTCATGGCAGTACTCTGCTGGGAAAAACTAAAAAAAAAAATCTTCTTAAATATTAAAAGGGAATATGGAAATGGCAGTAAGGCATTCATTTTTACATATTTGTAGAGTCAGGCAGAAAATGGAAAGGAAATGGCAATTAATATAATTTACAAAACACATGACTGATAAGGGAATGATGAAATGACCAATACAGCTAGAAATAATTATAGCATATTTTTCAGTGTGAGTTACTGCTAGAGGCACACAGCTACACTGCTCTTAGGCAAGTAGAAAAAGTAGAAATTTTCAAAGGATAGATATTTTTGTCTGTATATCAAACTGAGCAGGAATTTTATACCGAGGGTGGAAGAGAAAGATTGCCATCTGTGATGAAAAGGGGATGTGAGGTAGCATTTGCTAAAATTAAACATTTTTTATAAACAGCAGACACACATCTTGCACCAAGAGCCTTTAAGGGATGAGGAACACTCAGTAAAGTTAATTTCAACAAATCTTGGGAAACAAAGAAAATTTCAAATGACTGCAGGACTACCAACATCATTTGAACACTGAAAATTGTAAAAGGGATGAACTAGGGAATTACAAACCAACCAAGGTGATGCTGATCCTGGGTAATTAATATAATGCTGAATTCTAGACTATATCAACAAAAAATTTGAAGCAAATAATGTAATTATACCCTTCAGCATGATCTCATGGCAAGTGGGTTTTTCAAACTATTCCTTTTTTGGATTAAAGAACAATTGATCAATTAATTATAGTGCTTGTATTTAAAAGCATGTGACTTAGTACCACAAAGCATATTGACTTTAAAAACTTGCAGTAACATACAATAAATGGGTTACAATTGGCTTACTGACAGATCTCAAAAGATAGATGTTAATGGGAGATATTTTTTAGAAGATCCCAAGAACTGCTTCTTGGTCTAGCACTGGTTTTATTTTTACCATAATGGTCACTGATAGATTGCCTTTACCAGTAAAGTCTGCAGTGATACACAGATCAGTAGGTAGAAAGTAACGAGAACAAGTCATTACTACAAAATACATCAACTGCCACAGCTACAAAACCAACCATGAACCCAGATAAGGTGATTCAGATGGAAATTCTTCATGGATTATGGTCACAACGAGAACTCTTGCTGCAGTAATAAAAAGAAGCAGGGGATGTGTGATTTACAAGAAGAGGGATATCAAACAAAAGTGAGTATATATAGAGACAAAGGCAAGAAGAAATGGGTTTCAAATAGACGTGGAGTTAAACTGTCTGACAGGAAAGGTAATGAAATGGAGGTAGATAGTCTAAGGCATTATTCACTCAACATAATTTCAGATTTTTAAGAAGAGGTTGGACAAATACCTTTCATAAATGACACAAATATGTTGATGTGCTTTGGTTTCTGATTTAGGAGTGGACTAGATGACCAGCTAAGGTCCCACCCAATCTTACATTCTGAGGTTATACTGAGTACAGGGGAGACTGTATTCTCTAGAATACATCTACTCCTGATGTTCAGAAGAACACGAAAAGAACGGGAGGAGTTCAAGGAAGTGCTCTAAAAAGGTACAACACTCAGGGGTTTCACAAAGTCTTCCTCCCAAAGTCCACTTCCTTACATAGTGGAAAAATTACCCTCCAAGCTGGTTTAACAGAACTGGATGCCAGAGGAGAGAAAAGGTAGAGAAAAGGTTACTTTTCATACGTTTTTCTCAGCCCTACATTACTACAGCAGCTTTTTAATGTTCCTAAATGCCACATGACGTCTAGTGAAGCTTGTTAAGAACACAGGATAATCATCCACTGGATTCTAATGAAATTTTAGAAGCTATTTAAAAAAAAAAAAAAAAAAAGATTAAAATATCCTGGATGCCTATTAGTTACTTGGGGTTTCTTCCTCCACCTTCTCCATCAAATCATTGGCCCCAAACTTAACACAAAGGGGCTAGTCAATCACAGTCATTTTTATCTGATCTCTTTGTCATCATTTATCTGCACAGCTTTAAAAACAAAAGCTGTACGTGGCAGCGTCAAATCCTTCCCCTTTGTGCATTTCTCTCATCACCTGTCGCACTTCTCTTGTTAAATCTTTGATGGGAGTCTTCACCACTCCTGCAAAATAATTTATGCATTTTCCCCACCTCTGCAACTACCTTGTGACAAGAACAAGAAGAAATCAAGGCGGAGGCTGTAATTAATGCATTTCCACTGTCTGAAATTAATGCTGTAAAATCAGTGCCCATCTTTGTCACAAACATACAGCAACTTCGTCTCTACTGACAGAGCAACACAGTTGCAAACATGGATTGCTCTGACCCTGAATCATCAGTGAATCTCAGTCACACCTTAGCCCATGTCTGGGATTAATTCTGCAGTTTACAGTAAAGGAAGACTGTAAATCTGACATCTGTACCAAAGATCAGTTTGACTGATCCCTTCCTAAAGCTGGGGCTTAGCTTCACTGAACAACCCCATGCATTGAATCATTCAGATGTGAAGTTATATAAAAAAAAAGCTGAATTTGTCCCATTAAGGTTATCACTTAAAGCAAATACTAATCCGTTCTACGTAATATGGAAAAGTGGAAATCAAAGATAGAAGTATCCAAAGAGGACATGTTAAAAGAAGTTGATGAAGCAAAGAGCAAAACATCACCAGAATTATACCCGGAGCATCTCCAAACAGTTTGGAGGCATTCATAAGGGAAATTACGGGAAATCATAGGGGAAATTATAAGAATTCATAAGGAGTTCATAGGGAACTGCTAATCAGAGAGGCAAACTCACTGACACCACCTCAAGGGACTAGTAGGTAACGAATGTTGCAGCCTACTTTTGTAAAGCAGGTGAACCAAGACCTGTAGGCTTTACTGGAGATACAGGCGAGCTGTCAGTGGGACACTGGCTGCTGAGGGACTCCTTCGTGCCACCAGATCTGCTTCCCAGCACCCAGTTAACAGAGCTGGACACAGATCTCGGGGGTGAGTTTCCAGCAGCTGGGCTCCAACACATGCCAGAGCCTCCTCCAGAGGACCAAAGATTAGATTTGATGTTTCCTATATTCTAAGGTATAAAGTAAGAAAAAAAGCAATCTGTATATTTTTAGGCACTCTTCCTGGCTATATTACTTTTCCTATAATAAATCATAAGAGAACAAAAAGAACTGAAGTTTAAATTTAACTAACTATTTTCAAGAAAACTTTAAGAGGAGCAAGTACATCCATTAACAAGGTCTCTCATGCCCCATATTTCTGTTGTCTCTCTCATTAGTTATAATCATAAACTGGGCAGGTAGGAGTCGAGTCCTTATGCTGTGGGCTTTTGCAGTGCCTAGGAAAATTAGAAGCCTGATCTTGACTGAGGACTTGAAAACACTGATGTCAGTAAATCACAAGACAGTAAGACTCTGTCTGAGTTAACTTTTGGTTCATATATTATAGAACAAGGTGGCAAAAATTGTGAAGAGGTCCAAAAAAAGTCACAAGGTTGGGTTTTGGGTCTTTTCCTCTTAGATCCACAAACATTATCTTTTCAGTAAGCTGTTAAGATAGAAGATGACTGCTCCCTTTAATTATGCTGGGAAAGTGAGGAATGGGGGAAGCAGAAGAGCTGTTTGAACTGAAAACCAGCATTGGCAAAAGACAGAAATGAATATACACAGGCTGTGCATAAATATAGATATGGAATTGAAAGGTTTTGAGCCACTAAAATAGCAAAAGCCTTGAACAGCCTTCAAATAGCAGCCGTGGGAGCAAACCAGCAGGATCCATGTACCCAGCAGTGATGTGCAGATGTGCCCAGGCTCTCTGTACACTGTTCACTCTTGGGAACTGCCTGGCTACAGAAGCATGGACCTCAGTTCAGGTTAATTTGCTGAGTATTTCAGCCTTTCTCCTTCCTTCTCAGCCTCCTTCACGGCCCCTGTAGAGCTCCATTCTCAGCTGCTACTGACATCTGAGCTCATCATTCACAACTAGTGCCAGTCCAGTACTGCACTGCAGTCCTGTTCTGAGGCCGGTACGGACAGCCTCTAATTAGCTTTCACAAAGACTTTATTCATTTAAGGAAAAGATCACATTATGTTCCTGCCTTGGATCGAAGAGGACAGAACTCAGTCCCTGCAAAGATTTCCTTCCTGTCCTGGATTCTTACATTGCTGGCTGCTTCTGTTCAGAGAAACAAATTAAAATCTCCTTCATCCCAATTTTTTTGCCATTAGCTTGCCAAGGGAGTCTGAGAGCTATAAAGTCTCTCCTGATGTCCAAATGATGGCAGAGCTTTCTGAGCACATGAGGGAAGGTTCCCATTTTACCCCGTGGCTGTACAACGCGCAGCCCAATGCAGTCCTCATTCACCAGGACACTTGCCAGGTGCTCCTGTAATATCACACAAGTAAATGGGATATTGTCTCACACAATATCTACTGAACAGACTTGTCACTTTTTGCATTTAACTACATCAGCTATTTCTCCTTCTGCCCTCATAATCTCACCCACACCATTTTTTTTAGACTATGAACCTCTTATGTTTCAAAAAACTTCTGCATTTTTGCCCTTCTGGAAAGATACAATAGCAGCAGCCCTTCACAGGCAAAATCAGAACTGAGTCCCCAGGAGAAATGAGAAGATTATGATTTCTTTTTTATCAAAGTTTAAAAAAAAAAAAAACATATTTGAGAGAGCTGGAAGTATTCATTTCCCAGTTTGTATCTTGGAAAGCTGATACATACACATACATCTCTGTGACTGCTTGGTAACGTAAACCTTCCAAAGGCAAAAAGAATAAATAAAGAAGATTAACATATATGTAAAAAGCTGCTATAATTATCACAAAAGGGCTGTTGTAGTTAGGACTGCAAGAAACACTGCAAGTATCTTGGGATCTGTACTGCAACTGAGAGTCAGCACCACTAAGAGACAATTTTTAAAAGATAGCCAGGTCATCTGTAATACAAAATTCAGTAAAAAAATGTGTTGAAATTTCTTTTAAAGTGTTTTTGCCTAATGGTGATAAAATAGAGACACTATAAGCCTACAGGGACTTTTTTTTTTTTCCTAATTATGGGTACATACAAAAGAAAGATTTGTTTGGAAATGGTTTTGCAACTTTTAACTCCTAAATAGGTGCTAGCAACAACAGCTATGAAACTAATGCTTGTAGAAGGATCCCTGTGCTTTCTCCAAACACTAAGATACAGGCAATAGCAGCAAAATATAGATATATGTTAAAGACTGTGCTTTTCTATTTTAACAAAGGCTGGTTTATAACCTAGAGGAAAACTGGAATATTTGACTGATCTTTATATAATCTGCTTATTTTCAATACCTACCTTTTCAGCTTTCCTGGCTATAAATAGTCCTCCCTCACATGACACAGCATACCCACAGATCCCTTGCATCTCTACACACC
This sequence comes from Harpia harpyja, assembly GCF_026419915.1. Lineage (NCBI taxonomy): Eukaryota > Metazoa > Chordata > Aves > Accipitriformes > Accipitridae > Harpia > Harpia harpyja. Next base: position 70,517,835 of record NC_068944.1, read on the forward strand.
GTAGATACCCCAAGGAGTCTGCAGGAGGGGTTTACAAATCATTCCCAGGGTGTCCAAATTTCAAGAAGAACATGGGCATGGACACGGACATGGACAAGAAGAAACCACAGAGGAACCATGTGCTCCAAAGGGCAGTGATCTCACAGGCACAGATCTCCTCTCTGCCGCGGGATCCAGTCCTGACTGCAGAGCACGCCACACCGATATCGCTTGCTGCGAAGAGACATTTCACAAAACCATAATTAACATTTAAAACAGCAGTTGCAGTTAAGACCTCCTTAGAAAAGATGCCCAAATCTGTTTTCAATAAAAGCATTTTAATTGCTTTAAAGGTTTTATGAAAATCCCAACAGACCAATTACAGTCAATTGCTTCCAGCCTCTACCTGCCTAGTAATCACTCAGTTCACAACAGTGAAAGATACGTGCTCCATTACATGCTTTCCTCTCCCTCCCTCTGGTAACCACATTTTTTACTCAATACTGTTTCCCAGGTAGCCTAGCAAATTTGGATTATCAACCTCTTTTGCTAACAATATTCTACCTTACATCGAATTTAGGTGCTCATATATCAAAGGATTTATGCTGTCTAAAACAACAAGGAAAGGTGTCCCTCCCCAACCAAAACACCTCATGCCCAAGACAACACTGTATCCAGAAAAAATCGATTTATAGAAAATACTGTGAAAAAGCACTGACAACTTTAAGCAGAAAATAAAGATTCTGGGTCAAACATTCTTTGCATTGGAGGCTTACATCACCTACGGTGGAAAGCGCTAGCAAATCTTCACAATTCACATAACCACCCATTCAGCTTCTCATGCCATGGCAACAATGTCATTAAATTAACCATCCTGTCAAACAGAAGAAGCTTACAAGGAAGCGCTACCCTGGGTTGCATCAGGGGCCCACAGCAGGTGGGTAGGGATGCGGGCACAGGAGCCACAGCGAGATGCTCCACGGACGTGGCGCTGCTCAAAGGAACCATGGCCCTGCTTTGGCTCAGCCATCACAGCTCCTGCACCCGCCACAGCCAAAAAGGGGCCCAGGGGGTGACCATAATGCAGTCATATGAATAGCTAGAGGTGATTAAAAGAAGTGTGTAAGGGGAGATGACAACCTGGAAACACTTCTCCCTTCTGAGATGTAAAGGGCTGAGTCCGTGCCTTGCAGGCCGTGAGTTTCCAGGAGCGTTCCTGTTTCTATCAGTGACAGTGCCTGTACAAGTACATTACACACGAGGAAATAAGTTGGATAATTACCATCCATGGTGAGATATTAGCATTGTACTATAGTCCTGGAAACTTTTACCTACGTGGTGTTTAGTTGTGGAGGATAATGGCTACTTTAATGACATTGCTTTAACACACCAAAATGGAGAAAAAAAACCCCACAGATTTTTCTTGTTTATAATACGTGTGTTATCCAGCCACATTGTTCAACACCAATAGAGTCATTTGTGAAATCAATGGTGACATTTAAAATGGTTACACTTCCAAGTTAAAGCTGTATGTAGATACACTGAGCAGCTTCTCCTGGTACCTCTTCAGTTTGCCAAGTCAGAAGTGTGGCAGAAAAGCTTTCTGTACCTTGGAAGTCTTTTGGGTTTTTTTGAAGGGAGTTCTTTGGGTTTTTTAACAGCTGACTACTACAAGAAATGATGGAAATCCAAAAGACATTTTATCCAGCTCACTTTTAATGTTTTTCACCTGTTGTCTCCAGAATAAGCTCTCTTTATTTATTCCTCCACAACCAGCAATTTTCTAGCCAGAGATTTAAATAAACCAGTGAGCAGTGGTGTGCCATATCAGCATTTCTAAAATTAGTTGCACACTCATAATCTGGATTTCCAACCTCTGCTCCTCTCTGTGGTAGTCAGACTACAAAGCCAAAGGACACAACACTGAAAGATGCTGATAGGCAGAATGTCTTCTGGCTTTGCCAGAAACATGGTTTTGGCATTTATGCACTACAGGCCTCTCTGCACCAAGTTTATTTCTTAGTTCACTTCATCTTCACCAGAAGATCCAGCCAACTTCCAGCTCAGCTTATGATACATGGAAATGCCACTGTTTCTTCTGAGAGCCCTTCAGCATGCTATGCAGAGCTGCTAGCTCATTTTTCTTTCCATTCATGTTGTCAATTATAACCTCCAATGCGTTAACAGACTAGACAAGGATCCTTCTGGAAAAAACATCTGCAGCTGAATTGAGAGAGGTTCATATGGGGCTCATAGTTGTTTTTATGCCTGAGACACAACAAACACCTTACAGCAGAAAGGGCTAATTTGTACGCTACTGAAGCGAGCTCTTCCGAGTCCTGAAAGGTTCATCCAGGATCTCCCCGTATTTCGCAGCTAAGACTGAGGAGCAGACACCAAGCAGAGATGTCCCTTTAGGAGCACTCCACTATGTTTTGCAAAGCACAGCACGCTGTCCTTGGGAAAACTTCACCATTAAGGGCTGGGCTTCAGCACTGATGCCGGAGCCCATATGCTAGGAGACCATCTTGACTGAGAAATGTACCTCTGAGTCATGACTCCTCCTGTGCTTTCTCTTGCCTCTTGCTGGGAACAGCAGTTTCTGCCAGATCTGTGCCAGCCCTTATTGACCACGTGTCACATCTTTATTGCACACACCCCAAATGCATTAGTTGCACTGGCATAAGCTGGAAGATGCAAAAAGATGCATGAAGCTACCTCGCTGACTTTTGTAATAGCCTTTCTTCAAATTATCTATTCCTGTCCTATATGCAACATTATTAACAGTTGATACTGAGGGCAAACTGGGAGTACTGCCAATGGTTCTTGTTTCACCCCTCTTCCTCTGGATCCACCTGTTAATTCCTCTATTACACTGATATTGTAAGGTCTTTGGGGCAAAGACCAGTTTGTTATTCTGAGTTTGAACAGCTTTTAGCCAAGTAAGATCACAGACCATAACTAGGTTCTCGCTGCTGCTGCAACACAAACATTTTTAATTAAAGTCCTACTTCTGATGAACTGGCCTTCCATTTTCCTTGCTTGCTCCCCCTCCCCTAATTGCTGAAAAGTTAGCAAAGTTCAGCCATTGACCCTCCATATCCCACTTATCAGTGTCATCCCACTGTAACAAGTTTTGGCCATTGAAATTACAAAACCTGATCTCCCTTTCCAGCCCATCTCTCCTCACTGTAGCTTTCCTCCCCAGTTAAGACAGACACCTCACAACAAGACCCACTTGTTGAGAAGATGCAGATTGCTGCCTGTGAGAGCTAGACAGGCAGGTGTAATCCAGCACCTGTGTAAATACTGCCCACAGTGCCTGCATAGAACAGCATCACATATGGGATTCAGACATATGAAAACAGGCTTTGCTTTCCAGAGTTACCAGAAACAAAGACAACCACAGCCTATCTGCACAAATCAACGACGTAAACATATATGAGCTGAGCACTTGCGAGCAGAAGGATCACAACCCACCTTGAGATTTGTGCATAGGATTCAGCCCAGACATCTCCCAAAATGCAGCAGCAGCTGCCATGAAATGCTATGGCTCAGCAGCTCATGGTGGCCCAGAAGAGGAAGAAAATCTCAGCATTACATGATTCTTTATTCTCAATTGCTTCCCTAAATCCTCTGCATTTCCATCAAAGATGGGCCACAGCAATCCAGGAAAGGCAGAGATGAGACAGTTCACAGGTAGAGGCAAAGGATGCACATAGGCTGCGTTTCCTAAATTCTTCAGTCCTCCAGTGTCAGTAGGCCCAGGAAAACATGAGGGAACAGCAGAGGTCAGGTAAGTGAATTAAATAAATCTGCCTAATCCACCTGGAGCTTGTATATGAATCTGAGTGAGATGTGGCTGAAAAGCATGGTTTGAGAATGCAGATGGATGGGACCTCCAGATTGGTCAGAAACATAAACCCAGTTGGCCCCAGCAAGCAGTTGTACTAGATGCAAATACCCCATACAACACATGTTGTGTATGAGCAGCCACCTGTGTAGCAGAAGCCAGTGGCATGGCCATGTATGAGACACTAGCCATAAAACAATGTATGTTCTTGGATGAATGCCATCACTGTTTCACCCCACTGCCTCCAGCACTATGAGCGGAATAGCCCCCAAGTGCAGAAATCAGTTGCTCCTTCAACCCTGATGAGTTGAATTGGGATAAAAGAAACTGAATTAGCAGCCCTGAAACATGACAGCCTTTAGCTGGTTTGCCTTCTCCCCCTGGGAGTGAATGTAGCATAAGGAGCAAGTTTGTGTGCCCACACCCTTTGCTACCAATGAGCCCCACGTGGGCTTGGAGTCCACCCTCTCAGGAACAGTGACAAAGCAGAGGTACCCCAAGAAAGTAATTCAATCCGTGGCATAACTGAAGACACTGCCAGTGAGGATGTCAGCCTTGGGGATGGCTTTTGCGTATCATTTCAAGGCCAGTTAGAGGGACTAGTCTCTCTAGTGGTCCCTGACCTTTAATTCCCAATGTCTTCCCAGAACACACCATGAAGGGCTGAAACCCCAGTTCTCAGAGAGCATTTACTAATGTTGAACCATTACTAGCCGTGGAGCAACACCACTCTTTTTTCCACCAGTGATACCAACTTCTCCTACTTACTAGTCCACTTTTTTCACACTCTCCTTTTCATTATCTGTCCCCTGAGCAAGGAAGGAACAGTCTGTGAGAATCAGCAAATCCAGCGCTACGCTCCTTCCAGTCTTCCCTTGCAAGAGGCTTGTCTCTGTGCCATGCATGCAAAACACTAATAATACTGGAGCAATGAGACTACTGATTATTATAGTAATCATAACTGTTTTCTTGTTAAATTATACCTGCCCCAGCTGGTAATCAGAGTCATTTTCCGTGTCTTGCTGTCTACAAACTTGGACACGTCTTGGGGCAAGGATCCTCTGTGCTATGTATGGGCAGCGCACAGCACAAGCGACACAGCTGGGCAGGGTGGACTGCATCTCGCTGAGGAGGTCAGGTGTGTCTGTGTCTCACCAGCTTCTCAGGGAAAGGTTGGAGGTTTTACGGAAGCAATGTGATGGGACCTAAAAGTGCTGGAAGGCGTCTGGGCTACTCTGGGAGGTACAAGGATGCATAGCCCAAAAAGCTTTCATCTCTGCTTGTCCCTGAAGGTATTTCTATAGTGTGTATAAATACATTATAAATAATTTCTGGGTTAGTAAAATGGCACTTACCGCATCAAAATAGGAATACGAGCTGCAGTGACTGTGTGGTACTATGCTATTTCAAACACACGTTCAGAGGTATGTCAGCCATAACCTTTGCCGTCACATTCACCTCCCATTCATTTCAGCTTATCACATGACTGCACACTGCTAATAATTTTCTTATCTCCACTAAAAATTATTTGGGGGCTTAAAAAGGGTGCCATGACGTGAAGATTAATCTCCAACTAAAAGCCTGATTTTTATGCTCGATTTGCTGACTCGGAATGAGGCCAGTGACTTTCCTCTGCCTAATCTTAAAAAAACCCCAACAAACCACCAACCTGCAGGGAATGTCCTGTAGATGATATAAAACCATAAACAGAGAATTACAAAAGGTCTTGCACCTTGATACCATGTTGCAGGCTAAGGCATTACATGAGTCACAGAAGTAAAGAAACTTATTGAAGAGAGGCACTGTCAGGCCATGAGAACAGAGAGAACGGCTAAAATCATCATCCCACTTACGTGCCTTTCACAGTGCTGCAAACTCTTAGATTTATTGTTGTTTCTCTTAATCCCCAGCTTGTGTAGCCAGGATACGTCATGGCTGACACAGCTGCCATTGAAAAAAAAAAACCCAACAAAAAAGCAAAAAGAAAGAGAAAAGTAGAACTTTCGCTTCATTGTTACAAAGAAAAGCTGGAAAACCTGACCATGTGGTACCAGCCGGAAGAACTACAATCCAATTGGTAAAGAAAAACCCCTCAAAGTAGTCATTTCAACCAGCAAAGTCTAAAGCAGACACGTTTGCAGGCCTGATTCAGCACAAGGCTTCTTTCCCATGCAGGAACAGTGGCAGACGCTGTCTCTCCCGGGCTACACCACTAAAGCCTAGGGCTCCAGCATTAGGCAGAGAGGAGATCAACTGGCAATTGCTTGTTAACCTTTTCCAAACCATTGCACTGCTGCACTGGGATGGCTAACGGAGATGTCAGGGTTGGCTTACTCCTGGGTCAAAGGGCTGAAGCTCTAAACTTCCTTTTTCTTTATAGATAGTCCTGCCTGGTTGTTATTTGAGGTAACAGGGACACTGCTCCTAAGAGTGTTTAAGCAGAAGTGTAACCTACCTTGTGTCTCATTGGCACCCCTTTTTACAGCTCAAGAGTGGATGAAGCAAGCTATTTGTCTTTTCCCCCTGCTGAAGTTACCTTTAATGTGCCTTGAATATGCAGCTCCTTTAGGCTCTCTTTCTTCTTTAGACCTTCTTCAGGTTTTGCAGCTAAACCACGAGTGTGTAGGGGGGAGAGAGGGAGATTTGTTGTCCCAGGATCAGCCCCAAATTGCCACAAAGCACACTGTCCTTGGATTTCAGCTCTGAGGGCTGTGCTCTGCACTAAAATAACAAATGAAGTTGAACTTCTTCTCCTGCTGTTCAGGTGCCAGCGTGTAACTCAGAGCTCTGTGCTGTCAAGTGAAAATGACAACCGTGACATGTACGAAGAAGATGGATACACCTCAGCAATCACGGTCTCCTGGCTGCCTGCAGAGCAGGAATAGCTCAAGCAACAAACAGCTATTTTCCACCACTACCTGGCCAAGAGACCTCACCTCTGACCAGGTCTTGGGCTTGTCCTCAGTCCACCCAGAGCACACGGGGTCTCCCATGTAGGCCAAGAGCAACAACAGGTTTTACACTGAAGACACTTTGCAATTAGAGGAAAATAGGCAGCTTGCCTGAAACAGGCACCAAAGCACCAGGAGGGCAATTAAGTTGTTTTTTCTATACAAGCAGCACCTTCATTATGTAGCTCCTAACGTGTTCACCTACAACAGTAGCCTTAATTCCCCTCATCCTTCTGTTTTACCTCTCACAGCACAGTTAGTCCTCTTCCTTCTCCATTTTGCAGCTTTATTTCCAACATCTCCCTTGTCTCCTTCTCTAGCTCAGCTGCTAGTTTATCATCGTCACTGGAACTGCGTTCACAGCTGCTGGCTTCTTCCCTGCACCATTGCTACTCTCACCTCACTCTAAAAAACCATTGGCTTTATTGCTTTTTTTTTCTCCCCCTGCTTTTTTTTTTTAACCAAGTGGGCTGAAAACCATTCTTTTTTCCCTCTGGACAAGGCAGAAACCAGACAGGTCCATCTGTTCTCCTTGCAGGATCAGAGGCAAAGAGACTGCATGGACACCCAAAAATTACATCCCACTCTTCAACAGAGCTGACAGCTCTGAAGGAATGACCATATTGCAATTACTTTTTAAAATAACTCAGAGATACAGCTAGATATTTGTGCTCTGGAGAGGGTAACATTGACTTGGAGCCCTTTCCAGACAAAAGAAAACCCCACATTGTGGCAATTATTATTTGGCTATCAATCTAGGGACTACATTGCCCAGAGGAAGCAGCAACAATTTCTGACCCCAGTCCTGCAAAGCCATGTTACACGAGCTTTCATTTCTGCATGCATGTGGAGCCTGGGGGACATCAGCAGAGTCCCACAGGAACATGAGGTAAACCTAAGAGGGACCACAACAAGACTGAGGTACAAGACTGAATCAGAATCCAACGCTGCAAAAATTTGTTCTTGTTGATCTTGTTTCACATATTTAGCTGCTCTGAAAAAGGTGTTCCAGTCTTAAGACTGCATGAGTTTTTAATATTCGGGGTAGTCATCTTAAGGCCAAAAAAGGATGGCTCTGTTCTAACCTCTTGTCCAGAGTACTTTGTAAACTTATTATCCCCGCAAGGCCTTCAACAATTTGATTAGGGTAAGATTCATCTCACTTAAAGTTAGTGTTTGTAATGTACAAATGTTTTGTAATGTATGTATGTAAATGTAACGTACTAGTGTTTTGTAGTGTCTACATCTAAGCTGTGTATCGAAGCTCCCATTATAGTCAAGGGATATCTATTTATTTGGTATCATCTCTGGTAATCAGGATGTGATTTATCAGTGTCATCATTTACTTCAGGATGAGTTGAACAATCACCAGTACTCCTATAGCAGTGGTTTATACTGGCAACTGAGGAGATTGAAAGGACTTGGCCATGTTTAGACATTTACAGGGAAGATTCCTACATTTAGTCCTAAGAATCCCAGCTCAATTACTATTACTGCTACTACTTATGCTATGTTACATTATGATGTTAACAATCCAGTTAAGAAACAAGTGAATCTCTTTTTCCTGAGTTACTTCATCGCTCATTTGCTTATCTGTTGCTAAATTAAAAAAAAAAAAACAAACCCCAAATCTAACATATTCATGGTTATAACTCAAAGTCCTGCTTAATCAACAGCAAGGAACATGCAGAATTATTGATTTAAGCCCATGTTTTGCAGCTAAGCTACAGCCTACAGCTGTCTTTTGGAAAATTCTCCAAATTTGGTTAAAAATAAAAAGTGGAAAATTGATAATTTCTTGTGCAAATTCTTCCAGCAGATATCTGCTCCCCTATTAGACCTTATCTATAGCCTGAATTTATCTTGTACCATCTTCCAACCGTTGCTATATCATCATTTATGCAATTAAAAATCCCTCTACTGTAACAGAAACTCCCAGTCTTCATAGCCTGGAACAAACGATGGAGCACTCAGATTAATGCTTATAAACACATTATCTGCTTCCAGTTGCTTGGAAATTAACTCCTGGTAGCATAAGTGAAAACAAGCACTGCCAATGAAGATGAGCACTGACACGTTTCCATCTGCCCAAAATCTCTTTTCTTCACCCATCCTAATAATGTGTTCTTTAGAGTTACTGTTTCCAGAAAACTGTAAGGCAATATAACAGAAGAGCTTTTCTCTGGTCTCCAACAAAATGTTGCTTTGGAGTTGATAATGTCTCTGGGAGCAATGTTGAGTTCTCACCTCGTTTGCTGGGGAACGTGGTGATTCAGGCAGTAAGACACAGCATTCAGTCCTGCCTATATGCTCACTCAGTAGAGAAAGTTGCTGTCCATTTATTGTTACACCAGGAGCTCCCATCCTTCACTTTTCTCGGTTAACATCACTGGCAGCAAATGGAGCTGCAAACCAGGACCTTGCATTATCACCCTGACTCTGGGAGCAACAGCTGCAGGTGTGGTTCAGGCTGTGTATGAAGTAGCATGAAGATCTTGGATTAGGCTGTATGCGGTACTCCTAAACCTCTTCCCCCTACCACTGAGACCAGGAATGTGGATAAACTCGAGGGGCAGGTATTAGCTCAGTTTGTACGCTTTTTGGGAAGAGAGATGGGTATCCACCTCCACTTCATGTTCCCTCTTTCTGGAGAGAACAGCTGAGTCACCGCAAGAAATCTGTTACCTACAGAGGTCCTCAAGAAATCACTCTTTCCCTAACACCATCATCACCCCTAGAGCAAAGAGTGATCAGGAGCAGTGACTCAGAAGTGTGTGGGTCTGAATCGCAACAACTCTAAGAGCTTCTCCTACAGCGATGCTGTTTGCATAGGGACTCTAACTTCGCGCCGTGCCCAAAGCCACAGGCTGGTCCATCGGGAGTACCTTACCACCGGATGCTGAATTCAACATCGGGGAGCTGTGTGACCAAAAAAGAAACACTAATGATGATGAAACACGAGGTGATTCAGAGATAATTCCTGCACCTAAACTACCTCACACCATATGGACAAAGTAATTTGTACTGAGTCCCTACTCTGAGGGAATTAGAGGCACAATCTTAATGGTGACATAGGTGAATTCAATGTCAAAGTCCAGTATAGTTAAAAAAAGCATAAAAAAGACCAAAAAGTAAATACAGCTATGTCCAGGTAAGAGACAAATTGTCATCTCAGCTCCGTCAACCTGCTATCAGCTCTTAGGCCAACTGAATTTAAGTCAGACTGTACTCTACTGTTGTAGTGACATGAAGTATGAAAGGCTGAGCAGTCACACAAAAAGCACAGCTGGATGATCCAGTGATTGGTGTTGTGCTTCAGTAGCGAGGTGCTGAATGCCACCAAAGGAAAGAGAGAAGATGGGACTGAGTGAGGAAGGGACAGGGAGAAAGAGATGGGAAAGCCAGGAGTTGTAGAGTAGGGATAAATTCCTGGAGACTAAATGATTCTTCTGAATGATGAAAAATTGGTGGAAATGTCAAATTACAACAACATCAGTAGAAAAATTGGCAAGTCTTTGGGAAAGGTTTCCTATTTTCAAGGAACTCTACTGCCTATGCTAAAGATTATCCCCAGCGTTTCCCAGTGTCAGTACTCCCAACATAGGCAAGGTTGGTGCTAGTTAGCCTAGCGGCGAGCAACTTCCTTTGTGGTTAATATGAAGGTTGTTTCCTCCACAGTGTGCTGACCTGCTCAGCATCTCTGTCCAGATGTGCTGTCTCATTTCTGTCCATGCATACTAAGGATTGAATAGAGTGGGAAGGGAAGAATACTCTCCATGACTCAGGGCCTAGAAGTCTGACCGTTACGAGACATGCATAAAACAACATCTTCTGTGAAGAGCAACAAAATCTATCACTCCTCACAACATAAAATAGTTCAAATCTTGGAGATGGACAGAGCTTATCTGGATACAGCCCTGAGCAATCTGATTTGGCTTTGAAGTTAGCCCTGCTCTTTGGATTGGACTGGAGACCTCTAAACCCTTCCAAACTAAACGGTTTTATGGTTGCAATTGTCAACTCCCTCCTATAGCCCCAATATCTGACAGGACCTACACCAAGAAATGGGCAGAAAGACAGTGCTTTGCTTGTGCAACTCCCCCAGCTTATCTGCTGTTTTTGTTAAATAACTAACTGCATTTATGCAGGAGGAAAAATCCTCTCTCCACTTTGGGGAGCAGGGAGAGAAGGAAAGACCCCATGCTTGCATAAGCCAGCTCCCAACGTGAAGGAAACAAGCCGCGAACACCATGGTGTGAGTACAGGCAACTCTGGAACAGGTTGATGCTTACTTGTTATGTTGCCAAGGGATCTCCAACTCTCCTACTTGCCCCATTTCTCAAGCTGTCTTACCTTACTGGCAGGGCAAGTTTGTTGTGGCAGGGAAGTACCTCACCAGAGGTGCAGGACCTTGACCTTGGCCTCTGGCACTAGCAGAGTATCAAAAAAAATGAAAAGATTTTGTAGTGGGTCCAGAACAAGCTTGTGGTGCAGCAGCCAAATCCAATTGTTCTTCTAACTTTATAGATTTACTCTGCATTTGCACTGACATGACTAAAAGAGGTTGCTGGCTCAGTATTTCTGCAAAAACAAGCAAAACACACACTAGCAGCTGTTAATGGAATACACCACCACTCAAAAATGCTTCCTTATGTTAAGGCATTTTCATGCATTCAAATTTTGTACAGTTCTCCAGTGATTTCAGTATTAGGTTCAATTATGCTAGTTTACTGATTCAGCTGGTATATGGAAGTAAGTACACCCTCTAAAATACTGAATGGTGCTTACATATCTACAAAGTCTCCAGCTTTACAGAGAAAACTATAGCACATAAAAAACAGTCTAAGCTTATGAATGACCATCACAATCACCCTCATTCATCCCAGGCCATTCAAATTAACATTTTACAGGCTTCAAAAGGACAACATCCAAGCCACTCACGAAGTGTTTTCTGGTCCTTAAAATACACCTTCTAGAAAGCAGTGTTGTCCGTTCATTGATTTGGGGAGCTAATTTTGAGTGGTGGAGACAAGAAGATCAATGCAAATGGACAGAAATTCAGGAATAGGAAGAAGCAGGACTGCTGCTGGCAAACTCCCACCACAGTAACTCCTGTGCCCAGGTAAATCACAAATGGCCACAAGAAGATGCAGGGAGAACTGAGTCAATCACAGCCTTTGGATTTGAAGCTCAATACAAGAGACAGTTAAGTCTGGGTTTGAGCATGACCTCAAGATCAACTGCAACTATGATTATAAATCAAGAGCACATTTATGGGAGGGCTCAGGGAGATAGACCCCATAGCAAACCAGAGAACAAAGGGAAGGTGGAAAGGTAAACTCAAGGCTCCCAACTAGGAAAAGATCTTAAAGCTACTGAAATCAGCAGCATAAGCAGGATGATAAAACTGAGGACATGAACTACACCATCATATTTTTCTTTGGCCTAATGTCAGGGATGACTGTAGGCCTGTCACAGCCTGAGATAAGAGGCAGCCCCATATGCACAGCTCTTGAGGAAAGGGAATTAGAATTTTATGATGAGCCCAAAATTAATAAAAGCCTATGTAACAGTAAGACTTATATTCCTCTTGCCTTTAGAGGTAGGACTCGTTTGTCTGAAAGCGGCTTTTACTGCAGACATCTACCAGAGATCAAGTCACCTCAGCTCCTGCTACAGACAGTGGAGAGTTGCTAAATGGAACTGAAGCTGTGATTTATTTCCATGTAAAGCAGACCCCTACATCTGGTTGGATGAATTGCACCGTAAAATCTATCAGCTGTATTGACTAGGTCTCTACTGACTATGAAGAGAACTTAAATGCCTATTGCACGCACAGAACCGTACATGAACATATCTAAACTTAGTTATCTTAATGCGGCTTTGAGTCCTGCCTCTCAGGTCAGGCAAAAAGTTTCCCATCCCCCAGGTGTTTTCCATGTAAATACCTAAATTCAAGTTAGTTACCCAAGGTCTCCTTTGTAGTCAGTGGAAAGTTTCAGGCACTGCAAGAGGTGATTAATCTCACCTATTTTCGAATCGTCTTTAGGATGAGATTAATTGCACTCCAGAAATTTCTACTTCCTGTTTTTCTTCAGCAGCTATAAAAGGAGTCCAGACTGCTACGTCAGATAAGGCGCTAGATGGATGGATCCCATTGTGAGTGTGGAGGGACAGCCTCTCAAGCCCTGAGGAAAAGCAGGGAAATAGAGTTCTTTTAAGTAATTTAGCGCTGGAGACAGTAGCGTATTTGAGAACGTACCATGTGATAATGCCATATTGTGAGAGCAGAAACTGCCATGAGCATGAGGCTGCCAGACCCCACCTCTGTGCAGCGTCGTGGCACCCAGGACCTAACAAGGTAATGGAGCAACGTCTACAATAACGAGTGAGACAAAATCAGGAGAAATGTCCAAATATCAGCAACAGCGCAACTAGAAATATATTCTTCTGTGTTTTACACAAATCATAAAAAGTTTGGTAATGAATGATCAGCAGGGTCTTCCTCCCGGACTAGTACCACAAAAAATTATTCTTTTGTTAATATGCCAAGATGTGGGGGTGAAGTATTTGAACTTCCATGGGAGTTTGATCAGCACAAGGAGTGTTGAAACAGAAAGGCAGAAGCCTTGACAAAGTCCCATGAACAGGGAGGGGAAAGGATATAGAAAATAAAATATGTTATTGGACACACACATAGGGTGAAACCTACATTATTTCAGTGGGGCAGGATTTCTTGGGTCTTTATCTGAGTGAAAGCTCTTATCCCAAAGCAAAGTGGCTTTTTGCATAGACCCAGGAGGATATCCTCATGGTGGCACAATCTCACATACAACAATTATGTCTATTCTAGTAACCCAGAGATGCTCAGTCCTACTCTGTCCACGAGGCCAGCTGGGGAGCCCAGCGCCCATAACACTGACCTCGCCTCCAAAGCAGGGAGCCACATGCAGACTCCTACTGGGAGCAGTCCCAGGTCTGTGGCAACACTTGATCTGTGCCCAGTCACTTAGTTGTCACAGACTAAAACCATGTCACGGGTCATCCAACAATGCTGTGTTAGTGGCCAGTGTGTGCCACTGCTGGGGAACATCCGCGGCACGGCTTTGCCAATTAGTCTAGACATAGTTACTGACTACTCTAGGCATGAGAAAAGCTGCTGCCATATCTGCAGTGCAAGGATGGTCCTGCCCTGCTGCCCTATGCATCTGATGCCACTGCACAGTGTCTGAGGTCTGATCGGGGAGCCTCAGCCAATACTGTGCATTGAAATTCTTCCAGCACGTCTCACAAGAACAGCAGTGTTAGCAAAGGTAGAAGAGCAAATTCCAGTTCTTGTAATTACCTTCCTAAATTAATTCCCCTGCAATTTCAATCAGCTGCTCTTGACATTCCCTCCTCAGGGTGTAATCCCTTCTCATGAACGCTCTGAGTGGTGCGTAGAGAGGCATGAGGGGAAAAAAGATAAGCAGAGCTGATGCTGCACTGCCTGGTGGGCAGCTCCCCACCGTGCGCTTTCGGGATTTCACTATCAGTCCTTCAACAGCTGTACTTGCTTCTCCTCCATCCCCACTGAAAACAGAAAATTTTAGACTCTCTGTATTTACAGTCAGTGGGGAATGCCCTGTAAAGAGTCTTCTGGTTTAGGATGAACATCTCTGCCCTTCACCTGAAGTTAGGTATAACCCAAATCTAATGGCTCCTATAAAATATGTTAGAACTGGGACTTGGATGGATCGGAGCATTTAAGCTTTCAGCATTGCTTTAGCTCTGCTCTAGTGGTGGACAGCACACTGAATTATTTTGTTATACAAGTTACACACCTACCATGTCGAAAGCGTGAAAAAATCTGAGATGGGAAGATAACATTTAAATGTGTATCACTGAACTAAGTAGATAAATGTAGCCCAACAACAATCAGGTTTGAACAAAAAGAAATGAGGAAATATTTGCTGTTTTGACATAGATGTAATGTCTCATAAAATCTTAGTTCTAGAATTAATTCAAGTGACACAGAGAAACCACACAAAAACTGGCCATAACAAATGATAACTTATTAACCAGGAAGCATGGAAGTTGTTATTTAGTGAAATGCTGAATGGATTTCCTTAGTTCTGGTCTTATTAAGTGCTTCCTTAACTATCTATGAAAAGAATTAAATTGAATGTTAACAAAATCACAAAGTACTAATCTGGAAGGTGATCAAAACACCAGTGAGGATAGAAGAAAGTAAATATGAGATGCATCTGGGGTTAGAAAACAACACTAGCGAGTCAACACAACAGTCACGAACTAATACAGCTTGGCAAAGGACTGCAAAACACATCCATACAGCTCTCAGAAACAGCTCTGGAAACAGGGACGACAAGCAAGGTGCAAGGATCCATAAAATGAAATAAAGCCTGTAAAGTCAAAGGAAGCAAATGACAACAGCCAACCCAAACAGGATTAGGATTCCTCCACTGCCGCTCCCGTACAATGGACCTGTAATGTTCCACCACCACATAGCAGCAACCTAGAAAAGGTAAAGTAGGAAAGACTTTGGCAAGATTAATACACGTAGGAGAAGGGAGTGAGAGCACATGCCACCTCAGGAGACACTGGATGCTTCTCAGGTCAGGGTCTCAGCACGTCTCCAAACTGAGATTTAGTTGGAGATATGTAACTCCACTTCACCACCTTTTTTTAAAACCCACACAAACAAGCAAAAGGCAGCACCTCTAAGGAGGGTGTTATCAAGGTGTTATCCTGGTGACTATAACCAAATGTGGCTATTAAGGTATAGGAGGGATGAAGGCCTGTGACGAATCCTGCGGAGAACTGTAGCTTAGGAGAATCTCACACAGCCTAAGTAGAGCAGCAAGTTGGTTGGGCAGAGGAACGTGATGATACTTAGTGCTGCTTTCCACCAGACTTCAGTCACGCTCTTCTGCTTTGGATGACCTCAGCGACACCTTGGAAAGGTTCCTCCTGACATCAGTGGGACCTTTCATTTGCTCCAAATTAAACATGCTCTTAAGTAGTTTGCTCGCTTACGGCTGGGGAAGACAATTTACAGATTTCTAGCCTGAAAGTTCTCCCAAAGTGCCTTTTTCAGAAATAGGTTACCATGAACCTAAATATCCCTGGGCATGTGCCTCACTTCACAGAAAATGCTAAGCTTCCCAGCTATCATCCTAAGACAGAAGGCAGCATACTTAACGGCTCTTGTGGACCATATTCCTTGTAAAGCTATTAATATTTAAGTTATCCCATTTAATACAGTATCTGCCAGAAGCAATAGCAGATGCAATATCTCCGTGGCTCCATTCCTTCTGTAAAGTTCCACGCACAAGAAGGGAATATAGCATTATTAAATATAAGAATAAACATTATTATTTATTTATACCATGCAAGGCTGATCATGGTAGTATCCAACCACCCAGCTGCCTAGCTATAACTAAGGTCACCAATCTATTATGTTTCTAAACAAGATATAAACGATCTTAACACTCACTCGATGGATTTTGTTTAGAAAGCTTCTTACAGCTGTTAAATTAGATCCGAATTACTTAAGTGTAGACTTTGTCCTTGAATATGCATTCCCTCACCTGACCTTGCACATACATCTCAATGATGGAAAGGCCTTTTTACTCACAAAGAAGTACAGAACTGTGCTCTACATACATGCAGTTTTTTATATTGGCTAAGCTATGAACAAAAAGGATTTAATCAAGTCATGTTTGAAGACATGGAGCCCCAAAGAAAGAATAGAAAGATGCTGGGTGAGTAGCTTTTGGTGTGGTGCTTGGGAGAGGCAGGCACTGCTGGGGCACCTTCATGTTCACTAAAACACACTTAAGCATAGTGGTATATAACTGGCATTATATGTATGTGAGGACTTTTTAATTCAGCTGTTAGTATGCATAGTCTTTAGTTACTATTTTTACCATTAGATTTGTTCTGAATGTTTCTACATTCTGCACCAAAATGAGCAAAATGGGCATGGAAAGTCTCTCCCTGCTCATTTTTGAAACATCTTCCTAACCTCCATCTCACATTAAATCAAGAAGTAAAACCTGCGTGGCCTCTCCACCAGGCAGCTGACCCAGAGGTGCCCAGACCCTGCTGTGCCCCATGGCGATCTGATGTTTGCTGCGAGGAGCAGAGAGGCACAAGAAGAAACTGAGATGGCTTTTATGAACTGAGTGGTACCTGAGTGGCTGGGATAGTTAATTTTCTTTCTAGTAGCTGGTATACTGTTGTGTTTTGGGTTCAATATGAGAAGAATGTTGATAACACACCGATGTTTTCAGTTGTTGCTAAGTAGTGTTTATACTAAGTCAAGGATTTTTCAGCTTCTCATGCCCAGCCAGCAAGAAGGCTGGAGGGGCACAAGAATTTGGGAGGGTTCACAGCCAGGGCAGCTGACCCAAACTGGCCAAAGGCATATTCCATACCATGTGACATCATGCCCAGTATATAAACCGGGGGGAGTTGGCTGCGGGGTGTGGATCACTGCTTGAGGACTGACTGGACATCAGTCAGCAAGTGGTGAGCAACTGCATTGCGCATCACTTGTATAGTCTAATTCTTTTATTATTATTATTATTATTATTATTATTGTCATGTTATCATTATTATTACTATTTATTATTGATGTTGTTGTTATTATTATCACTATCATTATTATTTTCTTCCTTTCTGTCCTATTAAACTGTCTTTATCTCTGTCCTATTAAACTGTCTTTATCTCAACCCACAAGTTTCAATTTTTTTCCCCCATTCTCTGCCCCATCCCACTGGGTGGGGGCAGACTGAGCGAGCAGCTGCGTGGTGCTTAGTTGCTGGCTGGGGTTAAAGCACGACAAACCTCCAACCAGACTCCCAGCTGCTGCCTTGGAGCTATTCGGAAAAGTGTAGTCCATGGCTTTACCACTGACAGTGTCTCCAGGACTGTCAGGGTAGCACTGAGGCGGTGCTACTCTTCACTGCCAAATTTCTCAGAAGAAAAATATGGTTTGCTGGCTGCTGGAGGGGCTTTGCTGTATCACCTCTCATCAAAATGATGAAATCTGGGGCTGTTCAGATTTATAGAAATTACACCAGGGGCTATGACTGTTTTCTGAGGGTTCTATTCCTGGGCTGAGCTGACAGCATTGAAAGACCAGCTGCTGAGTGTTTGCTGTTGCTGGCAGCGCCAATACTCGCCCACACGTCGGGCTCTCCCTCGTGCATCGCCGGCCGCGGTGGATCTTGACGCCCATCCAGATGAGGCCGCGTGGCCTGGTGTGAAAAGAAGATTGCACTTGCAGAGGGGTGCTCAGGGACCTGCATCCCCGGGGGTTTTGGGGTTCACCGAGGTGCACGCCTGTGCTACAGGCAGCCGTGCGCCTGCAGCTCCGAGCAGCCCATGGAGCAGGCGTGAGCAAGCACCAAAACTCAGCAAATTAGCAGCGTAGCCATGGCAACACCGAGTGCGCGGGCTGACCGACCCAACCCGCCGGTACCCGCTCCGGGAGCAGGTCTCGCTGTCGGCACTGATGTCCTAGCAAGGAGTTAGGAGGCTGTAGGTGAAAAGACACCTATTGCCACCAAAGGGCCAGGTCTGTAATTTCAGAGGTAGTTTGGGTGCTTAAACAAGCGTTGGGCACCTACGAGCTGCCGAAGTGACCACGAAGCTACGGTTGGGGATCGCGAGGCGCTCACGTTACACAGCCTGTGGCTTCCCCAGGCTCTGCTGCTCCTTCTCATTCCCACCAGCAAAGCCCAGCTTTCGGCAGCTGGTGACCACAGCCTGCGAAGTCGGCCGATTCCAGCAGCTGAGATACAGTCGCATCTCGCTAAACCGCACGCAGCCCAGGGCGGACTCCGCAAGCCTCAAGGGAGACGCAATAGCAGAGGTGTGCGGTGAGGTCTCCAATGACTAAGACTTCATTAGTTTTTACAAAGTATACTGCAGAATATTTATCCGTGCATTATGCTGAATTAGCATAAATAATTAAAACAGAAATCGTATTGGCGAACACGTAAGCAAAGGGCACTTGCTAATGGACCAGACTTGCTCTGCTGCTCTGGGGACTCACTTAGAGACAAGTCCATGCCAAACAGGCCAAGGAAGCATTCGTATTTGTCCTTCTTTTTACCCCGAGCCTGTTTCCATCTCGCCCCAGATGGCTAACACAGGCTGGCGGATCAGTGCATCTTACAGAGCATCTCTCAAAGGGTGAAGAGGAAAATAATGGAAAGTCCCCAGACCCTCAACCTGTTCCCCAAGTCCCGCGACGCCCTTTTCTGCAAACAACCCACCTACGATCAGTCATGCAAGAGGTGCTCGCCGGTGCTTCCCAGAAATACTGACGATTTGACGGATCACATGACTCTGCCTCCTCGTTTTATTCCAGGTATTAAGTGGTATTGCAAGAAGATTGTATGGCAAATAGGGAAGGGTTTTCAAGTGTTCCCCATGGTTTCCCTCTCTCGTCAGCAGGTACACCCTGGTGATCTACACCAGCAGAGTGCAGCCAATATTGCACACTTTCCCAAAACGGAAAATCTAATCCCAAGCCTTTTCCTAGTCTTATTTTTCTACAAAAGTAAAGGCTGAAGTTGTCTCAGAGGATGGTATGAAGGTAAGACTATCTCCTAGCTACCACTCCTTCAGCCTCTTTTTTCTTTAAGTCAGGTTGAAAATTTTCACAAATTTCAATTGCAAACTTAGTCTGTATTTTGTTACCTTTCTGGGCTCTGACCATTATCCACCAAATATTCTGTGCTTACAATTAAAAATAAACTGAAAAATCAAGATCTGACTTCTTCTCAATTTTTCATTTAATTCATTTATGCTTCTGTGCATAAATAAAGCATTTGAATGGCTCATGGAGGCGAACAGGTCTCAAGACGGTCTCCCTGGCCAAAGTACACATCCCACGAGGCACAACCGCAGAGGGTTCCTGCAATATATTGCACTACTCAACACAAAGGAAAATACAGTACATCACGGGAACAGCAGTTACACCTACAGGGAGACTAGCTCAGAAAAGAGCAGGGATAGATTGTAGCCTGACCTGCAACTCCCAAGAGACATTTCCAAATTAAAAACCTCAAAGCTTAAACCAGATTTTTTTTTTTTTTTACTGAAAATGTTCAGCAAGAGTTTAGTTTACAGAGGTGAAATTTTTCATGGGAAAATCAATTTTCTCTTATCACCTATGCCATTAAGATATTGCCATATTGCCAAGAAGTCTGTGAACCCTGATGTCCTAGCAGAGAGGAAGTTCATGGGTGTTACGTAAATCTCTTGTCTAGCAGAGCTGCCAGAGAATAAATGTTTTCAGATGGTGAAGGAAACAGAGTCAGCTTCTTTAGGACCAAATCACCCTCCTCTTTGCTATAAGGATAGGCTTGGACAAACTCATTTGTGCAGAACAAGGAGGAAGAATCGCAAGGAAAATACCTCATGTCACTTTCTGTAAATCACTGCCAGTGAAAGCTGAATGCTAAAATTGCCATCAGGAATTTCTCCCTTTGTCCCCTAGCATCTTTGTCGCTAGGGCTTGGTAGGGCCTGATGATGTTTATGCATTCTCATTGAATTATTTCACCAGATTGAATCATTTCAGCAGATCTAACCCCACCTAAACTAAAGTGAGCGTTTACAACAGGCACTGCGTCAAACCTTATTTATGTGCACATTATAACAGTGAGATACACAAAGGATCACGACCCCTTTGCAGCCATATGGGCATCACTGTACGATTTAACGAGATTCCATCTGTACCACCCTTTTAAAAGTTCTGGCATCCAAAGCTTTTGCAAAGACCTTTGCAAAGCCCCTTCCTGCCCCCACCCAACACCCTCGGCAAATGCTGAAAGTTGCAATCGTGTTCCATCAGCAGCTTCCTACCTCCTAAATCCTGGGATATACACAGCACTGGACTCCTTTGCATCATCTCTTCCTTAAACACCTCTGAATGCTGGGATCTATAAGGAATTCATCACATCCACCCATGCTGCAATCCCTTTTGGCCCTCAGCTGTTTATTCTCTCTTTTTGTATACGAGAGCAACCTTCTTACTCTTAATTTTGGTTGCATGGTATTTATTGCAAAGTTACACAGAAGACTGAGACGAAGTATAACATGTCATTAAGATAAATGGGACTTTTCTGGAAAATTAAAACAGCATCAAATCTGTAGATTTTATGGAAAGGCTGGCAATCTCTCACCTACCCAAGGGAAAGTGTAAACTGTTCTAGTGTGAAAAGAAGCACCAGGGGACTGCTGGGATGGCACTACGCAGTGTCATAGCAGCACCTCCAACATGAGAGAGACTCCTTTTCAGAAGGAAAAAGGTAAAAAGGCAATTCATTTGAAAGCAAGAACAAAGACTCTGGATATCAACTTAGGTGCTGCTTCCCCATGGCACTGCTCCTGCTCTCGAGCAGGTCATCATTTTCCAATCGCAGGAACAAGCTCTGAAGCCTGTCAGCAAGATCTCACCACACTCTTCCACCACTTTTGGCAGATTTCTTTTGTAGGATTTGATCCTACAGTGAGGTAAGAGCCCACAACTTCTACTAAGTTCAGAAGGAGCTGAGACTGAACAGAAACCCAGCTGCAGCCTTGGACTGCTGAGCCCCCCGGGGTGTCCTGGGAAGGGATGGGACGTCTGTGCTGAGCTGACAGACCGGGACTTGTGTATTGTACTTCCTTTAAGGATAAGGACTCCTAAAAGTCTTTTTTTCATTAATGTTGAACTTGGCACCGATTGTCTTAACGAGACTGTTAGTGACTTCTGGGAGAGCAGGTCAGACTCGCACCTCAGTTTTGCAGGACGGAGTATTCACCAAAGAGAAGTTGGCCAGATAGAGCATCAGGTCTGCTCCGAAGAAGGATCAAACCTTAGAAACATGCTGAATTTTTTCCCATTCTATGATCCATATTGCATGAGGACCTTAAGGTTAACCACACATCTAGAGAGCTATCTAAAATGAATGTTGTAACTTGGAAATTTCTATACCATTGCAAATAAACATGAATCTCTCAGCACGCCTGAGCCTCTCTAGACTCATCCACTGTCCTATCGCTTATATCGAGACAGGAGCCTGGGCGTGGATTTGACCCAGCTGGCCACAGAAAGATGCCAACTGCTCATAATGCTCTGGCGTGCGCTAAAGCCTCACTTATGCAGTGTGCGGGGGCTGACCAAGGCAGGATGAATGGGGTGCCCCTCCATCCAGACGTGGCTCTCCCCAACAAGAAGCAGCGTTATGCAATACTGAGCACGATCGAACGGCGAGCTCCGGACTAAAGAGTCTCCCCAGCACAACACACCCCAAATGCCGTCTCTCCCTGCCTGCTAGCACAAGTTTTCCTACGGCAAAAAGGGGCTAAGGAGCTGAAAAAGTGTCACGGCATCCAGTGTCCCCATTTTCACAGAAATTAATCTGGAAAGCAGGAATCTGTGTCCCAAGACGCACTTTATGAAAACACTGAAAAGAGGGGAGCAGCAATGAGTGAGTTGCTCACAGCAGCAGCAGCACCTCAGTAGTGAGCGCTGCTTTTTACTCCTCGCCCAGGGCTAAATCCCTACAACCATCGACAAGAAAATTGCCTGAAGGTAAAATCACAGCCCTACACTCAAGGTGTTTATTTGCAAGTGCAAAGGCTACACCAGTGATGAGGACTTCCCAAGATCCAGCTGCAGGCTCACAGCCCATGCAGCCTGGAGCACTTTGTCTTCGGCAAATAAGCCAATTTCAGAAATCACTGCCTAAATCCTCTATCACATGGAGCTCTGTACACGTTATAGCATTAAACAGGAACACCGTGATCACTGATAATCCCTTGGGTTTTCAAACACATTCACAACACTTAAGACCACGTTTATTTTAATAAGACTCTGCCAACTCCATTCTATGCTGTAAACAGATATTTTTTTTTTTGTCTATATTCCTTATGAAAACTTCAGGGAACAAAATTGTTAGGAATGCAAAACAGTGGTCATTAACTTGACCTGTCACCTTTGGGCCACAAAACGAGTTTGTTTCCTCTCAGTTCGCTTGCGGTCAGTTTAACTTTCTGGTTGACAGTGCTGCAATGCTTGGGTTTCATGCACTGCAGGGTGACGCTTATTGGAGCGAAACCCGATGGTTTGCATTTGACACTTTCAACTATTGAAAGAGCCGGTCCGCTCGGGGTTTGTAACAGCTGCTTTAACCGCACGCAGTGCTCGAGGCTGAACTGAAGCCGGCAGCGTCCCCCTTAAGCACTTCGAGCCTTAAAACTGCTCAGAGCTTGCTCTTTCTGGCATCCCTTTTCCAGGGTCTGAGACACACAGGCTCGGGCACGCCGCTCCAAGGCAACGCGGGTGTCCGTACAAGAGAGAGTCGCGGGCTTAAAACAAGATCCTCGTTTTGGAAAACCCGACGGCAGAAGATAAAAAAAAAAAAAAAAACCAACAAAAATAACTAAAACCACTCAGCAGCACACCCCATAAGAAGACCCTTGCTCCCCACACAACCCCCCACACTCGCCCCCCGGTGCTGGAGCCAGCCCCCCGGAGCTCCTTACGCCGAGAATGATAAAGCAAAGCGGTGGCCCCGGGACGCATCTCCGCGGGGCAGCCCCCCCCCCCCTCCGCCGTTCCCCGCCGCCCCGGGACGCACCCCCGGGAGGGGGGGGGGGGGGGAGAGCCCGGCTCCGCGCTCCGCGGGGACTGCGCGCCCGCGTACTCACACGAAGGCGTGATAGAGCAGCGCCCAGCCGCGGGGTCGCTCCAGGGCGTCGTAGATCAAAGTTTGGATGCGGCGGTACTTGGCGTGGTTCCGCTTCACCGGGCGGCTCAGGGGGGTCTTCGCCAGCAGCCCCAGCCCCGGCGGGCTCCGCTTGCCTCCCTCCTCCTTCCCGCCGCCCTCCAGCAGCAGCGTCCCGTCGCGGTCGGCGCCGCCGCCGCCGCCCAGGGCTAGCGAGCCCTGCTCGGGGTCGCCAACGCCGCCGCCGGCCGCCGCTCGCCGACCCGGACCCGCCGCCGCCGCCGCCGCCGCCGCCGCCGCCGCCCCGCCGGCCGCGCTACCGCCCGCCGCGCCGCGCCGCGCCTTCAGCCCCATCGTCGGCGCCGGGCCCCGGAGGCGAGCTGCGGATCGGCGGCGGCGGCGGCAGCCCCGGGAGCCCCAAGGCCATGATCCGAGCTCCCCGCCCCTCCCCCCCCCCCCAACGATTGCTTTATATATTTTTGTATCTGTAGCTACATGTATAGCTGGCTGGCTATATGGAGGGAGGGAGGGAGGGGGGGGTAAAAAAAAAAAAAAAAAAAAAAGTGGGGTGGGGGGAGGCAGTCACATCCCCGTCAGGTCATCCTCGCCGGCGGGCAGCGGGGAGGCAGGAGCGCGGCGGCACCTGGGCCGGCGCAAGGGAGGGAAATCATCGCGGAGTTTATTTACCAGCCCGATGCCCGAGCCCCTTCCTCCCCCCCCCCCCCCCGCCTCCTCTTCCTCCTCCTCCCAGCTCCTGCCTCCCCCCAAGCCCTCACGTTAGGGAGTGGCCCATTGTATGCAGCCAGCAAATAGCCGGGCGCCCGCCCCCCCCCACCCCCCCCGCTCCCCCAGCCCCGGGTGTCTAGTCATCCACGGTGCGTGGGGCACCGGCCCCCCCCCCCCCGGTTGCCAGCCGCCGCTGGGGCCGCCGGAGCCGAGCGGGGAGATCCCGGCAGCCGGCGGAAGAAGGGGAGACCCCGCTCGACACCCGGGGGATCCCCCTGCAGCATCACAGCCCCCCTCCCCCGCTGCGGCTGGAGAGGAGGGGGAGGGCATCCCCGGCCCCCGGCTGCGGGTGGGTGGGTGTGGGTGGGTGGGTGGGGGGGTTGCTTTCACCACCGGAGCAGGAAGGAGCGGAGGATGGGGGATGAAGGATGCCGGGAGAGGCGGCGGGTGGGCGGCTGGAGGCGCTGCCTGCCGATGCGGCTCGTTCTGAGCCGAGCCGAGCCGAGCCGGAGCCTCCGCCCGCGGAGGCGGGGGGTGAGGGGGCAACACGCCCGGGCAGCCCCCAGCCCCGCCGGGGAGCAGCTTTTTGCACGGGTCTCTTGCGGGAGATGCTGCTTTTGCCCCAGCCCGGGGCTGAGATCCATCCCCCTCCCCGGCTCCGGGTGGCTCCTCGGGGGAGCAGCGCCGGGGCCCAAGCTCAGCTGCAGCCCCGAGGGGGTCTGCCCTGACCCGTCGGACCTAAGAACTGCCCCCCTCCTCCGCTTTAGCATGTGTACCAGCACCCCGGTCCAGCCTCGGACCTAAAGCCCGAAGGGATGTGATTGACAGCCCTGTACCCTTTTCCTTTCAGTTTCTTGGTCGCAAGGAAGATGGGAAGAGACAGCTTTTGCGTGCCCTGCAACCTTGGTGCCCTGGGATTTCTGCCACAACGCACTAGAAGCATCCCCTCTCCTCTTAGAGCTGCTCTTGAGTAAAAATCTGCCTGCAGGGCTAAGCATTCGCGTAGGTACACCTTGGGAAGATACAAAGGGTCTAACCGAGCCTTTCTTTCTTGCCAGATAATAATAATAAAATTTTAAAAAAAGACAACGCCTTACAGATTGCTGTTTTTTTTCATGAGAGGTCCTCCGCCTCCAGGTGGGGGAGTTTTCCTCGTATCTCCTGAAGAGATGCCAAGACACCCAAGAGCCCTTCCAGCCTCATAAGAGAAGCAGATTTGCCACCTACTCTAGCTGCTCCTGCTCCATTCCCCAAGGGATTTATGATCTGAGCAGTCCTTCTCCCGTTTCACACATGAGGAAGGACAACAGATGCAAAGGCAGCTCCTGGAGGTGATTTTTGGACCCGCCACAGGGCCACAGAGACCATACTGCTTCACACCAGACTATAGGCCACTATTGGAGATGTCCCGGGTCACTCAAAAATGACACTACTGTCATTGCATTGCTGGGTGGAAGAAGGGCTGTTTCCCCTCTGATGTTTGACCCTCTGAGGGTCCAAACTGAGCACATTCTGTGCCAAAGAAGAAAAAACACCTCTGCCTTCAGCTCTGCAAGCTCCAGCATTAATACATCTCAGTCACCACCCAATTTTGAACCTTTGCAACCCCAAGGGATTTGCCCACAAGCAGACGTGAGCAGACAGCGCGGTATCTCACCCACACGGCTATAGCGTCAGCAGCCAGTGTCAGGTTAGCTGACATCTCCATGACACTATCAGCAAGGAGCGGCTGGCCCGAGCGTGGCACCAGGAATGCACGCGTTTTGCTCCCTGCTCAGCTAACATCTATCAGCATCATTTGAATGTCATTTATAGCTGTATTCCCAAGGAGGGCTGTGGGAGGCTAGGAAGTTTTGATAACTAGGCCATTTATCTCTCTCCAGCTCCTGTTCTACCTCAGTACAATAGCGATGATGCTTCCCAGTACCACAAGGGAGCTATAAGCATTAGCGAGGATGTGTGGGGCGCTGAGAGTAGAGCACTTACTTCAGATAACACCCTATGCCTTAACCTGCATCCCAGCGTTACATAGGAAGAGGTGGGAGGAGGAGGGGGAAGGAAAGAAAATTTATAGCTAACCAATTCATCATAGTTTTGAACCACAACAGTAAATGTTCCAACCAAAATGGGGATGGTAAATAATTTTCACGGGGGGGAGCAGTAAATTATTTTCATTTGCAAAGGGTTGTACCAATGTCACATAGCAATAGGTGATTGATAGGCAGGCACACCAGCTTGTTTGGCTTTTATAGCCCCTACACCAGTGACACAACACTTTGCAATATCAATTACGTGTTGGGTTTTTTTCAGTTGCATCCTCCAAAAGGCAGGCTTTTGGGACATTTTCAAGTCCCAGATCACCCCCGTACAAACCACCTTTTAAGACCCGACAGGAAAGAGTTTCCATCTCCTCTCTAAATTTAAAATCCCATTGCTCAGTGTCAGGAATTCTCCTCCTCCATGGTCCATCTGGGATAACTATTGCGCAGATGCAGCCGTACTGGCTGGGAAGCCGTGTAAGGCAAGGGGAGTTAGCTAAAGTCTTCTAAATCAGTGCAAAGACACGCAAGAGTTTCAAGGGGATCTGAATCAGACCCTAATAGTGGTGCTACAGGACCTCGTTGGCGGTACCGCTGCTTGGGACCCCGATCCTATCGCACACCTGCTGGCAAAGCTCCCACTGACGTCAAAGGGAGTTTGGCCAGATGGAGCCCTCCAGGCTGTGATTTGGCTTGATGAGCAATTACACTCCATTACTATTATTTATGATGTGTTGCTGGCAGCGCCCGACGTGCACAGGTTTGATATCCACCTCCTTGGCTGACGCTGGAGATCTCTGTAATCAAAAGCAAGTGCTTCTGCCGAGCTGGAGTTTGCAGCCAGGAGGTTGTAACCAGCTCTGTTGGGAGCGTGCAGAGGGACCGGTGATAAGCATCTCCCAGTAGGTTACGCTGGCCCTTGTCAAAGAGAAAACTGGTTCAGTCGGAGAGGTTACAGTCTAAAATCAGAGGAAAACAGGAAGGGATTATATCTGTTGGTCAAGATAATACGGCTTTATCTTGGCTTATTCATAGATCAGCTGGACCCTTGTGAATGACAAAGCACAGGAGTGCTTGGTAAACCACACACAGAGTGTGTTTTAGTAGAGCCACATGAACATTCAGCTGGAACATCTGGATCATGTTTACAAGAAGGAAAACTGCAAACGGAAAACCAGTTGCTCTGCAAAAGACTTCAGGAGCAAAACAAACAAAGAGCTGCTCGTGAGCTTCAGTGACAGAGGAACAGAGATTTGGTACTTGAAAAAATGGTCGGGGGCTATCTAGCAATTGGGAACAGAAAGCAACACTGTCCATAGTGTGAGTGAACCTATCATTAAATGTCATGTCCTCCTTTAGTAGGACATGTTTTGAGAAAGGTGCTGAAGAGCAGAACCACAGGGATCATGTCCTGGCATGAAAGATTTGAAGCCTGAGGACCTCTTGACCTAGCAGTCCTATATAAAGACCCGGCACAGGGAGGGTGAAGCTATATAACCACAGAAGTAAGTGGGATCTCCGTTTCAGTGTAAGCACACAAGTGGTGTTGACTTTTGTGGCCCTTCTCTTTCTATCCTTCTGCTGGCTCCTCTACCTTACTGAGCAAAATTTTTGCAGCGCTTCAAGGCTTCTCCTTTCTCATTTAGGGTGACAATATCTAATCCCATTTTTAGCTGGTCTCTAACACCAACCTCCACTCAACCTTTGGTAGAAGCTCCATCAAGCACCCTCATGCTCTCTCCTCCGAAGCTCCAAAGGCTTTGAGGAGGACTCCATCCACACACAAACCTACTTCGTGATCTTTTTCAATCATTTTCTTAAAACTTACTACTGGGATGCCAACAAAATCTACCGGTGTGCCTGTGCACAGTCCAGAAGCACCTGCTGATGAATGCCAAATGAGACAGCATAAGTACAGAGTGCAGCACTGATACCCCAGCTAATTCAGGCAGTAGGAGCAGTCTAGCCATAAAAGAGACCTGAAGCCCCATGGGGGCTGATTTAGGGGATTGCTATCCCAGACACATTGTTCAAACACCCAACCTATCTCGTGTACTGTGACTACAGTGTTCAGCAGCATAGGTATGCTCCAGCATTTCCTCTCTCCTCTTTGTGCATCCATGTCCTCCTTCTTCCTTATAGTTACGATGTCAAGCTCTTTTTTTAGGGCTTGTTTCTTAGGGCTTAGCATTGAGGGAATCTAAGCTGTGGCTCTTGCTCCTGCCTGCCAAACCAACACAAAACGATGCCTAACAGTCAGTAAGTGGAACAGCCTAGTCATGCATGAAACACCCTCAGACTTGGTCTTAAGTCAGAGTCGCAGGTTTGATCTTTATTTTTAAAATCTATGGCCTAGTTTAACTTGAAGCTACGGACTGTGATCTGCAGATGGTCAAAGTGATCAAAATGTCACCTTCTGGTTTCCAGATCTTTGCGTGAGCTGCATGAAACCAGTCCAGGCAGAAGGGCACACAAGAGCCTTGTTGGGGAGACTGAAATCAGTGTCTGCTCCTTAAATCTGCTGATGGAAGAAGGGTGGAGATGTCCATGAAATCTCAAAGCTGTGCAGAAAAATAAAAGATAGTTATGACAGCCAGCATTTCCTTCCCTAGACTGCAGATGAGCCTGATGAAAAGTAGCTGCTGCCTCAAGCCGTTTTCCTTTTCTCTACAGTGACAAGGCGCAGCTGGAAACCAGAGCCTGTATTAGCTCCTGTTTAGGGTCAGAATAACAGTGGGGCTGGTGCTGCTGGTCCCAAAGTGGGCAAAATTCATCAAAAGAAAAAAACAAACCCCAAATAAAACACCAACTGTAAAACACCTTCATAGAAACAGTGCTCGCTTGAGGGAAAGACTTACCTGGACGGGTCCCCTGGTCTGAGAGCTGGCAGGTCAAATGTTCCCTGGATTGTAACTGCAGCAGGTTTGACCTAGCACACAATATCACTGCCTGCCAGTGGTGGAAATGAGTCCACAGAAATTACCCATGCCAACTCTGCTCTCCCTAAGGATTGAATCCCCTGGCACTCAACGATCCTCTGAGCACAAGAGGTGGCCGCCTGTGCCTTCCATAGCAATGGGAGACCAACTGCCAGCTGTCTTTGGCCTCGCTGCCTACTAGCTTCACGGAAAACATAAAGAGGAAAATAAATCACCACCACTACAAATTACTGCATGGACAAAAGAAAATCAATACACTGTAACTTCACACCATCTCAATGCCATTAAAAGATCGTTGCAAACCAATAAAAAGAGCATCCATAATTCACTCGTGCTCACCTTACTGAATCCATGGCACAGTGCAGAAAGCATGTGTGCATCCATAATCTTGTCCCATCATTTTGCACCGTCCTTGTCTTTGAGACAGGAGGAGAGATTTCAGCCAGCAAGGTTCATGCATTGTATCAGCAGCTCCAGACCTTGGACTTCTAGCTCTGCTGAGCTCTGACCATACTAGGCCTTGACTTTCTTGAAAAAAATACTCATTGTAAACTTTTTTTTTCTCAACCCACCGAGCAGAGCGTGCTTAACCTTTTCAGGTTGTTGGATCTGCCTTATCATGATTAATTTTCAGGCATGCCCCTTTAGCACACAAGGCAAGGCAGCACTGTAACATTAAAAGTCAAAGGGCTGCCTGAAAAAATAACATGATTCTTCAGGGAAGGAAAGCAAGCAAATAAAGATGGGTCTTCATGGGTCTTTTGCTTTCTCTCATCTAGTGTCATGTTTTATGACTTTTTCTGAGCCACTTGGAATTTCTCACTTCCCCTCCTGACTGTAAGTGAATGAAATTAAGGTGAGAGTTTCACTTCCAGGTGTTGGGACATCACAGGATCAACCCAAAATCCTGACATTTGAACTCTCATCACTACAGCTGGCAACTCTGAGGAATATATAGTGGAGTCATTACTGACTGAAACGATTTTTCCATTTCTTTTCAGATAATTTTTAAGCTTTCAGATTGTGCCTAATATAATATAGTCTCTCCCTGTTAAAGAGAGTCCATCCGTTGGATATTTTCCCTTAACATCAGGATAATGAATTGAAATGTCAGTAGTGGAAATCTGATCGTGCTATGGATTCAACAACAAATGAAGTCACTCTAGAGTTACTAGAAGGTGCAGCCTGTGACTGCTTTTACAAAGGGCTCCCACCAAATTCCCCCTTTGCCTTCAGACCTGAAGAAGTCACGTTTGCAATGATGCGTCTTGCAGGCAATCTACCCTCTGGTTTCCTTTATGCTGTCTACTTTTAAACAAGGAAGCAGCCTGGCTTAGCAAACCAATATCTCATTTGGGTTTTTTCTATAAATACTTATTCAATGCTTCTAATTTTATGCAGAATAGGAATGGCCACATGGCATGATTTGAAGTAGAAAAGAGGGAGGAAAGGGGGGCTACATACGGGAGAAGGCTCTGAATACCAGTTTATAATTGCTATAAACTGATCCATTGCAAGTTCCTCAGTCAAGTCCCTTCTAGTGGAGCAAGACAAGAAAGGTCTTTGCTTTGAGTGTCTTGAGTGCCAGAATTGTGTTTCTCCATGACATGGGCTTCATCACTGTTGGTAAAATTTGAGGATGATTGAATACTGGTACAACTGCACCACCAGCTCTGGGTTGGACCATAACTGGTTATACAAAGCATCACACAAACTGAAATGGTGATGTTGGCTGTCAAACCATCATGGTACAGTCTGCTTTACAACACTCAATAGTCCTATTCCTATTAGGTCCTAGTAACTTCAGTTGGAGCTCTCTCTAATGGATAGGAAGCAGTCTTCAGATATTTGCAGAATCACAGAAGACTGACTGAGGTTGGAAAGGACCTCTGCAGGTCATCTCGTACAACCCCCCTGCTCCAGCAGGACCACCTAGAGCCAGTTGCCCAGGACCATGTCCAGATGGCTTTTGAGTATCTCCAAGGCTGGAGACTCCACAATCAAATATTACCTCATTTCTGACTTCCGAACACCCAGCTACACAAAGGATTGATTGAAGTACCTGACATATATTTTAATTTCAAGGAATTTAACCCAGAACTGCACTATGATTCACAGCTATAAGTCCTTCACATGTGGGACCCAACTGGCTTGCAAAGCTATCCCATCCTTATTTCACATTCAGCCCTTGAGAGGAGAACATCCTTTGAAAGAGCCTGTCGGATGGCAATGATCCTATGGGCAAAGTTTCTGTCCACTGTCTTTGGTAGCAGCAAGATTTCAATCCAGTCTTCCAAGGATGCCATTTATCACCTTTCCCAAGCACAGGAAGAAATTGCTCTGTGTTAGGACAGCTTCTGTCTTCGCAAATGTAAAAGTGAAAATCTATTTCCAGCCTCCCTTCCCTTGCCCAGTTGTCTCTAAGATGACACAAACCCCACTGCCAACTTCCCTTTCTCATCAGAGGCAGTCTCTGATAAGCAGCTCCTTGAGGGCTTTCTGAACACTGCAGCTCTGAAGGACCAGCAAAAGCCTTCAAGTCCACACCACATACATACCCCAATTTTCAGATGGCTTCTCTGAGGGCAGACATTCTTGTGCACAGGCAGGCACAGGTCTCCAGCCCATGTGGTCTCTTCATGCTGAAAACGACAGTGGGCTGCACAGTGCCAGGAGCTCACAAATTTTTTTCTACTTGGTTTGCAGTTGAACAGACCCACGCGAATACACAGGTTCCCTTTGAATGATGCTCCCAAATCTATGGCTTCTGTTGTTCTCAAATGTTACCTTTCTATTTCATAATTTGCACTTTCTGTGTGCTAGTTTTCAGTAGGAGAAACAGATTATCATTGATTGTAGAAAACTGTACTTTATTGCACAAAGATAAATGTTGATCTCAACCTGCACAGTACCAAAGTCAACTTCAGGCAAGAAACTGTGGTGTGTCTATACCCTTGTTGCAGCTCCCAGGTACAGCATAATGCCTGTAGCTTAGTGAGCAAGGGATGCACTGGAAATCTGCCAAATTGAATGTTTATTCCACTTTTCTGGACAGCATGTGTCCACACCTCCCACCTTGAATGATCTAGGACCCTGCACTATCAGAGCATCTTGTTTCTACTACCATTATCTTTGCTGTTCTATAAAAGGGCCGATTAGGAAGTAGCCACAAGAACAAGGTCACGAGGCTCTGCTTTGGAGTACCCCTCTGCCTACCCAGCAAGTCGCCCTTACTGGAACACTGCAAATGTGTGTCTGGGTGAGTTCAGGATACCTGTCCAGCGACAATATGGATGTAGTCCTTAAATCGTATTACTGCTTAGCTTGATTTCATAATGGAAGATCCAAAGAAACTGTGATCAGAGACAGTGTGTCTAGAAGACACAGCAGGAAGGAATAAGATGTGCTCTCATCTGTTCAGGAGGAGAGTTGCTTTGGCAATTAATATGTGGGTGTAGCACTTTCTCTTCCTACTATTACTTATTCCCTGTGTGGCTGTGATCAATAGTACTCTGTCCCCCATTCAGGGAGCAGTTGTTTGTCTCTGTTCCTTAGGTCTTGATCGTGTGCTTCATTTTCTTCCAAGGCCAGTGCACAGAGTTCACTGGAGCATTAGGGCTTTAGTGCTTTGAGACTACAACATCTGGCACTACTCAGGGCCCGGCATGATGAATGGGATCCCTCAGCGCTGCAAGAACAGAAATGCTACGTTATTAATAAGCAGGTGAACAAGGAGGTATAGAGCAGTGCAGTTCTTAAGTATGTGGATTGAGGTACTGACAGTGAAAGCACATCTGTTAAGTCTTATCTCCACCAGATGGTTCCTTTCAGCGCCCGAAGTTATTGTCATTTATTTCATTGGTAATTTAGTTCAGGGCTTGCTGAGGAGTGGATACATCCCAGATATGAGAATAGTGGTCTGACACCTGAAAACTTTGCTAGGAACATAAATCTGTGGAAATTCTTCAGCAATAAGTTAAAAACTCTCTCAGAATTTTCTTTTGAATGTATGAACTGATTGAAAAAGAGAAACTGAATTTTTTATCAATATGTGTTAAGTTAAGCACTTTCTATTTTTATTCTTTCTTGGAAACAGGTTTTGGGAGAGAAGGCAAATCACTTTTTCTTCACCAAAAGTAGTTTGAAAGCTGTTTCTTTTTCAGTTTAACAAAATAAAAACAACAAAATGGAAAAGCTTGGTAAGAAGTTGTTAAAAGGTTGAGCAAACAATAATTCAAAGTTTCCATGTGTGAGCAGCTCCTCATGCTCAGAGCTTCAGGGAGGTTTAAACCAGGGCACTGCTTTCTCCTTGGGGTGGACGCTGAGGACACGCGTGGCCGGCCAGGGCAGCATCACTGAGAGGCAGGGACCGAATGGGCTGTTCCCAGTCAGTCAAATGTCTGTTTGCTGATCTGTGGACCTTGTAAACTGGGAAGATTTGATGCATTTTTAACTGAGGTTCGGTAGCAAGGCCACATATCCCCATGTCTGTCTGAATCTACAGACAGCCTGAAATGGCACTCAGTGTTGTAAAGTTTCACCTTTTAAAGAGGATGTCATAACCTCCTGGGCTCCCAAGCTAAACATCAGTTTTATTCTGTGGCTTTTTGATGAAAAACAAAATCTTTTTTCTTTGCATGCTTGGCTGTTCATCTAGCTGTCCCATCTCATTTTCACAGCAGCAGATGCTTGGGCTTTGATTGTGGCTGGAGATTGTTCTGTAGGAGGCTGAAGCAAAACTGAGGAGCACTCAAACTTAATTCCAGCTTGATCCTCAGTGTTAGGTGGAAGATCGTTTCTGATATCCAGGTTCATTATGAACCCTAATGCTGAAGTCTTTGGTAGACTTTTCTAGCAAGCTCTAAGAACAAAAGCATTGTGAGATGAGTGGTTTCAACCTCTTGAGTTCATGATGGGACTTCAAGCTGAGGGGAAACTTCTTTTGGTCAAACTCAAAACCTGTTAACAGGAAAACAATGACAAGGATGAAACTGAATGGAGGGGTTTTATCTATTTATTTTGCAGCAGTTTAGACAGAGTAAAAAATTTTCATTTTAAGATTTGTTTGAAGTATGTGTTTTACCATTTCAAAGCTCTCTTTTAGAGGTTCGAACTAGTAGTAATAAAATTAGAGATTTGGCCAAAGCCAAGATGTGGCATTTTGAACAGACAGAAGCAAATCGTTCCCTGTCTTTTCCAAGCCTTGAGATTGCTTGCAGTATTGTTGAATTTGAACACTGTATTGTTGAATATTATTGAACCCATATTGCATGAGGTTCTTTAATGGAGTTGAATTTGCATGACTTTTTTTCTGGTGTTGCTCTACATACAGCAACCCAACAGCAGCCACAACTCAGTTTTTTTCTTTTCCAATCTGGCATCTCTTTCTCCCTATATTTGTAATGTAATCCATCGGTGTAGTTGTACCATCTTAACAGCCTCAGATACCCAAAAGCCCACCCACCAAAGACTGATGATGATCGAGGGGCATTGCTCAAGCAGCTGGAGTTGAGGGTGCTGTGGTTTCCTCCCTCATGCACAAGCAAGCTAAATTCTGCCTACAGAGAAATGACTTCTGACTCTGCTGTAGCCATAGCTTTCGGCTACCTAAGCTGGTCATTGCTCTGTTGAAGTAAAAAGATGTCTTTTTTTTGGTTGCGAAACATGCAAGACAAGTTAAGAGCCTGGGGGATCTGATGGCTTCTCTTTTCTGCCGTGGGGATTTGCTATTCCAGATGTGTGATCCCAGTGGGGACACTTCCCTGGAGCAGAGGTCAGGCACCTTTTTGTAGTTTCAGAAGAGCACTGCAAACCCACTTTTCCAATTTCATGGGGAAAAAAAGCAGGTTAAAAAAAAAAAAAAAGTTTGGTCCATTTTGGAAAATATGCTTTCAGGTTGCTTTGGAAAGGGCCGCTTTCTCCTAATGCCACAGTGTGAGGTCTTGGAAACTACACAGCCTTGCAGGGTAGAGGCTTGGGACAGTGCAAGGACCAGAGCCCATCCCAAGACTTTGCTATTCCTTGCAGAGGAGCATGCTACAGCCTTTGGTTCAGCAGACTCTTGCAGCCTATGTTTGAATCTGACCAACTTAAGAGATTTAAATGTGTTAAAATGTCTTCCTGGGCATTTTCTTGTTCCTTTTAGTCCTGGTCTCACTTGTGAAGGTAGCAGAGTAGAGTTCAGCACAGAGGCCAGTTAGTGAACAAAGGCAGATTTACTACAGGAAAAGGAGCTAAGGGGAAAAGTTGCAGACGAGGATCCATTTTGCCAGATCACTATCTACTTTCAGGCCAAATTACAGCTGATCTGCTCATACCTTGGCCAAATCAATCTGCCTTTAAAAGAATGATCTATCAAAGAAAGTCTAAATATATCTAGCCTTGGAGAAAGAGCTCCCAGCGTTCATCATGGAGGTAAGTGACAGAGCAGTTTAAGGGTATTCTCAGTGCAGCTCCTTCACCTGTAGCTGACCTTTCTGCTTGAAAAGAGACTTAATTCTTTCAGACTGTCAAGACCTCATTCTTTGGAGGCATCACCGTTCACTAAAAGGGAAAGTGCCTGCACCACAAGATATTTTTATTCTCACCAGGAAGCTACAAGAGCATTAATTTAAATGCATTAGCGAGATGTTACATATTTGTGCACGTTGGAGAGAAGCCCATGTTCCTCCTCACTACCTCAGCTGCCTTTTGGCATTTCTGCCTGCAGCATAGCTCTGTTGGACCAGAAGTGTGACTTGTTGCTACTGGAGACTGAAAGATGGAAGGGAGGGAGCCCTGGGAGGCTGAATCTGGAATTCCCAGGTCTCACCCCAGGAGCTCACAGCACAGCAGGGAGCAAGCCACTTGGCCTGCAGTTTCCAACATTTTCCCTTAAATCACCTAGGCACAAGCTGTATTAACCACTGGAAGTTCTGCACTAACAGAACTGATTGAAAACTAAGGACAAGGATGACTTAACCAAACCAAAAGGCCTCGTTCAGATCTTTTGAAGACCTGTGTATTTCCCCAACAGATTTCCAGCAAGATTGGAAAGAGCAAAATACTGCACTTAGTTGGAAATTTTCAGTATGGATTTCAGTGTCTAGACTGGGATTTGTCATGTTTGAAAGCCCCAATGCTTACTGAGCCATGCCTTAATTTCCCTACCTTCGAACAGGAATGATGTGGCAATAATTAGTATCTGGAAAGCACTTCAGATGCTTATACAGTGCGTTCCCTAGAGCCAGCTACCTACAATCAATGGGATATAATGGCCTCATATTATCACAATAATTAAATACTTCCAGCTCTTCACTTAACCAATGTTTACAGTGCACCAGTGAGATAGAGGAAATCTTAACTTTATCTGGTTGACAGACAACACATGTAAAGGAAAAATAAGTACAATATTCAGAACATCTCTATAACATGCAGAAAACCCTCATGTGCTTCTGAGCAATTAAATTCAAAGAACTGTTAGGCAACTTAGACCACTTCATTTTAGGACTGCAGGAGTCCACCCTGAAGCTCAAAGAACTGCATCCATGCATTGCAGGTCTTATGCTTGGATGCTGATAATCAAAATTATACAGAATATGATTGGAGCAGCTGTACTTCTGTGGCTCCCTTCAAGACACTCACTATCTGTGTTTCTAAATAGAGACTTTCAACAAATTGTTGCTAGGACAAAAGGAGAAATACTTGTTCTCTGAGGTATCTGTCTTAATAGCCAAAGCCTTTTGCAAATTATTGTTATTGCACTTCTGTTAACAAGCAGATATTTAATCCACACAACAATTTGGAGATAATTTTTGCCTTTATCACACTTGTATTGTATCGAATGTAAAAGTCTGTACTGATTGGATCAAGAATAGGTGATAGAGGCATTTTGTAAATAAAGGTATTTAAGATTTAATGAAAAAAAGAAAGAAGTTCTAGCATTTTGTGTATGAATGGCTGGGTTCAGTTCTGCCTCCCCTTTCCTTCCTCCTTCAACATGGAAAAGAAAGGATAAATCTGGAGCAGTCAGGCTTATAGTGTAGCTATATATACATACATCCCTTTTACTATAAACAAACACACAGGCTAGAACCATAATCACAAATGCTGTCTCACCAAAACCTGAACTTTTGTTGACCTACCCCTGTGTTTGGTGTACTTGAAAGAAAACAGAGACTAAAAAGGTGGATCTGAATAAGACAACACGTTCTGTGCATAGCACAGTGCAAAGTGCATCTCCAATGTGATTACCAGGAACCAAGTGGGACTGTGTTATTTCAAAATGATTCTGAGTCATATAATATATCCCTCAGAGAATTTACTGCAACATAAGTAACAGCAGACGGACCATCCTGTGTTTGGAAAACATACTCCATTTGATGCATCTTCAGAGTAATACTGAATAATAGAAGATATTGTGTATCATCTTAATTTTTTATGATGCAGCACCACAATACAGTTCAAATAGAAACATTCGCTCTTAAAAAAACCCATGTAAAACCCTAGGAAGTCAGTGGGGAACTTTGCTTTGACTTCTGTGAACTTTGCTAGATCAGGCTGCTCATATCCTTATTTGCTCAGAGTCCTTCAAATATGGCATCTGATGCCATTTTCTAGTCTTGAGATGAAGAAAGCAGACTTTTCTGCCAGTTTCTGAATGAAAAATGAAAGGAACTTCTGCTGTCCATTTGTTTCTACTTCCTCTTGTTACTCTCATGTATAAAATTGCTCATAAGCATTCACAGAGCAATTACAATTCAACCTCAAGTAACTAGAAAGATCTCTTCATTAGGCCTGAGCCAAAGGCCACCTAATAATTCCACCATTCCTAACGGACTTTTCCATCAGATGCCCGACAAAAGTTTCACTGAAACCTACAGTAAACTCGCTGCAGTGTCAACGGGAGCAAATTTTAGCAGTGCGTGACGGAGACCCTTAGAGTTTTGTAAGATACCCTTGCCCCAACTTTATGCCCTGCATGCCTTCAAATCCAAATCTCCCACTGCTCATTAAATTCCTACTTTAGGTTCAGATGGTTAAATCACTTTATATCAGTGCCATCAATAAACATGAGCCAAACGCTGCTTTATGTGAACAACCACTATAGCAGGGAACTTCTTGTTGGCTTAAAGGGACACTAAAAGAAAGGGGAAAGATATAAAGGCCTCCACTTTAATAACATCTACTATGTCTGTGCACTATGTGTGATTTGACAAGCATTAGCATTCTGTTTTGTTTTGGTCTTGTAATTAGAAGGATTGTGCTTCATTATCCTACTGTAGCTCCCGCTGTGACACAGTGCCGGTTATCTTTCTAAAAGAAATATTTCATACACAGTGTCCAATTCTGTCAATTGATTACAAAAGCTTTGGAAGTTTCTCCATTTCTTATTTCAAGACAGTATTTAAAGGAAAAGGAAAAAAAACCTCCGCTGCCATATTTATTCCTATGAAGTTATTGTATTCTTGGGAATGACATAGGGAAGCATTTCAGACAAGGCAGTTCATTTCCATAGCACTGAATACTTGGAATACTGGGGGGAAAGATATCTTTTGGTGATTTGTTTTTTCCTCTTTTTCTTTGTGGGATGGCTCTCATTAGAAGGGGAAAAAAAAGCAGTCCACTTTAATTAACTGATATAAACATGATGGGGAGGAGGGGGTTGGGTCATTGTTTTTTTCCCCAAAAGACCCTGAAGACACTGTTCTATATACTGTATAGAAACAGGCAGGTTTTGGTCTAAGGAGTCTCCAAGGTTGTCTCTATGAACTGTATCCGAAGAGCTCCATCTCTTGCTTCTCCTCACCTCATCTGCCAGTATTCTGCCCTTCCTTTAACTATCAGAGCCTCTCCTTGCACAAAACATATGTTCATAGCTAGTAAGACGATGTTGCCAGTGATACATATAATCTTATGTTCCTGTGTGCATATGTTAACTAGAGTATTCATTTTGAGTATTCTTATTTTCAGAAGGGAAAAGGTCTTTCCTATATTTATGCTAATTAGCATAACATACTCTACCCAGAATTCATCATACTCCGCTAAGCTCTGCCAAAGAAAATGTATTAATAGCTGAACTGTTGCAACCCTTTATTAATATAGGCATTGCAAGCTCTGTACCAATTTTAAGGCTTACCAAGACGACAGGATTTTTGTCCTTATTCCTTAAATCTTTATAACTAAGTAATCAGAGATAACGAAAAAATGCTGCAGGGGAAACAGCTTAGGTGTAAAGGCAAGCGGTGTTTAACTCCACACTGGGTTGTTCTGTCTTGCAGCTGTTGGATCAGTGACATGACTCTAGGTCTTGCTTAAAAGATGACTTAATTATGCTTCATCAGCTCCCAAACCTTTATGAAAGAAGGATTCCTGAACTTGATGAATACTTCCAAGAATTGCTTCATGTGAGAGGAAACTATATCTAAAAGTGGAAGCAGGCCTGCAAGTTGCATCGTGTTGCCTCTTTGTCCTCCTACAGCACTGTGTGTTCTGTCCAGGTTTAGGAGAAGTGACAAATATCCAGAGACCTTGAAAAAAACAGAGTTCATGTCAGCACACTGGATTCTCATCTCCAAGCAGGTTTATTAACAGGATATTTCTTCAGCTCCAACTCAGGGGAACATCACGTGCTTCCTCATCCCAGATAAGATAATACCTACACCTTAAATCCTTGCTGTGCAGGCCTGGGGAGGCCCACCTGATAGGAACACTTCCAAGAGCATCTGGAAGGGAGATGTCTGGCTCCTTGGAAAGCTCTGGTCTGATACTGCTTTCTTCTCACTACGACTCACTTCAACCTTCTCCTTCCCTTCACCTCAGCTTCACTCTTTACTTGCTGCTCTTACATTTTTAGCGCTTCCTTTGTATCCTTCGCTCCTTTTCTTCAAGGTCTCGCCTTCTCTTGTTAGCTGATCTTCTCTGAACAGCATGCCTCGACTTGGGACATGATTTTTGCAGAGAAATGAAGGTTAACATACCATGTATGGTCAGTACATTGTCTAATATGTCATATACTCTATGTGGGGGGGGTCTCTTCTGTTGAAGATTTTTAGCAAAGGAACTGCTTTGCCTGCATACAAAAAGGACTCATTCTTCCTGGGTTCCTGTGTACAAACTGACACAAATGTGATTAATACAAACCTTCAATAATTACCACTGTTTAAAAAAAAAAAATTAATAAAATTCATCAAGCTGCATAGAGAAAATATGAAAATACGAAGAGAAGGAGAAAGGATAAGGAGGTGCATTACAATTTGTGCAAGAAGAGATACATGGCTATAAAGCAGAAAGACAAACAACATGAGACAACTGCAAAACATCATGGCATGTGAGCTACTTTCTAGTGCCTCTGTATTGGCAAAAAACCCCATTGTGGCAAGGCCTATGGATGAGCACCGTACCAAGGAAACAACTTTATCTAGGCAGAAGTTTCACCAGTTGGCTACGCTGACCAAGAACATGAAAAATAGTAACAGCCACATAGCTCCATTTGGCATAGTTTTCACAAGCCAGTCCCTGGTGCAGAAGTAGCTGTCCTAGCAAGACAAAACCCCTATATCTGCTGGTGAACAACACAGCAGACAAACACTTTTGTTTCCCAAGTCCTGAGATGAGAATTGTCTCCTCAGGTGCCAACAACCTTCCTTTGCCTCTGTTTCCTACTACAATCTTTATTCTGCCCTGGAAGGGCATTTGAGATCCCACTGGCTTTAATGAGATCTAAATTTCACTAAACCACAATCTTTCCAACTCTATTAATGTTTTATTGAAGAATATTAGTTTTCTGGGCTGCTGTCTCTTCATCTTTCCCATGTTGCTCTATTTCATCAATATAGCTCACCTTTTGAAGTGATTTTTTTGTTAGGGTTATTCAATAAAAAAGTTATAAGCTTTGATATGAACAGGGGGATATGCATTTGAAGGCTGCTAACCCTGGCCATTTTTCTTTAATGCAATAAAAATACTCTATTTTCAGTAGAAAACTTGTTAAACAGTCTCATTGGGATCACAGAGCTGTGGTGGGATAGCTGAGATGACTGGAGTGCTACAGTGGATGGACAAAGGCTCTTCAGGAAGGACAGGCTGGAAAGGCAAGCAAGTTGCTCTGTATGTGAGAGCAGCAGGAAGGCATGGAGCTCTGCCTAAGGATGGACGATGGGCCAGCTGAGAGCTTATGAGTCAGGAGCAGTGGTCAGACAAACATGGGTGATATGATGACAGATGTCTGCTACAGGCCACCTGAGCTGAAAAAAGCAGTAGATGATACCTTCTTCAGATAACTGGAAGAAGCCTCACATTCACAGACTGTGGCCCGCATGGGGGACTTGAATCGTTCTGGTATCTTCTGGAGGGGCAACACAGCAGGTCACAGAGAATCCATTGCAGGGCTCAAAGTGTTATCAGCAGCAGTCTAGCCAGAGGCCAGTCACTGGTGTTGTAACCCATGGCTGATCCTGGGGCAAGTATTGTTTAACATCTACATTACTGACTTAGATGATTGGACTGTGTAGCCTTAGAAGGTTTTCAAGTGATAAAAAACTGGAAGGAGTGATTGAGTCACCAGAGGGTCACGCTGCCATTCAGAGGGACCTCAACAGGCTGGATAAATGGGTTGACAGGAACCTCATGAAATTCAATATATGGAAATGGAAGGTCCTACAAATGGCAAAGAACAAACCCACGCACCAGAATATGCTGGGTGCCATCTAGCTGGAAAACAGCTTTGCAGAATACGACCTGGGGATCCCAGTGGATACCAAGTTGACCATGACACAGAAATTTGTCCTTGCAGCAAAGACAACCAAAGGCCTCCTGGGCTGCATCAAACAAAAGTATTGCCAGCAGGTTGAGGGAGGTGATCTTTCCTCTCTACTTAGCGCTGTTGAGACACATCTGTGTGCTGGGCTCCCCAGTACAAGAGAGACATGGGCATACTGGAGAAAGTCCATTGAAGGGCTGTGAAAATGATGAGGGGATTGGAGCATCTGTCGTACAAAGAGAGGCTGAGAGAGCTCAGACTATTCAGCCAGAAGTGGAAAAGGATCAGGGGGATCTTATCCATGTGTATAAATAACTGTTCAGGGAGTAAAGATGATGGAGCCAGAGTCTTCTCAGTGGTGTTCAGTGACAGCAAAGGCGGCAATAGGCCAATTCAACAAATTGAAATACAGGAAATTCCACTTAAAATAAGAAAAAAACTTTGTGCTGTGAGGGTAGTTGAACATGGAATATGTTTCCCAGAGAGGTTGTGTAGTGTCCATCCTTGGAGATATTAAAAACTCAACAGGACATTGCCCTAGGCAACCTGCTGTAGGTGACCCTGTTTTGAGCAAGGAATTGGACTAGATGAGCTCCAGATGTGCCTTCCAACCTCAGCTATGTGGTTCTGTGAAAAACAGACAGCCCAACCTGCCCAGTGACTGGATGCAAAAAGGCATTCACATATTCTTTGGCTGAAAGTCCGTCAATGTATAACTTACATTCTGAAGATATATAAAAGAAGGAGTGACAGGAGGGTTTTGCTTGGTGCTTCAATAAAAAAAATTCTCTAAAGTCACGCTTCAAGGTCACTGCCTCCATCCCAGGTAAGACCTGAGGACTTGTACTACAGATCTGACATACATGCATAATAGTGTTACTTAATTCTTAAACATGTGGCTTTTCATCAGTTTTACTGGGGTGGTGGGCAAGACAAGAAAGAAAATGGGTCAATAGCTGACCTAGAAATTAAAGCTGGCTTTCAAGTTTAAGGTCAGAGCTCCACCTATGAGATTGGACCAGTGTCTTGACACTGGCATATGTTCTTGCAATTAACCTGTTGCCAGTTGGCTGAAATGAAAGCTCCATAACTCAGGTATCTTCAGGTGCCATTGTTCAGATTTGAGCAAGATTTGTCCTCTTGCAGAACGGCAAGATGATGTTCTGAGTTTACAGTTTTAATTAGCCAAGGATGAATTGCTGGGGGAAGCCAGATACTGTTCATTTGCTGTCTCAGCACAGTAACTCTTTATAAGTCAGCACAGAAGATACACAGATCAAACTGAAATGGCAAATATAACCACAGACACTGCCATACTTCTGTTTCTCCTTCCATCAGAAGTTTTTTGGGGAGAATTTCCTCTGGCATCCAGGGCCCTCCTCTTGCATGGATCTCCGTATTTTTCTGCATCCTTAAGGTACAGTTTAGGAAGAACAGTATCCTCTAGAATTTAATTTTCTTCTACTTCAGTCTAATGATTTCCTGATCGGCCCCAGCAGGGATTCCAACTTCCTAAGAGTTTATATATAGTTGCAAGAAACCAATAAATACATTTTGATTACTGCAGTAGTGCTGAGTTGTAACTCTTGATGCAGCAACAAAGAGGAGGTGCTACCTAGGATCATCTTGAGAGGGTAAAGGAGAGGGATTAGGAAGTGAGAACCAAGGTGCTGAGAGTCCTGTGGCTAAGGAAAGGCAAAGGTGTTTTCAGTCAGCAGACTAATGGTAGATGAAAATTACTTTGAACATCTCAGAGCAGCTGGAAATGGCTTTGTGCATGGCTTGCCCATGTAGAACCATAACTAGAGAGTCTGGGAGAAACATGCTGGAGTTTGCCCAGAGTCCCCAGTCATCTGGGAGTAACTTGAACTGGCACAGCTTGTCTCCTGGCAAGCCGTGAAATGTGTTGCAGGTCCCTGAGCTCTTGGCAGCGTTCTCTGACATGGCAGGCAACAGACCTGCAGCCCCCAAAAGCCCATCTCACCAGAGCTGAGAAGGAGGCTGAGCCCATTATGAGAGTTACGGTCATTGAGTAGAGAGTCTTGGTTCAAATCATGTAGCATTTGACCCCTGGACAGAAAACCTTGGCCAATGTTCAGTGGGAAATATAAGA
Source organism: Harpia harpyja (assembly GCF_026419915.1). Classification (NCBI taxonomy): domain Eukaryota; kingdom Metazoa; phylum Chordata; class Aves; order Accipitriformes; family Accipitridae; genus Harpia; species Harpia harpyja. The sequence continues at coordinate 70,561,906 of NC_068944.1, forward strand.
GTCAGGCTATCTGTTGCAATACAGAAGAGACAAAGGCCAAATCAGGAGAACTATATACTGCAATTAATTAACGAGGAAGGAAACAGAACGATTGCTGCATTGTGAGATCCAGCAACTAAGTATGAGAAGGAAGATATAAAGGCATTGCTTTGATGCCCACTAGCTCAGCCCTATGGGTCACTGGGTCAAATCCATCCCTGGTTTAACATGGCTGTTGTCAGTGGAATCAAATGCAGGAAGAAATTCAGTCTTTCCCTTCTCTAGAAGAAAGCTGTGATCTTTGAGTTCAAATACCTACTTTAAATCAGAGAGAAACTGCAGATCACAGAGGCTGAGCGCTGTGTTATTAAAGCAGGTGAGTTAACTAAAGGTCTCCAGTTTACAACGAGGATTGTGCCTAGCTCCTACTGAGCTCTCCTTAAGGGTCAAGCATCCTTCCTGTCACACAAGTACTATTTCAGCTGTGTTTGTGGAGCAAAGATGACACTCAGTGGCTGGTTAGGTTATCACAGGTATGTGTTTCCAGAAGTTTTCCAAAGGGACTACTCTTGGATGCTCTTGGCAGAGGTTGTTCACAGATGCCTGCAGTGCCATGTTGGGTACAATAGCACCTTCAGTTTTCCAGCGAAGGACAATATTCCTCCACTCCACTCGCATGCATACTAAGCAGTGATTTATTTTTCATGTACATTTTTAACAAATGCAGTTCTTAGCAGAATTTCTCATGGTTTTCAGAAGGTAGAAGGAAAAAATTTGAGGAATATCTCCATGGATTTTTTCTTCTTTATATTCTTTGTAGAAAACAGAATTGCCTCCTTTTTATATTCACAGCCATAGCTTTCCCTGTGCTGTTAGGAAGAGCCTCCACTGCATAAACCCTAAGTCTTTTGCAAGCGCTGTAGACATTGGCTTTCCCAATATGCAGCTGAGATGGAGACTTGCATCAGGACCACAGTGATGAAGCAAGGCAAAGGTAATGTTCATGGGCCAAAAGAAGGATCCAAGCAAGTATTTACCTAGTATGGAGGAGAACTGAGTTTCAGGGGGTTTAGCCTGTCCCCCAGTACTCTCCCACTAGCGCGGTAGATACAGCACACTGGTGTGGGAAAAAACCCATCTAACTTGACCACTTTGTGACCGAAAGACCTCAACAAAAGGCCACCAGCTGTATGGTATGTACAACATACAGTGTATATATGTTGGTTAACTCTGCAGTGCACGCTCGTCTGTCTCAGCACCTTCTGGTTACGCCTGGTCCCCTTCCCAGCCAGGGAGTTATGCACAGGCTCTTGCATTAATTAATGCTGTCACATTGCTTCCCCTCCCTCCCAGTAAACCCCCCAGAGGAAGGCTGCAAGCAGCCTGGAGGTCTGATCACAAGTGATTGTCTTCACTGATGAGTTATCCAGATGAAATGAGCTGTGCTCTCAGTCCTATTTCTCAAAAAATAGGTGTCTGTGTCCCAGAATGAAAGTGTCCATGAGCCTCTTTCATTAGAAACATAAATACAGGGAAGGCAAAAATTCAATTCCTTCTGCTCCCTGCAGATCCCTGGCATTGGGGAATAAGCTATATTAGCAGAAGAGCAGAGACAAGCTGCACCACTGCTGCCTGTGGTCTTTCTGGGTTAAAAAAGAAGAGCTGGAGCCTTCAAGGCTGGTCTGGCAAAATTTGCTGTCATTAAGCTATTGTATCAATAAGGGGGGGAGAAGTGGATGGACAGAAAGAGTACAATTTCTAAACAGAGTAATGCTCATTTGGATAGTGACTGACACTGGGAAGTGATTGGCAAAGTCCTTTTTAGTGATGTACCTCAGGCTGATAAAGACAACAAGAGGATCTCCCACTGATGTCAAGCAGAAGTTTGCACAGAGATCAAGGACAGAATAAAGCATTCCTGTAGTGAGTGAACTCTGAAAATATCTGTGATTTCTAACATACTCCACTTGCTGCAATGGAGAATATCCTTTGCAGTACATCCTCCTACTTTTTCCTCCTTTGCAATCTGACTTGGATTCCCTTGGCTCTTTCTTTTTTTTGCCCCACTTTGCAGAGTCTCCCAGGCTGTCCCACCTGGCAATGCAGTCAGTAGCAGAGCTTTTATTAATATTATCTTCTAGGTTTGCCATTAGGCTTTACAGTTATTAGTCAGCTGCAGGCCTCAAATACGAGACACATGTCTATGATTACACTTACACTCCTTTGATGCTCTTTAGCACAGGGACCACATTTTTGCCCTGTGTCTGCAAGGCACAGTGAATGATAACAAGTCATATCATAACTACCCTAATGGAGAAAAATAGTGCAGCTACTATCAACAAGGATAATAATGAGTGGCAGATACAGACATCATTCAGAGGAGGTGTTTTGAGCTACCTGCAGAAGAAATAGATAATGCTGCAATAGTGTTTGTATTTGGTAAGTTTTGTTGGCAGACATGGTGATTTAGAATACATATATACGTATACATTTATATGCTTATATACGTATATAAGATTATATATCCTCGGTTGTTCATACTATGCAGGATAACTGTCAAACATACAGGTAGAGTGAACGCCTCAATCTGGACAAATCCTGCTGCCAGGCTTAAGTTTTGATTTGTCATATTACTAGGTTTTATTATTTGGTTTCACCACTCCACCTTGGATCAAAATAGATGTGACACATTCTTCTCAGCCTTTCAAAACAGACTGTGATAAGGTGATGCTTCTGGACTGTATCCCTTTACATCCATCTGGGACAGCACTCTTCAAGCTAAAGGCTTTTTGTAGAGAATCATCGCCCACATAAACTAACGTGGAACCAAATGCTGACATATTTTCTTAAACCCAGCTTCCTAAAAGCAGTTTAGGTTCTGACAATACTGAAATCAAAGCAAACTAATTTTCTAAATGCTTCTAAATGTCCATTGTTAAAAGAGCTGCCTGGGAGATCACTGGAGATTTTTCTGCAGGAGTAAGGACTGACTACACTAATTTAGAATTTGCCTTATTATTTCACATTTTTTGCCTTTAAGTCACCAACTTCTATCTATTCCCACTGTGATTGCTTTCTCCTCCAAAACTCACTTCTCTCTGCCAAAATCTTTATAGCATTATGTTATTACTTGTTTCCAACTTGCCTAAAATTTCTGAAGTTTAACTGGATGCAGTTCAGTTTGAGAATTAAAGCAATACAAAAGCATAGCCAATGAGCAAGAAAAAGCAATGTTATCCATGCTCAGTGTGTTGCACACTGCAGAAGTTGAACTAGATCAAGCTCAGTCCTCAATCACATATATTCCTGTCGGTACACCCACAAGAACACCATTAGGGATGGCACCAAAGACCAGAAACTTTCTGAGAGTGTGTTGAAAATGGTTTGTGAACATCAAAGTCCTTCAGACTTCAGCTAAAGTTTATAAACATGGCTTATATAGGCTTCATAAGAATTTGGCTTGCATACTAGCAGAACACTCAAAAAGGCCCTTTGTCCTTACATTTGAACAGATAAGAATAAAAATGCCTGAAGAATCCTGAAACTAAAGTGAAATCAATATATCGTTAGCTTTGGACAGAGGGATGCAAACTTGTATTTGATAATGAGAATAGGTTCATGAGCCCAGAAATGGGTAAATGGAAGGATGAGCACATTACAGAGAGCAAAGTTTGCAAATACTACAAGTCAGGAGCCGCTGTTTTGCAACTACATCCCATGCAATCTAGAGTGGGAGAAAGCTGGGTCTCCAGTCCAAAATCATACTGGCTTCTTTAAAAAAATGTAGTTTCCCTACTGCTTCACAGGCTCATATCTAATTCACTGCTTATGGTTCCCTTATGCCTCCTTTATAATTATTGCTTTCTCAGTGTCTTTCTCCTATTTGGTTTTTCACCTGATTTCTTTCTCCCCACATATATGCACTTGCATTATCACCAAGTCCCATTTTGTTATTTCCTGCTCTTATTGTTAACTTCTAAGATGGCTTGCACCAGTAAAGGCTCTGTCCTTTGTGCCTATCGTACATTCATCAGCTGTCATTACTGGGATCAACAAGGCCCTAAATGCTTCCGTGTTCTCCAGTTTCTTCTGTAATCTCATCAGTACTTGCAATTGCTATCAGTGCATTTCCCAAACGGAGTGCAACAAAAGTAGAGCATCCTAATTGACACTCTTTTTCTTATATTCTTTCTGTGTACTAAAAAGACATTTCCAAAGTAGGACAGTTCTTTTCAGTCTGGATCTTTACCTTTGGATAGGTTGACTATTAAAATATCACTGCTTTCACATGCTGCCCTTCTCTCTGGACTGGCTGTCAAGTAGTTGGGATGTCTATAGAATCCTCCTTTATCCTCTGGTTTTGGAAATCTCTGTTTCCCACACAATGATTGAATACTAGCAATGACAATAAACCACCCTACTCCTTGGTTTTATCTTCTTTAACATAAGAAACCCTTTGCTCCTCTTCCTGGTACCATTTCAAAAGAAGGCTTAGTGCTAGGCAGAAGAAAATTGCAGGTGGGTGCACATAGCTTAATTTAGCTGCTGAGGTGAGATTACCTTCCACAAACATTTGCACAGCCCTTAGAAAAAATAATATCTCAAATTCAGATTCAAATGCAGGTTTAGTTCCAACACAAGCTTTTGGAAAGAGAAAGAGTAGCTAGATCAAGATGTCCAAAGAAGGGTGGTGTTTCGGAGAAAGCATCAACTGGGAAGCAGTCAGAAAGTGTAGCTGAGCCTTTTAGGAGTCATGGCATTGTATAGGCAAGTTTGCTGTGGAAGGGATAAGCAATATTTTCTGCTCACTGAGGGCAAACCAAACGGTGATGCCTTAACCTACAGAAAGGAAACAACGTGGCAATAGATATTGCTTTTAAAGGTACGTTAGGCAAACATCTGAGAAAAATTAGGATATAGCTGCTCTGAGGAACTGAAACAGTCTCTACATGCGCTCAGTGCTCTAATTCCCATGGCTCTCAGGGAATCCCACAGCAGTACTGGGAACCAGACACCAGGCTCATCCAGTGGTGTGTGGGTGGGCACAGGAGGGTCTTGACAGCAGGGCCACACTGGGAAGCAGCCTAAATTCCACATCAGCCACGAAGGGCAAAAGAGCGTAGTCTTTATGGCTGTTCACGTCTCATACCTTAGGGAGCAGCTGCTCCACAAGAGAAGTGGAAGGGGGGCCTCAGAGCCAGCCACAGCTTTGCTGAGGCTTATTCTGCTGGCATAGTCTCACAGAGTCATCAATGATGCTGGTTTAATTGCATTTACATACTGTGCTATTTCCGAACACCGTGCACAACAACCCTAATTTTGCTCTCAACAAGATGAGATGGCTTTGAGCTTCACTGACAGTCTAAGTTTCTGACAGTCTAAGTTTTAACTCACAAGCGACACTTAGCCCTGGCCTGTAATCACGCCACTCAGCACTGATTCCGTTTGTCACACCAGATCTCTCTTTTGGTCTTTAGGTTAAATAATCCAAGACGACTCCAGCAGGAGGACTCAATGGCTCTCAGAGAATCAGGACATGACTGACCTGACCTCCACCCACAGACCCAATTCTCCCTGTTTAAATGGAAGTGATTTCCTCTCCTGCTCTGCCCACGGAAGGGACATCTGCAACAGACCGCAGAAGAGCAGTGGGGCTTGTCTGCACCGCCAGGCAGTAAAGTTCATGATGGTCTTCAAGAGGAATCATTGGTAGGAAGTAGGATAGCAGGGCAAAGGATGAAATTCAGAAATTCAGATTATAGGGAACCTTAAATCATCTCCCTCAAAAAATGAAGCAAGTACCTCTATGTGTAGATAGGGAAGGGGTCAATCTTTCTGTTGTTATATCACAAGACACAGCACATACTGTAACTTAACTTAGAGTTGACCTATACTTTTTATAGTGGAAGGCATTCAGCCATGCTTTGAAGGCCTGAAATGATGAAGACTTTATCTGATTTATCATGAAGTTGTGATGGTTAATTGCCCTCTTAGTTAAAGAGTAGCTTCATTTTTCCATTCCTGGCAGTGTAGTTTCAGTTTATAGTCACTGGTCTCGATGCACTTTTACCTGCTGGATTAGAGGCCCCGTGGTTCTGTCAGCTATTTAAGGAGCTCCTTACAGACCGCCAGCGAGTGTTTCAGCAATGCCTGTGGGCTCCCCACGTGGAGGCTGGGTCTAGGGCTCTCACTGCAGCATGTGATTTTCAGAGCTCAAACCACGCTCAGTCTGTGCTGCTAGCTCTTACGGAAACATGGCTGGCCACCCGTCTTTTCTCTGAATGACCGTATGCAGCTCTCATTAAAACCCAATTCGTTGACTTGTGAATCGAATGACGCATGCATTTCATTCTCTAACTTTGATTGGTGCCCTGTTAGCTATTATTTGCAAACATGGGAGAAACCACTAGGTATTTATGAAATGTTCACAGATCTCATCATTTTCAGTCATTGTGTTAGTGCAAATCTAATTTTTTTTAATTAAGGTTCATTCTCTATTCCTTTTTATTACTGTTTAATTCCACAATAAGAAATATGCTTAATATCATTTGATAGCTGAACATTGAACATCTAGTTCTATTAATAGAAGTGTTCCTTTTGCTGAGGAAGATTAGTACAACCCTGTTTGCTGAATGAAAAGCAAAATAAAAAGAAAGCATTAGCATAAATGAGAACATTTTGATTGTTCGCTACAATTGTCCTTGGTAATTAAATACAAGGTGAAGCTGTAGAAATAATATGATCTTGATAAAATTGTAGTAAATTTGAATAATTTTGTATGTGTCTGTAATCAATACAAGGGACTAGTTTCTTGGTGTTTTCCCCAGGGCAGTGTTCCTAGATATCATGCCGTCCTCATTAATGCAGAAAATATTAAGCTAAATAAAGTACACACCTCCTTAATTTCAAGCATAACATGTATGACTCTACCTCTTCATTTTAGTCTAAATGAATCCAGAACCTCATGCAACAATTCTGTGTAATAGATCAAAACATAAACTAGGCAAAGGCTGCAAGTATTAACAGGGCTTTGTCTAACCACCAAGAGCACAGTCAATAACAGTTTACTGAAATGTACATTTTGTTTTGCTTTAAAATGAAAAGTAACATACTTGCTTTATATACTTTCATTACATATCGTGAAAATAGTTTAAAGATGCAGGAGTATCTTTCCCAACTGACTCCTGGTGACAAGTGACATAGGTAAAAAATATTAACATGCAATCTAATTAAAATTCTTAAATAGTCCTGATCATTTGAAGTCCTGTCATTTTTTTATTTCAGTGGAACTGGGATTACAATCTCTCAGCTGATTCTGAAAACATCTCCCATAAAATTGTTGTTTGGATGGTGAAAATGTTCTCCTTATCCTTTATATGGCATATCTACTCAGACTCTAGAAAAATCAGGCTCTTCTAAACTGATGTGGGATTGGCATGACTGAAACTGAATTCCTCCATGGTCTCAGGTAAACTGATACATCTCTATTCTATGTCAAATTGAATTTCACACATACCTAAAGTCACAAGTGTTTCAAATTTAGGTTTCTTCTAAATAAATCTTGGAAGTACTCGAGCGCTAAAAGGCACAAAGTGTGTGAAATCTGAGAAATGTTCAGGAATGTGCTGTCACCATGTGACAGGTCAGTATCTCTTTAGCTTTAACTCTCCTTACTTCTATATGAATGTCAAAATACTAATTATATTGCTGTTGTATAAAAGCCAGACATAGTAAGATAAACATTGGAAGTTCTCATACAGACATGCACTGAGCACGCAATTGGGTTCCCATTTGCTTTAAGTAATGCAGACCAAGGGTTGCACAGTAGCTGCAACATGTTGAACTTGTTTTCTAGACTTTCTAGATTCCTGCCTGCCAGGCCAGGCTCAGAGAGGATGAATACTGCATCAAAATTGCAAGGAAATTCAGTTCTGTTGCTGCTGACAGTACTTTCTTGTTAATCTCGCTTTACAACACACGACGTTATTTGCTTGGTGACCATGTTTGCCCTTGCCATCATAGAAATTTTGGGCTATAGAATAATTTTTATATGAGGAAGAAACCCAACAATTTCAGCTACTCTCAGATGTACAAAAGCCATTCATGGGGCTGAATGCTGAGATCTCCAAAGCTAACCTGTAAACTGGACCAAGTCTCTTAGGTTATGTCTACCTCCCTGCTATCTGACACAAAGGGCAGGTGCCCACTTCTGTATGAAGAAATTCTTTCCCCTGTGAAATAGAATAGCTGCATCCATAGTCCCCATGGGGAATAACCCTGGCTTGTGTTAGCTCCTCAGCTGTGTGTGGGGACTACTTGGGAACATGTTGTTTGGGCCCAGGCAGAAAATGCACCAGGAACAATTTCCACAACCTGTGTGGAGAATCAACACCATTAACTTAATAGCACAGATGGAGCCTGAGATTCCTTTTCTAGTCAATGTGGAGAAACAGGCACTTTGTCATAAACACCAAAAGTGGATTACTCACATCTTTAAGCTGCTTATTTCTCTCCATGACTATAAAAGTGTGAAGAGCGACTAGGAGAGACACAGACATCTACATGGTAGAAATCTAAAGGTAGATGAGATGAATTTCCCTGAAGTGTCCGACAGTTATATTTCCAACATAATGTCCCATATTAAAGTCAGAGGGACTTAATTAATAGTTTAGTTTTAAGCGTATACTTCAAATGTCCTTCTTGCCCATCAATGATTTCTAAAATCAAGGCCAATTCTTTTAATGCTTGTTTCAATGAAACTGATGGCAAACTCCCATTTTCTTCATTGAAGCCTGGATTTCTTTGTTAGGGTTCAAGTCTCCAAATAAGAGATGCTTGTTTTAATTGGATTACTTGCCAGTGTCTCTGCTGATAGGCAGTAGAGACTGACAAAAACAATTATAATTCTGATATTCTGGATGGTTCTGCTACTCTAGCTCTCCCCCAGCATCTGAAGAATTGGCAGTTCTTAGAAGAAAGTCCATACTAAATTAGGAAACGTTCCTCTCTGCTCTATATTAACAGCTTGCAGCAGCAGGAGACCAAGGAGTTCTGCTCTATGAATTATTTTTTAAATGGAGAGAATTAGTTCTTTTCTTGTCCTCTATTTTTATTGCAACAGTTTTGCCAGGACTCCATATGCCAAGATGTAATTAGTTTTCAGAGAAGACATTTGGAGCTCTGGCGCAGACCATGGATAGTTTTAACAGCTTCTTTTCCCTTTCTTCGGAATATTAAGAAGGAGCATATAATTGTCTGTGACTTCTTTCAAGGCAGCTTAAACCATTTTTCAGAATTAAATAAATTAAAAATAAAAATAAGACTAACATAAGTATTATTCAAAGAAGATATTTTAGGCACATAAAAAGTCAGGAATTCCTACGGTTATGATGGTTCATTTCAGTGCAAATTCAGCCCTCTCTTTTGATTATACATATATTCATTCTCTCTCTTTTTCTATATAAAGACAAGAAAGACTGAATAAAGACTGCCAGGTGTATGCACTAGAGAAGAGCTGATTTTCTGAGGGCAACCATATATTTTGGTATCCCTTGTCTCTGGAGTGCTTGATATTCCATTCATTTCTCTTTATATTTTGTGGCTTTTTATTTGCTCAGCAATTTGGTGCTAAGCAGACAACTGGAGCTAGCACAGTATTTGCAGTGAGCTAGAGGATCATTGGAGTTATTGAAAATTTTTACTGATATCACTAGATGAAATGTCACCTCTGCCTTTCACATCACCCAAAACCTCTGCCTGCTCTGCATGGTATCAGCCAGAACTACACCGCTCCTGAGCTCTTTCAGGATTGCTGAGTTTTGTTGGTTTACTTCCCAACATCTTCTGAGCCTGATCCAAAGGAAGCAAAACCACACAGTCACGGTGATATTCTGCCCCACTTTGCACTAGAACAAGCATGTGGACAGGAGTGAAGTAAATCAGCCTTACTTCTAGAGAGTCTGAAGATAAATTAATGCTATCTGACTGCACCCACAGACCCACAGATGGAAGCTGTTAGAAGGTATGTTACCAGTGATTGGGGGATCTCCTCATATGTCCTGTTTGCAAAGTGCCCGTCCTTTACATGTAATGGCCCCTCTGACTACAACAGCTCTATGAATAACTTCTGCAAGCACGCCTGGGTTTTTCTAATGAATTTTCCACAGCACATATTCACGTCTCAGTTTCCTGGATGACCTTCATCTCTGTGGGCCGCTGTTCCCAAAGGTGACTGGCGTTTTGAAGTGCCCTTTTCCACGCTCCTGATCTGGCTTCTCTGTGCCCTCCTCCCCTGGCTCCTGTGCAAATGCAGCTATCAGTGGGACTTGCAATAGGTGCTCTCGATGGCATGGCAGTGAAATCCCTTTACAGTTTCCCAGCAGAACAGAGGTTGCAAATTTTTTTACTTGTGTAAGACTGTAAGTTATGGTAATGCATGTATCAGACAGTCCATCATTAGAAGATACTGAGATATGGGGACACAAGATGGACAAACTGGTGAAGCGACCTTGCGTAGGTCATGCACAGACATGACATGAGACTGCACTGTGTGTGGCAGTTCTGCAGGAGAGGTCTTAGGATGTGCTGTAGCCTACGTAAAGAGCTGATTGTTGAGAGTACTTTTCCTGTAAGTAAAATTTGGCTGAGGTAGAAAGAGACACTTGAAAAATATAGGCCCTCAATTAAAATGGAGTGCTTGCATATGTCCAATTTAAAGACGGCTTGGGATTTTAAACTAACAAGAGTGAATTGGGCTGAATACATGGAAGACATAACTAAATTCAAATTCTTCCATAAAATACCTGACTGAAATGCTCTGCTGCTTGACTGCACCTTGGCAATGCACCCAGAGGGCAAAAAAAAAAAAGGGATCTCAGTTTGCTCCGCAACTAAATATGCAGAACTATCAACAAAAAAGATGTCAGTGTTCACTGAGCTGGTAACAGAGACTAATTCACTGCAAGGCTGAAAGAAATGTGTCTTGGGTCTTACATAATCCGGACAGCTTAGTCTCAAAGGGATGTATTTTTGCATGTCAGAAAGTCATGCTCTGGCTAATAAGGCATTTAACATAAATGACATGGTTGTGACAAACAAGCAGAATGTGATGCCTCCCCTACCCTCTGGCTCCCCCCAGAGACGTTTTCAAATCCTGTGCTAATTAGATGCATGTACAAACAACTGATGTGTCATGCATTTAACAAGCAAAGGTTTGTTTTCTATGAGCTAATTTCACCAAATAGTCATGCAAATCCTCCCTTCTTATCAAAGAGCAAGGGATGCTAAGAATGGCTGAGTACCACATGCTGTGGATTGCTTGCCTTCAGCCTTCTGGTGTCACTCGCCATCTGACTCTCACTGCCTGAAGAGCTTAGGATGAGGCACACGCTGTCAGACTCCCTCCATTACTGCCAGCCAAAAGTCTTCAAACAAGTGCCTGGGATGTTGCAGACTTTCTTCACCTTTCCTATATGAACACTAATTCAAGCCCCAAACCAGAAGGCTAGCTGTCATCATTGGAGTGTGATGCTACAGATACTTCAGTGGGAGACTTGTGAGAAGCCATGAATGTTTGATCAAACTGTACGCTGCTTATGAAATCCAGCATAAGCCAGCTGGAGGTTGCTAACGCACCCAGCTCCCCTTCAACCTTTCTGTGCATCCTCATCCTCCGCATATCTAAAGGGGGGCTTCCTATGATTGCTCCAGCTGTCCTCCAGGCTGTCAGGATCATCTCTAGCAAGATCCTCCATTCTCCCTTAATTTTGTTCTCTGCACTCTTGTAGAGGATGCCAATTTTTTCCCCCAAGGATGACCAAATCCAGTTCTCCCAATGAGGTACAGTCTGTTCTTCAGACTCACAACCCCAAAACAGAGGTAGTATCAGACTCAAACAGGGCATGGAAGTCTTTCTTTTTATGTTTCAGTCCCTTAAACCACTTGGCTATGTCTCAAACAGCAAAGTTCTCATAGTGAAGGTTAGCCTGGAAATGTATTTTTAAATGTAGAGGAATAATGGCTGAATGCAGAGAAACACCATTCTGTTGATTATAAAACTTCCCTTTGCTGGACCAATAAATACAAGTAAACGTTTTCTAGGTCATGTTCCAGTATTAGCTCATCTTTCCTCCTGGTGCAAGGTTATAAGATCATGAATGGGGAAGAATAATAATCAGCATTCTTCTGCATTAGAACTCACCTTGCTAAACATGGAAATGTCAGAAGGAGATGGAGAAACTTGATGCATTTCTGTTCATTTTGTAGTCGTAACAGGATCTTGGAAAATTTGTTTTCTTCAAAATTATTTTATCTTTGGCCACAGGGTGCACCATGGCGATGTCCAGACATTTTCATAGCAAACTTTATATGATGGGAAAGATGGTATGGAGATATCAGAAAAAATTCAATTACACAATATTTGGGTTTGTCTGCATAAGGAGTTAGGCATATATTCCCATCAAAGTGTCTAGGTTAGGAGCCTACTCGCCCTACAGAGAAACTTTCTAGAAGTTCCTTTGTCTTTCCATTGACTGTGAGGGAACCCAGTCCATCACTCAAATTTAGGTGAGATAAACTACACTTGTTTGTTCTCTGAGAGCCATGATTTGCCCTGAAGCTGGACGTGGGGCAGGGATTGATGCCGACCCTCTTAAGAAAGTGACATTCTGACTGTATTTTGTTGTTTAGATCTCTTTTTCCCTGTCTTGTCTATAAAAAAAAGTTACTTCCCAGTAATTTATGCAGTGAGTTCAGTGACTACTCTGTGCTGACTATCAAGCAATGTGTCTCAGACATAGCCTGTATTCAACTCTCTAGATGACATTTTGCTGGGAGTAACAAGGGTGACATCAATTCGCAGATTGCATGCAGTCACTTTTCTCAAGTAACGGGGTCTTCAGATTATACAATCCCCAGGGTAGGAGCCAGCACCTCCTGGACCATTACTTTTATGTCCTTTGGCACTCTGCTGACACATTTGGTGTCAGATTGTCTCTTAGCGCAAGCACATACAACACCTTGTCTTGATCCCAGACTCACCACTATCTGTAGAGAGCATGAGCTTCATCCCAGAAGCAGCAAAAAATACCAAAGAAAACAAATTAATAAAAAAAGGTCCTTCTGCCAGTGAAACATAAAATCCTACAACTAAGAAAAAGCAGAGCAAGCTCATAATCAGAAGAGAGCTGTGTTTGTACCAGAAACATGCACTCAGAGGGCAAATGAAGGGCCACATTTTGAGAAGCAGCCTATTAAACTGTTGACACAATTTTCATTCCATGCAAACCCTTCTGCTTTTCAGTTTCAGGAGCTACATTTTATCTAAAAGCAAACTGGGAAAGCTTTCCAGTGGAAACCATGAATTTGTCAGACAGCCATAGTATGGGTACTACAGTGCTCTCTATTATCACCACTTCAGGCAGGAATTTTGTTGCCTTACAACCCACATGTTCCCACTTTGAAAGAGGAAGCAGAGGGAGTGAGGACCATGACCAGGTAACTCCATCAACCCTGTGAGGGTTATAAAAGTCGCTGATGAGAAAGAGGAAGGTAGAAGTGATCTCTGGAAGCTGCAGGGTACGTGTCAGGCTTAAAAGCACCCAAGCATGGGTGCTTCCCTGTGCAGCACCTGGAACTCCACAAGCAGCACCATCCTGCACAGGTCTGAAGGATGCCTACAGGGTGGTGGTGACAGAAACAGGGCCTTCAGCAGCACTAATGATTGGGTAGATAAGGCAGGCGAAGGAGTGTGTCCTGTAGGAGAAAGAGTAGTCAACAGTCTTCTCCTTCCTAGGTTGTATTAAGGATTAAATTAATCACTTGATGGGCAATGTGAGGACTAAGACAATAGAACTGACAGAGCAGATAGCCACAGCAATACTGGTCGTTAGGGTGTTGGTTGTTTGAAGTATGGTGGAGAAAAATGCATTTGTCACCAAGTCATGGATGGGAAGGACTACATGTGAAGACTGGAGGAGGGACACTAGCTGGCATTGCCTCTGTTGGATTGTGCAACTTTTGAGATATGACAGCAAACATGGGCCAGGATGGCAGGGCCCCATCAGTCTCATAGAAGGGTTGAAGTCTCTTCCCCAGGCTGGACTCTGTTTCTGTAAACTGGCACAGAATAAAGATGCTGTCCTCAATTAAACTCTAAGCAAATCTGCAAAAGGGATTTAAGGTCCTCTTCTTTTGCATCCAGAGGAGGGCAACAAAGCTAGTGGTAGGGCTGGAAGGCATGTCCTGTGAGGAGCGGCTAAGGACTCTGGTTTTGTCTAGTTGGGAGAAAAGGAGGCTGAGGGATGACCTCATTGCTCTCTACAGCTTCCTGAGGAGGGGACATGGAGCGGGAGGTGCTGAGCTCTTCTCCCTGGTATCCAGTGATAGAATGTGTGGAAATGGTTCAAAGCTGCTCCAGGGGAGGTTTAGACTTGACTTTAGGAAACATTTCTTTACTGAGGGGGTGCTTAAACTCTGGAGCAGACTTCCTAGAGAGGTGGTCGATGCCCCAAGCTTGTCAGTGTTTAAGAGGAATTTGGACAATGCCCTTAATAACATGCTTTAGCTTTTGGTCAGCCCTGAAGTGGTCAGGCAGTTGGACTAGATGATCCTTGTAGGTCCCTTCCAACTGAAATAGTCTAGTCCTATTCTATTCTATTCTATTCTATTCTATTCTATTCTATTCTATTCTTCTTGTCCCACTTGTGCAGGGTTTGACACATACATCCTTAGCACCAGTTAGTGGTGCATCAGTGGATTTATATGCATAGGTGCTGCAAGAGTTCATATTAGACCTTTTTTCCAAGGATTCAACACCTATGCATGGAGATGCAGTTGGATTCTTGACTGCACAGCCTTTCTTGTCTTCAAATGCCAGAATGAAGGAGGAGACCGATAAAAACTACCCAAGTTCCTAAGGATTTAGTGGAATAAGAATTAGCACCTGTTTGCAAATCCTGCCTGCATTCAGACCACAACCCTTTCTCCTGACTGATGTTCTCAGGTTCATTGATCTATTTGCTACTGCCATTTGAAAGGCTATATTTAGACTCCCAAGTCATGCTTCACTCTGAAATTCTTTACAACGGAATTCATAATGAGTTTCTTGACTAAGGTCTAAAAAACTCTTTCATTTTTTATGGTCTGCCATATTTCTGTATTACTCTATCAGAATATCCAAGGGTAAACTGTCAAGGTCTGAATCCTCTGACAGAATGAAGTAATAAATTTAGTGGATCCACTGTAATTGCTTCTCCCCAAAATGCCAATGAATATGATAAATATGGTAAAGCTTCTCACTGACCTCTTACAATTTCCCGGAAAGACACATCATATGCAGATACTAATTTGTTAATTGTCATACAGTCAAAGGCATGCAAATGATGTACAAAGTGGATCTACTAAAGACTGTTGACATGCAAATGATATGTTCTTTCAAGTCTAAAAGGAACAAGAGAACATTCAGCTCTTTCCAGCTGTAGTACTTCCAGTACTTGAAGAGGACCTACAGGAAAGATGGGGAAGGACTCTTTAACAGAGAGTGTACTGATAGGACAAGGGGTAACGGTTTTAAACTGAAAGAGGGTAGATTTAGATTGGATATGAGGAAGAAGTTTTTACTGTGAGGGTGTGAGGCACTGGAACAGGTTGCCCAGAGAGGTTGTGGATGCCCCATCCCTGGAAGTGTTCAAGGCCAGGTTGGATGGGGCTTTGAGCAACCTGGTCTAGTGGAAGGTGTCCCTGCCCATGGCAGGGGGGTTGGAACTAGATGGTCTTTAAGGTCCCTTCCAACCCAAACCATTCTATGATTCTGTGATTCTAGTGTAGAAAAAGTGTTCACTACCTTTGAAAAACAAAAAATCAAAAAAAGAATTTGGAAATGGGTTTCTAAAGGTAAATTTAAAAAATTGCTAGCTGTTGGAGTACTTTTCTGCTGGAATGACCTTCCAATTGAAAATGACATTTTTGAAAAATATTTTACAGCCAGATTTCTGTTGAAGTGAAGATGGCAGGTGTCTGGCACCTGCCTGCAAAGTCCCAGTAATTTACTGTCAGGAAGTGACATGGACAAAAGTGCTTGAAGGGTTTTTGTACTTTGATGCCTTTGGCATCTCAGCATGTTCAGCCTCCTCCTCAATTCCAGTCCAGAAGTGGAGAGGACTCTAGCTCTCTCCTCTGCTTTCTCTGCAAGTAGTAGCATCTTTTTTCATCCTATCTGCCTGCATGGGAAAAAACTCTTGTGCATTTAACTTATCTAATTTGACAAAGGTGGGATGGGAAGTAAGAAGTGTCAATTTTTGTGCTTTTTGGAAGACGTGTTTTTGAAATTCCTTACCTTTTTTTTTTTTTGTGAACAGCTTCTGTCCTCAGCATAATCATAAATGCCACTGTATTCTACTTTCTGTTTGTGTATTTCCACATAGCCAATATTCTACTTTCTGTTTGTGTATATCCACATAGCCAAAGCAAGTTTTTAAGCAGGAACTGATGATTCTGTGTGTTCCAGTTTAAACTCCTTCAAGGGAATGACTAAAGGTAGGGTCTCAGCACATTTATGAAAAAGTGAAGAACCACTGCCCTCTAAAGGCACCTCAGATTAGATACTAAAAATGGAAGCAACTGAAATCACTAGTCACTTGAAAGTCTTACTCTCAATATTTCAACTCAAAGATAATGTGGAAAAGGATGTTCCAGTTGATGTAATGCACTCAGTTTCTCAAAAAGCTTTTGACAAAGTTGAAAGATTAGGAAGGGAACTAAACTGTCACAGCATAAGAAGGAAGGTCATCTCAAGGATTAAAAATTTCTTAAAGAAAGGAAACAGAGTTGGAATAAGTAGTCAGTTTTCACAATGGAGGATCATCTGTGGATCCCCAGAGAGACCTGTGCTCAAAGTTGAGCTGTTCAACCTCTTCTCAAATGGTCCAGAAAAAGAGATGAATAATGAGATGATAGTATTCACTAAAATAAATTTTGGGGTGGTAAAATTACTTATAGTAGTCATATCTCAAACTGCCTGAGAAGAGCAGAAAAAATTCTGAAAATCCAAAGTGGTTGGGTGATTGAAACAATAGTTCAATGTCTCTAAATACAAAGGGGAAAAGAATTCTACCTAAACCAGCTTGATCTGTCAGTACATAGTGGCAGGTTCTTGTCTAGCTGTTGAAACTCAGGAAATGAAATCTGAGCTCCCTGTAAATAGTTTTAGAAATTTGTGGGCTCAGTGTTTAGCAGTATTCAGAAGACAAGAGACCATTAAGAATCTGTAGGAAATATTGAGAGATAATATGCTGCTGTATGAAAGAACAGAGCAAACACTTCTTACATATTGTCCTGGTCATTCCTGGATGTAATAAAAGTAGAAAAGGTTCTGAGAAAGACAACAGGAAGAATCAAAGGAACTAGGAATCCCCAAAGAAATGTTGATAGGCCTAAAATAAACAAAGGCCAATTACAAGATGCATAATTAAAGCATGACGCTTGTAGCCACAGCATAAAGAATGGAGGTTTGTAAGCATAGTTAGTGTGAAATAATGACAACACAGATTCACAGAGGAGCGTTCCATCAAAGATAATTGCATGTTAGCCCCTAGGTCAGGATATCCTACAGTTCCTGACTGTCTGAGATTGTATCAGGGAAGGATCACCATTTTCAACATTTCTTATACAGAACAGGGTCAATA
Organism: Harpia harpyja; assembly: GCF_026419915.1. Classification (NCBI taxonomy): domain Eukaryota; kingdom Metazoa; phylum Chordata; class Aves; order Accipitriformes; family Accipitridae; genus Harpia; species Harpia harpyja. The sequence continues at coordinate 70,579,566 of NC_068944.1, forward strand.
CTTCCCAGCAGGGTATGCAAAATTGAATTTTGCCTCCCTCAGAATGAGCGGGAAGGGACTGGGCTAGATTGGAGTGTGCAAAAGAACCACGGTCTCAGTCCTGCCTCCCCTAGAGGGTTAGTAGGCATGGAGGGGCAGTCACACACAGCCCTCCAGAGTGGTGGGTATGTTGGCATTCGCTGCATTTTGCTGGCCTATGACATGTCCTGCTTGGTATTGAGCCACATCTTGGGCTAAATGGACTTCTTTTAAGAAGCTAAAAGGCTTCATCTGGCCCTCCTTACACCTACTGCTGGGGGCAATGGCATAAGAAATTTATCAGTGTATTTGTGCCTCCTGTCCTCAAGTGATGGGCTTCTGAATTATATCCTCAGCTCTGTCACTGTTGGATCAAGTGACTGAGGTATGGCCACTTTTTGTAAGATTCTTCATGTGCTCACCCGTAAGATGAAGATATCTTTTCCTACTTTTGACTCTTGGTTCACCAATAATTTCAGTATCAATGAAGCTGAGCTACGTGTGGGAAACTTCCAGGCCTCCTCAGTAAGCTAGCAGAGACTAGATATAACAGTAAATCTCATACCTCTCTGGAAAACTGCAGGGTATGATGTATGGAGTCCTGGAGCAAAGGACCTGTCGATCTGAGTGCTGGGGATTCCTTATTGCAAAGGCATTTTACCTTAAGTGACTCTGATCCTGACAATAAGCCATGCTATATGCAGAATTTAAGAGTTACTTTGCACATCAAGGTGTTTACTCAAATTCCTTTAGCAAAAGCAAATGCCAAGTTTCTATGAACATAAGACAAGAACTCTAAAATCAGCATGAAAGGTACAAAACAGCACCACATTCACAAGCAACAGTAGCCTGGAAATGGAAATGGACTGGTGGAGTCTGGTTTAGTTCAGAACCGGACGGTACTTTTGAAGTGGGTCTCCTGCTTGTCTCCATTTGCTGCGCCCTCGTTTGCAATGTCAGGCAATAGATTCCTAGAACCACCTGAAAAAACCCATTGTCATGCCCCAATATGCACAAGGAAATACAGAAGCAGTGAGACCATTTTGCAGCACAGGTAGCGGGGAGAACATTTATATTTGTGTTCATACACAAGTGTTCTTTCCTTGGACAGACTGAACATTATTTGGGATGATCTTTCCCAATCTGAGAAAAGCTCCAGATCAAAGAATACCACACAAAGTCTTTACAGCCAAGGAGGGAAACGTGGAATTTCAGTCTCTCTGACCAAGGTACACATTTTTTTCCTGATTTGAGGGCCCAGTGATAAATTTAAGGTCTGATATCTCAAGAGCTAGCAGGTGCTGAAACTAATTCAGTACCTCATATAAAAGGCAGACTTCTCATCTCTAACTACATGTAGTAATTTGCTTTAATCTTGTGATTCAGATATTATATCCAACTTATTCTCAATAATAAAGTCTCTTCTACTTCAATCCCAAGCTGATTTAAATAGTAATTTTTGCCATCTGTCCTTGAATCCTTTACACTGAGTCCTGGACTAATACCATGGGAAAGAAGAGCGAGCTTCTTGTGTATCTAAAGAACATGAACTAGATCTAAGATTTCAGTGATGAGATATCAGGGTTGAGTTGACCCAGAGAAATTCATCTGACTGAATAACTACAACTTCCATGACAAATATTTCTCTACTACTTATGAGCAAATATTACACTAAGTAATCCCTTTGAAACAGGCTTTAAAAAGCTTCCATTAGTCATTAAGCCCTTTCAATGCCTCATTAATTCTAGCAGTATAATCTGGTTTTGATTAACCAGGTTGTTAAGTGGCCACTGTCAAACACTGATAAAGAGGAAGAATTTGCTTTACAAATCACAGGCATGTAAATATGTGTCTCATCACAGCTGATAAAGTGTGAGAAATTACCTTCAGCCCTGTAGAAATCACCCCAGCACAGTTAGCACAAAGTAATCTGACTACATGTTCACATCTATAAGGTATACATTAACATGTCTCAGGAGCCTTTGACACTTCACTACCACTCTGAAAATGTTTAGACTGAATCTCAAGATTTGTGGGAAGGAAACTGAGAAAGTTTAACTGACTGATCTAAAATACTACAGACCTGCACTGGAGACACACTTGGAAAAGTTTTAAGAATGCTTCACAGTGACTTCGTTTCATTCATGAATTCCCAGATTGAGCTAAACCATAAGCATACATTTAAACATACATATATTTTTATTTAGAATATTGAAAAATAATTTTAGTGAGATGAATACAGCTTTTGCTATAGACATAAGGGAGGGTGATACTTTTTTAAAGCATTTAAATGTAAGTAGGTGCTGAGCATAAGCACACAGGAAGTTCTGAAAATGATGCAGGATATCAGCATCTTTAAATGCTCAGAAGTCCAATACAAAGTCTCAGGTTCATGGAAATTAAAACAAAATGAGTGAAAAAAAAATGGAGTTGATTCTTTTAGAGGATTTCCACTGCAGAATAGAGTTCTGTGCAGGAGAATCAGACAGCTTGGATTTCTTTCATAGCTGATGTCATGCTTCACTTACTTCAGCTATACTTCATAGGTGACTGATAAATCTGTGGATATTTTCCCTTTGAAAATTTTATACTGCTGATGCACTTTCATTTAAATATGGAAGCATATTGGAACTTTATTATCAATCTCGGTGAAATCCTTAATTAAAAAGTCAGATGGCTGCCTGCCTGGTTGCAAAACCAGAGGAGCCAACACTAATTTATGTACACTGTAAAACAGGCATAATTATGCTGCCGGTAGACTTGCAGATGGTTAGCAATGAGAGCACAAAAACAAGGGTCAAAGCATAGCCTCAGCTCACATCTTTCTAACCAAATGTTCACCAGTCTCCTCTTCTATACACATATTTTCTGTGAAGTTGCTGAGGAGGAAGATGCTTACAGTTTAGAGCCGTGGAGCTTTTAAGTGCTTCTGTTCATATAATACATGCTATAACTTCGGAGATTTTTTTTTCCCCAGACACTAAGGCTGTACTACACTGAAAGTTGTATTTCCAGTAACAGCAGTACAACTCCCAGTGTGGACTTGGTTATTATGAATTTCCTATGCTAGAAAATCTGTTTTCAAATAGGAGAAAAGTCTCTTATAGGTTGAGATACCTCCATACAGTGCCCTATATGGAAAAATTGCCACTGTGTGCAGATCTGAACTCATCCAAGGGCAACCTGTTATGCTAACACCTAGACAAGGTAGCGGGCTGGTCCTGTGCTATACCATCTCTTTAAATGAACAGACTTTTGGGTCTTGATCCCTGGCCAATTCTGACCAAGTCAGGGCTTTTCTGTGGAGAAGCTGTAGGGGCAGAGTTTCTCTAAATGAATGTGTGACTCTCATGGAAGCTTTCTGTAAGAGATCCTACTCTGTGGAAAGGTGTGGTTGTTGCTGGTTCTAAGGGCTTGTAAGGCAGAAGAGACTATGTCCAGTCTAACAGACTTTATGTTAAAGGAAATAAGGAACAGAAGTAACATCTCCAATGTTTGGGTTAGTGGGGGACATTACTTCCTTTTCTTCCCTACTCCTTCTAATTTCAGTAAGTTTTAAAAACAGCTCAGCTAATTCATGGTGATTCTGAAACCAATACAGTAAACGGTCTTGAGGCCTGATGTACTGTGTGGCTCTCATAATGTTTTGACTGTGAAAGGTTTGATGCAGTAAAAATTTGTACAAAACCTAGCTCAGAGAGATCTCAGTTAATTATTAGATAGCTCCAGTGCACAACTACGACCAACAGCAGCACTACTGCTACTAATAATCTGTGTGATCATTTCTGCTTTCTAAATTGTAGAACACAAACTGTCGCTCTCAGAGTAAGCTGTGGTTTCTAAATTATGTCATACCTTTTGTCCTTATTAATTTATATGTTGCTTTCACAGTTTTCAGCTTCATTGGGCTTTTACTCTGCCTGGGTGTCTCAGAGGTGGAAGGAGACAATTGTATACTCTCAGTATTGCTTAGGTGGTGCGAATGAGAACAATAAGCTTCAACATGCTACAGATGACTCCATAACAGAAGAAATACATTTATTCTCAAATAATTTACAATTAAACAATGAATAAGAGGACCTATGTGCTGATGGGTAGGGGAAAGGGTTGTGCCATGACTCCGGTCATTTACTATTCATCTACTTGGTCTTTTGTGCCCAGAGATCTGGTACTCTGGCCTTCCTTTCTGTCTGTCTCACTAACACAATATGCTGTTGAAAACAAGTTCTTTCTCAATCCACGTCAGTGGTTGGTAGGGCTCATGAGAAAGTTCCTCATCCTACAAAGGGAGTACATATAATTAGGTTGGTGGATGGTTGTCAGCTGCTACGAATAGTTTTCAATCACAAAAGCAATTATTACATCTTTGTCTGAAAAGCTGCTTTTCAACAAGCCCCATGCAGTGCACAGATGTTATGCCTGCATTAGCCCTGCAGGCAAATACTTCTGATCCCTATGACACAACTGTTTCTCTCTATTGCCACCTCTCTTCCACAAGTCCTTCTAAAGCTCACTTCTGACTGTGGCCTTCATGGCAGTCCAGCTGAGATCCTAGCCATCACAGTAACTTCTGTCAGTGTCTTTCATCTTTTGTTGTAGATTTCACCTCCATGCAGAGGATGGTATTGATAACGGTATATTTTAAAGGCAAGAGCTTGGCAGGTAAGTCAAAAGCTTAGCACTAAATGCTACCCTCTGAAAGTATGATTCATAAAGTTTATAAATTCATATAAAATTCATAAAGTTTCATAAAGTTTAATGCTGTGTCCAGTGCTGGGCTCCCCAGTACAAGAGAGACGTGGACATACTGGAGAGAGTCCAGCAAAGGGCCATGAAGATGATGAAGGGACTGGAGAATCTCTCCTATGAGGAAAGGCTGAAAGAGCTGGGACTGTTCAGCCTAGAGAAGAGAAAGCTCGAGGGGATCTTATCAATACATATAAATACCTGAAGGGAGGGTGCAAAGAGGGCAGAGCCCGGCTCTTCTCCATGCTGCCCAGTGACAGCACCAGAGGCAGTGGGCACAAACTCAAACACAGGAGTTCAGTTCCAGCTGAACATCAGGAAACACTTTTTTACTGTGAGGGTGACTGAGCACTGGCACAGGTTGCCCAGGGAGGTTGTGGAGTCTCCATCCCTGGAGATATTCCAAAGCCATCTGGACATGGTCCTGGGCAGCCAGGTCTAGGTGGCCCTGCTTGAGCAGGGGGATTGGACCAGATGACCTCCAAAGGTCCCTTCTAACCTCAGCCATTCTGTGAGTCTGTGATTTTGTTTGGTTGAAGTTACAAACACAGTCTAGCTTTGACAGCTAACACCTGGTCTTTAGCAACTGTACAGAAAAAGACCAATGCTCAGGCTACCCTACGGCTTCCCTTCACTATTCATTGACCAGTAAGAAATGTATTTGCTACTCACCAGCTTGCGCTTATGGGAATTATCATTTGAAACACGTAGTGGGAAAGCACATTTTGCATGTCCAATACTATTACCCATACTGGGTATATTCAGGTATCCACACTAAGCATCTAAGACTGTAAGACAAAAGGCAGTTTTGAATCAAGATTTGCTATTTTTGTGCATGTTGTTCTGCAATACAGCTGTAATTGTTAAGTGCAGTATAGCTTTACACTGTAATAGTATAACAGATTATCTTCTGCTTTTGGGGTTTTTTTGACCCAGCTGAATCAACTTAGCTCTGGGAGGAACTGGACTCCTTCTGTCTTGTGCACCAACACCAAAACTCTCTTGTTCTGACTGTGCAAATACAAAACTTACATCCCATCACCCAGTTTTAGAGCAAGGCGAAGATTTTGTGGCAAATCCAAGGGCCTTCCTGGACCATTGTACATCCTCTTTCCTTTCAGTACTGCTAGAATTTGTCATTAACCCCATCCACCTCCTGTCTACTGGATGATGAATAGATCCATCCACTGCATACTGCTTAAATTCATCCAGCCATCTAGTTAGAGGTGAAATATCGCAATACACACACACACACAGAGTGCTCTCTGAAATTTTAATCTCCTTAACCCAATTACATAGTAAGAGATAATGCTGTATGTACAACTGCTGAGTCTGCAGAGGCAGAATGAGGCGAGCGGCAAATCAAAAAGCAGGACATTTTTTTGCTGCTGTAGGTTGGAGCAACCTGCTGCAGATGCACAACAGCTTTGATCAGCTGTCACGTCCTTAGCTGGGGGAGACAATATTGGTGCTATTCTTCCCTCTTTGCTCTTCCTTTTTCTTGGGGGGGCTGTGACTATCTTTTTTTCCTTTTGTTATCTTCTTTGCATTTTCACTATACAGGCAGTATTTTATCTATGTTGGCTTTATGTTCTTTGTCCTCTTTCTTACGTCTTCTTTTCTCAAAGTTGCATTACCTTAGTGATCAGTAATTGATACTTTGTGATGTGTGTTTATGCTCTTGTGGGGCACTGGTATCATCTTGTGCTTGTACACTTCGTTCCTCTGTAATCAACCTTTGCTTGTATTCCCCATGGCCCATACACATTGAGAATTTTATTGAAGCTGATTCTAAGAATATACTCCATTTTCAGACTGGATCCCAAGATTATGCTACCATATCAAACAACCCTTTCTTCAGTAGTTCCAAGTATATTTTGGTGCTTGCTATTAATTTTCCTATGAGATGTAACTGTAGCTCAATACAGTGTTGGTTTGGGGTTTTTTTTCCCCCAAAACAGAGCATTATCTATCCACTAGAAACCAGATCAAAAAGAGAACTGAGTTGGAATGGTGAAAGATCCAATTGTATTATCCTTTGGTTTGACAGCAGAGGTCAGATTTTATAGCTCTCTGCTTATGAAAAAAATGAAATATGACCAGACTATATGGACGCCTGTTTTCCACAACCTTCTGAAACTCTTTACAGGTTCATCCAAACTGGCTGAAGGTCTGAAAGGTGGATTGTCCCTACAAGATTTTCAGAAATAAGCAATAAAGAAAAAGAGGAAGGCCTTCAATGTGTCCACCTCTTACAAACATCAGAAAATCCCCACAGCAATCCCCACAGCAATCAATAAAACTACAGGAGACATATTTTTGGATCTGCTGCCAAAATCTACTGATTTTTATCTTCAGAAAGGTTGTGGAGCCTTTCCTCTTCACCCATCCCCGGGTCAGCAAAATTCAAAGGCAGCCCCAGCCTCTCCCCACAGAGGCCGCCCTGCAGCCCCACTGCCAGCTCCTGGGCACGGGCACCCCGTACAGTCTCAAATGTAGAAGTTTTGATGTGCAATCCAGAAAATGATCCATACTCATCTTTGTGGGCATATAACTACTTTGTGACATCAAGAGGTAAAACATACTACTGTCTTTTTCATAGTTAGCCTGCATGATTAGGAATTTATAGTGAATAGGGGTATATGGCAAAGAAGTCGATGTTTTTATACTCCATTTACCAGAGTAGAGCTGATTAAATAGATCCTAGGGCTGAGAGGCTTATATCATGGAATAATTTGTTCTGGAATTGGAAAAATTGAGTCAGTGCACAAGAAAAATCCAAGATGATCAGATGATGCCCAAATTCAACTTCGGTTTATGTCTTTGTGATATATAAATTTTCTTTTCAGCTCTCAGTATATGCAGCATTAGTATGAAACTTCATTTTTTTTATCCTATATCCATTTCAGATTGCAACCAAAGAAAATGCATCAGTTCAACCAATCAACCTAAATTAATGGATATATTCTGCTTCTCTTCAGTACACTGTAAGAAAGACTATTTATCTTTATCTTACATTAAACATCAGTGGAGAATCATAAAGCACTTTAAAGAGGCTAAAAAACCCCCAGAATTTAATAGCAATGTTTTTGTTCTAACTGCTGAGATTTTTGCATGATGTTTTTCAAAATTAGTTATACAGCACTTTCAAAGAATGTATCATGAACTTGACTAGGTGCTGAAGGATATTATGGGCACTATTTGAACCCAGACTGCTACTTAAATAACATACTTTAAGTGGAGTTTTAGTGGTTCAGTTATAAATGCAGCTTATTAATTTTCTACCTTAAGGATGAAAACTAGATCTAACCACAAAAAATTCTTTGATTCTTCCTGAGTTGAATTTGCTTGCTCTTTCCCCATTCAGCTAGAAGCAAAAGCTGGTTTGAATCAGAAGTATTTTCTTTCTGCAGCACCAAATTAAGTCTTCTTTTACAGAAAACCAGTTTCAAATCCATCAGCAAGGTAATGTAGGTCACTCGATTTGGTTTTTGACTGGAGTTTCTCTGAATTTTTCTCTTTGAAATAACGATGGCCTTAAAATTGGTAAAAAACCAAATGTATATGTTTTTACTATAGTATTGAATACTCACGGCCCAACTAAAAAGTCAAAAGAGACATTCAAGCACATACATATCCTTAAATCAACTGCTTTGTAGACAGCAGAGCTGCTAGAAGCTTCCCCTATGTTCGACAGAGCCAACCCCAGCCGGCTCCAAGACGGACCCGCTGCTGGCCAAGGCCGAGCCCATCAGTGACAGTGGTAGCGCCTCTGGGAGAACAGATTTAAGAAGGGGAAAAAAGTTGCTGTGACACAGAAACTGCAGCTGGAGAGAGGAGTGAGAATATGTGAGAAACAGCCCTGCAGACCCCCAGGTCAGTGAAGAAGGAGGGGGAGGAGGTGCTCCAGGCGCCGGAGCAGAGATTCCCCTGCAGCCCGTGGGGAAGACCACGGTGAGGCAGGCTGTCCCCCTGCAGCCCAGGGAGGTCCACGGTGGAGCAGATACCCACCTGCAGCCCAGGGATGACCCCACGCCGGAGCTGGTGCATGCCCAAAGGAGGCTGTGACCCCGTGGGAAGCCTGCGCTGGAGCAGGCTCCTGGTAGGATCTGTGGCCCCATGGAGAGAGGAGCCCACGCTGGAGCAGGTTTTCTGGCAGGACTTGTGACCCCGCGGGCGACCCAAACTGGAGCAGTCTGTGCCTGAAGGACTGCAGCCCATGGAAGGGATCCACGTTGGAGAAGTTTGTGAAGGACTGTCTCCTGTGGGAGGGACGCCACACTGGAGCAGGGGAAGAGTGTGAGGAGTCCTGCCCCTGAGGAAGATGAAGCAGCAGAGGCAATGTGTGATGAACTGACTGTAACTCCCATTCCCTGTCCCCCTGTGCCACTGGGGGGTGTAGGTAGAGAATCTGGGAGTGAAGCTGTGCCTGGGAAGAAGGGAGGGGTGGGGGGAAGGTGTTTTAAGATTTGGTTTTATTTCTCATTACCCTACTCTGGTTGATTGGCAATAAATGAATTTTCCCCAAGTCGAGTCTGTTCTGCCTGTGATGGTAATTGATGAGTGATCTCTCCCTGTCCTTATCTCGACCCACAAGCCTTTTGTTATATTTTGTCTCCCCTGTCCAGCTGAGGGGGGAGTGATAGAACGGCTTCGGTGGGCACCTGGCCTCCAGCCAGGGTCAACCCACCACACAAGGCTTGATTTCCTATGGTTTTATGTCACATGTCCCTTATTATTCCTCATTTGAACCACCCAACCCAGAAATATTTATTGTGACCCTCCCTCTACAAAATTCCACTGTCTTCTCAATATCCACCTTTTGCTTCCATAGTAACTCAGGGTCTAACCTTATTTCCTAAATATTTCCCACAATGTCCTCAGCTTTCCCTCAGGTTTCCAGAGCCCTACCTTCATGACTCCTACTTTCTTTAACTACCATCTAGGCAAGAATGATAATATGCACAGAGGTTACAGCAATGTCTCTCACTCCCAGAATACATTGTTTTCTTTTACTGTTGTCCTTCATGAAAAAGAAAACACTGAAAGAATACATAGAGATTTTTGCTATCTTCAGTTTATTGAGAATAATCATAAAACTTGTTACAAGTGCTTTCTTCCTTCTCTCTTTTTCTACAGTAATATGTCATCTTTCAAGCTAGACAGTATATTCTTTGAAGAAATGACAATATCTGACTTATATGGCTCCCATTCTGATTTGAGACTTACTTAAGTAAACAATCTAGTAAAAAAGAAATGTAATACTAATTCCAACTTCAGCTATATTATACCTACTCTACACATAGGGTCATGAAAACAACTCAAACATACACACCACATATAAAGGGATTATTTAAGAATGTTTCAAATTAAGGGAGGAACATCTTCATTGTTTTCAAAATCAACATAACTCTTCTTAGTCTCTGTAATCTTCTCTGGTTGTAGCCTGATAGGTCCTTGTCCAATTCGTTCCTTTTCTTGGATTATCTTTGTCACATCAGGGAATGAATATTTACTAGGATCCACTTCTAATTTCTCAGCTTGTCCGCTCCTGAAACAAGAGGGAAACAAATGGAAAAAACTTAATTTTGATGTCAAATATAACAGAACTATTTTGGGTGCCTGTTTATAAATCTGTTGACTTCAGTGTGAGAGTTGTTACTGAGTCCAATTAAACCAGGATTAAGAGTTTTTGTACTTGAAAATTGATCATTATAAAAAACCTCATGTAAATCTTTAAGATTTTGTACAAAAGAATCCTTAGCCTACAAACATCAAAAGTTAATTTTTTGACATCTATAATTTGCTTTATATCAGAACATGGTGATTGCTGATATCACATTACAAGTGGTTGGCTTTTGATGTAAGACAGCAGGGGTTTAATGTAATTGGTTTTTAGGGGTTTTTTTTTCTGTTATTTTTTAACACAGTTCCTTCACACTAGCTATTAATTTCTATGTGACAGATTCATCTCTGGAAAACAGAAATACTTTTATTTAGAGAGAAAATGTAATTGTATGAAATTATTTGCCTTTATGAGCCAATTCTTATGTTTTGGCAATATGAATCCTCACTATGTTTGTATTATGAAAAAAATTTTAAATGAAAATATAAGAAAGGTCAGAGTTATAGCAGAATTTCCAGATTCTATTGCTATTAAGGATATTCTTTTAGATCACAGTTAGAAATGTGTACAGGCCACTCATTAAGGCAACTAATGCACATCACATTATGATCAAAGATTTGAAATATTCTTATACTTCCTGTCTTGCAGCATTTAAAGCCACTGTTCTTTTCTAATAGAGGAGCTCAACAATTAAATGGAAAAAATCCACCCTGTTTTCAAGTAATTTGTAACTGTTTACATGAAAAATGGCAAAATCGAAATTTTATTGTACAATGATGTTCTAATTTCTGCAAATTCCAACACAATTTATACATCTTTATACTAATTTTCATTTTATACTGATTGCTACCTTGGGTCAAAGTTCCAAGGTCAGCATTACAAAAGACAGTGTGTCACTCTTCAAAGATGTGAGAAAACTACATGTTTACCCAGGAGATCAGAAAGGCTCATTAGAACTAGAACAAACAAAAAAGTAGCAAAGACACTGCATGAAAGAATGAATTTCTTTGATGACAACATGGGTAAGGAAAATATGTAAAGCAAGTATATTAAAAGATTTTTAACTGAAAATACAGCATCCTTAGTCGTTAAAATAAAAAGAGAGTTTTGCCAAGCAGCTTCCAAATTCTGCTAGTGCTTCTCCATCAAGGCTCCATGAGATCTGAGCAAACATCCCAGCCCAGATCTGTGTGCAGGAACTCTGTCCTAGTGAAGGAGAGATGCAGAGGTTTCCTCCTCTCATCCTATGCTATGCTGAGGAAAGCATGACTAACAGAAGAGGCAGTCATCAGCCTAGACACCTCTTTCAGCCTTATGCCACTAGATTTTTCTTGTGCTACGGGAATTTTGATGAGCAGAAAACAACCATAGAAGCACCCTGCTTTGATAATCTGGGTAACCTTTTCCAAAAAGTGGCACAAACAAAAACTACTCAGAGGAGAATTTTATGGGTAATGAAGACAGATATAAGAAAACTCTTATTTCTTTACCCTGAATGTTCTTCAATTTATAAGGCTAGATTTTTTCTTATCTACACAGTTTAATGAAATAAAGTGGATTCACTTTGTGGCAACATTCTAGAAAATGTTCATCCCCAAAAGGTAAGAGACATGAAAAGACATGAAATGTGTTGTAACCTGGAACCACTTTATCAGTAGCTGTTGGGGAGATCCCAAAGAGAGCACACCCTGTCCAGAATCTTAATCTAATTACTAATCACTAATCTGAAACACCTCAGAAAAAGCTAAAAAAGCATAAATATGAACATGAATTATCCTCAGCCTGTCCTTCTGTCACATGTTAGAAAAGTTTTCCTTGATCTGAAGTATTTTTATTAGTAGTGGTATTTTACATTTGTTCAACAGCTCTAAAATTGTACAAATTGCTTGTCATGAAAATACAATAAACTCTATGGAGTTTGAATAGCTTATTGCTTAGTAGTAGAATAAACTTCAATAAACCAGAAATTAACAGTGAGCGTCCTAAGTAACAATCCATATCAACAAGCTATGAAGGGATTATATGCATCAGTCATTCTCAAAATTTAATCAGCACACAGTATCTAGAAGTATCTATTAGCAACAGACAACAGGAAAGACCGAGAATCAAGCACAGGTGATTTTTTTTCAGAAAGGAAGTGGATTTTTACGTACTTATATGCACATGATCAAATATTCTATACTTGTTTAGTAAAGCTTCATAGTGTTATCTCAGGTGCCATGATACAAGTATTCGGCTGATGACAAGACTTAGTTATGATGAAGTTGTTGCAGCTACAACACATACATCTGCTGAGAATCTGCTCCTCTCACCGTGTAATCTATGCGAAAAAAAGGCTGCATATTGATGATGTCAAAACTAACCACCTGAAAATTTTTGGAAGAAAGAATGAGTTTTAGGTCATCCAAACATTTTTCCCATGTAATTCCACCCAGCAGAATAAAAATAATCTTGTTGCTTAAACTCTTCCATAAGCAATGGTAAGACAACAGTGATGAAAACAATAATACTTCTTGCAGGACCAGCTACAGCACATGTCTGGAGATCTCAGTGTTTGCAAATGATTTCAATTTCAGGTTTAAAAAAAAATGAAGTTCACAGTTTCTGGCACTGCTACCTGCTGCTGAGTGTTCTCTACTCAAGAGAAAATTATGGTCTAAACATTAGAGCACCATACAAAAATAAATAATACTGAATTAAATCCTTTCTTTTTTCCTGGCATTTTTTTCCCTTCGAAAAGCAATTTCTATCTCCACATAGTTCAACAATGATTTTAAAAAAGAAAATGAAAAAACTCCACAATAAAGAAGGTCAGTCCTTACATTTTGCGTAACTATAGCAGCCTGCTGAACAATCTGGTGTGTGACAGAGCACATATCTGATAATTTGATATTTTTTGATAATTTACACTTTAGTTCACACAGTTCTTAATCCCCATATTTGATATTTTAATGATTTGACAGTTACATTTCCCTGTTTCAACTTCTGAATTTCAGTAAAATTTAAATTGCTAAAGAGTTCTCATATGTTTGATCCAGAATATACGTGGTTTGACATTTGATTGAAAGTTTGCTTTCTGGCATCAGGATTTCCAAAGATATTTACAAGTCACAACCAACAGCTTTGGAGAGGCACTTTTTCCAGTCTTCTAACATTGTGAATGAAACAGCACAAAAGTCATTATCATCTTAGAAAAAGTACTAATAAATCCTTTTCTTGAATAAGAAAATAAAGTGATTCCAGTACATGGAATTGTATCTTATTTGAGAGCTTTAAGAAAGACAAATCTTTATTTATGTATGTTAAAAACCATTGGTGAATGTGTGACAATTGCCATACTCTGGTCTCAAACTTTGAAAATACAGGCTTTGAAAAATCTACTAGGTAATCAAGCAAATAATCATGGTCTTATACATACTTGGAATATTAATACTTCTTTCATTGCATAAGAGGCCTTTCAAATCTCCCTACATAGGTGTAATCTGAAATGAAGCTATGACTGGATCAGTGGATTGTTGGGAAGGTATGAATACACAATGACTGATAGAATCAAATTCACTTTTCAGAGACTAAACTACAATCAAGAAGAACTAACAAATCACTGGTAAAAAGTTCCGATAAATAAAAGGTTTATGATATCTAGGTCATTCTGTTCTAAAAGACAAATACATCTCACAAATAGGATTCACCAGACTGAGAACGTATATAATACTAACATCCAAGTTTCTAAAAGTTAGACAGAAAATCACAGTCATTGTGACATTTTTAACTTCATTGTTCCCTTACCTTCTTTTGCACAATCACTTCAAGATACTAAATTTCAAACTGACCTTGTCTGTTAGCAAGAAATATGCTCCAATACCTGCAATATGCAAATTGACCCTGATTTTACAGGTCTGGCTATAACACCATCTTATTTTCACTCCTCGATTAGCCCAGAAAAATAAAAATCACTGTTAAATTTGTCAGTCAAAGTTGAGTCCCTAATGTTTAAACATTAGGGAAGCTTACACTGAAAACACACTTTTTTCTAACAGGGTGTTAAGACTTTGTTTACAAAGTTATGGAATGTTACAAAGAGACTTTAAAGTACATCTCTGCCCTCAGCCTTTTGTCGTTGTAACATATGGACAACTGGAGATTACTTTAGATTGTAGTGATCAAGAGTTAACTGAACAGTATTCTTGAGAATGCCTTTCTCCAGAAGGGCATGTTTCTGAAGTCTCCTCGCCCTTATTACAGTTATGGATTACCAGATGCCTGTGTGTGTAAATTAATTTTCAAATCACTTCTGAGGCACCCCACCTTTTGTTCTCATTAGTCAAATGATAGAGATGTATACCCTTTATTTTGATTAGCTCCAGTTCTCCATGAGAATGCAAATGAATCTATACTTTAAGATTAACTTGAGTAAAAAGCCTTTTTAATATGTTGCTTAGTCATACCTGACTCCAATTTCTGGTTAAGAACTTGATTGAATTACAATTCCTATGATTCCTCCTTTCTCAGACAATGTAACTTGCACTGTAAAAATTCTCAGTGTCTTCATGAGAGCTAACAAACTATGCAGCCTGAGAATATTATTTCTGCAAATCTATTCAACTCTTAAGATTTACGATCTACCCCCAGGTATTTATAGAAGGCAAATATTACATCTCGATAGAATTGATAACTGATTTGCCATTTGTGATCTTTCCACACATATATTCATCTCTCATGCAGGCCACATTTTGGATGCACTTAGCTTTCTTCAATTTAAAATATTCATGCTTGGTTTAGACAGAGAAGCAAATTCGGGTTTTGAAAGATCACATAAATCCCCTTGCAGTTCTCTCAGGTTAGTTTGCCTACAGCTCCATTCAATTTCTGACCTTATCTTACCTCCCATTCCCAGTCTTGAGGAAATTACTCATTTTGTTCTACTGTATTTCTCCTCGCAACATGAAGTCCTCTCCTTTCCAACTTGTCACACCTCTATACCTCTGTGTGCAAACTGCAGAAATGTAAGACTGGGAGAGATTCTCAGCTATTAAGTCTGTGGAAAGGGAGTATTCCCACACTTGACAAGGATTCTTTCAAGGATACAAATTAGGACTCCTCACTCCCAAAGACAGATTTTTACCCTTACATCTATAAATTTTTCCCACAAATTTGTTCTTTGCATCTTCTCCAGCAAAATGTACCAAGCTAAATCAGGGTCATCCAGTAAATCAGAACTTCGCACTATGTCTCATCTTCAGCAACGCTATTACATCTCAAATGAGACAACTGTAGAGAGTTTTTGAAATAATCAGTCTTTTATTCTTTGCTTGTTAATAAATGGAAAAAAGCTCAACTGAAAATAAAAAGTTCTCCAAGGAAAGTAAATTAATGGTTGTTCATCACTGTGAAACTGTAGACTACAAAGGAAGTTCTGTTAATAAGTCTTATGATGACATATTTGCTAGAAAAAGGTTGGAATTAAAATCCAATACAGTGATTAAAAACATCCAGGCTTTCTTGGCCTCAAGTTCAACATAACTTGCAGGCAATTTTATATATTTGATGTCTCTCCCAAGTAGTGAAATTTGGCTGAAAATGGACAGCCTGTTCAAAAGCACTTAATGGGTTTACCAGCAGACAGTGGTGGACATTCCAGCAGCATGTTTTTCTTTTGTTTTCCCCTTAAGAACCCAGATTAAGAAACCAAACCAAACCAAACAAAAAAAAAACCCCAAAACCAACCAAAAACAAAAACAAAAACACCACACCCCCCCAAAGCCAGAATTACATACTGCCACTAAGAACTGATTCCAGTAGAATGTAAGTCAGATTTCTAACCTAACGCATTACACAGTATTTTCTATAGTACCTGCTGGCTTAGTCAGCCAGTGCAATCTTACTTAGCTAAGAGAAAGACACTTAGAGCAGTCAGATTTGCAATGCTTGAACTGCTCAGATTGAAATCAGCTCTACCTTACATTCCTTATTTCATTATAAAAGATGTGTATAGACCAGAACTTTCTGATTTGTTTTTAATTCTGCTTTGTGAAGTACTCTAGAAATTGCTGCTCCATTTCTTTGCCTCTTCAAATTAATCCATTCTCTGGCTGTATTTCTCAACCTCTCTATATAAAGATCTACAGTAAAAAAAAAAAAAACAAACAAGAAAAAGGTATCTCACATATATTCCTATGTATCTTTCTTTACTGGAGGAATTCAAGTGTGTGTATATTTACATTTAGAGACATTTTGAGTTTTATTTCATTTTTTTCTTTTCCAACATGTTAAAGGAAGAACAGTCTAAAGCTAAGGGTATGAGACAAGGATTATTGACTTTATGTAACTGTTACTTTTAAAGTTTCCAGTATGATTTCAGAAAAGTTTGTTCCTACCTACATCTGAATTTCACCTATGCAACTGTGTTGAACTCAACTTCTGTACCTCACAGATGAATTGTGAGGCCAGTTACAGTAAAGAATGGCATATTCAGCTACTACATTAACAGAGGCTTTATAAGTATAATAAATCAATCTGTCATGTTCCTCCCATAGAAACTTGTCTCTTTGAAGGTTTGAAGTAGTTTTGTATACAGTTATAGAAGAAATCTCTCTTACATGGCAGAAGTAATGATAGTATCATCATGTAAGCTAGCTAACAAGAGTTAAAGAGACTTAAAGCACTACAATATAGCTTAGCAGATTATATGTCTGACAGCATTTAGCTAAGACATCTGTAGCTGTCAAGTGTAATCACTGTAATGAATGTTCTTCTGTAATCTAAGAGACAACTATTCAGCAAATTTTTAACATCTGGCTAGTCAGCAACTTTTCAACTAAAGAGGTCAGAACTTACTATTTTTAGTAAGAACTGTAATTCAAAAGACTTTTTTCCTACTTCTGCTTTTGTGATACATATTCTTGTAATATTTTAACAGTAAAATTTGTATTTTTCCTTCAAAATCTGCAGTAAGCATATTCATAATTACTTAAGACTGCACTGAAATCAGACACAAATTCTCAGGAGTTTCGCTATGCAATGGAGTATCTTTAGTTCATCAACTAGCAGGAAAGGGAACCATTTCACATTGCCACTTTGATTACTTCCATGTTCCTATTATTACTTTTATTTAAACCTTTACTGCGTAGCCAAAACTAAAGGCACAGAGAGGGTTCTGAGGAAATATATATTCCTAATCCACAAGTTGCCAACTCTTTTGCTGTTTGGCAGAATCCATTTGGAAGAGAGATAATGTCAGTTATCTAACTAAGGAAGATCTAGTTTTCTCCTGGAAAAAAGCTAAGACCTTTTTTTTAACTGATTCCTTTTAATGTATCTAAAGCTTTAGCTGTACTTCTGGGGGAAAAAAAAAACCAACATTCCTTTTGCAAAGTGGAATCATAGAATAGAATTATAGAATAGTTTGGGTTGGAAGGGACCTTTAAAGGTCATCTAGTCCCACCCCCCCTGCAATAAGCAGGGACATCTTCAACTAGATCAGGTTGCTCAGAGCCCCGTCCAACCTGACCTTTAGTATTTCCAGGGATGGGGTATTTACCAGCTCTCTGGGCAGCCCGTTCCTGTGTTTTACCACCCTCACAGTGAAGAACTTCTTCCTTACATCTAATCTAAATCTACCATCTTTCAGTTTAAAGCCATTACCCCTCGTCCTATTGCTACACTCCCTGCTAAAGAGTCCCTCTCCATCTTTCCTGTAGGCCCCCTTTAAGTGCTGGAAGGCCGCTATAATGTCTCCCTGGACCCTCCTCTTCTCCAGGCTGAACAACCCCAACTCTCTCAACCTGTCTTCATAGGAGAGGTGTTCTATCACTCTGACCATTTTTGTGGCCCTCCTCTGGACCCACTCCAACAGGTCCATGTCTTTCCTGTGCCAAGGACCCCAGAGGTGGATGCAGTACTGCAGGCGGAGTCTCACCAAAGTGGAGCAGGGAGGAAGAATCACCTCCCTCGACCTGCTGGCCATGTTTCTTTTGATGCAGCCCATGACAGAGTTGGCCTTCTGGGCTGCGAGAGCACATTGCTGGCTCATGTCCAGCTTTTCATCCACCAGTACCCCCAAGTCCTTCTCCACAGGGCTGCTCTCTATCCCTTCATCCCCCGGCCTGTATTGATACTGGGGGTTGCCCCGACCCAGGTGCAGGACCTTGCACTTGGCCTTGTTGAACCTCAGGAGGTTCATGTGGGCCTACTTCTCGAGCTCATCCAGGTCCCTCTGGATGGCATCCCATCCCTCAGGTGTGTCAACTGCACCACTCAGCTTGGTGTCACCTGCAAACTTGCTGAGGGTGCAGTCAATCATGCTGTCTACGTCATTTGATGAAGATATTAAATAGTACTGGTCCCAGTACAGACCCCTCTCATCTGGGGAGGGACACCCCATCTCATGGTGAGGGACACCACTCATCACCGATCTCCATCTGGACATTGAGCCATTGACCACTACCCTCTGGATGTGACCATCCAGCCAATTCCTCATCCACCAAAGAGTTCACCCATCAAATCCATACCTCTCCAATTTAGAGAGAAGGATGTTGTGGGGGACCGTGTCAAAGGCCTTACAGAAGTCCAGATAGATGACATCTGTAGCTCTTCCCTTGTCCACTGATGTAGTCACTCCATCATAGAAGGCCACTAGGTTGGTCAGGCAGGCCTTGCCCTTGGTGAAGCCATGCTGGCTGTCTTGAATCACCTCCCTGTCCTCCATGTGCCTTGGCACAGCTTCTAGGAGGATCTGTTCCATGATCTTCCCAGGCACAGAGGTGAGGGTGACAGGTCGGTAGTTCCCAGGGTCTTCCTTTCTACCCTTTTTAAACATGGGTGCAGTGTTTCCCTTTTTCCAGTCACCAGGGACTTCACCTGACTACCATGACTTTTCAAATGTCATGGAGAGTAAGTATCTACCATTTGGCTTGGAACTTTTAAAAATATTTTAAACTCAGTAATCAAGATGATGCACTGTTGTAATCACTGCTGCCTAAAGAAAGGGTGCAGTGCTTGTGGCTCATTAGGAATCTCAACAAATTCTTGCAGTCACCCTATTATCTTCTCATCATGCAGGTCATTCAGAAAAGAAGTCATGACTGATCTTTATTAAAAATAAGAAATAAAAAGCAAAATTAATGACAACTGAATCTTGCAGACCCATTTTGCCAGTGTCCTAAATATTGAGACCAAGAAGAATACTCATGATCCATAATGCTGTTTTTCACTAACTGCTTAGCCTTTCTATCACCATTCAGCACAATGAAATCAAACAAGGAAACAAATGCAATACTTCAAATATAAACAGATAAACAGCTTAACAAACTTTCTTGTTACTATCTCTTATTCTGGTGTGAATACCATTGCCTATAGCAAGAGGAAAAGGAAAGATTAAAAGATATATCATAGTATTTGTATTTAGGCCAAGTGTCCATCAACCCTAGTGTCTATCTACAGCAATGGCTAGTAACACTTGCTAAGAGTAAAAGCAAAAAATAGTGCATCACTGATATTTGCTTGCTTCTGGCAGTCATTAACTGCAAGATTTCAAGAGCTGTAGTTTACATCACATTTAACAGGATGGATCTATATTATAAAGCCTTGCAGAATTGCTTTTTTAACCTATTTATTAGTGCAGTAGCTCAACCCGTATACCAGTGAGCAAATACATTCATGAGAGAGATTCAAAATCATTGCTTTCTAAATGGTTACATAGCAAGGACTTCTGCAGAGGTGATTCTCAGTAGGTGATTTAGTTTTAGTATATACCAGTTTAATAGTCTGAATGAGCTGATCTAGCAAAACTGATCGGCAGAAATAAGTGCTTTTTTGGCTCTGCTATTGGAGCGGATCACTTTATAAACAGCACCAGACAGGCTATTAGTCTAAAGCTTTTAGACATAGTTTTACTCCATACAAATCAATATGTTCATACTCTCACCAATAACATAATAAGAAGCATATATTCTGGCATGTGAATAACACATGGACAAAAAATAAAACTAATGCAGAAGAAAAAAAGGAATTACCTTGCATTTTTTTCCAGTGTATTGCAGTCAGAATGTTTAATTGAAGTTGATACTTTTTGCTTAGCCAGGATTATTTCTTTAGCCTAAAATAAAAATAGACAGAAAAATAATTCTCATAAAAGTTGATATTTATGCTCACATGCATTTAAATAATCTCTCAAAAATAGAAAAATTAAGAGGGTGTGAATAAACTTTCTCTTGTAACATTTACTCTTTCTTTTAGATTTTAACACTCTTCACTCAGCATGAAACACATGCATAAGGGAATGTAACCAAATGGTCTGAATGGAATTATTTTCAAATATATGTATGTGTGTATATATATGAAAAATATTTAAATATATACATCTATCTGTATTTAAATATATGCTGTCTTGTTTAGTACCATGTTAATAATGCACATTACTGATTTTCTCCATTGCTAACTGTGGCGGTGTGCCCCCCTACCCCATCTCCCCTGCTTAAGCCATACCCAACAGTGGGGGTTTTGATAGCTGCATCCAGCTTACTTTGGACTTTGGGGGATGGATGGCAACATGGTAGCCAAGGGCTCTCTGGAACTGTGAGTCAGGCATCTTGCTAGTGTGCAAATAAATAGTGGACAGGCCAGGGCCCGTTGAGCTCTCCTGCATGGCAGTGGGCTGCACGCCAGGATCTCGCCTTCAGAAGAGACACCTCTCAAGGTCATTCCTCAAGGTTCAGAGATTCCTTGCCACAACAGATTCTTGGTAAGTGATTAATAGCATGCTAAACTTTGAAATCTTAGCTAAGTGATATAAAGGATTGATTGCACATATATAATCCTTTAGCCATAAACCATTGACCAAGTCTGGGACTAGGATTGGATCCAGCCACACATAGATTCCTGAGAAGGAGTTTAGAAAGAAAGGGGGTCATTTCTGAACCTCATGACTCTAATGGGATGGTCTCCTTCACAATTTGTCTGACCCTGTTCTCTATGCAGCAAATAATAATCAAGTGTACTTTGTCATTGAATCTTGTTAAACCACTTGTCCTGGTTTTGGCTGGAATAGAGTTAATTTTCTTTCTAGTAGCTGGTATAGTGTTATGTTTTGGATTTAGTATGAGAAGAATGTTGATAACACACTGACCTTTTCAGTTGTTGCTAAGTAATGATTAGTCTAAAGTCAAGGATTTTTCAGCTTCTCATGCCCAGCCAGCAAGAAGGTTGGAGGGGCACAAGAAGTTGGAAGGGGACACAGCCAGGACAGCTGACCCAAACTGGCCAAAGGGGTATTCCATACCATGTGACGTCATGCCTAATATATAAACTGGGGGGAGTGGGGGCGGGGGGATCGCTGCTTGGGGACTAACTGGGCGTCGATCGGCGGGTGGTGAGCAATTGCATTGTGCATCACTTGTTCTGTATATTCCAGTCCTTTTATTATTATTGTAATTTTATTATTGTTATTATTATCGCTATTAGTTTCTTCCTTTCTGTTCTATTAAACTGTTCTTGTCTCATCCCATGAGTTTTACCTTTTTCCTTCCGATTCTCTCCGTCATCCCACTGGGTGGGGGGGAGTGAGTGAGCGGCTGCGTGGTGCTTAGTTGCTGACTGGGGTTAAACCACGACACCACTGTCACATTTACCACTGAACTTTGTTAAGTCACTGTTTTACACCAATAAAATATATTGTTGCTTCTCTTTTGCAAGTGAAGTGCATGACTCCATCTGCAACATTAACTAACTGGTTTGTGATGTGCCTCTCACTTGCATTCCAGTTCTGGTGTCTATGTGCTAGTTCAGACATTTTTATTAAAGAATCTGCTGCAGTCTGGGCTTCTCACTGTTTATAAAAGGGAGACGTGAGCACAAACTCCCTCAGCTCCTTTGCTAAAACAGAATCTCAACTTTAAAGCCCAAGTGAATTCCCCTTCCCAAAGAAAGCATGTCCATCACTGCTTTTGGAAGATGTGTTATTGGCAAAAGGGTATCTCATTGCAAAAAATTATCTCTTTCCCTTCTTAACAACATCATGGGAGAGGAACCCCTTAAGCATTTGAAAGGAAGGAGGAGAACAGGAACTATACCAAATAGTTCATTTTATTGACTATTTCTTAGTGTAATTGATTTGAAGGTAGTCTGTTCCAGAAGCCCAGTGAATTTAAAGTCTCCATTCTAAAATCTACCAGAAATAAGAAAGAGCCTGTAGTTTCTGTCATTTGTTTCTGAAATTCATTGTGAAGAAGCTGATTGCCTCTGATTCTGTATATACTCTGGTGAAGGAAAGTCCATTTCTTTGGACCTTGCCTCTCTTCTCAGAAGGCCCTCTAGTGTTCCGTTCTTTTAACAATAATTCATTTCTTTGATCTCCTTGAGACTAATGTTCCTTACTTTGCCCTCAGAGTACATCATCAAGGATGGTAGAGAAATTTGCTGATTCTGCAATCAACATAAAAAGGCTTCCTTGACAAGAAGTGATCCTGGAACTTAGGGAAGGGCTAGGATATGCCTACTAGAACATCTATTATCAATTATCAAATATCATTTGACATAAAAGCTCTTCTGCTCAAAAGATGTTCTCCTACCTCTGTTCAAGAAAAAAGTTTCAGTGATACTCTCTAATTTTTCTTCTTTTTGAAACACAACTTCATATACAAGAATGGTATGTGAGCTTCACCAAGCCAGTGGCTGACTGTCCCATCTCTTAGTGACGGTAATCAAGTGACGGTAACTGTTCTGGAAACAGAACTGCCACAGCTTCAACTGTGGCCAAAAATAAGACTTTGGGTTCAGCAGAAAGATAACTGTATGAAATCTAAAGCTTGTGGTATACAGGAAGATGGACTAAATTAATATAATGAAGCTTTCTGAAAATTACTTTATGAAACTATTGCTAATATGTGCATTAAACGGAAAACAGAAAGGAGATCCCTTTTAAGATCATTATCAGAGAATTCTAGAAATGGATGTGTTAAATAGCATCTGAAAGAAAGACATTTGACAAAACAGAAGGAATATGTGAAAAATATATTTTTAAGCTGAGTAATCTTTCCAGTCCACATTTTTTTCCTGCAGTGGCTTTTTTTCTTCTACAACAGGAATTCCACTAAGTAACAGAGTTTCCCTGAAACACATTTATTCTGAAGGATGAATACATTTCTAGGGTTCCACAGCATATGTCTCCACATGCCTTTGATGGTAATGAAATATTACTGCATTTACCATACCTAGATAAGTGAGAATTATAATGAAATTCTATCAAATAACTTTTACACTGACATGCATAATATATACTACTCCTATTTTTAAATTAATTAAGGAATCTAACTCTCATTGATCTTTAAATTTCTAAATGCTTTTGAAGGCCCAGGCAATAAAAAGCTGTCAGAATTCATTTGTGACTGCTTATATAATAAAGAATTAATCAGAAAGTCCGAATTTTTCTGATTCACTAAAATAAGGAAAGTGAAGTTTTGAAACATGACACAATGTTTCAGAACCCTAAATAAAAACTGCTTGCTAATAACACTGTTTTTTGATGCTTTTTCTCAGACAGTTAAAATGCTACTGGTGTAATCTACTGATGACATTTTACAAAATCACTGATTTAATATGCCAATTTTGGTCAAAGTCTATTAAAGAAACTCTCAGGTTTTAATTTTCCTGCATCATCTGCAAAGATGACACTGCCAGAGCATAGAGGTTCAAAGTTTGAAAAGCTTCATGTCACAGATATTTTTCGCAGAAAATAAAGCATATACAATGTAGTCACTATCAACTCCTAAGTCATGCAAAATCTCTGTACAGATGATTATTACGGTATAAACACTGCACTTTAAAAGTGTCACTATATCATTTTACTGAATGTTGTGTCCTTCAGTTTGTTTTGATGACCTTCCAAAAAATGTTGGTAGACACTGCCTTAGAAAGAGACCCATTCTGCAGTGATTTGCTGTGCAGTAAATAGTACATTTAAGAAAAATGTACTTCCAGAAAAGAAGGTGAAAATCATTTGCTTTCTTTATGTGGAATTTACTATCTCCAACATCTGTGGTATGGCAAGGTCATCGGAGAGGCAAGGAAAGAGGTTTTGTTTTTCATTTTAAAGGCTAAGGAACTATGAACAGGCTGGAAGATGAATGGTGAAAGGTTTAGTAACCTGATCAGAAATTCACTAAAGCAAGTGAAAAACACTTGCTGAATTCAGTTACCTTTCTGTTCTGTAACCGAGAAGAGAGAGATCTTTTGGGGATAGTATTGCAAGAAGCATATTATAGGAGACTATTTTTAGGTTAATAGCATTTTTAACATTTCAGTTACGTAAGGAATGTGCTAGGCCATTTATCTAGTTGCAAATAATTTTATTTTGATAATAATTGTTTATCAGGAACAAAAAGGTTAAATATAGTGCAATATAGTCATTAGGCTTGTCTTATCACTGATACAGCCTGAAAGAAGTTGCATGAACACTGTTCTTCCTATTATCTTACTAAAAGGAATTCATATTAAGTTGATGATCTCAAATTAGTATTCTCAAACATTGTTGATAACCTCAGCCATAATGTTCTAGAAGAAAAATATCTATTGGCCTTCCAGTTGTTGCTAATCTTTATTCATTATACTTTGCTTCCTAGATTATATCCTATTAATACAAATAAAATGTGTATGGATATAGAACATCTGAAAAGGATATGTATCCCAAAAATATAACTTGTGCACTCTAATTTAGTCCTGGGGGAAGAGAACAGATTCTGTGACTGTAATATAGAAAAAAGAACAATAGGTTAGTATCCGCTACATGCAATTGCTGTAAGTAGCACAAATCCATCTTTCATCAGCAAATCCATGAAGTTCAGAGGATCACAGACTCACAGAATGGCTGAGGTTAGAAGGGACCTTTGGAGGTCATCTGGTCCAATCCCCCTGCTCAAGCAGGGCCGGCCACCTAGACCTGGCTGCCCAGGACCATGTCCAGATGGCTTTGGAATATCTCCAGGGATGGAGACTCCACAACCTTCCTGGGCAACTTGTGCCAGTGCTCAGTCACCCTCACAGTAAAAAAGCGTTTCCTGATGTTCAGCTGGAACCTCCTGTGTTTGAGTTTGTGCCCACTGCCTCTGGTGCTGTCACTGGGCAGCATGGAGAAGAGCCGGGCTCTGCCCTCTTTGCACCCTCCCTTCAGGTATTTATATGTATTGATAAGATCCCCTCGAGCTTTCTCTTCTCTAGGCTGAACAGTCCCAGCTCTTTCAGCCTTTCCTCATAGGAGAGATGCTCCAGTCCCTTCATCATCTTCATGGCCCTTTGCTGGACTCTCCAGTATGTCCACATCTCTCTTGTACTGGGGAGCCCAGCACTGGACACAGTACTCCAAGTGTGTCTCACCAGTGCTGAATAGAGGAGAAGGATTTACCTCCCTCAACCTGCTGGCAACACTCCTAGTGCAGCCCAGGATACAGTTAGCTTCCTCTGGCAGAAGAGGACATTGCTGGCTCATGTTCCACTTGCTGTCCACCAAGAATCCCGTGTCCTTTTCTGCAAAGCTGCTTTGCAGGATCCAAGTTTTTGGATCCACTGACAACAAAGATACTAGAACATGCAGCCCTCCGTTCATGCATATCTTTGTGTGTCCCAGCTACACAAGTAGTTTTTAACCAAAACAAGGCAAAGCTCAGAACATCAACTCAGTTATTCCATAGAGCTTCTCTCTCCTCAGGTGTCACAAATATCTGTGAAACATGACTTTCTGAGGTGAAGCAGGCTCCAGCCACTCAGGCTAGGTAAAATATATAGGTGTAGCTAAAATATCAACTTAGGTGAAATGTAGCTGAAATATAAAGTTAATAATGGAACAAAGGCAGTTCTCAATCACAGTATAAAGAGATAATATTCATTTTGCTGATTTAGGTATGACTGTCTAGGCAGGCAGCAGAGTTGAATATATCCAGAGAGTCTTTGAAATACTTACATTTTTTAAAGCACTGATCAGCCACAAAGAGACTAGCAAGACATATGAGTAATAAAAGCAGGTTATGGCACAGAAAACTGATGGTACTTAAAATATCCAAAATACAAGTAAATAGTAAACAAAACTGTTCAGAAACATTTGAAAATTACATTATCCAAAATGGCAAATGTCAAAGCCTCCGTTTCAAAGAAATAAATTTAGGAAAGCATGAATTCTCATATGAGTGAATTTTGAACATTAACAAAATATGGATCTTAACCAAATGAGTACAATTTTCAGCATTCTTCAAGCTCATGGTTAAACTGCATGCTTGATGCTAGAGTGACAGTTTGTGATTTAATGAGAGGCTGTCCATATAGGGAAAGACAGATGGTATGGGACTGGAGTGTAGAAGAAAACATAGAAGGTATAGAACCACAAGTGGAAAGAGCCAGAAGCTGAAAAATAACTTCTTAGTTACAACTACTAGTTGCATAGTCTTAGAATTAAATCAGATCACAAAGAGAAAGAAACGACCCCAAATAGCTGCTGAAGGTTCCTCCTTCAGAAGAAAATGCTGTAATTGATATATCATGGCTTATTCATATGTAGCACTATGTCCCACTGCTCCTACACAGCAAAGAAACTTACTAGAGGCCTGAAGGGTAAGGTTGGAGCACCAAGAATTTATTTTTTCCTATAACTATCCTTGGGCAGGGTTACCCTATTTCTGAAAGCCAAAAATATATGATGTAGTCCTAGAGGCCTTAAAAGCAGCCGAACCCTCCAAAGGCATAATGGCAGAAGAGCAAGATGTTGAAGTTGATTAACCTCTCCCACAGCTCCCAGAACCCCACCATATAATCCCTTCTCATCTCCAGAACGCTACTTTCCTAAAACTTCCAGCTCCCTGTCTGCTCCATCTCTGCTCTTCCTGCAGGTCCAAGGACTCAGTCTTGCACCAGAGGACATCAAGTCCCACCTTAAATGCCTTCCTATTTCTGCCACTGTCCCACCTGTTATGCCCCAAACCTGAAGATATCTCTGCCACTCAGATTCTCTCTGCCCCTTGTCTTCTATTCTGGTTTCATGGTTTAACCCCAGCCAGCAACTAAGCACCACGCAGCCGCTCACTCACTCCTCCCACGTCGGGATGGGGGAGAGAATCAGAAGGGTAAAAGTGAGAAAACTCATGGGTTGAAATAAAGACAGTTTAATAGGTAAAGCAAAAGCCATGCACACAAGCAAAGCAAAACAAGGCATTCATTCACCACTTCCCATGGGCAGGCAGGTGTTCAGCCATCTCCAAGAAAGCAGGGCTCCATCACGCATAATGGTTACATGGGAAGACAAACGCTATAACTTCGAATGTCCCCCCTTCCTTCTTCTTCCTCCAGCTTTATATACTGAGCATGACGTCATATGGTCTGGAATACCCCTTTGGTCAGTTGGGGTCAGCTGTCCCAGCTCTGTCCCCTCCCAACTTCTTGTCCATCCCCAGCCTACTCGCTGGTGGGGTGGGGTGAGAAGCAGAAAAGGCCTTGGCTCTGTGTAAGCACTGCTCAGCAGTAACAAAAACATCCCTGTATTATCAACACTGTTTTCAGCACAAATCCAAACCATTGTCCCATACCAGCTACTATGAAGAAAATTAACTCTATCCCAGCCAAAACCAGAACATCTGGTTCACACTGCTGCATCTTCCCTGTATTTAAGCTCTAATGCCCCCTAAGCTTCCACTGGCTGCTGGCTGGCCATCCTTTACCTCTCTCACTGCTTACTTCAGTAGGGCAAGTTGATCTCCATGTCTTCGACTGTTCCTCATTACTGGTCATTCCTTTACTGTTCTCTGATTTTTTGGCAGATGTGTGGGACTGGGTAGGAGATGTCCTGATTCCACCTTTGATTCTACCTCATCTACTCATTATGTCATCCCGCAAATCAAAATACCACTTACGTATCCAGCGTACAAGGTACATTTACTGAAACCGTAGGAAGACACACAGTGGAAAGGAAATAAAGTGGACATACCTATCAGTTTGCTCTCATTTACACTGCAAGAACTGGGCTGGGCAGGGAAGAGAGAATACAAAACCCACTTTAAGCCAATTTGCTTTTACTTGCCAGTAGAATTCTCATCTGCTCATCAGAGCACAGGGAAGATAGGAGAGCACAGAGTTAGGGGAATATGACTTCTACGCAGGCTTCTTTAAGTACTAGGGACTGCTGCGCAGCATTTTTCAGTTAAAACACCATGTTGCCACAACCCTCTTTCTCTGTGATTCCATATACTTTGTACAGCTGGCCAGTGGATCCTTTCCAGCCAAGGAGAGCATGAGGGGAAAATGAATTAAGGAACTCTTGTTCTGATCACCTGAGATGTGAGAGTAGTACATCATCCTTGTCCTTGAACCAAAATGTAATCTTCATACATATGTGTGCCACACAAATTTTGAAAAATTGATTTGTTTTTATTATTTCACAGGTGTAAAAAGAAAGTAGGTAAGTTGCTTATTTTCAGTTATTTAAAAAATCCATCTTCTTACACATTTTCACAATACTACATATTTTGCAGTCTCTTTTCATATATAAAAAGCTGGTTTTGTTGAAAATAAAGGAAATAAATACAAATAGTTCTATTAATACTGATTTTCATAATGTTCCTTTAAAGGGATCTGAAATCATAAGGTTTGGCTCGATGATTAAATTGTCTCTCTGGAATGTTCCTTCTTTGGAAAATATGGCCTGATGGCAAAGGCTAGACTGAATAACTTTAGCTAGCCAGATGTTACCTGTCAGAAACATTCCCAAAGTACTCACAACATTTAAGTATCTTTGTATGATGCTGCCTCAGATTATTTTACATACCTTTGGCATGGTGACAACTAAATGACCAGTTGTTTGTGATCTTTTAGCAGAGCTGCTGTCTGGTTTCACTTCCTCAGGTAGCACAAACTGAAATGGCTATGAGAAAATATGGGATTGAAGTATATCATGCTAAAATATCTCTTTTTTCTTTTTTTTTTGACCTGGACAGAACACATGCAGAAACATCACTATCAGATCCCTTGATCTTAAGCACAGTATAGGTCTAAATCCTCTCACTTTATATGTAATATTACTAATCCTAATAAATTATTAGCATGCTAAACAGCTTTTGCTTACAAGTATAGTCTTATGTATATTCCTGAATTGCTGTCATTCCTGAAGTGACATTTCTAAAGAAGGTTATAAAATGATGCTTGACTTATAGTAGCAATTAAATGAGAAAGATTATCTAGTCTATTTTAGACGTAAAGTAATTTTGATGTTTTGTTTATGCAGTTGGTACAGTAAAAAATAGGGATTTTGGTTTACTGTTTAAATACTTTGAATTTTTCAAAAAATTCATGATAAAATTAAAACCACTGAGAAGACAGAAAACTGGAATGACATTTTAAATGCCCTTTCAAAAGAATATACATACATTTGTTTCTCAGCTATAAATTCCAGATTGTGAAATTGCTAAATTCTAGCCTAGGGCAACTAGGAAGCTCTCTTCTTAAGTGAATTATGGTACACTGTGTGGGGGGAATAAGAAGAGAGAAGGAGAGAAAGAGAGTGAAATTTCATTTCAGGCTTTGCACATCTTAAGCTTAGGACTTCCACAGTTTATGTGCAGTCCAAAATAATGCAAGTATGAAAGAACATTTTCTTCTGCATAGGTGCACATGGTTGGTAACTCATGAAAGTCAGATCCAGAGTCCACGGGATAACTGTGGTAAGCATTAACTCACGATTTGAAATTAATGTAGTAAGAAAACACTAACCTTTCCTTTCACCAGTACTCGTATGTAAGTTGGCTGGACATCAACATCGAGCAGAGAAGTATCCAAATGTCTTCAGAATGAAATATAAATAAATGAATCAATCTACAATACAGTCCAGTAAATAAGCAGTGCAGACCATTTAGCTCTTTAATGAAGATTTCGCGGTTTATAAACAACAAACTTCAATTTCAGTTATTAAGATACATGAAATACCATTAGGATTTAATGTCTTTGGAAGAAAAACGTGATCTTCCTGTGTGTTCACAGAATGTCAATTAAAATAAAGTCTAAATTCTGTCAAGTCCACCACATCAGCTATTGTATAACTGCAAGAATTCAAAATCCTTGTGGAAAATAAAAAGGTCTTTCTTCTCTCAGTTTAGTGCTGTACATTAATATGAAAATTAGTCTATTTGTTGTTTAAAATTGTAAAAGTATTTTGCTACTTTTCTTTCTGAAGGCTTAACTATTAAATGTATAATAAGAGTTCCTTTTTTTGCACAGAATTTGCTGGGAAGAAATAAACAGAAATACTTTACATTCCCAGAAAACACAGTACTTCTAAATTTCAGTACTGTCAAACAAAATCTGTGACCTGTAAAAGCTCCACTTCAACATCTCCTCTTCATCATGTGACACACGCACTCATGTGAATGCACAAGTACGTATTCCTTATTTCTCTTCTTTTATAACGTTACTTCTCAGGTGAATTTTGCAAACTTTTCAGTCTGCCTTTCTTACACCTGACCACAGAATATTGCAATATATCCAAGATTTTATTGCACCGGAACAGATTTTCTGAGGCTCAAAAAAACCCTAATTCTTATAACTCAGAAACATGGAGCAGGCCTCTTCTGAGGGAAATTAATGAGCTTTAAGGGAAGAACACCTGGCATAAATAGTGTTTCTGTGCTATAAAACTAGTTCAAGCTTTACTCTAACAAGTTCCTATTATGGGTAGATAAGCTTGTGGGTTTCCAACCCCTTCTTGAAGTGCGGGCAAGGCCACTGTACTATTTAGTCGTATATACTATCAAATAGTTATCAGGATTCCGTGTCATATTTAGGCCTGGTTCAACCAAATTTCTTCCAGGCAATGACCTGGCACAGTTCAGGAAACAGCATGGGCCATGGACTCTTTCCAGTAAGCAAGGAAAGTAGGACAAGGCTACCCTACTCTGTCTTGGGGAGGAGAAGAATTTAACTAGGACATGAACTGTACTGGAGCACTTCTAGGCCCAGAGAATTGGCAAAAATCCCATTCCCTACAACCCTAATCTGCAAATTAAGAATGGAAAAGATTTTACGTGAGTACAAAAGGACAGGTGTGGAGGAAACCTGCCTAGGACTACAGAAAACATCAATTCCAGAAGGGACTATTAGACACAGTCCTCATTCAGGAGTAACAGAACAGTCCGAAGGGTCTTTGGTTTATTCAGCTTCATTTCTTTGGCAGAGGCTTCAAGACTGATTCCATTACCCTCTATGTTATTTGTTTTCCTCTTGAAAAGTCCCCATGACAGAGAGGAGTATAATTGAAACACTGTGTATTAGAACTTAAGAATGGCAAAAATTAAGAGAAAAAAAAATCTGACCTGTAAACAGCAAGATCCAAGATGATCTGGTTGTTTTCTTCATCATCTTTCAAAGAGAAATGAAGCCTAATAATAATGACAAGAAACACCTCCAGGATAAATACAATTGGAGTGAATAAACAAACATTACGGCATATTTCAAATTCAACTGCTAGCAATTTTAGATTAATACAAATACCATTTGGACAATATGTCACATGATCATTTTAGAAACAGTTGCAATTTTCCTCATGAACAGAAAAAAATACTGGCATTTGAACCAGTCATTCTTACATATATTTTCTGTTCTCCCCACCCAACCCACAAGAAAAAAAAAAAAGAAAAAGAAAAAAAATACTGCTGAAGGTCAGTTAAAATTAAGATCAGTCTGTTAATGCAGAAAGAGAGACATCTGCTGGTGAAATTCATCTGCTCTATTAACATCTTCATAGAAAAAACAGTTCATGAAAAGCATGAAAAGCCTGGAACTCGGTAATTCTAACCTTATCATATGTAAAAAAAAAAAAATTGCATCTTTGTTTATAGCAATTCATTTGCCTAGAGTATAAATATCTGCCTGTGCATTTTCAAAGTAAAACATGAGTTGCACAATATCCTTGATTCTACAAGCTTTATAATATTTGTTGAAAATGAGACTGTAGATTGTATTAGCTGCGTGTTTGTGATCTGCTGGGTCAGTTCTTAAAATTGTGAAAGAATCTTACCAGTTAAAAATTGAAAATAACATCTATTACTACAACTGTAAGGAGATCTATTCTAGACTTACAAGTTCGGCTCATATACTCAAACATTTCCCATGTATTAGAGAAAAAACAGAATAAACCCTACATATAAATGAGAAGATTTTTATAAATTAGTTATTAGTATAGAATGAGAGGGTTTTGCTTAATGTAATTTACCTGGAATATTTCAGTGACATTAAAATACTTAGATACTTTGGGTTCAGGTAACAGAAGTTCAAATATTAACAGCTTAGATGATACATTTTTTCAGCAATAAAAGTATTTGCCAGATATACTTTTACTCTTTGCTCTCCTGTATTCTGATACAGTCAATTTGCAAGAAAGCTTGTGGAGCTTTTAGCTTATCGGTATTTTTTAATGGAAAACTGCAAAGAATACAAACCAGCTTTGTTTCCCGTTCATGCTTTTTTCTCTTATTGCATCACAAATTTTGAGAATTCACTAAAACATGAGGGGTAAAAAGAGAAAAGAATTGTAAAATTTTCTAGGAGGAAGCTTAATCAGAATTGAGGAAGAGAAATAGTCTGTTTTCAGCTGCATGAAGCCATTCCTCTTCCTAACCTTCCAAAAGAACACCACAGAAGCTTGGACATTGCTATGGACATTAGACTTTTGCATTGGAGCAAAAACTTTGGAGAACACCATCTGTCTACTTGTATCTCTTTATTTGTGTCTCTCCAACACACTGCCAGATTGCACTGAAGAGCTGTGATATTCTTGTTGAAGCCATGACAAAAACTGCTCATTGATCTGGCTTTATGCGGGCACATCCACAGACTAAATTCTAATCTAAAAATCTTTGGTGACACAAACAGGACTGCTACTAACAGTGAACTCTAGGGGACTGTATTTTTTCTAAAAAGATAGCTAGAGCTTTATTCTAAATGTCTCTGCTTTTTAGAGGCATAATCAAATTCTATTAAAACAAGATTTGAACTATTTCAGACTTGTTTTTGAACTAGAAAATTATATAAAAAATTTTTCAGTCAACACATTTTTACAAAAAAGTACACCAATACAATGGTAAGTATCTTCTGGTATAGATGGAATAAACATGAGTTCTTCTGCCACTACCTTTAATTTTCCTATACCACTGAAAACTATGCGCTGATTCTATAATGTAGGTTTTCAAATTCCTTGAATTTGCGTGGATTTATAAATTTCCAAGATTTAGAAAGCATTCTTCATGCTAACAATAAGCATGTTCTTAGCCTTGATTTTGCAGCTAAATCAGTCTTAAGATCAGAAAAGTTGTTCAGAGGACAGCAGACAGGTAAGTGGCCCTTCATAGGCCACTTTTTGATCAGTCTCCAGTAGGAGGCTCTTTGGGGAGCCATTTATAAGGAAACAATGTTTACACATTCTGTCTCCTGTTTTCCCTTAGAAAAGGAAGGCTTGGCTCAAGTGAAACGAATGGTAACACATGGCTGATATCCCTGTAAACTCATTCCAAAACATTTGAACCAAGTGCCTTTGTCAATGACAAAATACAAGACACTTCCCTGTATCACCAGCCCCTGTTCCTAGAGACACTGTTCAGTGTCAAAGGACCTCATGCCGTAGAAGGTAATTACACATCCTTCCCAATTCTGCCAGTTTTACATCTGTCCTCAGAGGACAGAATGATTTTGTCCAGAAATAACTACTTTGATGTATTTTTCCACATTTGAAGTGGATACTCATACACATTTATCTTCAATAGTCAAACCAGTTAAACTTTTTCCACTATTAGCAAGATGGTCCAAGAAGGAGAGCCTTACCATAGAAGGAAAAAGTAAAAGTCTTATATCTTTTACAGAAAAACAAGTTCTTCAATCATCAAAGACTAAGGTGTTAAATTAAACAACCTTTAACACTTAACTCACTGAAAACTGTTACTTTTTCCAGCATCAGAATATAAATTTAGAAGTCAGTTTCCCCATCAGGAATATAATACTGCAATGAGAATTTGTCAGCCCTCTTATTTTTGTATTGTCATATATCTTGAAGTAGTTGTCCAAATCAACTATAAAGAGGTGAGTTAGCCTGTTTAACCTCTTAACTTTACATACTTAGGCACATTCACATTCAGAACTTTTCCTTCTGCAGTGACCAACGTCTGAAGAGGCTTCTCTCTCTTCTTTGATTCCCTTAACAAAACAGAAAGAAAAATGGTTTATATTTTCACATTCTGGTATTTTATGTTTAATAGCAAAAAGTAAGAAGCAGATGGCAAGAGGTTAGAATTATCTGGTATTTGATGTTGAGGCTACAACTTATTTCAGGAACAAAACAAGTTATATCAAATGTCCAATTGCACATTAAAAGCATCATCTAAAGATGAGCAAATGTTTTGTAATATCACATCTTACATTGATAATAACTTCTTCTGCATGTCACAATGTCCACTATCAAACAGTAATATATCAAATTTATCTGGTATGTCTTAAGAAATCAGTGGATTGCTTAACATATGAAATGGAACTTTTTCTAGTTATGAATGGTCATACTAATCATGAGGTATCATTACTGTTAATTGATTTGATGTATGTGCAAGCAATTCTAAAGAAATTTTTTATTCATGCTAACTTAATTACTTTTACTGAACAAATGCTTGGCATATCTCTAAATAGCATGTCTATCAGTCACTGTTCTGCACTAGTAAAAAGAATTTTAATGGTGAAAAGTTTACAAGCAGGGTAGATAGATACAATAGGATACAGTATGACCAAAGTGCATACATACAGATTACTTGTTGATGCATCTATTACATTTTTTTGTTGTGTTCTTCCTTCAAAAAATACAATACATATTACTGATGGAGACTTTAATCTTCACTATCCATGTCCAGCTATCAGCAATTAAACTATATCTGACTTTCATTTAGTGCAATAAGCAAGCTACCTTAAATATATCTGCCAAAACAAAGCAAATCACTGTAAGATCATTAAGACTTGTAGTACTGGTATTTTCCTATATAAGTGTTTAGATCATGAGCAAGGAGAGGAAGAGTAAGGAATCTTAGTAACATGAAAAAGAAAAATCTGCTTGCACCTTGGTAAAAAAAGGCTATGTTTTCTTTAAAAATACAGTACTGTAATTGTCACTTTGCATTAATCCACTCTTCAGCTGGTCAATATAGTGTGTATGGCTACTTCAGCTGCATATAAAAACCCCCCATTTCTCAAAAAGACAACAGCAACACATTGCTTTTTGTGTTCCCACACCAATTTCTTACTATAAGTTCAAGATAAGAGAACACTAAAGGTAAATCACTAATGAGGGAAATAAAGTATGTAAGATTTAGACCACCTTGGGGAAAAAAAAAAAGCATAAAAAAAGATTTGGTCTATAACTACAATGGCTTTGAAGAAGAAATCAAAACATTCAAGTGGGGCTACTGGAATGTCTACATAAAAACAACTTCTGTTTAAGAAGATTCACAACTATCCATGTGTTAAATAGTATTCTATAGTATAAATCAGAGCTTTAATGTGGGATTTGTGGGCTAGCAGTTTCTACACCTGAATCCCTACTCTTGACACTTAAATGCAAAGTAAACGAACCACCACTCTGTTCTAAAGATGCAGTTCTCGGAAATATTTCAGAAAATTATATCCTACCACCTTTCGGCTGTTAATAATCTGTTTCTAGATGAAATCTGTCTGCTCATGTGAGCCACTTGAAGGCAAATTCAGTCATGTCATAATCATTGGAGTTGAAGATAATTTAACTTTGTGCTGAGATGAGCTGAAAGGCCTTGTTCTGGCAATGAGCACCTAAAGGAGATCCTGTGCACCTTTCAGCTTCAACTGATTTTACACTTGTCTGAATTTTCTTTGATTGAAACTGCAAGTATTCACTCATTTGGCAATAGCCAAAGCTGCTCAGTTTATTATCAACTGTGCAACTATACCGCAGCTGGCAAATTTAACATGTGCTAACATGTCATAGATAGGTTCAAATTTAACATTGGTCTGATTGAGTTCATGACAATTTTATACTAAAATAAACATCCTTTTATACTGAATAACTTGTATTAAAGTTACATTCCAGCTCCTCTCCACCAGCAAGGATGATTTGAAGTTGTCAGGGGCACTTTTCTGTTCTCACCTTTCTCATGCTACCTAACAAAAATCTCACCACCAAAAAAAAATGAACTGCGAAAGGATTTTTAACTCCTTTAAATGCCTTAGAAATTTAGAAAAAATTCAGAAAGGAATTATTCTATCTTTATTATAACGTTATTTGGACTCTCCTTGAATAGAGGGAAGCATTTGGAACACGTTTGCTTTAGAATAAAGCAAGGCATCGCCAAACACAGCAAAATTCTAACTAGCGAGAATCTGAGTTTCAAAGTAGTTCTTCTGGGAAAGTGCTAGACCTTGAATTAATAATAGCAACAAGTTATGCAGATTTCCAGATTTCTTGGAGACTTCCCTAGGACTGACTTTTTCAATACTTAGGCTTGATAAATCTTTTAAAAACCATACCCTTAAAAAGAACAGCTAGAAAAATCTCTGGCACAAATGCTGTTATATAAGGGGAAGAAAAAAAAAAAAAGACATCTCTTACAATGTTTGTGGAAGTGATAAGCCAGCAGCAATATAACTTTTTTTTTGCTAGTATCTGCATTAATTTTCCATGTTCAGCAAAAGTAGTGACAACTTTAGAAAGTTTTAAAGGCTTTTCAGGGGCCAGATATCTTCAGATTCACCATGCCAAATAGCATAGATAACATGAAGAATCTTATTACTCGGGAAGAATATCTTTGATAAAGTATGTGAAAAAAATTCTAAGTCACATAGAAAAGGTGCCTGAAATGCCACTTGTGCAAAAATTTTGTAGGATGGCCTGTGGGGCATTTATATAATGCAATCTGCACTCTGGATAAATGCTTTTAGCAAGAATATTAAACATTGAACCACATGAAACACATTAGTTAGCTGACAGAAAAGTGAAACTTCTAAAGTCCATAAAATGGAGCTGAAAAGATAAATTATATTTCAAAACTGTATTTGAGGAAAAACAAAATAAAGGGTATAATAAATAAATTTTAGAAAATGAAACAAAACAAAATGAACAATATGAATATTTCATTTTGATTTTATAAGCATATTTGCACAGTCAACAGGGTTTTAAGCTTCCAGTTCTCAGTAATATTTAATGTGAGGCAGTCACCTACCTCTTCTCTGTACCTTTGAAAATTTCCCCTTCTTCAATTCATAGAATATATTAAAACAAAAACATACCTTATATTGTCTTTAGCTCTCCGTTTTTCTTCAATATATCTGTGAGTTTCTAATCTCGATTCTGGAGTATATGGTGTAGGCTCCTCCCAAAATCTTCTGTCTTCTTCATCATTATCAACTCTTCTCCACGTTTCTTGTTCTCCATCTCCTTCTGCCTGATGGTTTTCTTTGTTCTGTAGGGAGTCTGAGCTACACAAGATCACATAAAGTATTATCCCAGTGAAATGAAGGAAGAGTAACAGTACTTGCTAATGAATTCTTGCAATAATATTTTTTTACCCCAATACTAATAGCTGTATAATTCCTACCAAGGACAGTATCTTACATATTTGGATAACATTCTCTGCTCTGCTTCTTTCATCAATCAACAAAATGTATTTTGACATAATGTTTTTCATTGACTTAACTAAGAAGTGATACTATGGTTATGCCTAACCCTCTGAAAACCCTCGTAGATAGTTCAACAGATTTAATTTCAGGAGTAGATTTTTAGATACCCTCACACTTTCAGGTGAAAGAAAACCTTTAGTCCATGTGATGTTTAAGTATTCCCAATATCAGGCATCAGCAGACCAGAAATTTATAGGGTAGCAATATTTTATTTAGGCATCTCCTCAAGTGCCATCTTAGAACCTGAATCATTTTTACGCCTAGCCCTAAGCCTCTGTAATCTTCAGAAATTCTCTATCAATATAGAGAGAAAACTAAATTTATGATACAGCTGTGATCTATGAGAACAAAGATCTATAGCCATAGTCTCTATTGGATTAAAAATAAGATGGATGGCAACTGCAGTGGAAGATGATCCCAGACAAAAATCTTTCTGCTGTCTAGGTAATCTCAGTGATATTAGGTGGAAGAAGTATAGAAATCAATAGTCCATAGCCTTTTACATCTCAAAGATCTGCAATATTCCACTTCAGTCTTCCAATCTAATAACTCTAAAGCAAAACAAATTACAGGTGAACAGCTGCTTTCTCTGGAACCCCTGCATTACCTTAAATAACAATTTCCAGCTGTTCTCCTGAAAAAAGCTATCAATTACACTACTTTGGCGCCCAAACAATTTAGCTTTAAGTTTTGGGACAAAAATTCTATTGTACTGTCTGCAGATGAGTAATTAGTTATGTTTGTAATTATATTTTTCATTATAGAGAACATGCATGAGGAGAAATAATTCTGCTAGAATCAACAATAAAAACAAACCAAAAGATTTAAGTGGAATTATATACACTATTTAATGAGGAAAACCAAAATTCTTAATGAAGAAAGAGAAGAATGATGTTTACTCACAAACTGTTGTTGCTTACTGTTACCTGTCAAATCCAATATTAGATTCCATTTGTTTTTGTTTCTTGTCCTTTCTTTCTTGCATCCTTCTTTGAGCCTCTTCTTTTTCTCCGGCCCTTTTGCGAAGGTAAGCTTGTTCCTGTTCTCTGATTTTCTGTTTCACTTCTGGATAGTTTTGAAGTGCTTGAATCCTCTCTGAACGTTCTATTTCTTTACTATCCAAACACTTTCCAAAGGGGAAAAAAATCAATATAGATATGTGAGAAATTTTAAATATATTCAAATCAATAAATCCATTAAACTGTAGGTCAATTTTGATAGACTACCTTCTGTGTAAAACCAAAAATAACACCTTTCAAACCTCTATAGCACTATGTAAGTTATAGTGTATTAAAAAGAATTAACAATAAGTAGCTATTCAGATCTGAAAATGGTTTTGCGTGTCTGAGAGCTACTTTTTGCATTTTCCAGAAATTTCAACTGGTCTTACTAGACTATGTAATAGAGAGAGTCCCTTCAGCCATTTCTAATATTTGTCTGACCTTGATTCAGCTCATGAAGCTATTACAAAATTATTTCTTTTGATGTGTTAGTTATTGACAACTAAGTGAGTTGAATCTACTCTTAATAAGTTAAGGAAGCATCTGTGCTTCTCCAAGGGAAATTGTGGGAGCATATTTCAGGACTGGGACTGCCTGTTTCAATGACAGGAAATCATTACATCAGTTCAGTCATTGCACAAAACCTCAATCTCAAAGTATCTATTTACAGCCAATGCAACATAGTGCATTTTTAGATCAGCTTCTATCTTTCTACTGCCTTACACTGTTGGTTTGGTACATATTGTTGGTATGGTACCAACAACCTGGTAACTTTCTGCAATCATGAAAATAAAAATACATTGTGTATGTATATAAAAACAA
Organism: Harpia harpyja; assembly: GCF_026419915.1. Lineage (NCBI taxonomy): Eukaryota > Metazoa > Chordata > Aves > Accipitriformes > Accipitridae > Harpia > Harpia harpyja. The sequence goes on from NC_068944.1 coordinate 70,619,472, forward strand.
ATGAGAAAAAAAGCCAGAACTGTACTTTGCCTTGTACAAAACAAATAGAAAAAAATTTATTTCTTTTTTCAAAACTTTGTTTAAGGATCTCCAATAAAAATGACAGAAAAGTTAACAAATGCATGTGTTTTAGTCAAAACAGAACCAATTTATTACCACATTATTTACTGTAGTCACTTGTTCTTCAGAATAGAATTTAATTTCCTGTGGACAGTAAGAAAAATGCTACTAGCTTTCCTATCATAGGCATTTATTTTGTTTGGGATTAGCATATTCAGTCAACAATGTTCATTATTGATTTGGATATAAATTTAATTTTTTAAATCTTACTTTTAATTGATGAAGAGTTGCCACTACAAATTGTCTATAACCTTCAAATTCAGTACATGGGTTACCCACTAGAAACAGTTCCTTCAGATGTATATTATATTTTAGGGCTTCAATACTGGAGAGTTCACCAATGAAATTTGCTGTCAGGTCAAGTTTCTTTAGTTCTTCACAGCCTGTTTGAAAAAAACTTAATTCAGTTTGCCCATAAAATAAATGTACATGACATACACACACACATACACACACACGTGCACACACTTGGATATAAAACTGTCTGCATTTATTGTCTGTATACTAATTTCATCCTATCAGAATACATCTTTTCCAAGCCACAAGTGAGACAGTGACTCACAGCTTAAGTTTATGAGGTCACAATATTTACAGAATGAAAAAGAATCTCAATAAAATACAAAATATCAAAACTTATTATTGGTTTTATCATTATCAAAACTTTGTGGTCAGTGCTGGTATACCAGATGAGCTATTAAATGTTTCATTTTCAGATAAGCTGGACTTCAGTTTTAACAGTCTGTTTGCCTTGGTACCCCTCCTCAATGGAATCTTCACCATATGGCTAAAAGAATGTCTAATTGCTTCAGGAGAGCAGGGTCAATTATGGGTTTCATTTCTGTATACTGTTAAACTTAGCTAACATTACTGAAGTGTAAAGATAAGGTTTTCTAAAAATTCACTCCAAGTCAAGAGGAGGTTTTCCACTCTATGGACTCAGCTATCATTGTGAATATTTTATCGCTGATTAAATTGCAAATACCAGTGAGAAAATGTTGTTTGTTAACCAAAACAATTCATTATAAACAGAAACTCTAAATTAGCTAACAAAATGCTCTGGGAAATCCAGATCCAAAATTTATCAGCCCCTCCTTTTATCATAATCTGCCCATGAATCATAACCTTGACTCTAAGAGTGAAAAAGTTTAGTTATGAGCAAGCTCAACTTCAATGCTCATCATTGTAATCACTTCTTTTCCTCTGCAGGTCTATTTGGCAAGTATTTTATGCATAATAGAGCTGAAAGAAAATAAACAACTCAAAATGATTTATAAGGGGACTTAAATAACCCAAATTTTTGCAAGGCTCACTCCCAAAGGTTCTGATTTCTAAGTAAATGACAAATCACAGTAATAAATAATGCAGCCTGATAGAGGAACTTAAAATTTACTGGCATGAAAACAGATGCAAGTTTCTCAACTAACTGCCAAATATGTAATGTACTACCTATTTTTTCAACCTTTACAAATTTGTGTTTAGCCTTATTTGCTTATTTTTTTATTTGATTTAAGCCATCCTCTTGAATCAGCTTGTAGACTTAAAAATACAACCAAAAAAAAACCCCAAACCAAATAAACAACAAAAAAAACCCCAGCTTTTTTTTATTGTTCCCTTGTCAAAGTGGACATTTTAAAGATTCGGCAACTAGCCTAATCAGAATCAAGAAAGAGAAAGCAATCAAGTCAGAAATTATACGAGTAATATGGAATGTGTTTATGGGTGGCTCCAAGTCTTAGATTGTGATCTTGGAAAATGCTATATCTTTGCACATGTAATTATAGTGACAGGATAAAGGATTAAACACAGATAAACCAGACAGGACTTCATGCAATGACAGAGAAAAGAATCATGTGAAAAACCCTTTAAAAATACCCCAGGCTGCCAATGCAACCTCTGCACAGAGTAGAACCTTCTTGTGTGTGACACTTGATTGCTGAATTGAATATAACTGCTGAAACATTACACAAGAGAGACTTTTTACAGCGTGCATAGCATTAAAAAAAAAAAAAAAAAAAAGTATTGCTCCAGCTAACCTGCATAACAAATTATCTTTACATTGGGGAAATACCAATTTCATGAAAAATTTGGATTCCCACTTTGTAAAGTATTAAAGAATAGAGCTATCATAGCTGGCAACACTGTTGAGAGAGTATGCAAAAAGTGAGTTAAAATACATTTAAGAAAGTTCAAGGACAAAACTTCAGCAGTAGGAAGCACTTGCTACTAAGAAGCATTTGTTGAAACACTGCACACAAAAAGCTCTTCCTGAGCATCAACAAAGTACCTCTACGGGTAGACATAATGGCTTCCACCCTCTTTTACACTAAGTCAAAACTTAAGTGTTTCAATATGAAAAGACAAAATGGTTTGTTTCAAATCTGACCTTCCAGATTTTCAATTCTTTCAATGTTGTTCAAAGCTACATTTAAATATTCCAGCTTCTTTAGTTTGCCCACATTTTCTGTAACAGAACATAGAGCTGTTATTTCACTTCTCCTCACTAGAAAGGGCATTACCATTTTACTTGCTTACTTTACTTCAAAGAGACAATAAAGCAGAAAAATATGAAGAACAAATCAGAATATGTATCAGATTACTGGGCATTAATAATATTAATAAAAAGACAAAACCAAACAAGTTCTCTGAAAACACAAATTAAATTAAAAAAAGAAAAAGAAATAAGGAAGGTTATAATCACATTTTCAATCACAAATCCATAAAACATGTATATAATGCAAGATGACTGGCCAAAAAGCATGGTGAAACATTCCATTTGTCATGAAACTCAGAAAGGATCAGGCCATACTTACTCAAGCTTTATAAAATCAGCGTTTTACACTCACTTATATAGAAAAGATTGGCTTCTTTAGTATATATTTCATTTTTAAAGATCCTTTATCTACACGGTTAATACAAGAAACTTCCTGTCCTCCGTTTTTAAAAATTTTGCGAATAAGGATTTATATGGCTTCAGTATGAACAATACAAAGCCACACACACACAAACACCCCCTCCTAGTCTGGAATCTAACCTGTACTATTTTCACCATGAACTATTGAAAATAGCAGGTTCACAATGGGTGGGGTTGTGTCAGAGTGGCTAGCATTTCCTCCTTTGAATACAGAAAGGGGGTACAGAGGGAATAGGGTAGCAACGATCTTCATGAGTCCCCAAAATGTCTGAAAAATGCAAATACCACTTGAGACACATGATACATGGGTCCAAGACATAAATCTGAGACAACATACATAGTATAACTTGTGTCACAGTTCACCAATTTCTCCCCAGTTACCAGAAGTTTCAAAGATCTGACTGGAAAACCTATCCAATGAAGTCATAAAGTTTACCTCAAACTCTAATTTACAAGTGGCACTGATTAACTGCTGTACAAACTGTCCCTGCTGAGACAAAGAAATTCAAGCAGAGGGAGCTTCATCTGACCAACACAGATCATGTCTACAGCTGAGTTAGTTGTCTAGGCTATTCTGTAATCAATAAAGAGAAATAGGTTCTTCAAGTGCAATTTGTCTTATCTTAAATTGGCTGTCTAGAATCAGTGAACTGAATCATGCTCAAAAATACGCCTTTTCTTCATCACTGGTTATAAAGGGAGGCTACAGTAACTGCCTAAAACATGCATGTCTAAAAGTTTGGTGACATGAATCCTACCATTTAGTTTGCTAAGACCTTGGAGAGATATTTTCTTCATAATTCACAAACAGATGATGAAACTAACTTCTCAGCAAGGACTTATGCAGCTTAGCTTGGCTATTTGTTTTTCTTACAGTGTTTCTGTAATGGCAGTTCCTGTACACATGAAGATGTGAGGGTGACAAGTGTTGAAGCCAATGGTATCTTGTGGGTTTTTTTCCACTTATGGAAAAGAAAAGAACAAGGACTCATCCATGTAGTGGATGCTTTATAACTTGCTATCTGATTAGTAGGCAAGTCTGATCTTGAGGACTGCATAAAGGTTTTCTTTAAGAAGAGAAAAGACACATCCCAATAGAGTCAATATAAACCATTTGGCTATGATATTTTGAAGCATGCTTGGAACTGCTGTGTGCTCCGCATGGACATGTTGGTATCCACTGGGAAGAACTACTTCTCAAATTCAGTACTTTGTAACACAACTCCTATTGGCAACCCTTTTGGTCACTACTTATATAGTGCTTTTTTTTTTTTTTTCATTTGTTACTAAGGCATTATCTTGGAAAAGCTGTTACATTATACAAGAATATATGAAGTTGCATACTTTTCCAATTCCTACAGTTAGATTAAGATTAAAATTGAATGTCTCAAAATGAGAAAAATCTTGTGTCCAAAAAGCAATAATCTGAATGGTAATATGATATACCATGCTAACCTAAAGGAGGTATGAGTGTTGACAAAAGAAAGAAATGAAGTCTTGTGCCTTATTAAGTACACAGTAACAGAGAGAAAAATAACTTATTTTAGTCCCATTTTTGATGGGGCAGAGCAGCATAAAGCAGTTTCAAAAACCTTATTGTCTCTGGGAGAAGATTCCTCCACTCTAAGAAATGCAGATGTTATCAGTACAGATACAGTTTCCTGATGAGCCCCTCCACAGAATTTAAAGCCTTTGCCTACAAGTCCTGAGCACAGAATTTCACCCTAAAAATTTAGATTTTTTTTCTTCCTCTGAAGGAACTTCAAACTAATATGCTAATATAATTCCTGAGCACTTCTGACTTTCTGTTCTTCATCTACACTATCTGTAGAGTCTAAGCTTTTCCAGCCCAAGGCCCGATGTCATATCTTTCTGTAGAGTGCCTTAGCAAACATGTGAACCTATACCACAAAACACAGACCATATGAAATTATACTTTCTCCTGTGGTGCAGGAAGACCATTGATACTTTGCTGTAAAAAGTGGTCTTTATGAACAAAAGCAAGTATTTTATCTGAATGAAAACTATTTCAATGTTAACAAAAAATACCGTTTGTACAAAAACTGAATTTAGAAATGAGCCTGGAGAGAGCTAGTCCTATGATATCCCAGTCCATGGTATATGCTAAACTGTCTCTCTGTTTGTCACAAAGACAGGATATTGAAGTTATATCTTGATTTTGGAGATTTTAATCAATAAAAGGTGTTCCACACTCACATTCTAGTGACTAGTATCTCAGTACTATCTTTTCATTTAAAATTTCTCTTGCAAATTTCTGAGCTTCTTAGAAATTTACTAAAGAGATAGGGAAAGGAAATCTTATAGGAGCAGATCCACAAAGAACCTTTCTGTAGTTACTTGCTCTACATTCCCTTAAAGTATAACACAACAGAGATTTTTTTCTGATTTTGAAATTATGCATGTAAATCCATTTAAAAAGAAACACATCCAGAAAACACTTACCAATTTTTGGAATTAGATTATTCTGAAGATAGAGAATTTTTAAATCTCGACACCATTTGTCAAGATACTCTAGTTTTTCTATTTCCTGCTGATGTAAAGAGATTTCTTCCAGTGAAAAAATTTCACAGTTGTTATGTTCTGCACGTCTTCTAACAAGATCTTCAGTGACTGAAAGAAACATTACATGTCATATTTCCCTTTATTCATTTTCTGCCATCTGACTCATGAACTTAGAAAATCATTTAAATCTTTTGTTCCACCATACCAAATAGATATCCAGTAGGAACACCAACAAAAATAAAATCTGCTAGAAAGGACATCAAGTACCAAGTAACTTCAGCCCACTCTGCCACAGTAAACATAATTGGTGAAACACACTCACATCACCTGTAACATTTAGAAAAATCTGTATGAAAACTTCCATAAGAGTGTGATACAACCCTTGCAGAAATTAATCCAGCATCCACTATTTTCAGGATAGCTCGGGTTGCAGATTGATTCATGCAGACAAGCAATGGAGTGTTTTATGCTCTTTTATTTCCTGATGCCAGATGTTCACATCAAAGGTAGCAGGGGCAGGGAGGGAAAGTAAACTAGCTATGGCGTGTTATCACATTCTTCCGCCAGCACAGTGTGCACAGAAATAAGCAGGATAAATGTTGAAAGTGGGCAGATATTTTTTACTTTTTTCATGCTTGAGGCAAAGCCATAACTAATTCATGCTTATAAATGTTTATGTTAGAATGAAATTTAATCCTGGGTATTCCAGTGACGAGTGGCGTTCCTCAGGGGTCTGTATTGGGACCAGCGCTATTTAACATCTTTGTTGGCGACATGGACAGTGGGATTGAGTGCACCCTCAGCAAGTTTGCCGATGACACCAAGCTGAGTGGTGCAGTTGACACACTGGAGGGAAGGGATGCCATCCAGAGGGACCTTGACAGGCTTAAGAGGTGGGCCCATGCAAACCTCATGAAGTTCAACAAGGCCAAGGGCAAGGTCCTGCACATGGGTCAGGGCAATCCCAAGCACAGTTACAGGCTGGGCAGAGAATGGATTTAGAGCAGCCCTGTGGAGGACTTGGGGGTACCAGTGCGTGAAAAGCTGGACATGAGTCAGCAATGTGTGTTCACAGCCCAGAAAGCCAACCGTATCATGGGCTGCACCAAAAGAAGCGTGACCAGCAGGTTGAGGGAGGTGATTCTCCCCCTCTGCTCTGTTCTCATGAGACCCTACCTGGAGGACTGTGTTCAGCTCTGGGGGCCCCAACATAAGAAGGACATGGACCTGTTGGAGTGAGTCCAGAGGAGGGCCACAAAGATGATCAGAGGGCTGGAGCACCTCTCCTATGAACACAGGCTGAGAGAGATGGGGTTCTTCAGCCTGGAGAAGAGAAGGCTCCAGGGAGACCTTATAGCATCCTCCCAGTACCTAAAGGGGGCCTACAAGAAAGCTGGAGAGGGACTTTTTACAAGGGCTTATAGAGATAGGACAAGGGGTAATGGCTTTAAACTGAAAGAGGGTAGGTTTAGACTAGATGTAAGGAAGAAGTTCTTCACTATGAGGATGGTGAGGCACTGGAACAGGTTTCCCAGAGAGGTTGTGGATGCCCCATCCCTGGAAGTGTTCAAGGCCAGGTTGGATGGGGCTTTGAGCAACCTGGTCTAGTGGAAGGTGTCCCTGTCCATGGCAGGGGGGTTGGAACTAGATGATCTTTAATGTCCCTTCCAACCCAAAACATTCTATGATTCTATGATTCTTAGGCACTACCAGCTCATTAGCAGCCAGCAAAGGAGTTTCAGCGGCCGAAAAACACAAGAGACCTGGGTTCAGAGTTATCACGTGGTAATATTTAATGCCAGGCAATCTTTCAAACAGTGAAAAGGCTCTGTGCAATGAAGGTAAAGAAATTCTATAAGAACTGGTGCTCACTCTTGAGCTAGATGTTATTACTTTGTTTCCAGCCCACTACACCAAAAAAGCACTAGCATTTTCCTCTCCTTGACAAGCAGTGAACTATGGTGATGTCCTGATTAAAAAACTAGGGTTTTATCAAATTAGGATAGGTATTTTCATCATTGCTAATGCCAAAAAAAGACTAGCAAGCCTTTCAAAAAGACTCTGAAGAAAAATAAGTAAAAAGAAAAAACATACAGAGATCTGTGAAAACAAATTGTTCCTACCATGCACTAATTAAAAGTATTCTTTCATCATTTCTTTGTCTCAGGGAGGTTTTGTGAAATCATCCAGTTTTATTAGTGGTCCTGGAATAGCTACACACATTCACACGTACTGGTCTGCTACAAGCTGGGTAAACTACGTACCAATACAGCCCAAACTCGTGTGTGTCAGTGCAGCTCCTCTATCTACAGCTTTTGGGAAAGGGGTGAAACTGGTTTTGCTTATATTACATTATTTACAGATGACCAGGGTTAAATCTCCCTTCTGTTCAACAGTTTTATCTGACATGATTTACATAATTATATAATGGTAATACTGATATTGATGTAAGAGGGGATCCTGTCTGCATGTGAAGCATATTGGAAAGGTAAGTGTCTTTTAGTCATGTTGGGCAGGTTTGCTGCATCTAAAAAACCACCTTCCCTTCAACAGCCCATTGATTAAACCTGATTAAATTAATACAGAAAAGAGAAAAAAAGGGCAATAATCATGACTAAAAATTTTAGTCTTCACAGAAAATATGAAAAACACTGGCATTTCTAATAAGTTACTTGGCAAATCTGCTGGAAACTAAAAAAAAGTTAAAAAATGGCCTGCTTATTAATGTGTTTGGTGGCAGATCTTTCAGCGCTGGTATTTCCAGTGCAAACAGGTATTTTTGAGCAAGAAAACAATATTCCACAATCTACATACCTACACATTGGAGACAACGTTATGCTCTGTACGCTTTATACAAAAAGAAGTCATACAAACTATTCCTGACAGAATTTTATTACAGTCAGATTTCCCTTTACTGACAAGAAGAAAATTGAAGTGATTGTTGCAGTGATTGTGCAAAAATGTCCACTTTCATTACCAGATGGTTTGCAAAGCAGAGAAAATTATTCACAGTACAAACAACAGTAGACCTTTAGAGACCTATTTTGGGGACCTGGTGTAGGGAACTGAGTGAATATTTGACATTGTATATGCTATCTAGTTCATTTAAAAGGAACGAGGGAAACAAACTTGCAAGAGAAAACAATGAATTTTAAATAAAAGTTTTCCAGGACATTGACAAAACACACTCCAATGTTACTTTTCACTGAGAAGTTCATTAACCAGATTATCTGATGTTGTGCACAGTAACAGGAGAATGGACCAGTGACCTGAGAGATCACAGCTACTCCCATGTTCCCGTGAACACAGGAGAAAATAAGGGATGGAATCAATCAACTGGAGATAATAGATCATGAAGATCTAACAGCTGGGCTTCCAAAAATTACATGTTTTACTCAAAAAGGAGCAGATACGAAGGAAAGCATTAAAGAAATGGAAAGAATAAGCAGGTAGACAGCTGCAGGTATATCACAAAACAGTGGGGGAACCTGCATTTCAGAAAAATATTCAACCATTATTTTAAGAATCAAATTCATACCATGCTGTTCAGGAGATGAAGCCATTCTCCTTCAGGCAGTGCCTGCTCAAAGCAGGCACCTGCCAGCTTCATGCAGAGAGAAGGAGTTATTTTCCAAAGCATTATTTTAGCCCAGCAAGGGACCAGCAGTCCAGTGACAGTATACAATCAAAACAGATTACAGGGAAAATCACAGATAAAGGGAATTCCTCGGTAGCTTTTTTCTTGAGTGATAGGTATGAGCACTCAGTCTTTTATGTCATACCACTTCACTTCTAAAAGATTATGGATTCATAAGTAATAGTATGGTGTATTTTAACCTCATTCAGGGTTTTTTTTACATCTCTGATAAAGCGTCTGCATTGGCTACTTCTACCTAAAAAAAATAAATTATCATGTGGTGTTGAAAATTTATAACTACAGGGAAGGGACAGCACTGACAGCTCCAGGCCCAGACACAAGTCATCCCATCACGCACCTCCCCCTGCAGGGCGCTGCCCCACACACGGAGGGGTCCCCGCCTGGGCCACCCCACTGCTGGGCCTCTCGGGGCTGTTTTGGGAGGCAAGCGCGGCCCTGTGCTGTGCCTGGTGAAATAAAATGGGTTGTTATTACCAGGGACGAGGGAAACCAGATAATCCAGCCAGGTGAGGAGAGCAAGGGAGGCGGAAGGGGAGAGGGGCTGCGAAGGGGTGTGGGAGTGGCGGAGGGGGGGGCAAGTGTGGGGAGAGGGAATGTGGTGCCCAGGGAGCGGGGCACGTCCTGGAGAGGAGGGAGGAGGCCCCGGGGAGGGGAGGAAAGCAGCTCTCAGCGACACTCACTCCGCACCATGGCCGCCCTCAGCTTCCCGCCGCCGCCGCCATTACGCGACGCCGCCGCGCTGCCGTGGCAACGGGGCCGGGCGGGAGGCGGCGGGCGGGGCGGGCGCTGCGGCGGGCCGGGTCCTCTCCCGCCGCGGCTTCACCGCCAGGCGTTCAGTCAGGTTTTGTGCTTTTTGTGTACCCGTTTTGACGTGTCCTTATGCCAGAGCAGCCAGAAGCGCTTGTGTGCCTGCCCAAGCAGCAAAATGGCTTTTGTATAATCCAGAAGTAAGTTTTCTGTTACTCCGGCTGCTCCCAACCCCTTTCTTTGGCTGGTCAATCATGTACGAAATGCTTCTTCCTCAGGCATATGTCTTCCGTCTGTCCTTCGTATGATAGTTTTGTCCTCCTCCTGCATATTCATCAACTAGTTTGCCTAATGCATTTTGGGCTGGAAGCATGTTTTCTGTTGTCTATGGAAGCGGCCTCTTCCTGTGATTCATAGGATCATAGAATCATTTACGTTGGAAAAGACTTTTAAGATCATCGAGTCCAATCATTAACCTAGCACTGCCAAGTCGACCACTAAACCACGTCCTTAAGCACCACATCTACAGGTTTTTTACACACCTCCAGGGATGGTGACTCCACCACTTCCCTGGGCAGCCTCTTCCAATGCTTGACAAGCCTTTTGGTGAAGAAATTTTTCCTAATATCCAATCGAAACCTCCCCTGGCGCAACTTGAGGACATTTTTTCTCATCCTATCACTTGTTACTTGGGAGAAGAGACTGACACCCACCTCACAACCCCCTTTCAGGTAGTTGTAGAGAGTCATAAGGTCTCCCCTCAGCCTCCTTTTCTCCAGACTAAATGACCCCAGTTCCCTCAGCCGCTCCTCATAAGACTTGTGCTCCAGGCCCCTCACCAACTTGGTTGCCCTTCTCTGGACACGCTCCAGCACCTCCATGTCTTTCCTGTAGTGAGGGGCCCAAAACTGAACACAGGACTCGAGGTGCTGCCTCACCAGTGCCAAATACAGGGGAACAACCACCTCCCTGCTCCTGCTGGCCACGCTATTTCTGATACAGGCCAGGATGGCGTCGGCTCACATTTAGCCGGCTGTCGACCAACACCCCCACGTCCTTTCGAGGACATTTCCTCATAGAGAATGCTCCTGTCCTCCACCTTTTACCTGGGAAATTCTCCCAGCAGGTCACCACATCAAAGTACTCTTACCACTATATTTAACTCTTAGATCACGTCAAACAGTAGCCTGAAATTTGTTGTGCTGTGGACATGGATATTATGCCCTCCCGCATATTTCTGTGGACTCTCTCCTGCCATTACCGTACTGTAACTTCACCCTCGGTGAAGTTACCTTCTAACAAAGCTCATGAGTAAGAGTTATGGCTGGAGGCCTCAGGCAGCGGCTCAGACAGTTACACAAATTCTCACGTCCGACATTTTCTATTTTGCAGTTAATATAATGATGTAGCATTGCTTCACATACTTAACTAAACAGGTTCTCAAGAGGCAAAGTTATGGCACACTAAACCTGAAAGAAACTGGATGGGACTACACGTTTCAAGACATCACTAATGAGCTTTATGGAGTCCATCTAATCCTGACCTGCTGACCACCAGTTTGAGTTCAGTCTGATTCAGCAGTGGAGAAGTAGTCCACCATATTGTACATTTGATCACATGACAATGAAGCTGGGGTTTTTTTCATACTTAGATTTAAACTCTTATTTTCTTCTTTGTAAGTTCATGTATCCTGTTCATTGCCGTGTCATGCCTTGATCACAACCTTGTAACAGACCTCATCAATGACTCCAAAACTTCAGTTACAGAACATGAACTGGCACAATTGTCACCAGATCAAAGTGGAAACCTTAGGAAAGTCAGTATGTATTTAATACCTCTTTGCTAACACAGGTCTTCATTGAACTAAAGGTCTAATCGAACCTAAAGGTCATCTTCTACTAACAGGAAATTCACATATACGTTTAAATAAGACTGTAGGATTTTTTTAAAATTATCAAATTAATTTATTAAGTAATTTACCTCTGATGTAATACATGGAACTCCCCACGGCCACTCTGCAACTTTCTAATTGTATTGTTATTTAGAGGATAGGAGAAAGGAGGTGTCATTGGGTTAAAGCCACTAGGTTTTGTGGAGATAATGAGGCACAAAGGAGCAGAAGTAGCTAATGCACTTTAGTTTAACTCCCTAGTACTTGTCCTGGTCTGTTTGACTGGGTAAGTAATAAATCCACGCTGACGACAGGGATGTTCATGCAGCTGGTTGGACGGCACCACTGTGTGGCCCAAGGCCACTCCACAGAGCCACAGAGATTAAAGAAGGGACGCGGGCAAGACCTTCCGCTACCTAACCATTTATTTCATATTAAGTTGCAGGCCCCATCAAATAATGACTTTTATAGCTGCACCTTTTCCTAGGACTATTAATTTTTTACTTCAAAGCATAGTTCATAATCAAGTAATCAATTTCAAGAAGAGAAAAACAATCGTGTTCTTGTTGTGTCCAGTATTTTAAATGCTGTGCAAGTCTACATTGTATTGCACAGAAATACGTATATTATTTTGTTATGCGAAAAACATGGGGGTTTTCCATCCATTTTGCAGAGATTCTATATGATAGATCTGATGAAAAAAAAATAAAATCTGCAATTAATTAAACTGCTATATACTAAGGTGTGGTGGGTTGACCTTGGCTAGCTGCCAGGTGCCCACCCAGCCACTCTCTCACTCTCCCTCCTCAACAGGACAGGGGGGGAAAATACAACAAAAAGCTTAGAGGTCAAGATAAGGACAGGGAGATCATTCATCAATTAACATCACAGGCAAAACAGACTCAGGTTGGGGAAATTAATTTAATTTATTGCCAATTAAACAGAGTAGGATAATGAGAAATAAGACCAAATCTCAAAACACCTTCCCTCCACCCCTCCCTTCTTCCCAGGCTCAACTTCACTCCCCAGTCTTGTACCTGTATGTCTTGATTTCAACCACAGTTTGTTATAATGAGTATATTTGTAGGCTCTGATTTGCCAAATTTAGTTAAGCTGTAGGACTACTTGTTTGAGCAGGTAACTTCTCACCTGTGATGAGCATAAAAGAGGTATTCTCTGTATACCAGTGACTGAAAAGATCTCAGAGTGTATTTGTCTTCCTCTTGTGAAGGGATGGCTTTGTTTCTGACTCAGGGCTAAACTATTCAGGAAGTCAGAAAGCAGTACTTTGGAGCATGCGTTTGCAACATGCTAGTCCTAACCTGGTGGCCTAGCACACATGGGGCAATGCTAGATGTTGAAGTGGGATAATCACACTGGTTTCTCATCCTTCTTAAAACTGCAGGCTCTTTGGAATGAGGCTTATAATCCATGGCCTTGATTTTATTGGGAATAATGGCATAGTGACAAAGTGTATCATACCATCCTTGAGTACCCAAGGTGGTGTGCTAAGACCCTTGGATGCTCAAAATCTCAGACTATCATTGCAATGCAGGTCTCCAGGTTGTGCCTTGTTGTTTCTAACTTCCAATATAGTCAATTCAAAGGCTAAGAGGTCTGCCAGATTGTCTTGTTGCCCTTGGGATACATTGAACTCCTGAACCCTGACACAGTTTCAGAAACAAACAATATCCTTTTGAGCTTCACTTTCACCATGTAAAAATTCAGATAAGCCCAAATGTTTTTATTCTTAGCAGATTTTTAGTTTTTACACACTTAGAAGAGTTTTCTGCTGTGTAAAAAGCGAAAGAACGATAATTCATAAATCCAGCACATACACACATGCTTGCAGCATGGAGGCCTATGTGTGAGCTGCTATTACAATATGCTTCATGCAACAAAATGTTTGCAGCCTTTACAACAGCAACACAATATACATATACAAAATATGGTGTAACCTGCAGGTACAGTGTTGTACAACTTCTCAAGAGACTTTTTCATTAATTTATTTTCAAATGCAATTCTAAATTTTATAGATATATACACATTGACCTTATTGTGTTCATTATTTTCATGCAGTTATTTTTCACTCAAATTATGTACTAAGAGCTTCAAGCAGCACAAATCCGAATTCTTAGAATGAAGCAATCAGTGTACATGACAGAGATAATGTAATAAGCCACATTACAAACAGGAGAATGGAGTTGAGAAAGAAGAAAAAGGGTCCCATCTGGAATGCCTTCCCTGAAGATATTCACTTTACTGCTTTAATACACTGTGAGTTTATTTGTTAAATGTGTAAAACAATGCAATATAAAATGTATTTCTATGTCATGACAAAAATAAGCTTTATAGCATTATTATTACAGTGCATCAGAAGTATTTTGAATATGTGTTCACTCCATCAGTATATACTCAGGTAAGGTGCTACAGCCCTAGCAAATTGATGTCCATGGACAAACCTTAGCTGTTAAAATGCTGCAGGTCAGAGTCTTAGCTGGTGGAAATCAGCTGATCGATACCCACTCAGAGTCTGAACCTATGTCTTTCTATTTATTTCCTATTAAATTGTTATTATTGGTTTTGTTGTTGTTGTTACTATCATTATTATTATTATTAAATTCTGTGGTGGTAACAGTTACTTAGTAACTGTAACAAAATGAGGCTTTCATGTTCATTCCAAAGTACCAATAAATCCTCTCCCAACGAGGAGGACATAAGCTCACAAATAACAAATTCATCGGAATATATGTAATTCCCAATAATCAGCTTCATTATTGGCAACACCCTCAAATACAGGAAGAAATGCAAACAGGAACAACTTTACTGATATGTAAATGCCAGGGATAATTAGGGGGGGGAAAAAAGCAGTATGAAAAACTGTACATAAGGTATAATATAAAATATATATAAATATAAAATTTAAAAATATAAAATATAGGGAGTTTTGCTCAGTGTATATTAAAATACACGAAGATGTTTACAAAACACTGCAGCTAATTTACAAAAAAATACACCAAGTAGCAGATTCTGCAGAACTGGACTAAATGACCACACCTGTATTCTGTACCAGTGTGGTTTACTCCATATCATTGAACTAAAAAATGTTAATCTTTTATGGTTTGACTTCTATGAGTAATGCTTTCAGGATAAATACAAAACAGACTTGCTCGCAGACTAGGAACATTATAAGCTAAGGGATGCCATAAATACTATTGTCATGCTTACTACTGTTCCCTTCAACACGAACATTCACACTATTAAGCACTATGTGATATATTCTCAAGAATGACCCTGAAATTCAGCTGAACACAGCAAGAAATAAGAGAGTATAAGACAAGGTGTAATGATAAAAAAAAAAAATATTAACGAAAGGTATGAGATAAGGCACAGGGGCTTATAAATCTGTATCTCAAAATTCTTCTTTGATTCTCTTTTTCTAAATAAGGTGCTATATTAAACTGGAGTAAGAGTTTAAACACTGGGGACAGTGATTCTGTTGTCCTCTCTGTTTGTAGATGTGTCAGTTAATCATTAATCAACAAGTGGTTTTACTTTGCTACAGTTACATTTCACAATTATCCTAGGCTTGACACTCTAGTTAACAGAAGCTGCAAAGGCTAATTACCTCTGAATGTCTGGATTTAAACATTTAGGTTAGAATGTGTTTTCTTCAGTTTTTCATCAGACAGATTCTGACTTCAATTTTTCATCCAACAGAATCGAACATACTGTTGTGCCTCTTTTCAGAGAAACAATACAAGGTTTGCTTTTACGTCCATTGGAACATATGGAAGGCAACTGCCAAAGCCAACCAGTCTGGAACCTGAATAGAACTTTGTTAATTCAACATTAATGAATATCACAGAAGGCAGATCTTAACAGATCCCAAGCATCTTATTTTTAGCCCTTGAACTCCAATTGTCAAATTGTCCCAGAACTTCCCCCTCTCCAGCTCAGAACAATTCTAATTTACAGTTTATATTTATTCAGACAGATTATAGCAATTCATTTTAGACAAAATTTTTGGCAAGCTGAATCAACTTTTTCTTCACTAGTTTACTGTGAACTAACTAGTTTACAATGAACTCAGGTTTTTCTAGTTTTCAGCATAATCGCTTTGATGACTGCGGGGTAATTGCAGTCTTAGACTTCTCTCTCAGTATAGGATTTCATTTTCCAGATTATTCTTCCAGGAGATTATTTAACACTAAAGATTTTTATAATCCTTTAGTTAGTGCATTTAGTAAAGGACCTGTTATAACTTGCAATGAAGTAGGTAACACGAAATATTTATACGTATTACACAATGGTATTTACTCTCAGCTGTCGCCATAGTTAAAGTAAATAGAAGCAGAATTATTTAATACTGACAAAATTATTCAAGTGTATTAGCTACAAGTATATATGAGGATGAGTATTATAACTGTTATTATAGTTACATAATACATCAATTTTATGAAGAAGAACATTCTATTGTCACCATTTATTGAAACTATAAAACCTGGTCTTGTTACATCAGATGGTCTGTCTTCATCTAAAGTCAATTTAATGCACTGGGCAAAAGTAAATTTTTATGCAAAATTGGGAATTTGGGTGACATTTCCCTCTGAGCTCTTAATGCTGAGCTATTGATGCTTATCTTCAAAATACAACCAGCATATGTTTACCCTTTGAAAGAGAAATGTACATTTTAACTTAATTTCAAGTACCCTTTTCCTCATTGCATCACTTGTTAGGATTTTTGAAGCTAGAAATACAGCTATAACCTGCTTGAGCTTAGCTTAGACACAGAGTTGGACAGACAGTGGTGTTTCAGTTTTGTTGATTCTTTCTTCCACCAGAACCTTTCATTTGTGCGCTTTCGCTGCAGTTTTCAAATCCCTGTCATTATGCCTACCAGCCTGATTGTACTCCATCCGCAGACCTAGCCCTTCCACAGGCAGCATTTCATGTCTGATTTACCAGCTGGGGCTGTGCTAGCATTGCTTTTAGTAACACCAGGGGACAAGCAGAATAGAAGCAGCAGTAGTTATAGAATGATTTGGTGGGCAATACCATCCTCAAACATTATCATTATTTTGGTGCATGGGAAGAAGAAATTCATGCTGTCCTAGCTAAACTGGCATACAGGGAGATATTTTAAGAAGCAGATTATTAAAAGCTTGGAGTCACAAGATAACAGTTTGTGGTTACCCACAGGTTTTATGTGTAGTTTAGTCTCTGTTGTAGCAAAGATCCAAGCTGAAAAATAGGGCTCACTGTTTCCAAAGTAAAGTTAATACCTGCAGGTCTTGTACTTTTGTACATGAATCCAGGTACTTCAGATAAATCACTGCTTCTCCACATCCTGATTCCTGGTTTTCTGAAGAGTGCTTCCCTTCCAGTAATATTTCTGTCTTCATTTTTTCTCTTTTCTTAATGCTCAGCATAAAGGCCAAAAGGCAGTGCACACAAGTGATACAGTAAAGCTTCTGAAATACTTTGCCACAAGTACTCAGCCACTGTCCAAATCCATTATCTTTGACAGCATGTTGTTACAAGAAATTAATATCTAAAGTATGGGAAGACATTGAGTTTTTTATAAAAAACTGATTTAGTGGGGATTACAAAACACTTTTTACCATCAGTTTGTTATCAAAATGCTTGTAGGACCCCATGCCTACATAGGTCTTCATTGACAGACTAGAGGTACAGCAATTGTTTCACACAACTGCTTTCAGATAGTCACCAAGAAGTATGGCCTCACTCACAGTTTGACCAGAATAAAAATAAAGCTAAAATGAATTGTATTTTGACGGAAGAATGCTAACACTGCTGTTATTTTTTTCCACAGGCACACATGTAATGATGGCCATAAGGAGGTATCCAGTAGTTTGATGCTGAAGAGCTGAGGAAAAAAAATTTGAGGAGGAGGAAAAATGAAAACTCATTTTGAAATACACAGAAGTAACTACTCTGCTTTTAAGTTTTTATGAAAGGCAAGAGACAAGCTTGTTTTGAAATGCTGGAGGTCCTGTGCCGCAGTAACCTGTGCCAGTCTGTGTTTAGTTTATTCCTGCTAGGCAACAAGTCCCAAGTTCTCCACTCCATCCTGTAGTAGCTGCTTTGGTGAATATTGATAGTGGCTTTCAAAATCAGAGTCAGCTTTTAAGCTCTGGTGTGGCAGCCCTTACTTAAACAGTTCCACTGACTTAAGCGCCATATCTAGTGTCCACTGCTTGGCACACTGGATGAGTGAGATGTATTTTTCATCATAGGCTTTAGTAAGTCTGCAAAGTGATCAAATGCCTGCATACCATTCTAAAATGCTTTGTTCTCAGGATGAACATCCTCTTTCTGAGAGCTGACTGAAAGCTTTTCCAGGTTGCGTGTGCAGCTGTGCAGATGCCTTCAGATCTCAGAAGCTGAACTACACTCATCCAGCGAACTGATGAACAAGGCTGTTTCATTCATGCTACAAGGAACACAAACCTGGGCACAGCTCCACTTAGTTCCTTCTTTTAAATTTTATCTTTTCAAAGTAAAGAGATAAAGGAAATAATGGAACCAGGACTGGGATAGCCAGGTCCAAGTACAAATAAATCAGTGCTCTGGTTTTAAGGGTTCTGAACTGCACCAAGACTTAGAAATGCTTCATAAACAGAAACTAGAGACTGAGGATAAGGCTTGACTGAAAAAGAATAGGGAAAAGAAGAATCTGTGTTTTCCACATATTCTGGACTGATACATGTTGATGCTGCTTCACTCCTTCAGTGGAATGGTACCAAGTTAGAGCAGTACAGCACCTGGCCCTACTATTCAGTTTAAACTTGGAAAAAGAAAGACTTGCTTTGCCCATTACTGAAAAACATGTTTTCTCTGGGCTGAAGCTCAGCAGCTGTTTAACAGCTTACACTATTTAGCAACTGTTGTCAAACAATAAAATAATATTTGATCCAAATAAAATGAAAAAGGAGTTTTAGACAACAAAGTGGAGTAATTGGCAGTGGAAACTGGCAAGGGTACCGCAGCTAAACCTTATTTTAATGAAAAGTCCAGGGAACCTTTCTGGCATGCTTGAACCCTGTTTTGTAATAGGGCTAACCCCAAAATGTAAGGAATTCTTTCTAAACTTAGACATATACTCACCAATTATTCTTTCTTTCCAACTATTTCCTGGGGGAAAAGAAATAAAGCATACATTTTTGTATGTCTTGATTTAAACCACCGTTTGTTATATTTGTAGGCTCTGATTTGCCAAATTTAGTTAAGCTGTAGGACTACTTGTTTGAGCAGGTAACTTCTCACCTGTGATGAGCATAAAAGAGGTATTCTCTGTATACCAGTGACTGAAAAGATCTCAGAGTGTATTTGTCTTCCTCTTGTGAAGGGATGGCTTTGTTTCTGACTCAGGGCTAAACTATTCAGGAAGTCAGAAAGCAGTACTTTGGAGCATGCGTTTGCAACATGCTAGTCCTAACCTGGTGGCCTTGATTTTATTGAGAATAATGGCATAGTGACAAAGTGTATCATACCATCCTTGAGTACCCAAGGTGTTGCGCTAAGACCCTTGGATGCTCAAAATCTCAGACTATCATTGCAATGCGGCTCTCCAGGTTGTGCCTTGTTTCTAACTTCCAATATAGTCAATTCAAAGGCTAAGAGGTCTGCCAGATTGTCTCGTTGCCCTTGGGATACATTGAACTCCTGAACCCTAACACAGTTTCAGAACAAACAATATCCTTTTGAGCTTCACTTTCACCACTTAAAATTCAGATAAGCCAAAATGTTTTTATTCTTAGCAAATTTTTAGATTTTACACACTTAGAAGAGTTTTCTGCTGTGTAAAAAGCAAAAGAACAGTATTTCATAAATCCAGCATATACATACATGCTGTCAGCATGAAGGCCTATGTATAAGCTTGCTCTAAAGATATAATTTGACCTTCTATATGTGTAAGTTTGTTTTCCATAAGGATTTAGAAGCTACAGCTCTGTGCAAAACTTTGAAATAAAGCAATCTGAAACAGCAACATCAGCACCTTAAATCAACTCCTCAGACTGATTTAATGCTTTTTTCCAACACATTTATCAGACTACAGTACAAGCCAAAGGCAAAGCTCTGTCCTGAACCTAACAGTGCATTGGGTTAGTGGGGCCAAGTCATATCAATTCTGTAGTCCTTGGAAGGTGGTGATGTGGCTAGCAGCATAGTTAGATGTTTTTATTTTTTCCGGTCAAAAATAAAGGCTTGGTTTGGTGGCCTCGGAGTGGACTTCAGTGCAAGGCTTAAAAGCACACCTCTGGTTTCATAATAAGTTATTATCCTTGCTCTGTCTCTGCATCTTCATTCTATGGCATATTAGGTTTATCTTCCTTTTCTGCTAACAAATAGGTGTTACAATATTTATTGCACATTATGAAAAGGCAGTTTTTCAAAATAAACAGAAAGTTTCTATGCATACAGATCAGTAACGGGAAAAGCCAAATCCTCCATCAATAACATTAGATCATGCCTTCTATCTTTTGGCATGAAAACAAGAGAAGGAATCTCTCCTTCCTCTTCTTAATATAAAATTTCTAAATTCTTCTATTCATCACATAACACTGGAGCCACTTACCAAAACTTAGTTGTTTTGAAAGATGTGTCAAGACTGAAGAAAGATGACGCAGCAGCATCTTGGGACAAAAGAACTGTGAAATTTAAATGCAAAATCGTGTAACTGATTGAAGGTTACATTCTGTCCCCATATGCCCACACATTGCTCTTATCAGCATCAATAAGAGCCATGGATGTACATCCAAGGATGGATTTTGGTCCTCAGATGTGACTTAGTAAAATATTGTGTGTTGAGTATAAAGGAAGTCTGTACTTACAAACTAAAATTATCAGCAACAAAGTGGCAGACAATCCTCCCAGAAAATATCTGAGAACATAACAATACCCGTAAAGGTTAGAAAAAAACATGGGATGCATATTGGGTTAACAGAGGTGAAGCCTGTGTGGGAGGAGGAGAGAAGGTTCTTGCAGATGAACCTTCTGAACTCTGGTAGGTGAACTGCAATTTGAACCATTAAATTACTTAAACTATTGAGGATAATGTCCCAGAAAGACCTCAGCATTCCCAGACTGAGAGAAACACCCATATTGGTCACTTAGAAAGACATGGATCCACTTGGATTCTTCTCAGCCTTTCAAAACCCCTGTCCAAGCACACTTGACAAAGTAGTTTTCATATCTGTGTACATACTTCTTATTTTTGTGCATATCTATATAGCACATATATTTGCCTGCATCGACTAAAATGTGAAAATATATTTTCACAGTAAGATAGATCTAACTTTGAAAATGGGACCCTTAGTTTATGTGTTATTCATCAGTTGAAATGGAGTAAGCATTAATATCAGAAACAACAAATAAAAGAAATAAAAACTACCTTGTACATATTGAAATGGTTAAACACGTCATCAGTGCAACCATCTGAGAAAGGACATTTCGCACTGTCCTGGATTCTAAAGCAAAAATCAGGAAAATAATTTTCATGAGTTTTCAGGAGAGTAAATATATGACAGGAGGTGTTTGCAAAGACTACCTTCAGCCTGTGAGGCCAGTCTCTTCAGTTTCTTTGTAAGAGAATTCGCCTAGAGTGATTCAAAGTGGAAACCTAATTTTCATGCTCTGGGTGTCTCTCAGGAGTCTTTTTCCCCCATGACCATAGAGACACTGTGCCCTCCATGCTCTCAGAAAACAAGCCTTTCTGAATAATTGCCTGTTTCAGTTTTTGTTCCCATGCCCTTTCCCCCATTTTCCTCTTCACTTTTTCTTTTTCCATTTATCACTGAAAATAGGAGAGGAAAAGATGTGAGCAGGGAGGAATAAACAAGTAAATTTTGTTATTTTTAATCAGTCATTTAAAATGTATGTTTAAGGGAATAAATTCTATTCTGCAAGGGGCCATATCAATATTTTTAATATGATTATTTTCAGTTCAGTCTGAAAATGAGGCATATCAGAATAAGAATGTAACATACCCGCATTGCTCAAAGTCTCTTCATTTGCATTTATCATAAGTGGAGAGCAGGATTTTGAAGCACAAAATGGTTTCTCTGGCTGAAGAAACTCATCGTCTTTGGTGAGAGAGGCTCCATTAGATGACGGAGTTTGCCTTTGTGGCACATGGCTATTATATTCAGAAGAAAAGTCTGAATCGCCTACAAAAAGTGCATATGTAACTGAGATCACACAAAAGAAAAGCTTTGAGACTTTGTGTTAATGAATTTGGGGGGGAGGGGGGGCAGGGGAAACAGGGAGTTTCCAAATTGTTAAGGGTAGGGAATTGGCAGGTTCGATGTATGCAGGAGAAAATATGCAGAGTAAAGACAAAGCTGCATAGAGCGTAACACTATGAAGTTATTAAAACAGCCACGGGAAAGCAGACAGGGCCAGATATTAATGACACCAGCATAAACATCACAGGTGATGACTTTGGATTCAAATTCAGTCTAAAAATGACTTTTTGGCACAAAGGTCTTTGTGGACTCAAACTCTGTTTTAACGCCAGGAGCTCAATTCACCACCTACAATTCTGTTGTTCATCTATCCTTTACCTGCACATCTTGGCAGACAACCCCTGCAAAACCTATAGAAAGAGATACCCAAGTCCCACTAAATATAGACTGTAATGTTATAGCTTGACTACTTGGTACCTGGTCAGAGCTTACCAATATCACTCTGATTGGCTTCTAGTTTATCGCATCCATCAGGCCAAGGATCATCTACGTGGGAGGAATCCATATTGTTGAGGACGGTGCTGCTGAGCCATGAAGTGGAGGCACCGAGATTGAACAAGCTGGCAAGAGAGCGACGGATTTTCTTCCTTCGCCTGAATACGCTAGAAAGAAAAGACATGTTGTCAAGGAATAGAGTTAATTATTCTTGTTGAGCAGGGATAGAGCTCTGAAGCTTGCAGGACTGACATGAAAGAACCAAGTTCTGGGTGCTGTTCCTAGATCTGTTCTTGACCCTGGGTATGTCACCAATATCAGGGAATATATTAACAGCATGGCAATATAGCATGCTGTTGTGATACTGGATATTGTGATACCAAATGATACTACAGTTATTGGGCTCTGATACTGTTCTGAGTGGTCTCATGCTAGCCATGAGTTTCACCCTACCATATCCCATTTGGTGCAGCCTGAATCCACTGTACTTCAACTTTTTTGAACTACATTTTATATACCTTCCTAAACTGATGTTATTCTGAAATCGAGAGATTTTTCCATGGGGAAGAATTCCAGGACCAGACCTTCTTATTTTTATAAAAAAAAAAAAAAATATATATATATACACACACACACACACACACACACTCTCACTTTTTTCTTATTCCTTATCACGGTAACAATCCATTGGCAAAATAAGCTGTAGCTCTCCTTTTTCTTTACTGCACACAACTCCAATTATAGCAACAACTGTGTACTGAAGAGTTTTTGAGTAGCAAGATTAGGCATGACTGAAAATCAAGTTGTTTCAGTCGCTGCATTCTCTAAACTAAATCAATTGAGAAGATCCCATTAAGAAGCAATGCTGATCTTATGCCAAGCAAAATGTAGACAGCCACACAGATACCACCAGATAAGTCCAGAGATGTGGAGGCAATTCCCAACATTGAGTAAAATCTGCATATAGTGCACTTACCGAACTAAATTCTCTTTATATGTAACACTTGTCTGGGATGGTGTCAGTGTTATGTTGCCCTCTTCATCAGACAGAAAACTGTCTTCTGTCAAAATGTAATAACCATTAGAAAGCAGTCGCCGGCTGCGGCGACATGTGGAAAGGGAGCCTGTCAGAGGATTTGCAGAACAACACTCATAGGCAGGGTCATCGTCCAAAAAGGCACAAGCATAACTGAAAAGGAGAAATGAAACCCTCTAATTTAGTCAATGTCTAGACAGAGCAAACCCATGATTTAATAATACTAATAATGAATTTACATTACCAGCTGATGGGGGCTGGTAATGACATAGATTTAAAGTATGTGGATATGATGATATTACTTCTAGACTTAGGGGGTTTCAGCCAGCTAGAGTGTGCCTGTATCACACTTTCCAGAGCTTCAGATTACAGGAGGGCTTCATGCCAGGTGGAGCATTTCATGAACACATGGAGCCAGCTTGAATTCAGGAGTGCATGGTATATTTCTGTGGCAGTGCTCTTGGCCAGGGAGTCCTGCCAGATCTACACCTACCTGGAGTCATCAGAGGTATTCCAGTATTTTGCTTTTCTGAGTTACTCTGCATGGTGCAAGCCTGCGTGCCTATGAACCAGGCAGAATTTACTTACTTTTTATAACCTAGCCATACTTAATGAAGATTTAAGGATACATGACTTTTAATTCTCACAAATTCTAGAATACCATGCAGCTAGAACAACATGGGATAAAGTCTACACATGGTGATAACTTCATCCAGCACTGAAATAGAATTGACTTTGAGATGAAATATAGCACAGAAAAATATACTATGTGGTATTTAAAATAGAAGTGAGTAGTGACAGAGGTGAAAGAACCTAAATGTTGTAGACATTTTACTTAGCTCAAGTAAAATTGGATTTATGGTTAGTCCTTTCTCCTCAACACCTTTGAGTTCCAAGTGGCCGTGCAGTGACATCCATGGAAAGAAAGGAAGACACTGGATTGATTCAGTGGCTGACATGGGTTTCAGTAGCAGTTTAACTATCCCATATGGCACGTCACAGAGGGATACCATAATTTCAGTGGAGGGAAAAGCAGGTGGAACAGAGATACTCCAAAACCTTGCAAAGCCGGTGCTTCCAATCTCCACAGTAGTACTTCTGAAATTCCATTAAATTAATACCAGCAGTACAATTCTAAGTGGCCCAAAAGGCATTTTACACAATATCTCCAACAAAATAAAAATAAAATTAAACAAGTATAAATTTCTTCAATACCTTGGAAAAATACGTTGTGAGAAGCTGCATCTGTGTTCTCCATTAAAAGCTGTTGAACCTGCAGAGGCAAAAGCCAAGTAAGAAGGAGTCCTTATCATATCCACTGACAGCTCAAACAGTTGACAAGTCTTCACTGACAGGTACCTTGTGCATATCAAAAAGATCATAAAAGAAGCTAAAAAAGAAAAGGAAATTAAGGGAGAGATTAAAGGAGACAAAGCAGATGAAAGAATGGGGGAAAGACATAGTGTTTACAGGAAACTCACCTCAACCAGGACAACACAAAATCAGAGCCAATCATAATCAGATACTTGTACTCTGCACAGCTTACAACCTTGAGAGAAATAATTATGGACAAAAATGCAATAGCTGCAGTAATTTTAATAATGTTTTCCCAGAAATCTGCTTCATGCCAAAAATATTACATGTACTGGCAACAGATACAGAGTAGAATGGAAGGACCACCATTACCATTACAATATATTTTTCAGATGAAAATTGCAGACATAGCACAACAGACATAGGGATAGTGACAGTGATAAAGATTTGACAATAATATGGTGGCAGGAGACTAAGGAAATAGGATTTGTCTGGATTACTATGGCTTACATCTGCAAAGTGCTGCCAGATGTCCAGCATCTGACAGAATCAGTCTTACAAAATATGAGGAATGGCTATCCATAGGGAGAATTTATATCTGTTATTACATGGAAAGATAAAAGATATGATCTTTCCCTATATTACCTTGCCTCTCCTGTATCTTTAGAGCATCATGCTTACAACACTGTTAGTAAATGCCCATCATTTACCTAGAAGAGGAGACAGATCTAAGAGAATTCTTTTCCTTATGTTCAGTTATGAGCTGAGGCAAAGAAAAGACATGAAGGTCAGTGCTTCCACTTTGGTAATCTTGTTTATCCTCATTTGGAGCTCAGTTGTCAGTCACAGCCTGGGTGTGAAGGCTGACTGAGCCTTGGGACCAGGCAGGGTCACCAAAGAAGGCAAGTAAAACCTTCCAGGGTATTTTTTACAAATCAGTCCTATTACCCTACTCCCACACATACTGTTTCTCCTACACTTTGGAAAAAAAAAAACAAACCAACATTTCACTTTACCATGAGAAAATTATCCTCTAATCCTGGCAAAACAACTTGAGGAGGAGACGACTGGAAGAAACTTGGTGGAGGTACATACAAAGAGATCAAGTAGCATTGGTCAGATTGCTACACAGCAAGTTGTACAAAAAGTGAGAGTGGTGGTGTATTTCATAGGCTGACATGTTGGAGACCTATTTTTTTCATACACAACTAGATTCTGAAAAAACTTGTCTTATTTTAGGCAAAATCATGATTTTTAATTGCACAAAAATATTATAGTCAAAACCAAGAAATTCATCCAAACTCTAAAAGAAAATACAAGAAGAACTCGACAGGTGGTTTGTAGATCTGGATATAAACTAAAACCTGCAAAATCCCAAATCTTATCAGTCAAACAAAATCCCCTCCACAACAGATTTTTTTTAATCAAAAGCTCTGGTGAATGTGCACAAATTTACTTGCTCCTGGTGTCGATGCAACATGTGATGTTCCATACATCTTGAAAAGGACTGTTTCATACACCCTGGGATTACAGGTAATATAGATCATCTGTAAAAGAGTTTAAAAAGAAACAGAAGTATGTTTTATTTTGTCTTGTTTAAAAATTAGGATGTGTAAGATAGCAACATCAACATATATCATATTATTAGTTATAATATATATTTTCGCTGAGACAGAAGTGATTGATTCTAGAGCAAATTTGTTTGAAAAGCAATGCAGAAGTATACCTCAGCATCAATTATACCTACTACAACTCTTTAATAATCTGAGAGTGAAACTTTCCTGCAACTGAAACCCGTAACATAGTTGTATTGCAAGTAATTTTCTCAGTTATGATAACATAAAGTAGCAACCACTAAAAAAGAATAACTTTTCAGAACAGTAGTTTACATATGGGTAGTTCTTTCATTAGAAAGTGTTGACACATATTGATCAAAGTGGCAGAAAAAACCACAGTCCTTCCATTAATAATTTGAATTGTGTCATAAATTTGCAATGTATGTCTATGCAGGATGCTTGCTTATCTGCCACCCTCCACAGAAGTAAAATTTAAGGTAAAATAGATATACATATATACGTATATATACATACATTTATAAAAGAAAGTGAGAGATGTACATATGCAGATATATTACTAGGGAGGCAATGACTTCCTCTCTTTTGAAGAACAGTTAATAAGCAGTTGTAATTTGCTTTCAAACTATTTTAAGTAATGATAATACCAAGCTTCTATAAACAGCCATAGAACAGGCAGTCCAATGGATTTTTTTGCTGCACTTGATCATGAAAATTTTTGTCTCATGCGTTAATGAAGAGGGTCCTTGAAAATCATAATTCAGTCAATGCTGGAGAAAGCATGGAAACATCATGTTGTAGACAGTGCTGCACAGTGTTCTGCTTTCAGTTAATATTCAGTCCAATTTCTGGGCTATTAATAGCGTGAGAAGCTATAGTAACAATATAAGCAAGCCAAAAAAAAGCATCTCAACCACCACTGCACAATGAAGCAGTAGTATTTTATATGTAATCAACAAAATGAGCATCAATACAGAACCTTTAAACTATGACATAAGAAAAGGCCAATAACTTTATGAAATCTCACTAAAAGTGAATCTGAGGTGAACAGGGCAATATAGAATTCAAATAAAAGTTTAAGGCAACAACTCCCTTGAATTTCAAAACACCCGAAAGCCCATGTCATAATATAAACAAAAAGTCACTGTCCAAACCGGTCAGTTTTAATTACTTGTCCCTCCAAAAATCAAATTAATCTTTAAGCCACTGATGGCCTCAATGGTAGCCAGCAATCCCCTGTCCATGTTTACATTCTAAATATTTACATTAGTATGTACCAAAATGTAGTGCTAACTGTTAAAATAGCTGAAGCCCAGGCAACCAGTTTCATTCTATTGTACCTACGAAACACAAGTGTCTACAAAGATAGATAGTTTTATTTGTTCACACATATCAGTCATTTTTGAACAGCAGTCTAGTCTTTTGTCCCTGCAGGTAATAATAACAACATACATAAAAATACAAAACTTCCTGAAGAGCCGTGTAGAAATGAATCAAAGCTTAGTTATTCCTCAGCTGACAAATACATTAAGAGATAAATGTGTGTAAAATCTTCCAAACCTGGGAAATCCATTTCACTATTAACACATGCACGCTGAAAAGTTTCTCATCACCAAGACGAGAGCCTCTGAGACGTGAAGTGGAGGGTGCACCTTCTGCAGCTTCCTGGCAGAGATTAGCGCTGGGTCTTCGGAAAGGCAGGTCTACGAAGTCCCCTGTTTCCTTTTGAAAACAGCCCATGCAACCAGCGGCACCGAGGCAGAATGAGGTCACGCTTCCTGTAAAGTAGCCTCACATCAGAAGCACGCATTTTGAAGAGCAAACTGAAGATTAGGATTAGCCTAGTGAACGCTCTTGCAGGCTGTTGCGAAAGAGAAGATACACTATAAAGTTTTGCTCCAATGATGATATGGAGAACAAAGACAGAACTTTTTCTCACAGCGACACAGATTTTTGTTTCAGCTTTACTTTTCTACCTCACTCAGAAAACTTTCACTCCAGATCACTCCATTTGTTGAAATACTTGTGACCCTGACAGGCTTTGATGTAGGAAAATGACCCAGCTACCAAAAAAATCCGTGTATAGTAACAGGACATTTTGCAAAAGCACTGTTATACAGAAGACTCATTTGGTGCGAGTTCAGAGTTGTTTAAATTTCATGGTCAAAAACATTATCGCAAATATATATCATGCAATGTTAAGATAAATTCCTTTGAAAGGAGAAAGGAATAAAGCCATTTGTAAACATATTCATTGTTCCACTCTGTATGTTTCATACTATGTAAGGCATCAATTCATCGTACCTTAAAGTACACAAAAATAAAGTCAAATCCATGTAAGAGAAATGGAGCCTGAATAAGATGTCCTGGCAATCAAAATGATTTGGCTGTAGAACAGTTACACACAAAAGTAATACAAATCAGCTGCTTGACACTGAAGAATTATACAATCTTAGGGAGCAAAACTTCATCTCCAGACAAATAGATAGAATATGCTAGTAAGTATCTCTCCTGATGTCTGTATGTATCACTGACAAAAAGAAAGCATAAATCTAGTAAAACATGATTGATTTGATTTAATGATAGGGGTTTTTTTCCATGGAGAAGGAAAAATACTTCCACTGATAACAAAGGAATATAAAATTCTCACCTCAGAGAAAAGGGAACAAAAATAGGAATTAGGCAATTAGGATGTTACAAAAGAGCTTCTGTTTGGGAGCTAAACTAAAATGAACATTTTTAGGTCCTTTTCCTCAAACATGAAAACACAGACCCCTGTTCGTTCTTCACATCACTTTTTAGTGGAATTATGCCAATGAGGAAATTTAGTCCAACATTATTTCCATGGATGCATGGGCTTCATCACGGTAGGATTTCCCAGGTCACCCTCTCTGTCTACAGGCAATGGGCATAAATTCCCAATAGTCTTTAAAACTAGGTCACCTACTAAAGAATTTCTATACATACACTGATTTACAGAACAGGTTGCTTCTTGGGAGTATTTTTGGTTTCTTTTCATATTCTTCTCAACAGGAAGCAGTTAGTTCTGAGCTTGGGCTGCTTTTTTGAATGACATTGGCCTTTCATGTTTGCCTATGTAGTTAAAATATATTGCGCCTATATCATATTTAGACTTAGAGGCATTTTCTTTTTTAATCACTGCCATTCATATCTGAAACTCACTGTTCCACAAGCTTTTGATGCATAAACTTTGTGCATTAATGAATATTTTATAGGTAGGTGCTGGCCTATAGTTTATATACACACACACAAATGTTTATACACAGCTTTTATTTGTTGCCCTCCCTGTTGCTCCTCAAACTGCCCACTCCACCCCAAGCACCGCCTCAACTGTCAGATTTCAAGTTTGAGGAAATGAATACACCAACAAGCTTTCTGTGCAGTAGTTTTATGCCTGTTGCAACATTACAGGTTCAACCCACAAAAGGAAGGAAATGAGAAATTACAATACTAAATACCACATATCTTTCTACTCTTCTCCCAGGCTTACTCCACTTTTGACACTATGAATAAAGGAGAAAGCGTACTGCCAGTGGAAAACTTATTGTGCTGGGTCTGGCAGTCCTGGAGAGGCAAGGCTGGGGCAGCTCCATGCCTGAGGTCTCACCAGCATCAAGCCTGAGCATGTATACCCAGTAGGCACACACACACAGAGCACATGTGTACACCATATATATACATACATACACAGCTGGCAACACAGATAACAAAGACAGACATACAGAGCACTCACACAGACAGCACTGATGGCCTCATCCTTCTCGCCTCTCTGGCTGAACAGGATGGAGGTCCACTAGTGAGAATATACAGATGTATACACATCTGTAGAAGCTGGATCCCTCCAGCAGCTGGGCTCAGACACTCAGTCAGCCCAGTAGCTGCCCCTAGATCCCAGTCTTCCCAGTTGCTGGCACCTGGACATGTGAGCCCTAAGGGCCACAGCCCCAGTCCAGTTGCTGGTACAGACCAACACGCACACACACACACAGAGAGCTGGCCAGGATGCCCCTGGTCCTCAGCAGCCCATTACTAGAGGCATTGCCTTTACAGACACCCTTGGCCATAATGTGTCCCATGTCCCCAGCCAGCAACACGTTTCAGTCCCAAAGGTGCTCTGGTGTTGACTCATCTGAGTGGGTTTCCATTCTGGACACTGGAGCTGAGACTCCTCTGGGACAGCCCTGGGAGGGCTCCAGACAGAGTGTCCCTTCCTCTGAATCCTTAATTTGGGTTCCCACCTGCCTTTGTGCCCCTGTGCTCCTCTGGGCTAGTGCAGACGGGCCTTTGATGGGCTGATGGCTCCTGGGACTGGCCTGGGAGCAGCTGGGGCAAGGTATTATTTGGGCTCCCCTCCTGCTGTTGTCTCTCTGTGCTCCTTTGTGGGTGTGCAGATGAGCTTTTAGCCCATATTACACCATAAGTCTGCCATCTCAGCAACCCGCTGCAACTCAATGCAGTGCACTATTACACTAAACACACAATTTTTAGAAAGGGTATTTTGCCTGGCAGAGTGAATTGAGTGGCCATGGTGGAGGGAATAGAGCGCTTATTGACTGAATGCAACTGAAAGTAATTAGACGCTTCTGTAATTCTCTTTGAACCTCCTGGAAAGCTCACAGCCTTTAGCTTTTCCACCAGCTTCACTGACCATCAAATCAGGCCATCTTTGCTAATGCTGTTTATATAATACTCAACACGTAAAAAATATTCTGAGATATCTGAAAATTAATTGAAATATTCAAAAAAGTAGCAGAGGAAGGACTGGACATGAGAACCTCAGAGCAGCCACAGTAGGTCAAACTGAAGGTCTACGAAACTCTCCCTGCCTGCA
Source organism: Harpia harpyja (assembly GCF_026419915.1). NCBI lineage: Eukaryota > Metazoa > Chordata > Aves > Accipitriformes > Accipitridae > Harpia > Harpia harpyja. The sequence goes on from NC_068944.1 coordinate 70,650,804, forward strand.
GTCTTGCTGGAGGGAAAACTAAGACTCATTTTAATTCACCTTTGTGAATGACAACATTTTAAGCTAAGTGCATTCCTTTATGCAGCAGAACCACTTAGCAATGTTTGAGGTACCCTGGTAATTAAAAAAAAATTCTCACAAATCCAGATATTTTATTTCAATTTTAAGAGAAGGCTGATCCTGCATAAAGTTAGCATTTCATTGCAGTTTACAGAACTGACACATCATATACAATTTTAATAACCTTATCAGGTCAGCTGTATGAACAAAGATTAATTTGCTTTAAAAAAGGAACAAATTCATTTTTAATGTAATCAGATGGAAATCCCACTCCACCCTATCAGAGACTTTCTTAGTTTCAGGCTTGATTTTTTTTTCCCAATTCATTATTTTAGCTTAATTGCTCCTGCAATACAGGCAACAAAGGGCATTTCTGTTTTGCATGGTGGAGTACAATGCACAGACGTGTAAAGCTTAGAATAAGCTCTGAGCTTGCTGATACATCCACACTGCTTGGATCTCAACAACAGCTTACCTGCAATAATGCTATGTCAGCTACCTCTGTATTATACTACACACACAGTCCAGATAGATAGACAAAAAGTGTTTAGAAAGGATCTAAATCAAGCAAACCTGTGATGCACAATGATACTTCTCTGTGCAAAGCCATGACCGGTCTGTGTTGCATCTCCTTGCTCTTTGATTATATGGTATCAGGAGGAAATTTCGTTGGTACATAACTTGATGTAGACATGGGAATATGCTTGAGAGGAGTTTTTACAATGATGTCACATGAGGATATAACAGCAGTGGAAAAACATACATGGGGAAGACAAGAGAAGTGCTTCCATTAGAATCTGCAGCTCCCCCACCTTGCATCTAGAAATACTGCTCCTTTAAAAACTATTTTATCAGAGAAAGAAAACAAAAGGAAGAGGCTAATACTCAAATCCATCAGTCAAGGCAGAATTTAGTTGAGGTCCCTAATAAACCTCAGGTTAGAGTTCTTTGTAAACTCCCTCACAAGAAGATCTGACTGTTACAGAACAAGAAGCTAGGAACACTAAGGAAAGCAACAAACACCTCTATGCTAAAAGCTGGCTGACTTAATTTTATTAAGGATTACAACAGTTTGTGAATTAGCGGTCTACAGTGTCTGCAGTGACTAGAAGCAGCCAGGACAGAGCCAGCTGTGGGCCAGTTGTGCTCTAGCAGCATCTTATTTGCAGAGAACAGAAACATTAATGCACCAATCACTGGTCTGAATGGAGAAGGAGTGGGAACGGGGCTTGAGGTGGCAGGGGAAGCACTGTATGAATGGCATATGTTCATGGTGCCTAGGCTAGCAGGTCATCAAGCTTCCAGCAGAAATCTACATGCAGCATCTTAGGACACCCAGACTGAGAGGGAAAGGACAGGGACTAAATCAGGTAGAACAGTATGGGGATATTGATCACTCTCAGCTCTAAAGGGTATAAAAGGGCATGTCCAAACCCAGCACAATGTGGCCAACCTAGCAAGAACCCGTAAGACATGGTGAAGACTCGATTGCCCACATTCCTTGTCTTCCATGTCACCGCAGCTAATGCTGGACAGACCACCTGCATAGCAGCACCCTGATGGCTGGAGGCTGAACAGGCCACCTAGATACACACGGCTTTAGAGAACCGCCTAGGTGGTCTAACTAGACGCATAAAATCTGAATCCTTGGTTGGGAGTTTCCTTGTTACATTATGAGTCCCGAAATGAAAATTAATGTTCCTCTGGAGGCAGTGATGTACTGCTGATCAGCATACCCGAGACCCTGGAGGGTTTCTGTGACAGTCCTGATGTGATCTGCATGGACCAATGGTGGAGAGTCTTGTACTGATGTGCAGTGAAGGCTTTTGGCCAACATGTAATTCTAAAGGATCATAGTACCCTTTACATATACTGCAAATCTGTAGTCGAGAAGGTGTTGGTACTGCTGGTTCCTGAGACAACGGTACTGGCAAAATACTGATGATACTGATGTCATGGTCATTTCCATAATAAATCATACTGATGGGTGCATAAATGAAGACAAATAACAATTGACAGTGATACTCTAATAACCTTCTTTAAAATGCCTGTCTTCCATGCTGTTTTACACAGCACCCTTATCAGTTGCCTCTGTATCTGTATGTAAATAACCACTGTAGTCTGACAGTGACTGAGTTCCTTTCTGCCTGTATGCCAGTATTTAAGCAAAGTCTAAATTTGTGAAGCTTGTACTGAGAGTCTGCAGGCCTTTCTGGAACTGTGTGCAGTTTTTCCAGCTATGCCTGTGCCATACTTACTTGTCGCATTTCCAGCTGGATTCAAACTGATGTCCTGGACTAATTCAACTGCTAGGGAGAGGAAAAGACACATGCAGCCTTGGTATCCAGTGCAGGATCACTATACGCTCGAGGCAGAGTGGTTTTATAGCTTGGATGCTACCCAGCATTGCATAAAGATCAAGGATTTGAATGTGGCCTACAAGGCAATTGAGGACAGAGACCGGAACTCTGATAGCCTTCCAGGAACCTGTCCATGCAATGCCAGCACAGACCCAATGGCCAAGTATCAAGAAACAAGTGTTGTCTCCCATAAACAAATGCTTTGCAAGCATTTTACAGGCAGGGTTGGACACTAAGGGCTAATCTCTTAATCGACAACCATCCTTCAGCCCCTGAGGACACTCCAGTTTTCACAGGACCACAAAGGAGAGAGGAAAATATGACATTAGTTTTACAAAGTGATTGGTATTGCCTGCTGGCAGATGTGATGTATATTTTTTCATTCTCACTGCTGGACTCCACCATGTTGGACAGATGTGAATTTTGGAGTTCTGTTTTCCTTCAGTCAAAGTTGTAAATTCTCTCTACACATTCATATTGGCATTCTGACTACAAAACTATCCTTGATAGACTGCATGCTTTGCCTGTTAGTCTCTCCTTTCCTCTTACAGTACTCCCCAATGTCATTATGACTGTGATAAACAGCCTGCTGCTGAGTGCTCAAACGATGACTCCAACACAGTCGTTGTCTTGGCAGGACATTCCTTCTGTCCCTTTCCCTTACCCACTCTGAGCTCAGCTCTCAAAAATGGCAGACCATGAAAAACTTACCACTGGGACATGTTTGTGAGTGAAATGTTCTGTTGATCCACCATAATGTATATGCTGAATTTCAATCTCACAGAGAAATAATCCAGGAAATCAGTGCACAATCAGAGCAGGTATTAGCTTTTGATCAGTACCGTACTCATCAAGGCTTTATAAGAAACTTCAGTAAAGTATTTACTGATGTGTTCCAATCTACAGAACCTCCCCTAAAACCAAAACACAATCCAAGACATATGGCTGCAATATGTAAGGCAGAAGTAAGCAACACATTGCACAGCACTGTTTCCGAGGCAAAAGCACGATTAAATCTCAAGAGGGCTAACATTCATTGCAAAACAATATTCATAGCACAGTGAATGTTGAGTATGCCCCCAAGAAATATCAAATGGATACACAGAAAGTGGTTTAACCAGGCTTTAACATGGCACAGCAAAGCTGCCTTCATACAGAATGGGTAGGTGCTCCCTTCCAGCCATGCAGAGCATCAGGAGGTACCACTCTGGTAAGCAGTAACTTCATCTGCCTCCTAGGATTTCCTTTAATCTCCATCAACAGTCAGCGTTTGCTCTTTCTTCTCTTTCTTTGCACGGATTTGGGACTCTTTCTCTAACATTGGACCTACCTCAGGGAACTGGGGTTGTTTAGTCTGGAGAAAAGGAGGCTGAGGCGAGACCTTATTGCCCTCTACAACTACCGGGAAGGAGGTTGTAGTGAGGTGGGTGTCAGTCTCTTCTCCCAAGTAACAAGTGATAGGATGAGAAAAAATGTCCTCAAGTTGCGCCAGGGGAGGTTTCGATTGGATATTGGGAAAAATTTCTTCACCAAAAGGCTTGTCAAGCATTGGAAGAGGCTGCCCAGGGAAGTGGTGGAGTCACCATCCCTGGAGGTGTGTAAAAAACCTGTAGATGTGGTGCTTAGGGACGTGGTTTAGTGGTGGACTTGGCAGTGCTAGGTTAATGACCGGACTCGATGATCTTAAAGGTCTTTTCCAACGTAAACAATTCTATGATTCTACGACTCTGAGTAAAAAATGTCTAGCTTCAGTATCTTTCAAAATTGGAAAAGACTGGGGTTGGTGTCCCAAACCCATTGGGTTACTATTTTGTTTGGTGTCCATGGCAAAGGGTGTTAGCTACTTTCTTTTCCCACACAAGGCCAGATGCTCCAAAACTCAGCCACTTTAGGGTATTTCCCAGCATCTGGAAAATTTAAGGCTTTAAAAGGAAAAGAGAAGTGTTTGGTTAGATAGTGGAAATCTTCACAAAATGAGGGAGGAATTTCTTGAGGGGAGGGAGTTTTGGAGATGAAAGGAAAAGAAAGGCAGAGAAACTGAAGAGGAGGACATAGAAACTGATGCCAGTCAGGGTGTCAAAATGGACCAAGGAAGTGGCAGGAAAAGGACAGATGATGACAGAGAAGAGCCAGGCTGTGACCAAGCCACCTACACAGACGGACAGAGCGGGGCAGAGGTGCTGCTACATGTTTGCTAGGCTGAGGCTGTGCAGGCACCATTTAAATACAAGCACCAGCAGTCACCTTAAATATGTCTTCCTACTATAATAAGGGTAAAAACAAAGATGAAGTTTTATTCCATTGACTGTCACCTCGTGACTGCAATATCTGACATTTAAAGTAGTTCTTTTATGGATTAATCAAATCGCCCACGAGAAAAAATAAATGGCAAAATAAACAAACTGATGTCTGGGTCTCTCACCATAATATCTTTTTTTCCCAGGTGTTTGATTATTCTCCCAGATCTTTCCTGAACCCGTCCAGTTTTTGGATGGCTTTTCTGAACAGTATGTTATTTTAATAACAATGTACTGGTGCCAAGTGCAGAGATAATGTCACCTCTCTACTCCTACTCAATATTTCCATGTGCATGTGCTTTGCAAAGACTGCATTAGTCTTTTCAGCATCAACAGCACATCATGAGCTCATGCTCAGCTGATTATGAAATCCTCTCTTCCCCCTCCAAGTCTTTGTGAGTCACTGACTGGCAAGATAAAATCTCCTATCCAGTTTGGTTTCCAATTCATGGTCTGTATAATATTCACAATGCTAAAGACATGCTTCGTGACAAGCTTAAACACCAAATTTTGTGAGGTGCAGAAGTAATGAAATCTCCTTTCCTGCATCTCTGCCTTGTGATATTCTGGTGTCTGAAGGAGAGTAAGCACTGAGCCTTTCTATCATGGAGAGGTTGATGCAGTCACTCTTCCCTGCCCAGTTGAGCATTTTAACAAAACAGGTTGGGATAATGTAATGAGACCTCTGTCTCTCTGTCAAGCTTGAAGTAAGGCAGAAGTTTCAGAAGTAAGTCGAGAAAGGGAAAATGGAAGGCAGACATGCAATGCAGCCATGTAAGCCCTGTTTTCCTAGGAGACGAGACTAAATATCAGAGACGTTTTTGTGCTGAAAGAATAAAAAAAGGTTTTGGCCAAAATTGCTCCTCACTGGCTTTATGGTGGAACATAGTAGCTGAAATGGGGTCCTGGGCCATGGGCAGGGTGGGGGAGGCGCCGGGGTAGGCAGGTCAGGGCCAGTAAGGGCTGTGGGAGCCCTCAGGGCTACAGCAGGGCAGGGGTGGGTATACCTGAAATGGCAGCAAAGAAATGGGGACACTGGCTGGGGCTCCTTGATTTCCTAACGGTTCTGATGATAACAGTGCAATGAAATGTTGCCCCATACTGCTGGACCACAAGCGGACTTCTGCTGTTCTGAAAGCAGAGTGGTAGGAGTCACACATAGCACCCTGCGTTGGGGCGTCCCTTCCTCTGAGTCCTTAATTTAGGTTCCCACCTGCCATCGTGTCCCTGGGCTCCGCTGAGCTTGAGGAAATGGGCCTTCGATGGGCCGATGGCTCCTGGGAGCAGCTGGGGCAAGGTATTATTTGGGCTCCCTCTCCTGCTGTTGTCCCTCTGTGCTCCTTTGTGGCTGTGCAGATGAGCTTTTAGCCCGTATTACCAAACACCTGGGGCTAGCTGTGCCTCTGCAGTCTGCCGTCAGCTCTGCCTCCCTCTCCTGACAGCCTTAGCAGTGAGGTGATGCTCAAGATGCCACACACTGCTCTGAGCCCTTTCATACCACAGCATAAACCAGCCAGCCTCCGGCAGTCAACTAACATGCAGGACTCAACCACGCACATGTACCTGGCCCCATTCTCGCTACCTCTTTTATCTTTCCCCCATCTCCCTCTCCTTGGACAGAAGCACCTTCACTTTTCTAACTGTATCCTGATGCTGCATGTTCATTGCCACTCAGAGAGGTCTCATTGCCAACACAACAACCCTCACCATCCTGTAACAAACTCTCTAAACAAAAGCCTGCATCAAAATGACACTCAGGGTAGTAGGAGCTGGAGATTTCAAATGAATGCAATGGCAACTTTTTTACTAAAGAGAGAAAAAAGCGCTTTTTGTTTGTTTGTTTGTTTTTCTTCAAGCCTCCTTCCTCCTTCAGTCTCACCTGCTTGCCACCACCATCCAGAAAATGGGAACAGGGAAAAATCAAAGAAGGAATAAAAAATCCCACAGCAAATAAGTACTCTGAAATATCCCACTGCACAGCCTCCCTATAAAGACTCTTCAAGTGGGAGGCAGCCTCGCAGGGTCAACCAGGTTGACCTCGGACAGCAGCCAAACACCCACACAGCCACTTGCTCACTCCCCCCAAGTTCTCACTTGAAGAACAGAAGTGAGAATGTTTGTAGATCCAGATAAGGACAGTTTAATAAGTGAAGGAAAGCAAAAAAAAAACCCAAACCAAACAACCCAACACAAAAAACCCCCAAGCAATGCCAAGGCAATCACTCACCACCTCCCACCAGCAGACCCATGCCCAGCCAGTCTCCCAGCAACAGCCAGCTTGGAAGACAAAAGCCCCACCATTCTTCTTCCTCTGCCCCATGTTTTCTTGCTGAGGTTGATGTTTTATGGCATGGAATATCCCTTTGGCCAATTCGGGTCAACTGTCCTGGCTGTGTCCCCTCCCAGTCTCTTGCCCACTCCCAACCTACTTGCTGGGGGGCGGGCAGAGTGGAAAAAAAAAAGCAAGTTTTGATGCTGTGCAAGCACTGTTCAGCAACTGCCAACACATCGGTGTGTTATCAACACTATTTTAGCCACAAATCCAAAACATGGCACCATACAGACAGCCATGAAGAAGGTCAACTCCATCCCAGCCAGACCCAGTACAATCTCCACCCCTTGTTCCATACCATTTGCAGCATACTTAGGTCCTACACTCTCCAATACATCCCCATCAATCATGACCCCCCTCTTTGTCCTTTGACCTACACACAGACATCATTCCCTTAGTCTGTGGGATATCCCCCGAATGTCCACAGAAGTCCAATCAATTCATTTGGTCCATGACTTGCACTCCACACAGCAGCTTTCCACATCAGATGGTTTCACACAACACAACAGGATCCACTGGTAAACAGAGCATATTGCCTTTCACTTTCTGCTAATTTATTATACTCTTAGGCCTGAGCCACCTCCTCAGGTGATGCTCTGAAATCTCTGCCTCCTGGCCAAACTCTGATCTCTTCCAGGATTCATGGGCAGTGGGGGTTCTCCATGTGAGCCCATTGCATGATCAATGAATGCTACCCACTTACTCCACGTAGCGTCCGTTGCGTAAGGCATAGAGGGGACCCTTTCTACGAACATCTAGTGCAGCACAAGCACCTCAGACCCTTGGTACCTTCAGCTCCAGAACCCTAGAAGTTGACCTCGGGTCTCTCCAGGTGTTTTCTGCCAGAGGCTCCAGATGAGGCCATGTTCCCCAGCTACAGTGCAGAGCATGTTTCTCACAGGTGGTCCTGTCTAGACAGGCCCAAGGGCTAGCACACAGTGTCCTGTCTGTCCTGCTGCTGTTTAGGGACTTGTGGGTTGATCCTGGCTGGATGCCGGGAGCCCACCAAAGCCACTCTGTCACTCCCCTCCTCAGCTGGACAAGGGAGAGGAAATATGACAAAAGGCTGATGGGCCAAGATAAGGACAGGGAGAGATCACTCCCCAACTACCGTCAATCATGGGCAAAACATACTCAACTTGGGGAAAATTAATTTAATATACTGCCAGTTAAAAGTCAGAGTAGGATAATGAGAAATAAAATCAGATGTTAAACCACCTTCCCCCCACCCCTCCTTCCTTCCCGGCTCAACTCCACTCCCAAGTTCTCTACCTCCTCCCCCCCAGCGGCACAGGGGGATGGGGAATGGGGGTTGAGGTCAGTTCATCACATGTTGTCTCTGCCGCTCCATCCTCCTCGGGGGAGGACTCCTCACTCGTCCCCTGCTCCAGTGTGGGGTCCCTCCCACAGGAGACAGTTCTCCATGAACTTCTCCAACGTGGGTCCTTCCCATGGGCTGCAGTTCTTCACGAACTGCTCCATCGTGGGTCCCTACCACAGGGTGCAGTCCTTCAGGCACAGACTGCTCCAGCGTGGGTCCTCCGCAGGGTCACAAGTCCTGCCAGAAAACCTGCTCCAGCGTGGGCTCCTCTCTCCACAGGACCACAGGTCCTGCCAGGAGCCTGCTCCAGCATGGGCTTCCCACGGGGTCACAGCCTCCTTCGGGCATGCACCTGCTCCGGCGTAGGGTCCTCCCCGGGCTTCAGGTGGATATCTGCTCCACCGTGGACCTCCCTGGGCTGCAGGGGGACAGCCTGCCTCACCGTGGTCTTCCCCACGGGCTGCAGGGGAATCTCTGCTCTGGCGCCTGGAGCACCTCCTCCCCCTCCTTCTTCACTGACCTGGGGGTCTGCAGGGCTGTTTCTCTCACATGTTCTCACTCCTCTCTCCCAGCTGCTGTGCAGCAGTTTTTTCCCCCCTTCTTAAATCTGTTCTCCCAGAGGCGCTACCACTGTCACTGATGGGCTTGGCCTTGGCCGGTGGCAGGTCTATCTTACAGCCGGCTGGCACTGGCTGTATTGGACATAGGGGAAGCTTCTAGCAGCTTCTCACAGAAGCCACCCCTGTAGCCCCCCTGCTACCAAAACCTTGCCACGCAAACCCAAAAGACTTGAAACAGTTGTTCTTTCAGGTCACTCAACAGCGAAGGCTCACAAACTGACTGTGATGCAGAATGTGCAGTCTCCAGAAACCCACTATGCCTAGAAAAGGTTGCGTTTCTTTTTTGTTAGCTGGTGGAAACTTGACTGTTATCTTACTGATCACATCCATGGGGATGTGATGATGCCGATCTTGCCATTATAAGAAGGTTGGAAACATCTGTCCTGGAGAAGAAGAGGAGGAAGGTCTCCGTGACGTGGTACTGGGATGGCAGCAATGCAGGGGCCGAATGCCAGACTTGGCTCAAGGCCAGTACTTTTATCGTAGGTCCAGCCAAAGCAAACCACGGTGACAAGCAGCACAGCAAACAGCAAAAACTAACAGCAGTCATTAAGAATCCCTGGGGTTTAATGTGCAGCAAGAAAGGGAGCAAATAATTCAGCACTGGGACCAGCAACAGCAAGTAGCAGCTGTAAATCCAGCCTAGCACACCCTGACCAAATCTGTCCCTACCTCTGGCCCCACGCTGGGTGCCAAAAGGGACTGCAGTGAGTTGGCCCCACCAGCACCCAAGCGCCCACCCAGCCGCTTGCTCACCCCCCCCCCTTCCAGCAGGATGGGGGTGGCGATTGGGAAGAATAAAAGCAAGAATATCCGTGGGTCAAGATAAAGCCGGTTTCACCGGCAAAGGCGGGAGGTAAACACAGGCCGCGATGAGGCCGTTGCCCTGCGGCTCCCACCCGGCTAGCTGGTGTGGGGGCCGGCCGCTGGCTATGGCCACCTCAGCGGCCACCTCGGTGGCCACCCCCACCCCGTTCTCCCTCTCCCCTCTTTTTATGGCCGAGGCTGACGGCGTACGTCGGCAGCAGGGGAAGCCGTGACGCCGTGCCAGCACCGCTCAGCGACGGCCCCGACCCGCGGCCCCACACCCCGCGGGCCGGTGCGGAGTGAACCGGCTCTGTCAGTCAGTCAGTCAGCCAGTCAGTCAGTCAGCCAGTCAGTCAGCCAGTCAGTCAGTCAGCCAGTCAGTCAGTCAGCCAGTCAGTCAGCCACCGCGCGCCGGCCCTGTCAGTCACCGCGCGCCACCGCCTCTCTTTGTCTCCCTCGCTTCGCTCGCCCCCCCGCCCCGCGGAGTCACGCGGCGGTGGCTCCGCAGTCACGTGGCGGGGGCGGTGGCATGGCGGCGCCGAGCCGCGCCTCGCGGGCTCGTCGCGGGGTGGTGACGCGGCGGCGGGGCGCGGGGAGGATGGGGCTGTGAGGGCGGCCGCCGCGCCGGACACCCCGCGCCGCGCCGAGCGGGAGCAGCGGGCGACGCGCCGGGGCCGCGGGCCGCCACAGGCCCCGCCGCTGCCTTGCGAGTCGGAGGAGGCGGTAAGGAGCTCGTGGAGGGCGCGGGCGGCGGGGCGGGCGGCCCCGGGCCGTGGCCCCCCTCCGGGCGGGCCCGGCCCGGCGCGGCGCGGGGCTCCGGCGCCCCTCTCACGGCGCCCGGGCCTGGCGGGGCGGCGCCCGCCGCCCTCCCCGCGCCGGGCCCTGCCCGCGGCCTGAGGGGCTGGGGGGGGGGGGGGTCCGGCGGGCCGCGGCCACTCGCGTCCTCCCCTGGGCCTGCGGGAGCGCCGGGCCCCCGGCCGGCGGGGCGGGGGTGTCCCTCCCGCGTTCCGAGCCCGGCCGGGCTGGACCCCTTTGTGTCCTCCGCGCTCGGGGAGCGGCGTGGGCTTCCTCGGATCGGCCACCGCCTCCGCGGCGGCCGGCCCCGGTCGCGGTGCCAGCGTTGGCGAGGGGAGCCCCGCTTAAAAACTGGGGGTCCGGGCGCCGTTCCTCTCGCCGACCGGACCGAGGAGGCTCCGGCCCTGCAGCCTGGAACCAACCCTTGCTCTTCAGTGGGCGTGCAGCAGGCGCCCGCGGCGAGCCGCTCTGTGCTTCGGGATGACAGAGGTAGTAGTAGCTCAGAAAGTCACGGTAACAGCGGTGGTAGCCGGGCAGAAGAGTGATATATATATTTTTTTTTTAACGGTGACTGAATTGCCAAAAAAACCATCAAAAGGCGCTTGTGACTGAAACTTACTTGGTGCTGTGAGTGAGGCTCGGGAGTGCATAGAAAGGCTGAAGATGGCTTTTTTGTTTGTTTGTTTTTGTTTTTGCTAATTTCATCTTACCTGTCCTTTAGGCCGTGTTTATCTTTAAATTTCTATTCTTGGTAAGGCAGGTTTTTTTTCTTTTTACCCTTTCCACACCAGAGGAGAGAACACACCTTGGCTCTAAGTAACTCTTAAAATTATGCTCCAAAAGGGTGTCAAGGAATTACAGTGCAGTACAGTTCCAGAGATGAGCACCAGGTTTTTGTTTTTGGTTTTTTTTTTCACTTATGGTTGATGACTAGTTTTGTTTTTTTTTTTTTTTTTGGGAGGGAAAGAAATCTGAATAAAAACACATGAATTTTTTTTAATGCCACCTTTGGGCCTTGACTATACTTCTGAAAACTAAGCAGTTAATGGACAGTCAGGATAGAAATTTCACATCTTTTCTACCCTCTGGAATATATTTGCTGTCAGTGACATGTTTTAGACAACATTATGTGTTTTAATATGACTTTTTTTTTTTTTTTTTTTTTCCCCTCCTCCAAAGGTAGTGAAAAAGAAAATATCAAGATGAGTAAAAAGCCTCCAAATCGTCCTGGAATCACATTTGAGATTGGTGCTCGTTTGGAGGCACTGGACTATTTACAAAAATGGTATGGAAGACATTGTGCAGTGTTTGCTAAGAGCATAATTATGTTTATATTTTATGTTTTGATGTCTAACTATAAAACTTAGTGCGCTTATTAATTGACTGCCTCACGTGTGAACTTTATGAATTTCCACATAAGTCCCTTAAAACTGTTAGTTTTTAGGAAAATATTCTCTCTTCAGAAATCAAACTAACGTTTTCTACAGGTTTTCGTTTGTTTGCTTGTAGATGCTTGTGCAGCTGTAGTAAGCAAAGACCATTTCCAGAGTAGTGTGGAATGCAGCGTCATGTGCAAGACGATCAGTACGTTAATGTGGCAAACTTCTGTGACTAAAGACTTCTTTTGTTTTAATTTGAAGGAATGCAAGGAAATTTGCTTTGTATTCAGTTATCACACTTCATAATTCACAAAACTGACTTTAAAAAAAGAAAACATCCTTAATCGGAGTTTGTGGACTAGGCAAGTGTGATTGTATTTGTATCAAACAGTTGGAGGAATGAAGTGCTTAAAATTCTGATTCTGCACCACCCAGTCATATCATAAGAGTCAAGACTATAAAATGGAAATTTGTGGGCATAAGGATCATGCTACACAGCATGTGTATTGTGAAAGGAGTTGTTCTTTTGAAATAAATTGTTAGTCAAAATTTTATTAATGCAAGTGGGATAATTTCATGATGTATGCTGGCCATGCTCTTTCAGTTTGAAAAATCCCTGGTTTTGTTAAAGTAGCTGACAGAGGAAGTTGAAGCTTCTACCCAGTTTTTTCTTAGCTGCTCTCTGATTAATTAGGGCTAAGAAATGTAGAGGCCTGTAGCTGCTTTTCTGTTGCATTCCTAGAGAGCTAAGCGTGTTCCTGTAAATGTCTGATCCTGCTAACTCCAAGTTATGTGATAGAGAAGTCTGTGTATTATTTACATGCTTACTTCAGTAGCTATATGCTCTGTATAAAAAGTTGGGTTAAACTTTTTATCTGTAGAGCTTTGATTTTAACTATAGCAAAGGTGTTTGTTTTAATAAACTATCTCTAAAGGAAGATACAGTTTACAGAACAGTTCTTGTTCTTATCTGTTGCTGTAGAGTGGGTTTTCAACGTATTGATTCTATAGCTGAATGTTAAGATCATGAAACTGTCTGAATAATGCTATAAAAATAAAATAATTTTAATAGAACTTTTTATAGCATCTTCTGTGACTAGAGATAATTGGTTAATGTAACCAGATAACAAAAGTTAATATGTAAAACCAGTTTCAGCTTAATTGCATCAAAAAAAAAAAAAATCACTGAATATGCAGTGTATAGTTTGTATCAGATCTGCCCAGCCTTTTCACAGGGAAAGGTCGCGTGTCAGTTCTGGAGTACTTGTCTAGGTTTGGCCTTGTCAGGTGTGGGTCCTGTCGCAAGCTCTGCAGCTGAGTTGCTTGGTATTTTCAAGCAGAATAGATTTTATCCTGAACTTTCTAGGAATTGATTCATCATTTGGACCACCAGGTAGAACAGGTCAAGTTTATACGTTTGTGAACTTTTGTGGTGCCATATATGGGAGCAGACAGTTAATATTAAAATTTTGCAGGTACAGCAACACTACAAACAGGACTCTTTCAAATGAAATAATACTCATATACATAACCAAAGAGCTTGTTAGAGGAAGCCTACTGTCTTATTATTCAGGTGACGTGGGCCAGAATAATAGTCTGTGGGATTTTTTTTTTTTTTTAGCTTTCTGTTGCATAAGGGGGTGGTGGATGTTTTTTAAATTCTTTCTATATATAAGCTGTATGCATTCCCCTCATCTGCATGCAGAAATACATACTTTAAAGAAAATAAAGTTGCTGAACTTACGTGAAATCTCTATATTTTTTAACAAAACCAAAATTGAAGAGCAGTAATATTGCTTAGCTTACTCTTTCTACAAGTGACAAATTGAGAACACTTGCTGAAAAATAGCCTTTGAAAGGGTTTTAGTTTTTTTCTCCATTTTTCTGAAAGCCTGCTGTCATTTAAAGATCCAGTGCTCATGACCAGTTAAAATGTTAATCAAGAAAGGCTTCTAGAGCATGGGAAAAAAATATAGTAAATTATGGTTTTGCTTTCTGAGGCACTTCTGCAGGTCTTAAATTTTCACCTGTGTAGTAGTTGCTGAAAATCATCTCATGGAATCTGGTGTTCTGTTTGAATTCTGTAAACTTTGGAGAGGTTATTGTGTACCTTGACTATTGCTTAAAAACTCTGTACTTTTAAATGAGGAAGTTTTTGCAGACAGTGTTTGGGTCAATGATATCATTTGGCACGTACAGCTGCTGAGTAGAAGAAAGCCTGGTCAAACTGATCAGCAAAGACAGGCTGTCAATGAGCGTGTTTATTTTTGCTTTATTGTGGAGGTAACTGCCATTGCTTCTTTATCAAGTGCAACAGTATACTGTTACAGGGGGGGTCATCTTACCTAATGAATTTGTACCAACTGTTAAATTTAAAATCACTAAAGCAAACTATGAAATGCAGCGCTAATCAAAATCAATGTGATCATCTGTCAGCAGATAGTAAATGAGATGGGATTGACTGATAATAGAAAATTATTAAATATATACGAGATGATCAGGGGCCTGGAGAGTACGACCTGTGAGGAGAGGGCGAGGAAACTGGACTTGTTTACCTTGGAGAAGGCTTCAGGAGACCCACTAGCAGCCTTCCAATACCTGCACTGATGTCATCGAGAAGACTTAGCCAAGCTCTCCACAGTAGTGCGTGGTTGGAGGACGAGAGACAACAGGCACAAGTTAAAACAAGAGAGATTCAGGCTAGGTACAAGGAGAAGCTTTTTTCCCCACGGGACAGTCAAGCAGTGAATCAGGTTGCCCAAAGAGTTTGGGGAGTCTCCAGCATTGGAGGTTTTGAAGACTGGGCTCGATAAAACTCTGGAAAACCTGGTCTGATCCCATAGCTGACCCTGCTTTGAGTGGGAGGTTGGACTAGAGGCTTACTGAGGTCCCTTCCAACTTGAATTATCTTATGATCTCATAAAAAAACTGATACATGTGCACAATCCCCCCGTGCCTCTCACTGACAAAACAAATGAAACAGTAATAAAACTGCACTTACCTGAAAGTAGGCGCCCACGTGTAAGACTGGTTCTTAAGCTGTTAGCTCCCACAAGTAGGACACAGTCTCTGCAAGGTTGATGTATTTAAAGATGCATCTCTTCCTTTTTTCTCTTTTCTTGTGTCTTTTGTGGCTCTAGCTCCCTACTGGTTGTCCTTTAAGTGCCAGATATTGCTTTGAAAAAAACAGTCATTATTTTTCTGAGACAATAGTCTTTATTAATCTGCTTGTTCTAAACTATGAGTTAGGTAATGAAGGAAGCACAGATACATGACCCTTGTTGCAGTTCTGAAATGGAAACAGCTCACTAAAATAAGTTAGTTATCAGAACAGCAGCACTTTGACTTGGTGTATTTGTTAATCTGGATGGACTTTTTTCTTTTTTCAGTACGGAGGAAGCTTTTTGCCTGTAAGACTGGGAAACCTTATTTTGTAGTCCTTGCTTTGGATTTCAGTTGACTGGGTTACCTGACAGCCAGGTATTTGGGAGGACTGTGAAGACTGGTTTGTATTGGTATAATACAATATATGTAATAAAAAACGGGGAGTTAAAAATAGGCGTTTGCAGATTTTGCAGATACAAGACGACTTTTTGTGGAGAAGTCAGAATGAAGGGTATCTGGTTTTATATCTTCTACAAAGTAGAAGGAAAGACTTTTTATACCATTACTGTGAAGGCAGGAAGTATGTGTCTGTTTCTAGAGTTCGTATGTGCAAACATGGGCAAATTTACTAATGTTTTTGCATCCTTTTTTACAGTCTGAAATAACTGTTGTCCCAGCTCACAGGGCAATTCTCCACTTTTTGGTCACTTTTGAAGGGTCAAAAGGAAGGTGATGATGATGTAAAAATGAAAAATACTGTCTGTGTGGCCATTAACGTGTGTTGAGTGTGTTGGAGAAAATGGGTATTTTTTTCTTTTACACTGTCAAGAAATGAAAGCTGCAAGTTTTCCATATGAACGTTGGACCATTATTGTTGTCTGACTGCTGCTTCATAGTGTAAAATTTGTAAGCCATATTCAATTTTGCAGCTTTACAAAAATGTTCCATAATTCTTATGGGTTGGAATCAGTAGAACCTGAGAATGGAGAACATGCAATGTGTAAACTGGGCAAATGCTATCAGCTAACAATAGTTTTCTTGTTCTTTAAAAAAGAAGAATAACCCCCCCCTGAAATTTGGATTAAACTTTGTTTGGGATAATTAAATACTATTTCCAGCACGCTATTAAAAAACACACACCCCAAACTTGCAGGTTATTGTTTCTTCCCACAAAAAGAACAGTTTCATTATTGAACTGGAGCATGGTGGTCTGTTTTGTTGGTTTTTTTTTTTTCTGTGAAAATTAAAGACTTCTGTTAGTTTTTTAGAGTGTATTATTCTGGTTTGTGCTGAACAGATGTTGGCAAATCTGTTTGTATACCAAATTCATTCTGATCCCTTAGTGTGGAGTACTTGCTGGGGGTGAATGGCGAGAATTAACCTGACTGGAAGGTTGTTTGGGCCTTAGACATCATTACACTTCAGTACTGTAAAAAGCGATGTTTGTAGTCCCCTTTGTAGTACTTCTTCATAATGCCTACTTGTAGCTTTGCGATGGAAGGAATTTCTACATAAAATTTCTTATGTGTACGAGATGTAACCATCTTCATATTAATCATCTTTCTACAGAATAAATATAAACATTGTTCTTAGCCATAGTAAAAGCTTTCCGGTATGCATTGTTACTATAATTCTTTAAAGAGGCAGATTAAAAAATTTGTGTTGCCATTTTATTAGCAGGAAACACATACTTACCTTTGAAATATTTGTATGATTTTGCAGTTTATAAAATTGATTATTTTCAGTAAAAGTACAAAAGCTGTAACACCAGAAAAATGTTTCTGTGCGGTGTAAAATTTGCAATAGTAAATTCTGCAATATGTATGTTCTGCTCTTTTCCACTATGGGATCAGTATTGTGAAATATTGCTGTTTATACATATTTGTAGCACATTGTGTGGCTAAATTTAGTGGGTACTGAGGGTAATAGCTTGTTGCTAAATCCATACAAAGTTATTTTTGGGTTGCCTAATAACCAATTGTATATAGCTTGGATGGTTCAGAGATTTGCTAAATCTTCCATCTCTGAGGATTGGAGTTGAGTGCAGGTTTTGGCTATATTCATCTTGCAACCACTGTCTTAACATACATTGAAGAAACATAAATTATTGGAATAAAGCCATTATGTGATGATATGATTATTATAAGATTTAACTGTGCAAAATGAGTATCATGGACTTTGATTCAGAGCTGGTAATGACATTTTAAAAAGACTTTGATAGCAGAAATTGTATCTATCAAAGAGAAATTAATAAATACCTGGTGCTGCATTTCCTCTGTTGAGTGATCCCTAATGAGACTTAATATTTTGCATATCTTTTTTTATTAACTGATGCTAGCTTTGCACTTTATTTTCCCCCCATATATATTAACGTCTTGATTCTTGGCTTGCTGAATTTTCCTTAAAACTATCTTAATTTTTATACATTTGTCTCTAAACCATACTCTGTATTTTACCTCCCTCTCTCACTCAGTTTTCTCTTTCCAGGACAGTGTACCATATTTTGCCAGTTTATCCCTTCTGTTGTCTTCACACAATGCTTGGAATGGTGACTTTGCTGACCATGACCAGTGAAAGCTACCAGCCATAACAGCAATAAAAATGTAGCAAGGGAACTGCTATGGGGTAGCGGCATAATGGGAAAAGAGTATTTGCATTGTAGATGCGTAGGAAAAGGAGAATTCTGTCTTTTGGCTGATGGTCCCTGAATTTTGTTAAATAACTGTAGTTTTGCATCAGTACCTTGCTCACATTTGATGAACCTGAAATTTCCAACTGTAGTGAGAAAGAGCAGCATAGTTCTTGCCTTCCATTTCACTACTGCAGCTTCAGTGCTTGTGCATAAGGCTCACATTTTTGATTGCTACAAAGTAAACTTCCTGTCCTCTTGCTCTTCTGATGTTTTTCCTTCTTTCCCTCTGTTAAATGCTTTCTCTGTCATCCTTTACTTCTATTTGGAACTCTTTTAGGTAACATCGCTACTCATACATTTGCTGTAGTGACATAACTTTACTTTTCCCTCTGTTTTGCTACTCTTCCTGCTTATTCTGACACTCGGTGTCTAGTTATAAGAAGTCTGAAATTGGTGCACTTGGGATGATGAAAAAACTATTTGGTAATAATATTCCTAAATGTAGCAGCATGTGGACTTAAGAAGAAAGTGTCGTCAGAGGCAGGGCTTAGGAAAACCACCTCTTGGCTGACTTATTTTCTTGAAGCCTTGTTCAAAGTTAAACCAGAATGCTGATGGTGGGATTCAGGTTTTGACTTAAGAGTTTTACTTTCTGTTTTGATACAATATACCATCAGCTTCAGTGTTCTTGTTAGATTGTTGTTGTCAGTCTGCTTGAGGGGGGGAAAAGGGGTTGATCTTGTTGCTCCTCTGAAAGAAGTTGCATGGAGTTCTCCTAACCTGAAAAAGATTTTGTTAGTAGGATGGCAAATGAGAGTCTCCAGTTTGAGACTAAGACTTTTCTTTGTTTGTTTTTAACGTTCAGTGAGAAGAAGTTGGGAACTTAAAGAACGGCTATGAAAATATTTTGCATTTCTGAAATGTATGGATGAGAGAAATGCAACAAGAGGCTGGACTGTCTGTGCATTCTGATGCGAGGCTGAAATGTGGCTGAAGTAGTTGCAGTAGTAACCTAGAAAATCAGAGAGAGTTTTTCTCATTCAGCAAGTCCCAAGATATTTAGATGTTGGGAAGCTGTATGCATCACTGCAGCTGAAGAAATAGGACTGGAGAAATGAAGGACCAAATTGAGATTGACACCTTTTGTTTTAATGACCTGTTTTAGTCACCAGAAAACAAGGGAAGCCTGTATTTCCTGAGAACTTATATTTTACTCAGAGCGTAGTGTTAAAGACTCCTTTGTCAGCACCGTCAGTATTTTAGAGAGAAAGTATTCAAAATTGAAAACACTGTCAGGGTTCCTGTATATGTCAGTTGCACTTCTAGCTGATGGAATTTTCAGTAGGACTGGAAATCGGTTGCTCAAGCTCTGCTTTCTTACTGTTGCTCCACAGTAGCACTTTGTTAGAAAAAGGTTGTCTCTTAATGAAAGACAGCTGTCCTTTTACTGTGGTCTTTCTTTTCAATACGTGTTTTGTTAACTTTAGACCATCCCTAATATAAACTCTGGAGAAAATTTGATGATCTAATTAATTTTTTTATTTTTTTTAATTCTTTGCACTTTTGAATCCATTTCAGTACTTTTGTGAAGTGCAGAAGGAGCTGAATTCTGCCTCGTTCCAATTTTCTCTGCATTTCATACAGTGGAGGAAGTAGTGCGACAAAACCAGTTTGTGCCTTGCTCCCCTACTACAATTTTGTGAAATATATCACTTTGGTGAAACAGAAATAGTAGGACTGAATAGTAATTGTTGAAGTTAGAGAAATTTGCCATTTTTCCTTACAAATGTAATCTCAGCCTTTATGGTTCCTAAACTACATCTATGCCACACCCAAAATTATGTGTCTAAAACTTGATCTGGTTGCAGCTCAGTCCTGATTAGTTCTACTGAGCACGTACAATGTTTGGTGAGAGTAAAATCCATGTGTTAATTAAGACTGACATATTTATTTTAGTGCATGTGGAGTAAAAGAGATGACTGCTAAAAAATAGTCACTAGGAATCAAATTTAATGGCAGTGAAATCATGGAAGCTAATCTATAAATTAGTAAGTGGCTTAGATTAAGAATGTTCTGTTGACTTCTGGGTTTGATTAGTTGCTCGGATTTGTCTGGAATCAATGTTATAGTCTGATTAAATATTTTGTATTATAAAAGTAATGAATGTACTCCTAAAACTATTTTATATCCTTTCCATCCCGAAGCAAACAAACTCTTACAGGATTTTGCTTTAGACAGACACAGGTTTTAAAACTGATAAGCACAAACTTCTAATGCCAATTTCAGGCAGTTTTGGTCTAGGAGTTTGAGGTTTAAATTTGTGTGTAATCATTTGACTAGGATGAAGCTGATGACATATCACTGATGTGTGTAGTTAACTCTTAAACTAAGTGTTACCCTGCTATCAATTTAGTAGCTTCATCTTTTTCAGACTTGGGAGATTTCTCAGTACAAGGTGTTAATATATTCTGAATGGTCATGTAAGCACTGTTGTATGGAAAAAAAAAATAAAAACCTTTGAAAAAGCTTTGAAATTTATCAGTTTACGTTTATCATTCAAGGTATCCATCTCGTATTGAGAAGATAGATTATGAAGAGGGGAAGATGTTGGTCCATTTTGAACGTTGGAGTCATCGCTACGACGAGTGGATTTACTGGGACAGCAATAGGTTGCGACCCTTGGAGCGACCAGCGTTAAGGAAAGAAGGGCTGAAAGATGATGAAGAATTTGTCGTAAGTGGCACGTTTATTTTGTCTTTGACTTTTTTTTTTTGTAAACTGTCCTACTTGTTTTCCTACATTAAATCTCTCTAGCACATAATGTTTCATTCTTTTTAGGAAAAAATCTAAATGATTAAAATATTAATGACTAAATTTGTATAAAATAGGATTTTAAACCTGGAGAAGAAGTCCTAGCTCGTTGGACAGACTGTCGATATTACCCTGCAAAGATTGAAGCAATTAATAAAGAGGGTATGTATTCATGTATGGTCCATTGGTAAGGACTGTTTGCATATGCTATGCTGTAGCTGTAGTCTGGTTAAAAAACTGACATGTGTATAAAGTTTTCCTCACTGCCTCAATATTAAGTGAAAATGTTTCTATCAAGTTTAGTAAGAGGTTTGTCTTTTATCTGTATGAAATTAGAAAACTGGAATTTCTCCTGGAAGACAAAATACTTAATGATTTCTCAGTGACGAGAAGAATGTCCTGTGCACAGTGTTACAAATGTTTTGTACTATTGTTGATTTGGGCTAACAATATATTTAAATTTTCATAATTGTTTTAGGAATGGTAGATATATTTAAAGTTCTGTTTGTTGAAGAAAAGCAATGGAAATGGGGAAATAAAGGAACACCTTAGATGCAATACTTCACAATGGAGTGATATTTCTAATGAACATAAATAGAAGTCAAAGTTTTTACTGTAGTTTAAAGTAAACAAGGATTTGACTGTGAATTGAGTTGTTTCCCTATTGTGGCAACTTAAATATTACATCATTCTTTCAATGAATTATGAGCAAAAGTGACACAGTAGCTTAAACATGCTTGAAATTGTCCAAGTGGACAAAGAGTAACAATATAAAAGCAGGGTTTCATTGAGGCTGTCAGTTTTGTTTTTGTCTTAAAATTCTCTGTCCTGACTATAGGTAACACCTGTTTATTTTGTTCATATAGGCTGCAAAACATTTTTGCTAAAGCTTTCATAGTAACAAGGTGTGTTTGTTTCTTAACTACTCATAGTGATTACATCAATCCTTTTCTAGGAACGTTCACAGTACAGTTCTACGATGGTGTTATTCGATGTCTTAAGAGGATGCATATCAAATCTATGCCAGAGGATGCAAAAGGGCAGGTAAGAATACTTTAGGTATCTCTTTGTTAGGTTTTATATAGATTTTTTTTTTTTTTAAATATCTTAAGATAGTAAAAATGCTATCTAGCACAACTAGTTTTAGATTACAGTCTTTATTCTAGGTCCTGCACTGCCTTGCTTCAACAGTTTTATGGATGATGCCCCAGAGTATGCTGCTCAAGTAGTCTTGCCTCTCTCTGAAATGCCTAGCTGCCGTACACTCCATTGCTGACTAATCTGTTCCCAGAGTTTTGTCTTGCAGAGTTTACAAAACCGGGGTCATCCAGAGACCTTTTTCTCTGGTGTCCTTTCAGGATAAAGCTTTAGCTTGTCAGAAGTCTGTGCTGCTGATTTTTTTTTTTTTTTCCTTCCATTTATTTTTTTTTTCCCCACCCTCCACCCCATCTCATTTGTTTGCTACTGTGGTAGCTTTTTGCCCACATGTTCTTATTAACATGACTCTTCTGTGGGTATTTTCTCCCCTGTATCAGAACTTTTGGGGATTCAGACAGATGAATATTTCTTTATCTCTGATAATGTCCAGTTGCTGTTAAAGAAGAGATGCTGAGTAGAAGTTGAGGGAGGCTGTGAAGTAGAGGACATGATTTAGTCACTAGGCATATCTTTCCTTGCAAAAGGAAAACAGCATTGAAAACTGTTACATACTTTCAGTGGAAATGCCATTGCATTGAACTTGCATGGTAACTGTATTCTCATAGTTAATGAGAAATTACTCCACTGAAATTGAAAGAAATGTGAAAAAAATGCTCTTATTTGCTCTCAGTTTTCTTCAGAATACTCCTTCTAACTTGGCAAACAAAATTTGGGTATTTAATAATTACTGTTGGTAACCATCTATATTGTAACAAGGGCAGATGGATAGCAAATTGGCTTGAAAGCATTTCTATATCTTCTCCTCCAGGTTACAGGTAGCTGTACACTAGAGTTGATCATCTATGCAAAGAACACTGGAGCTTTGTGCAGGCAACACTGCACTATTTAAACTATGTTTTCTTAAACAGGTTAAACTGAAATCCTTAGTCACGCTAACACTGGCTTCTTGCTGCAGTCTTACAATAACTCTATTGAACCAGTATATAATATTTCAAACAATACTTTCAGTACAACAGTAAGTTAGGAAGCCAGAGTATTTAATTTTACTTCATAAAAAGGAAAACTTGGGTAATGTGGTTGTAACTGAACTGAAATAGCCCTTCTGTGACAATGTGAAGTCCCTTACTCTGTCTTGTACTTTTTCTAGGGAGCTATGTTGTGTCTAATCTGGAGTTACTACTCTTAGGCCACAGGCATTTTCAGCTTTAAAAAAAAAATAGTAAGTCCATTCCTTAGCAACCATTTTGACATCCAGACATGCTTGGTGGCAGACCAGCTCATTATTATTATTTCTGATTTTTCTCAGTAATTGAGAGTTACAGTGTCAGTCTCGTGCATCTCTGGGGCTGAATGTAGGTGGCTTCAATGAAGTCTTGAGAAACAATAAGTGGGCCAAATTTACACTTTCTGAGATGAATTTAGAATTTTTAAGTTGTCTTGCAGCAAGAACACCAATTATGCTTTCTATAATGCTAATTTATACTAGTCGTAGCATTTCATTCTGCAAAATTAGAGACAGGCATGAACTTTGTAGTTTTCAAAGGCAAAGATACTTTTTTTTTTTCTGCAACATCTCCTATATCATTATGCTATGGTAATAAGTTTGTTTTTCAAAATATTTTTGTGGTATTTAAGAATAAAAAAGTGATCTAAGATTTGGTTTGAAAATCAGTTTTCTGAAACGGAGCTTTGTCTAAGCCTAGAATTTAAATGGATGTTTTTGGTTTTTTGCATTATTTATTTTATAAGACGACATTTACTAAAAATTATGTAAACCTTAAAAAAAAAAAAAAGCCAAGACTATAACTTGATTTGAAAAATAGTTGAGTTGGCAGATCCAACACTTTATGCTTAATTTAAACCTATGGCTTTTTTTTTTTATCTGTTTCCAAAGAAAAAAAATACATTTCAAGAGATGAGTGTAAGCTTAAGATACTTCAAGTGCTAGTGCATTAGCAAATTTAACAAATATAAGATCTGTTTGGAAGGTGTGTGCTAAGCATGCAGAATTTGAATTACATGGAGGAAGCGAGATATAGACTAGTTAATTCTTTGATTTGAGCTTAGCATGTCTTAAAGGAAGAGACTGTAAACACTATAACACTCAAACTATTTTTGAGTTGCAGCAGAAGTGTGTTTTAATAAGACTCAGCTGTGAGGGTGGAAAGGCAAAATTTTTAAAGAGTGGAAAATACTTGTGTGGTTCAATGCAATGAGACTGTAGGTTAGGTTGCTCTGCAGATAAGAGCAATTTAATTGAAATCACACAGAAATGTGGCTAATGTAGTATAGAGAGAAAATAAAAAAAGATGGGGATATTGAGACTGCCCTTGTGAGAGCACATATGAAGTATTCGGATAACTTACTTTTTCTGTTTCATGTTTTTTGTTTTATCTTCGATGTAATTAGGCGCGCGAGAGGGAGCAGATAGCGCCGGAGCTGAGATTAGTGACGGAAATCGAACCAAAAGAAGTGAGTTTTGAGGAGGGTTTTGAAGGAGAGGGAGGGGACTTGGCACACAGGAAGAGGAAGCTGAGGAAAAAGCATGGATTTGCGATTGGGACAGAGGAAAAAAGAAGATGTGACAGGAGACAATGTGAGCCAAGATGTAGGTGGGGCAGACTGTTTAGAATTGAAAGGTGAGGGTAAGGAATCCAGGCTTGATGTGGAATCAGCCAGTCAATAGATTGATGATGTTTTGTGTATGTGTATGTATGAATGTGTGGGAGTTGGGAGTTGTGATGTGTCAGGAGAGGAAAAACAGCCGAATCTTTAGTACTCTAGAGAAGCAAAAAGGTGGTGGTTGTAGGCAGGTGAAGGGAGAACGATGTGTGTGTGAATTCTATTGGTGCAAGGGTTGGATTTTAGAAATTATTCTGGTTTTGCCTTCCCACTGTTGCAGGTTTAAGGTTACGCAAAGGAATATTTTAAAATACAAGTGTTTTAGCCAGTATGTAAGGCTGTTGGGTAATTTCTACTAACATATTTCTTGATCGTGCAATTTCCTGTGCTTTGATTTAGTGACTCTGATTAGCATAATGACAGTTTTCCTCAGTAGTGATAAAGTAATGTTTTGTCTTTTAACTACAGTGTCCCATTACTTCTCTCCTGTCAATTTTCTCAGCTTACTTGAAAGATGAATTCTAGTAAGGAAAAAAAAGTGTATTTCCTTCTTTTTTCTTAAGTTATATACATAAATGAGAAACTCACTGGGGTGAGATACTGTGGGAGGCAGGAAATCAGGCTGGATGGTGCAGAGTAACTGGTGCAGAGTTACAAAACCACAGCCAATAGAGGGAAAATGTCAGGACATGAGGGAGAAGTAGGGAAAACTTCTCTTAGGAGGATTTTGCTTTTATGTTACGAATTCCTAATGTGTTCATATTTGGGCCCTTGGCTTTGTGTATATTCAATGCTCTTGGGAAAAGTCCTGCTATTAAAGATTTGCAACTAGTTTCTGTTATATCTATGATACTTAGTGTCCTGCTATTATGGTTGACAGAGTAGATATCTTAAAATGACCCTGAGACAGATTTCAGAATTCATTGTGCTTTAGGCTCCCACTGTTATTTTCCCATTTTTTGTTAATATTTTCTAAAAATTCTGAAAAAGGCACAAATATATCCTTTTTGAAGGAGGAGTTCCTGTGCTCTTCAAAAGAAATATAGTCACCTTAGCATCTTAGGTGCTAAATAGTTCTCACACATCAGGAGCTGTGCAGCTAAGCAGTTGCTCCACAGAAGTTCAAGGTTAAAAAGCAGGAACTACCTGTGTCACTTTAGTGCCTGTATGTTTACTCTGGAGCCAAAATAAAAATGGACCCACAGAGTTTCTGGCCAATTCAGAATCACAAAATTGTTGAGGTTGGAAGGGAGCTCTTGTGATAATCTTGTCTACCCCCCACTCAAGGTTCTCTTCACTGAGTTTAAATTTGCATGTTAATTTAGGAAAAAAGTATAACTATCGCCATAATTAATGTCACTCTGCTCTGGCTTCTGAATGTTTAACCTTTGTTTGCTTCATTGTTATATGTGTCCTGCTACCCTTTGTAAGCTCCATGTCTTAAGTATCCAAACAATGAAATAAAATGCAAACAAAAACCCCCTTCATGTTGCACCAGTACAGCTACCATTAGAACAGGATACTTAGTTCAGTGTGGTCCTTAAAGCTAGGTATCTTCTGAAAGCTTCCGATTTCAGGGTGCTTAGCTTGACTGAAAATTATAATGCTGCTTAGAAGCTGTTTTGATGCAGGCTGCGCTTCCTTTGCTTCCCACTTTTATCATAAGATCCAAGCTCCAGCCATTTTACTGATCCTCTTCATCCCTTGGCCAGGGTACAGTGTAAGACTTCTACTCTCAGGCCTCCTAACTCCTCACCAGCACAAATAGCTCAATCCTTTTTTTGTCCTGCTGGATGGGCAAGGCTCTGGATGGACTGGGGCTAATGTGTGTGCTCGTTTTGGCTGGCCAAAAAAGAGGTATGTGTGTTTTTGATTGACTATGCAGCTGGCAGTTAGACACGCTCTTTGTGGCTGGCATGTCACCAAATGGCCTGGGTAGTTGCCTGTCGTGTAAGCATTGCCAAAGCACTTCCAAACGTTGCTGCTGCTAGCTAGATTGAGTGTATGCATCTTGCATTGACAGTTTGGACACGGAACACTTCATCTTAGAGGAATCAAAACTGTTGGTGTTTCTAAGTACATAGCTTGATGCAAAGTAGAAGCATAACCTATGTAAAGCAGTGATTTAAAAGTATTGAGCTATGGAAAAGAAAAAGCATAATACAAGGAAAAGTGATGCTTTGTATTTTGTATTATGCTTTTCTCATACATCAAAGGCAAAGAAACCCTCAATAGGACAGAAATTTGAAAGGCTTATAATACATAATGAGTGGGAAAAAGTTGCATTGAAACAAGATTTATAAAATCAAGATACTTAGGTACCTCGTATGATAACATAACAATAAGGAAACAGTCCAGGATAAAATATAGTCTGTCTACAGTTGGGGGAAAAAAAAAAAATTACTATTTGTAAAACACTCATGCAAAACTAGACAAAAAATAGTCTTTATCGTACCTTTTTTATATGTGGTAGTACAAATCTGCAAATACTGTTATAGCCAAATTGCCATGTAGTAAATTAATTATCGTTCAAAACACTCAGATGCGTAATTCTTACTGGTGGAGGATGAACACTGCTATTGGTTTTTATATCGCATATTACTTCTCCATGGAAAAATTGTGTACCTTGATGTTATAGAAAATGTGAAAAAATACTTCAGTAAAAAGGAGCAAGTTAAAATTTTTGCGATCAGATTGATCCCTGACATCCAGGAGACATAAGGCAGGAGTCATTCTGAACTAGTGGAAAGAGCATGGCTCGGCCTTGGAAGTATTTAGTTTTCTCCATTGGCTTATAGGGTGGCTAGACTTCATCTACATGACAAAAAGTAGATTAATTTGGGCTGTATATTCTGTTGTGCACTCCTTGGATGTTTCTGTATGGTCACATTTATTATCTTAAATGTAGACTGTGAAATTCAGTCATATTATAGAGCACTTTATTGAAATTGTTGAATGAAACTTGTATTATGTAATACAAAGAGAGTGCTATCTCTAGTTACTCTAGAAACACAGATATAATTAGGTAAGAGTTATCCCTGCTTTATCAGTTTAATTCAGGAAGAACTCTGCCCAATCATGCAGCTGCTGGATCATGCTTTGAGTTGATTGTAGTTTTGAATAATTGTTAAATTCCAGCAACAATGGAATTGGTGTATTTCACAGCCAGAAGGGTAAGAACAAACCCAGCGTTCTGGGTTTGGGAGCTTCTGGGTTTCTAAAGCTATGACATATAAAATAGGTAGCAGGGAATGTGTGCAGCCAGAATTCTATACACAGTGTTTTTTGAAGGTTTTTTCTTTTTGCTTTTTATCCATGTGGCATACTGATAATACTTCAAGTTTATTTAGGCAATTTGGGAAACTCATTTTACCACTCTCTGAGTAGTAGCCATAAAAATAAATTCAACTGCTCTTGAACATTTCTAGATGAAGTTTCACTGGGTTTATAAGTATTTTCTATTTGAGTCTCAGGCACTTTTTAATACTTACTTACCATTTTTTCCTTTTTGGAGGATTGGATAGCTTTGGTCAAAGCTGCTGCTGCAGCAGCAGCCAAGAACAAAGCAGGAAGTAAACCTCGAACCAGCGCAAACAGCAATAAGGATAAAGAGGACAGAAAATGGCTAAAAGTTCCTTCAAAAAAGGAAGAAACCTCAACCTCTACAATCATGCAGGAAGTCCAAAAAAAGGAAGAGGAGCCTACATCTAGTGACACATTTGGTAAAAACAAATTCTATGAAAGATAAAATAGGTTTTTCTGTAATGTTGAAGTAGAATTCCTGTTGTTAATTTTGCAGTTAAGTAATAACTAGTATTTCTAGAGGAAGATGTTTCATTTGCTATTATGATAGCTTTATGGTACATAACATTAATCAGTTTAGAAACAATTATCAGATAAATTTAGTTCAGTCAGCATTTAATCCTTGTGCAAAATTTCTAACTAGCTCTAACAAGAGCAGAACATAGTTTTTTTTAAATGACCTAATTGTATGCTTTGGTTCATATTCCTGCATCTTCTGTTACCTGTGAGACAATCCCTGATCTTGTACTAAGAAAAAAACAATTCCAGTATGGATGATATATCCATATTCAGGGTTGTTTGAAACTATTTCTAGGTTGATAAGAATTTGTTCATTTTAATAGTCTTTAATACTGACTTCCATAATATTGAGTAAAAATTACAAGTTTTGAGGTAATCTGCATCTAATGCTTCAATGTGTAATACTAAATCTTCAGAATGTGTCATTTTCATTATTAATAGAATTTTAAAGTTTCTTTACTGCAGAATTGTAATAGGGGTTCTGAAATATTGAAGTATTTTGTGTGTTGTTACATATTTATGAAATCTGCATTTATTAGATTTCTCTTGTGTTTAAAAGTAGGATTTCCTGTAGTGGATGTTCCAAAGATGGCCTTTGTGCAGGCAGAGAGCACGTTATCACACAAGAGGAAAAGTAGTCTAGGCAACTCATTTCAGGCAAAGAGAGCTCGTCTTAACAAGATCACTGGTAAAATACTTTTTTTTGTTGTTGACTTTTTTTCTTTTTCATGTAGTGAAATATACATGCTTACTCATAAGGTACTAAAGTAGACTGATAAAATCCCATTCGTGAGGCAGATATTCACTACAGTCTTTTACATGTTTGGAATTTTAAAGAAATCTATAAATGGTAATAAAATCTACCTTGTTCATAAGTTCAGAGAATGGTCTCAGACTTGACTTGGTCTTTTTAGTTTTTTAGGAAGGTAGCCATCCTGAACTGATGAATTTCTTGAGTGTGTTTTAATTCCAGCTGCACAGTTTTCTACATTATCGTGTGAATTCGGGGTTTGTACAACTTCTTAACATAGTCATGAGTTACATACTACCCCTGTAAATTAAAGCTTTTGTTAGCTATGGAAAAACTAAATGTTTTGTCATAGTTTGTCATGAAGTAAAACTGATGCTGAAAAGAGTTTACAGTATGTCATTTAAAAGTATACAAGCCTAGCTACAAATCAAAGCAATGATGATCTGAAATGTTTTTTTCAGTGTCTAAGGCATTCATTTCCCACATTTATTACTCAAAGTTATTAATGGCAAGCAAATATACAGCTATAGAATACGTTTTATACAAAAGGAAATGGAATAATAGATAATTGGTCTTATCTTTAAAAGTTGAAAAATGCATTTTATTCCAAAATTTAATAGAAATTTACTTAACTGTGAAAAAATTATTTCCATTTGTATCTCTCCTCCCCCATACCTCTCAATAAGCAAATTGTATTGCCAGCATTAATCCTGTCGGTATTTAGGATGAGGTAATTTGTACCTGTGCTGGGAAAGTATCACGCATTTCAAAAGCTGGGTGGAAAAATGTTGTGACGTCCTCCCTTTAGCAGAGGGTACAGGGCCCCCTTGGACAGACGGTAAGATAGAAATGCATTCCACTCGTTATTCTAGTAAATAATATTTTGTGTGAAATCTGGCAAACTTTTCTATGCTACAGATGAGAGGGGTTTTTTTTGTGTGTGTGTTTATTTTTTGTAGTAGATAGGGTATGGTCGTTCATATAAAAAGTCTTGTTTCTATAAGATAAAAATAACCTGATTTAGTAAACTGCGTGATGAGCATTTTTTCAGACTTGTTTTGGTTGATCCAACCTTTCATAGGTCAGCAGTGGAGGATGTTTAGTCAGCTTTCTTATGAGTATGGTTCCGTTTCAGTCTCTCAATCAGTACTTCAATCTAAAGGAGAAAATAAATGAAATGGGGCAGTATGGAACATGATATGAAGCAAACAGTCTTTAGAAAAACCCATCTTCTGCCTCCAGGATTTTCTTTCCTGGAAGGCTTCTTATTTGGTACTAAGTTAACAGATGTCTGATTTATCAGCCTTATTTCTACTCTCCTTTGCCCATACTGCATATACTCTCAGTTAAGTCCCAATATAATTTCTCCCATGAGCAGTAGAAGTATAAGATATATATACTGTTGATATATATTTACAGAGACCTGTTAATTTCTTTCCAATAGCAGTTAGTAGCAGAAGATACCAAAACCAGCTGAAAGACCTGTAGCTCTAGAAATTATATTTTTCTGTGCTTGTGGATAGATTTTCCTTTTCTAAGGAGCTTTTTGAGAATAATAGCAGTTGGGCGGGCTCATATAGACTGAACTGAATAATCAGAAAACATAATGTTGCAGCCATTGACTTTGTTATCATTCTAAAAACAGTGCGTCTCTGTCTCCGTGAAAGCATACTCTGCTGGCAGAGAATATGTTACCTTTTAGCGAAAGTGAATTAATCCTTTAATTACAAGATGAAATTTGTCATGCGTGGTAGCTACCTTGTGTAGCTGTTCTCAAATTAATGCACTTTTGCAACTCATACTGTAGTAGGTTTTTATTGTTGCATATAATAGAGTATTTTGAAAATGTAACTGCTGATGATCAAACTTTCTCTTGCTACATGTGTATTTCTTATGCTTGAAATACTTGTAAATTGTCGTTTGTGTCTGCGACATGAGCTTTTAGATTTGAAGGAACGTTGGGAATCATGCTGATGTACCCATCAGAATGGCTACAAAAGAATCACAAAGCATTGTAGCTGTTAGGAAAATATTCATTTACCAAGTGTCTTATGGCTGTATTGAGGAAATAGAGCAAATAATGTGGTTGTAAGAGGCTGTCTGAAGGGAACTGTTTCCTGGATTTCAATTCAGCATTCAGTATTTGTTGCAGAAGGTTCTCCTTGTCTGCCACAAGGACCACAGCTGCATCTGGTGTTCTTTGCTCACCATTCAACAAAATAAAGTTGCTTCCTTTGCTCCTTTTCCCTCTGCTACCGCCACTGGGGGAAATTACATTTCCTGAAGGTGAAGGATGGCTCCTGCTAAGCATGTATTCATGTCTTCTTCCAGTTAGTTTTTGCCTCTGTTGGAATGCTTGGTTCCACATCTCCTGCTGCAGTGTGATACCTAAAAGAACAGATAACATCCGCAGCAAGCTTACAGAGCAAAACAGTTCTGATTCACTATGCCACCCCATGCTTTTTATTTGTTATGTGCTGTTACTGACAGAGGATGGTGAACCTGTAGTCCTGCTGCTGTAGTAGCTTGTGGAGTTGTTTTTGTCTTTCTACAGACATGGTGATTGGTTAGAAAAATAAGTAATGGGGTAGAGAAAATGGAAGAAAGAAGGGTTATATATTCACAGGTCTGACAGAATCTAGGTTCATTTCACAGCTTTACTTTCTGAGCACTGAGCATCTAGCTAGAAATAAAAATCATAGAATGCTTGGGGTTGGAAGGGACCTTTAAAAATCATCTAGTTCCAACCCCCCTGCCATGGACAGGGACGTCTTCCACTGGATCAGGCTGCTCAAGGCCCTGTCCAGCCTGACCTTGAACACTGCCAATGATGGGGCATCCACTTCTCTGGTCCAGCCTGTGGTTTGTAGAACCACAAAAGCTGCCTTATAGGCTGTAGTTTGTTGTTTAGTATTTAAAACTCTACTTCACTTAATTTTGAAAATTATTTTATGCTTTTCAATTTAAATGTATGATTGTCAGTATAGAGAACAT
The DNA here is from genome assembly GCF_026419915.1 of Harpia harpyja. Lineage (NCBI taxonomy): Eukaryota > Metazoa > Chordata > Aves > Accipitriformes > Accipitridae > Harpia > Harpia harpyja. The sequence goes on from NC_068944.1 coordinate 70,682,670, forward strand.
AGCTAATTTTGCAACTTGATTTAAACAGGATAATTTGCGTTACAAATGTTTATTTAGGTCCACGGAACCTAAATCTTTTATGGAGCCTAATGCAGAATTACAATCTTACCTGATAATTTTATTTGTATTAATGTAATAGGGCTAAGTAAGTTTCTGCTTTTCAGTTAACCTATTTAGCTGTAAAATCAATTAGTTTACAGCTCTTGTTATGGACATGGTGTTCTGAAAAAGTTTATTTAAAACATAACTGCTTTCCAGTACACTGAAGCATAACTTAATCTAACATAAAGAGTAAAGGAAACAGAGCACCTAGTATTTATTGTGGAATGCTGAAATGTGATAGCTCTCTAGCAAAATACCACAGTGGTTTTTTGTGTGCGTGTTTTGGTGTTTATTAATGTCCTGAACACTTCCTGAGAGCCCAGGCTTAACTAATTTATAATTCCTTGGACCTTGTGCACTGTAAATTAATTTTGAGCATATCTAATTTTTCATGGAATGCAACAGGAATTTCCTGTGGATTTGTCAGCTCAAGTTATTTTTGAGGACTTAAACTCTCCACCTCTAATATTGACATTCCCAGGGATTATAATAGTAACTTTTATTCAGATTTGTGTATTTCAGGTTTTATCAGTTCTGCTTTGTCTTATGGCATAGAACTTTTTCTTTCTCTGTGTACCTAGGTAATTGAAGTTATTGTGTGAAGTAGAATTGAAGCTATTGCTATATGCTTAGTTAAGTTATTGTGTGAAGTAGAATTGAAGCTATTGCTATATGCTTAGGCGACAAAAAGCTTTCTCCTATTTATGTTTCCTTGTGTTTTACAGATTTTCAGTAGTAGTGGTATTGTATATGAGTTCATGAATGAGGTGACATATTCTGATGTATTTGCTCCCAATATGGTCTTGTTATTGAGGTAATTTGGGAGCTCCACTGCTCAGAATATTCATTTGGAAATTAAATCCCTTGTTCTATTATGTCTAAGAAAGTTTTGCATGTGTTAGAGTTAAGAAGTAGTAATACAAATTCTGATGGGAATTTCTTAAAGACTGGAAAGGGGAGAGGTAGAAAAGGTTTGTAAATAATTTTGATCTCTCAGAACTTACTTAAGTATTGCAGGCTTGGTTTTAAAGCCCAAGTGCTTGGGCTTTATAAGGATGGTGAGGAATTATTTTACAGTTGATAATTTGATTTTCATCTTGTTAGTGGAAATGCCAGAGAAGTACCTCTTGTGAAAGGACACCATCATGGGAATGTCCTTTAACTTTTTGTTTCTTCTAATTTAAAGTGTTCAGCTTTGTGTGGAGCTGTTTCAGAGATAATTATGTTGGTAGATATAAGCAGTTCATGTTTCTCGTCTCACTGTTTTGCCTTGTTTTCCACAAATTCTTGTTGCAAGCTCCTTCTAACTAAAAATCTCTGCAACTTTTCTCCTAAGGTTTATTGGCATCCAAGGCTGTTGTTGCAGATGGTGCTGAAAAAAAGGAAGGCAACAAAGAAACAGCTCCAGTCCTGGAGCAGGTATGAAATGGTAGAGTTTGATTCTTTTGCAAGGTTCCCACTGGAGTGTGCCATGGAGATGTAGTACCTACAACATTAAAATTTGCCCCTTCAGATATAACAGGGAACTGAAAATTGATCTTATGTTTACATTTCTGGCAGAGCCAGAAGTATGGAATTTAATTGTCTCTAAACACAGTGTTGACTTGGATTTCAGTAATCAGCTTTTGTGTTAGAAAACTAACAGAAAACAAAGAAAAAATGAAGTCTCCATGCAACAAATGTGAGGAGACCAGTGTCCCAAGGTCCAGTTTTATAGCTGGAACCATGACCATGACTGGCTTAGGAAAAGGCCCTTACACAAATGTAATTTGTGTTTGAAACAGGGTTTTTGACATCACGTAGAACTTCTTTTAAAAGAAGTTTCTTTTATATTGTACGAATTTGGTGTTGTAGGCTTGTATGTGTTTTATGAACTGCTCAATGAGCCATACATTTTGCAAGGGTGTGTATTTTAATAAATACAAAAAAGAAACTTTTAAATAATGTTAAGGGTCTGATTTTTAAACCTGCATATTTGCAGGACCTGAAGGCTGCCATTTTATCTTTGGCTTCTTCCATTGTGTTCAGGCATTGCTTGACTCCGAGTTGTGCATTATCTTGCATATTAAAAGGGCTGAATGCCTAAACATGGTAAAGCAAGCTAAGGATGAACAGTAGTCTTGATTCAGGACATCTTTGTTTTCCAATGATTTAAATCAGAGCCTTAATGTAGTTTTAATACAGCTTTTTTGTATTCATTTTCATTCTTCTTTAACAGCAGCATTTGAATAAAATAGCCTTGCTGCTTGCAATTCTTAAAAGAGCACTTCTGTTCTTAAGCCCCGGCACACTCTATGAACAGTCCCTACCCCAAACTTTATTCGATATTTTGGTTGTACTGGTTCTTTAGAGCTGATATATAACTGCATTGCTGTGGTTTTTCCATTGACGCTGCGTTGGATGCAAATCTTGTCAATGGAACATGATTTTCTGTTTTTAATGCTGTCACTGTAACGGCTAACTGAGCCACTACGGTGTCAATGCATTGACCGATATTTTGCATAAAGGTTTACAATGTATTGACATGACATTCCATTTCTCAAATTTTTTGCATATTAAAGATGCTATGATTTTATTGCTACTGTGTGTGATATTTTCAATGTGCAAAAAACTGTGAAATGGCTTACAGCATGTTGTTTTTGGAAGAATCATTACAATGTAAATCTTATCATGCAGAATCCCATTAGAGTGAATGGGACTTTGTGGTTTACATAGACTGTGTATGCAACAGTATAAACTACAGTGCATATTTACTAAAACCTTTTTGTTACTTCTTAAACTTAGTAACTCGGCTGTTTCTGTTTTATTGATTAAACATAAAAAAAGATGTCTCTTGTCATTGTTTACATGCTAATGGTCTGAAAAAACTCATTTTTGGAAATAGTAGTTAAGCTCCTTTAAAGAGGCATCTAAAATCCCAAATTGTCCTATTCCTTTGCTTCTAACTAAAACCAGAAACCTCGCAAATATTTAAATGATTAACTGTGGGGAGGAAAATTTTTGAGCTTAAAGCTTTTTTCACTAAGTTCCTGCCCAAACTCAAATTAAAATGGCCGAGTTATAAACCTCCCCAAAAGGTTTTCCAATAGCAAAGCTGACGTTCCTTAGAGGTTTTGTCTGCTACTGCTATAAAATTGAATGGGTAAAATATCTTGTAGGTTTTTTTAATAATGTAATACAGAACATGGTAGAAGTATTCAGGCCAATAGCCGAAACTGACTTTGTTGATGGAAGTTTATTTTATTTATATTTATATATTTTTAGTTTACAGTTGTCTTAAACCCAAAACCTCAGACGATTAGTTGCAGATACAGTAGTTTATTTAACTGTATTAGGGTATGTCATGTTATATTTCCTTTTGACCAAGACCTGGTTAGATGAATAACTTTAATTCATTAAGGTTTTTAATGTTAATTTGTCCTGTTAAGAGGTTAAGCACCTTATCAAAATATTAATTTAATTTTTTTAATCTTGTTTAAATAACTTTGTAATTTGAAAATAATGGATGCTGTAGTAATGTCTTTCACATCTGTGAAGATGAACAATAAAATTGTTTATTTACAAGTTACGACTCTAATTAATTTCTGGTAATACCTCTCATAACCAGCATAGGTATACTCCACAGTTCATGGAATATTTTATTTAAATGAATAAACTGCACTTAGTACATGTGTAATTGAGTTATTCAAGGTAGAACTGATGTCTGCTGAATGGGATGTTTTGCACCGGATCTTTACATGATACTTCCAGCAAGCTATTCATGTAGCATTCAGGGGTGCCCTTTTGCAAACATAGAACGTGCACTTGTGGGTTTTTGTTTTACTTTTTTTTTTTTTTTTCCCCCTCCATTGGAACATGGAAAGTTCTAGTGGAAAATAAAATTGCCATTTATAACAAAACCCAATAATACCCTCAAATCATCAGAAATGTGACGTTTTTAGTTTGGATAAAGTGGTGCACACATTCTAGAAATATCTTTCTACTTTGTTAGTTATGGTTTTAATAGATGGTACTATGCTGTATGATGTAACTGGGACAAGAAAGGGGACAGGTTTAAGGAATTATGTTCAGATATTGTAGTTTGCCATTACTGGGCAAGTTGTAACACATGCACAGTTTATTCAGTAAAGTAGGAAGAACTTCCAGTTAAAAATCTAAAATGCTAATGTCTGTCAATGCATGCTAATTGTCTACAAATTAAGTATGTGTGTTAAGAAGGATGAAAATTGATGAAATTGGAAAACTGCATTATATGTAGAATTTTTTCTTTTTTTCTTCAAAAACTGTTTTAACTCTTTATCTGCTCATTTTTCCCCAACAGTTAGCAATCTATTTAACCCTGTGGTGCTAGAAGTTGTGATTTCTTCATGTGTTTGCACAAACATATAATGTGGTGAAATCCAGACTCCCAGCACTGAAAGGGGTTGTTGTGAGAGTGTGTTCAGTATTTGGAAACTTTTTGTTGTTTTCAGACATTCCTTAAAGGAGCATTATCAACTTTTTCAGGTTCTTTTCTAAAAATGAAATTTGTGTTAAACAAGGTTTTCCTGAGGAACTTTTTCAATTTTTTTTGCTATGGTCAGGGAGAGGACCGTGAAGGGAAAATCTTGGCAACTTTTTTTAGAACTGCAGTCCTGAACAAGGATCGCTTGCTCATAGCAGTGCAAAAGCCTGTCAGAATTCAGGGATTGTCTGGATGATAGTCATATCGTTTAGTGTTAGGTAGTCTTGCGAGGAGCAGGGAGTTGGACTTGATGATCCTTATGGGTCACTTCCAAATTGAGATGTTCTATGATTATACATCAGTGTATGTATTCTAGCTTGTAACAAGTGTTCTCCAAGTTATACTTTGAGGAAGCACTGGCAGTCCTGGTCTACTGAAAATCAAAGAGACAGAAACTGAAAAGACTTTGGTGAATTTTTAAAATGGGAATAGAGGAAAAATGTTTTGTTTTCAGGCTTTTTGCATATATTTCAAATAGTAAGAAATGAGGGTGTTCTGAACACTGAAACTAATTGATGGTGCTCCTTTAAAAAAGTTGTTTAATGTGATGAATTTTAAATAGTTTTCATTTGTACTGAAAATAATGTTGCTTTAAAATGTGTTTTGAATACTAAAGTTGCTTTTAAAAAAATCAAAATAGAATACAAGAACTACAGCGAAGAAACTGAAATAAAAGTATCAATTTTTTATTATTTATTCAGGAGATTTCACCTAAACCACAAAGTCAGAAAAAAAATGAAGCTGATATTAGCAGTTCTGCCAACATTCAGAAACCTGCACTGTTATCCTCAACTTTGTCTTCAGGAAAGGCTCGCAGCAAGAAATGCAAACAAGAATCTGGAGATTCTTCTGGGTGTATAAAGCCCCCTAAATCACCACTTTCCCCAGAATTAATACAAGTCGAGGATTTGACGCTGGTCTCTCAGCTTCCTTCTTCTGTGATAAATAAAACTAGTGAGCACAGACATTTTAAAAAAAATACCGTAATTACTTATAAGAGATATACAGAAATTTTTTTTTGGTTGTAAATCGCTATTGCTTTTAAAAATGAATCTGCTTTAAATAAAAGGTCCAAGCGGGAGATTTAGGGGTAGCTCAGTATTTTAAAAGTCAAGTCAGATAATAAGGCATATGAATTACTCTACCGGAAATAATACATTTAAATAATACTTTTATATTTATGGAGTCGTGGCTTTTAACGGTTGGCTTTCCCTCCAGCTTAAATCTTCACATTAGTATTAACAGTGATACAGGAAAAATCAAACCTCTCTTCTGAAGGGGCCTGATTCATTAAAAAGAAAAGATGTACACCTTGGTTGTGGACCCTTCCTTCTCTGAGAAATTCCACCTTCAGCAGGCTGATATGCTGTACCTGTTGGCTGTGGCATTCTTCACCTTATGTGATATTTCCTCCAAATACGATGTGAAAGAGAAGATGGGTTCAAGATCTGTGGTGGGGAAATATAAAAAAGTCAGGTTTCTTTGTCTCAGAAAAATACAAGCTTCTCAAACACGTGTAACTGATTTGCAAAGTACCAAAATACTGGTTCTCAGAAGAACAGGGAAAGGTTCATGCTGCATCCTTGAATATGCTATTTTTTGTGAATATTAAAATTTCTATAATTTTTTTTTGAGATTACATTAGGTTTTTAGTGTTGCTTAGGGTCAGACTCTTTGTTGCCTGAAGAACATTAAATGATGAGGCCAAGAGTTAAAATAAATGTGGGTTCCAGTGAGTCAAAAGCTACATTTTTGTTTCCTTTTTAGAATAGTGATTGAGGATGGGAGACTAAACCTGCATCGTGTCCCCTTAACCTTAATTTGATATTTTCCCTTAGGAGATAAGTTTCTTTTAATCTTTTCTCACAGATAACTTTAAATGAATGGGAGAGGGGGGGGTACAAATTCAGCCATCTTTATTTATTCAGGGCACACAGGTATAAATTGTATTTTGTCCCCACAAAATATTAGTGGTCATCTATATTGTAATATGCTTTCCCTCCCCACCCCTAAAATAATGGTAAGTAGTTTTCCTTGAGCATGTTTGTATTTTGGAGTAAGTTAAACTTCTCTGTAGCAATATTTTAAATATTAGCTAATTTAAAAATTGGTTACTTAATACATTAGATCTTGTTAGTGCTGTCTTTCAACTTTGACTTCCAAGTCTTTACCACCTCTAATGGAAATTTAATTTTGCTGTGTCTATTTTTAAATCTGTATGTCTTTGACTCTAAAAACTGCTTAAGGAAAGGAGAGAACAGTGTTTTACAGTGTAATAATGACTTAAATGTTTTCCAAGGCAGAATTTGTGAAACTGGGTAAAATTGGAGAGATATAGAGGAGTGTGGGTTTTTCGTTTTTAATGAATCAGGCCTCTATTAATCTATATCAATTCTCCCCCCCCTTTTTTTTACAAAAAAAAAAAAGTATAAGGTTCTTGAGCCTTCTTACTGTGCCATGTGTTGGCAGTGTGCATTTGAAATATAGCTGGAGTATTGATAACAGGTTAGCAGAAGATGGGAGGTGGGATATAAAATTAACCACTGCTTTTGATTATTTTTTGTATGTTACCACTATCCATACTTTTTAGATCTTTAACTGTGATCTTTTGTTCTGTTTACTGTTAAATTCTATTGCCCCCTTCCATTATAAGTAGCCTACTCTCATGGGTTATATGGGGGGGTTGCTTATTTTAAGTACACTGTTTGCCTAAAACAACAGCCTTTATCAGTGGGGAAGTAGATGCCCTCATAATGTGTAATAAGCTAAAAGCAGAATCATATCTTGAGCATAACTCCTTTTGCTCCTGGTAGTCACAGTTTTTAATTACTTTTACCGGTTCTGCTGTGATTACCAGCTTTGCAAATAAGAGTTATTTAAAGCACTCCCCATCTTTAGATCTCAAATACTGCAGTAAGATTATGGTATATCTCTCTGCTTCATGAACATTGAAAGATCTCTTTTTAGGTCCATCACAGCCAGTGAATTCCCCTAGATCCTACAAACATAGCCAACGGAGAAGAAGATCACAGCGTTTAGCCACTTGCTCCTTGCCTGATGATTCTGTAGAAAAAGTTTCTTCTCCCTCTTCAGTTACTGATGGAAAAGTGTTCTCCATCAGTGGTCAAAACCAACAGTCATCAAAATTGGAGGGTAATGTATCTTAATCTAATAAAGAACTGCCCAAGAGAAATTGAATCCTAAAAATTAGACCTTTCACGGTTTTCATCTAATGGGATATTTTGACTTACTGTAGCTAAAGCTGTATGCTGTTCCTATGTTATGTAACGCTGCAATCCAAACTGTTGTTTGTTGGACCTATGTATCTTTTTTAATATTACATTTTTTCTTTTATGTAGTACCTGATGTTGCTCATATGTCACTTGAGAAGCGTGGACCATGTCTCCCTCTTGATTTAAGCCGTAGTTCGGAAGTTACAGCACCATTATCCACAGAATCCACTTTCCGTAATGAATATCCCAGTAAAGACAAGGAAGATATTCAGATGATTACTTATCTTTCTTCCAAAGCAGTAACTGATGGAAGAGTAGCTACAACAGCGTCAGGTAAAGAGATTCAGTATACAACCAGTTAGGTTTGTAGTTACAGGGTTGAAACGTGTATGTCACACAGAAAGAGAGGATACTTTTTTTTTTTTTTTCCCCCCCTTTCTGCACACTTACAAACCTGCCACTCATTCTGGGGTCCATCCATCTGCATATTCTTCGTCTTCCACTGGCTTTGAGCTGAATTAGCACTTTTTCTAACACACTTTAGGGGGGATCTGAGAGTGTGGAGTATAAAAAGTGGTATTTCTTTCAAAAATATTTTATATTGTTAAAACTTGTAAAAATAATTTATGAAGTTGTTTACTAACATACTAATATACACTAAATCTGGATGTACTCATTGATCTTCTAGCTTCAGCTTTAAAAACTTAGTAGCATTTTGCGAGGCAGTCAGCATTCCTCTACCTTTGCTTCTGTTTGCAGTGGAAATTTTGTCGCTTGCTACAAAATGTTACTTGAAAATATTTCTGAAAAATCCTCTGAAACTTACATAGACTTGGTTCACCCTCACAGAGTTAGCATAGAGCCCAATACTGGAACTCTGTGCTGCCTTTCACTTTGTAACAGTTTACTGGCTACTGTGGTTTAAGTGAATCACTTGGATAGAGGCAATTAGAGATTGGGGGGACGGTTTACATAGTGATTTGCAGAACCTAAAAGTGGGTTTTCATCCAGTTTATGTTAGGTGTCCATATACTTTTTTTAACTGGCTTCCAAGAAAGAGGTTTTTTTATTTAAATGAGAAAATTGTTCAATAAAGTAAGAGGAGGAAAAAATCAAGTTATTCTACTTTTCTGGGGAAGTTTTTTGGTAAATGTGATCAATAGTAAAGGAGGACAACACGACCTTAAAGTATATAATTATGGCACTCAAATTATAACTTAGTCTTGTCTGGGGGGGGGGGGGGAGCAACAGCTTTGTATTAAGCTGATAGTATAGCTGCAGTGCTCAATAGGTCAGTGAAGCATTTTATTTAGTACGTACAGCCCCTTCTTGGGTGTCTGCCCACACATGCTTCCACTGAAAGTGTAAGGTGATCACTTCATTGAGTTGTAGCATAGCTATTTAACCTGATGTAGCAAAAGCCGGGTTGGATTCTTGGATCAATATTGCGTAGATTAAAATAGGTGATTGTTAATTATCCTTTCTTTCTCTCTCTGAAAAAAAAAAAAAATCTATTAATCTCTTAAAGTAATTTGTCAAAATAAGGGCTATGGGCATTTCTAATGAGCTGCCACTTCAGCTTTTAAAAATATTACTTAATTTCTCACGTGAAAACATGTGACAGTCTTTGTTTGCCTTTGATACGTTGCATAGCAGTAGAATTGCAGATTCCTGGGAAAATTACTTCTGTATATGTCCTTTTATCTCATGTCTTCTGCCACTAAGAGAAGTGCTTTTGGGAGTTGTATATTTGCCCATTCATAGAACAAGATTATAAAAGAAACCGACAGCTTCCAACTACCATCTGTTTCTTGTTTATTAGAACTCACTTCAGTTACTAGCAATTTAACTTTTGGCTTGTCTGATATGTTTTCTGGATCATTTAATGTGTAGTTGGTAATGCTAACGGGTATCTATTTTGTTGCCTGCTTCCGTCATGGGACTGGATTGGAGTCTGAGCAAGCTGGTTCTAAACCCAGTGTCCACGAGTACACTTCTGCCTGTTTATTTGTTGAGCTGGGTCTTGGTCACAGCTGAGTCTAATTAAAGAAATAATATGTTTCATTTATAGCTACTTTTATTTATGAGTCAAAAATATTTGACATGTCCACACACTTTGTGTGAGGGGAAACCATTCCCCAACAAAATTCTCTCTTATTACTACTTGAGTCCAGCATGGGAGGATGGAACCACTTGCAACCTATGCTAGAGGATACAGTTTATACTGTATTTAAAGCTTAATGGAGCTTTTTTGGACCTACATGATTTTAAGAGTTATAAGCTCTTAAGGAACTGATTTGCCAGCTCCCTTTTTGTCTTCTGTTTTTTTGCATTCTGGAAGGACCTGTGTATTGTTCCTAATTTTCATGTATTACAGTTTTCTTCCATGCAATAGAACTCTGTCTTGAGCTTTCATACTGACTTTTTGCCCAAATGTTAGAAGTTTTCAGACGTATTCAGCCCAGCCCTCCACTTGAGCAGTATAAGCTTTGTGGGCTGAAAGACTAATCTAAGCAGTTTGCTATCTTTAATTCAGAGATTTCATAGAAAGTTTTGGAGCTAGCTGCCTCTGTCAGTAGTATCTCTAGGACTCTATAACTGAAGTTCATATGTCTTTTGGGTTCATCTCGGGTTTCTAACTCTGGTGAAACTTGTTTGTGTCCTATCCTCATATTCTTCTTAGAAAAAAAAAGAAAAACATAGCATTTAAGTTCAGGTTTGAAAACTCTGGAGTTACTCTACACTGTTGAATAGTTTTTGTTGTGTTCTGTGCTTTAGAAGGCATCTTTTTACTTTTGAAATAGCACAGGTTCTCAAGTCATGTTACTTAAGCACGCATGATTCTACCAAATTCTTGCATGCTTCAGGAGAATGAATGGAACCCACTCTATTTATCACAACTTTTCCTTTTCTAATGAACCTGTTTAAACAATAGCCAGATAATATATAAAGGAGAGGTGCCCAAAGCTTTCCTTTCTCATTCCTGTTGATGCTTGAAATTATTGAGAAAAGTTAATTTGCATTATGCAGGAACACCTGCCTGCCTAAATGTAATTTAATATATTGCATTGTTTAGTGTATGCATTGTGACTCTATAGGTTACAATTTGAGAACTCTGGTGTAAAATCCAGACTATCCTGTAATTGTTTTTTTTAATCTGAAAGAGCTATTTTAAATCTATGTCCTTTTATGATATTTCTGCTTTTTAGATTTTATTGACACAGTCTGGACAGATCTGGCATTCTAGATTTTGACAACACTATGGAATTTGCTAAGTGCGCTTTAGTTGGACCTGCTGTCTTCGTAATCATTGAAACAGATAACTGTAGATAGTTTCAGAAATTATCCATAATTTTATGTTGTTGAAAATGATGCATTTCAATGACTTCTTCACTAAAAAGATACTAAGTTGGCGTTTTTCAGAGAGGAGGGATAAAGTGCACTGAAGTGCAGAAGCATAAATGGTAACCCATAGTATTAACATAGATTTCTTCTCAAGATCATTGCTCAAAATGAACAGCATGAAAGGCAGCACAACAGCATAAAGGCAGCACAAAAGCACTATGATCAATTCCTTCAGTCCACAGGCTACATGGAAGTACTGTGCACTTTGGTAGACACTGGTACACTACCAGTTAATTATTGAACAGAGGTACTGCTTTGCCTAAACTGGTGCAAGGACCTACATGTGATCACTTGATATTGCATACATAACTAAGAATCCTTGCTTTCATTTGTCAAACTGCTTAAAATGGAGATAAGTGGCCTTTTTGTCACTTAGACTTTAAATTCACAGTCAGTCTAAATGCATGCAGAACACTGTAGTTTTCTAGTTCTGACTACATGAAGTTCAGATCTTTCTGTAGTTATAATTTTCTTAAATTTGTGATGGTTTTTCTTCGTTTTTGTAACTCTACACCATTTATGTTAGTTTAACTGTTATGTATTAAGCAAACAATTTCAGCAAGCAATATGGGTTTTAAAATTTAAGTAAAAGGAAAATATTGTTACATTTGCTAATATAGCAATATTAACATATTTATAATAGTAATATAACAATATTATCATTAGCTGTTATTTCCTGTTGTAGCTCAGTCTAGATTATTTTGCTAGTAGGGTAACATTAGGTTAACTATATGGGAGACATTTTCACATAGGCTAAAAGAAAAAGCATTGTATACTTTTACATAATTTTATTGATAACAGTTTACTGCAGCAGGAACAAGAAATGGCTGATGTACAAAATTTTCAGAAAATGAGATCAGTCGCTTTTTAATAAGCTCTTGCCAGTGTTACTGGCTGCCCTGCTTTTAAGAGGTATGTAGACTCTAGTGAGCTAAAGCTCTTGTTACTTTGGAGCTTTTTGTTTTACTCCAAACATCTAGTGACAGTCAGGTTTACTCCCTAATTTGAATGTCTGCCATTCTAATCTCTGCCCTGAAGTTCTCAGCTGATTCTTGGGGTAGTTACCTGAAGGCAAGCAAGAAATTTTCATGTCCTCATCCTTCCTAAAGAGATAATTTTGTGCAGGATCTGGTATTAATCTGTAATATGTATTTAAAATGCATTTAGATATAAAATTCATCCTATGCACTGGGAATTCAAAACACAAAATTAATTATGATAGAACCGCTGGTCATGTTATGATTTAAGTTGTATATTAATGCAGATGATGATATGTCTGTTATTAGGAAAGTTGAAACATCAAAAGCCATGGAATAGAGTATCATGCAACAAAATAAGTCACTTCACATTGGTACAATTTATTTTAATTTGCTGAACTGAAATAAGCAGTACCACTTAAAAGCCCGTCTGTGCTGCTGCGCTTGTAGCACAGCATCCTGTTCTGTGCCTGTGCTTGCACGAGGAGGGGCTTGTGTCACTTCACCGTGCCAGACGAGGAGAGGTAGCATTGGAAACGTGTCATAAACCGGACTGGAAAGTGCTGTAGTTTGCATTTGGTTTTCATCTGAAATCAGTCTTCTGATGATAAAATTGATCTTAGAACAATGACATATCAGTAGTTTATCAAGTCTAATCTCTAAGCATCTTTCTGCTGAGTGTTAACTGCAGACCTCCCACACTTCACTGTGTGGGAGGTGGCTGACTAGACTCTTTAACAGGAATAAAATTGCAATTAAAAGTAACAGTTAAAAAAAAGTTAACATTTCTATAAAGGAGATTTTTTATAAACTAATATTTATCTTGCTGTATTTGTTACTTGCCCTTCAGACTGTGATTGCCTACTTTGTCTAATTTTGTGGTTACTTGTACGGCGTAGTGATTGCACAATTGAAAATTAGACTTTGCAAGCCTTAACACTTTATTTAGGATTTGAGAATTTAAGATTCTCAGTCGAGAATGATTTCTGATTAATAAAAGTAAAAGCCAAGAATAACATTGCAGTGTGTGCAGGCATAATAGTAATTTCTCTTTTCGGGTTACTATAGAAAGGCTGTCTGGAGAGCTCTGTCATTGAGATGGATATTTGTGTGACTGTAGCAGATTTCTGCCCATCATAAATGTTCCCTCAAAGAGTTATTTAGTTACTACCTGATTACTTTGTCAGATGTGCTTGTGTTGAAAATTGTTGAGATACTGAAGTTTGTTGTGTTGTGGCTATCAATATCTGAGCATGTTTGAATGTCTGAGGTCAGGATTTCTTCTGAGTAATGAAGTTTAAATACTAATTAATCTGATATCGAGACTAAATTTCTCTTGAGATTGTTTGGATGGAGTATTCTCACATCTTTTCATCAAAACGGCAGTGACCTAACCAAATTATGTGCGTTTGGGTGATCCTTTTGTGCTCTTTTTAGAAACGAGACAAGACGTTGATAGCATGATGATGTGGAGAAGTGTCACTTTTTTCTTTTACTGAGGTGCTAAAATATACTCATTGCTCCACAGATGGCAAAGCAGTTCAGTCCTGTAACAGAGACAAATGCTAATTAGGAAACCCAAGAAAAGAATAATTTGGATAATGTTTTGTGTCGAGAAGTATCCCAGCAAGCTAAGTCTGCTTGAAATACAGACAAAGGCAAGAGCTTGAATAGTAGACCACCCTTGAAAGGATTATGGTCTTAGGTGAGATTGTTGATTTGAGGTAGTGGAAAGGCTCAGGTAGCCTCAGCCATGGTCAAGCAGCTCGTGTCTTGTGTTAGAAGCCAGCATGCAGAACTGAGCAGCTGCTTCTGGCTGCATGGTATGGCGATGCCTTGCATCTTGCAGCTGGGAACGTCTGGCATTTAAAAGTGCTGTGTGGTGTGGTAGGTGATGTACCACTTTCTGTTGCTCTCGGTGCCCCTGCGGCTTTCTTACTTTGTGGCATTTTGATTGTTTTCCTGAGAAGTCTGCCTAGGAGCTGGAGTAAGTTCATGTAACGTGTATGTTGTATCATAGTAGAATTGGGTTGGTCTGTCCAAGCCTGGAAGGCCTCCTTACAGAGTCAACCCCGAGATGTTCTTGCCTTTTCCCCAGAATCCTTTTATGACTGATGAATTTACTAAACTATCTTAACACTGCTTATTTAAATGTTTTTTGTTGTTTTATTAGTGAATTTTTTTTTTAAAAAGCTTCGTATTTTGTCTTGTTTAATATCTTGACCGCTAGCATGCTAGCAGGTATTTTTCAGGATTTTTTTTTTTTTTTTTGGTTCAGCACTTTAACCCATGAGTGTTTTTTACGTGCTGATACTTTTGCTGGGCTCGTAAGTTGAGAGACACCACAGGTGTCTGGTGCCTCCAAGTATTTACAGCTGGCATTGAAAAACCTGAACCCTTTGTGACTTTGCAGAGATGCATTTTTTGTACAGTATGTCCTCAGCACGGTCCTGAAATGTCCTCAATGGCCTGATGAAGATTAGGCTTTCCTAATTACATTTAAATGAAACTTAAAGCTCTCACAATATTGATGAACACAGTAATAGAGAGTTTTAAATAACTTTTATTTTAGTTTGATTATTTGAAAATTATAATTTGAGTTTTATTTTACCGTGTTATTTCCTAATTTGCATCAGAATAAGGTTGAAAATCAACTAAATATTTCACTGAATAAACTTTTCTAAATAGTGTAAGGTAAGAACTGTCAGTATATGATGCTGAATTCTGACAAATTATCACAGTATTTTGCATGTAATTCAAATGTGGATTAAATACACTCATGAAAGACAGTGAACGATTTAAACATTATTGAAATAAATGAAAAATGCAATAAGCAGAAGTGTAAATTTTATACATAGCACTGAAAATGTTGTACCAGAGCTCAGTTTCTCTGTTCAGATAATGGAATGTTAACTTAAATGATATTGACAATGTCAGCACCTTTAACCCTTATTGTTGACGCGGGTTTCTATTACAGTGAAATAAAAAGGAAACAAAAAGGCTTAAAAGCAGCAAAAGTATACTTAAACAATACAAGTAGTTTAAAAAGCACGTGCAAATTCCAAACCAAAGAAACCTTCTGTGGCATGTATTGTCTTGTATGTAAGACTAAGACCTAGGCATTCATATGCAGTAATTATATGTTAAGTGTGATGATATTATTACCAGTACTTGACATTTCAGTGATCTGACCCAGCCAGTGATCTGGCTGCAATCCTTACAGAATGCCTAGTAAATCTGTCTTCTTGTTTTCAGCACCCTCGTCCCATGTACATGCCTTGCATCTGGAAATGCCTTTAACCAATAGTCTAAAGTTACCCAAAGGGAATAGTAAAAAAAAGAGGTCTTCCACATCAGTGAGCTCTGAAGGGACAGAGATACAGTGCTCTGTGCCCATAAAGGAGAAATGTTTTGAGAGTCTGAAGGAGAAAATATTAAAGAACGTGATTGAGAAGGACAAGCATTCAGAAGTTGGTAAACTACGATACTTTTTGTTTCCAGTGCTTTAGACAATAAAAATAATTGTAAAGTGGCATTAAAAATAATTTTATTGTTTGTATGTTTCTTCTTATTATGTACCAGTAGGACTTTTTACGGTCTAATGATTTTACAAGAAAGTGGGTCATCAGCCAGACATTGCACTTATGTCACATATTCTTCTTCAATTTGCAGGTGCAGTGAGAGTGGAAAGAAAAGGAAAACTGGAAGAGAAAAGTTCTTCAACATATGGTATGTACAGAGCAATAATGTTTTCAGGAAAAAAGGAAAAATTCTCTAACACTTGATGTCTTTGAAGAGCAAATGTAAAAGTGTAAAATATTTCCTGGGCCCAGCTGCACTTCTTTTGTTTGTTTAGGTCTTAAAAACAGTTTTTATATATATGACAAGTTTATAGTAGAAGAATAATTTTATAAGAGGAAATGAAAGTGCCCATAGCAAGGATTTGGAAGGATCCAAAAGTACCTATGAGAGGCCTGGAAAAAAAAAAGTTTGTGTTTGTTTGGGTTTTTTTTAGTTGAATTAGGGGTACTGCCTTTATTTCCTTGTACTGACCGATTTGGCAAGGGGAGGAGAAGACAGTTAAGTGTTACTAGCAAAACATTTGGCAATTCTTGAAAGAAAATATAAATTAAGAGGGCTTTGGTTTTATCCTGTGTTTAAAAACAAAAAAAAAATATTAGAGATGAACAAGAATTTAGAAGTGATTATACCTTGTTTTTCCAAGAGGTAAAATTTCTGTTTCTGTATTCCCCAAGAAGATAATAACACTCTAATTTGTGTGCAGGAAACAATCCTTAAATACTGACTTTAAGGATTTAGTTTCTGTAACAAGTCAATTTCCTCATTATTTATCTCACTGCTGATTACTTAGAAAATGATTAATGGAGTGAAAATGTTGTGGGATGTATTTTGTCTTGGGAGAATTAACAGGATAAATAGAATTTTCTGAGACAAAGTACTTGTCCTCATGCGTATACCAACAGTGATTAGAAGTGAGCTGCAGTGTAAAAAAATGTATCACAAATTTTAGTCAGAATCAGTTTTCTATGAGGATGTCGCTGTGTAGTAGAAAGTGCTGACAGCATCAGCAGTTTTGTGATACTGAAATTTGCTTCAAATCACTTTCTGTAGGTCTAATATGTGTTTTTAAGACAATGTTATCTTTTTAGTTTGGAATTCTGCACTTTTGAAAGCTTTTTCTCTTGCCCAAACCTTTTTGTTATAAGCTGTAAGTAAAATGGATGTTATAAGCTATTTAAATAATGTCACTTATTTTGTGTGCTTTCCTATATCTTCTGCTATGATATCTCATTTGGAAATACTTACAATGGTAAAATGTTGTTTGTTGAGATTCCTTTGAACCATTCTACCAGCAATTAATAAGAGACATGCCCAAGATATCAAGTAAATTAACTGAATCATTTTGATCTGACTAGGCAACTGGAATACTTGATTTTGAATGTCATGTTTAGGTTAAGCCAAATGAAGCAAGTAATTTGGAATGGTACTGCTGTTTTAAAATTACTAATTTTTATTTCAGGTAAAAAGAAAGAAAAGGAAAAGGAGAAAAAAGAGAAAAAGGAGAAAGATCATAAATCAAAACAGAAAAAGAAGAAGAAAAAAAAGAAGAAATCTAAACAGCATGGTAAGTTCAATTTACTTTTTTTTTTTTTAATTAAGCAAAACCACTCAGCATATTTATGGCATTAGATATTAAAACTTGTTTCTAAACAATATAAATGTCAAATTTTAGAAATTTCAAAGAATAAGTTTTGGCTTTAAATGTTGAAAGGACACTTATGTCTGTGACCTCATTTTTATGTTTATAGCCTGTCTCTGTGTGATGGACATAGATATTTCATAGATTTATTTTTATTCTTCCTTCAAAAGATATGCTCGCCCTTCTCCTCTCTCCAAATCCTTCATTTGAAGCTCTGTATACACATCCTACCTATTTTGCTTGGATGTTAAAATTATTCTAGTATCTAGTCTGTTGCTGAATTTCAGTGGTTTACTGTATAAAATGCAGCCCCTCCTTAACAGTTAATCCTTAGCACTTATACTAATAATACTACTAGTAATAATAATAATAATACAGTAATAATACTACTTATTTTATCTTGCTGCTGGTTTGTGGTGTGTGTTTGGTTTAGGGTTTTTTTGAGAACATCTTTAAATATTCAAAAATTTAAAAATGAGAATATAGACTGTCCTTTCTATGCCTATCAGATTGACTTTACTTTCATGTACATTGACAGTGTACTTTACTAGATATCAGTTGTAATAATAACTTTGATTTAAAATTTCTTAAAATATGAGAATGTGAAAATTCAAAACCTATCAAACAAAGAATTTTCTAGAAACTTTTCCTCAAGACCATGTGGAAAAACTCTATGCATTAAAAGAGCTTCTGACCACAGACTTTTAAAGATGCCTTGTGGATCTCTTGAGTAGTTACGCCTTTGTCCAAAATTTGTGCTATAACGTGAAAATGCTCCCAAATCATGCAGTGCTTGAATGTGAACTGCAATAATCTAGGTTTCACGTACTTCACCATCTTTATACTGGAGTAATATAATTTTAAACTGTAAACTTAAATTGCTTATTTTACCTAAAAATTATTGGGAGTTTTTTACTTGCACTGGGAAGGCATCTAAGTCTTTGCAAGAAGATACTGGTAAATGCTAGGTATGCAAGAACCAAAGAAAAGAACAAAAACCCCAAGACCCTGTGCAGTCTTGGCTACTTCATCTATGATTATTAAGACATGGCGGAGTGACTTAATACGCTCTACTGGTTCTGTTTTTAGGAAGATGTTCAAAAGTAATATCCCATCACCTTGTGTACAGCAATATCCCCAGTAGCACTCTCAATGCAGTTTGATAAGAGTGAGAAAAATATTTTATAGCTCTTCTATCCTTTGGTATATGACATTGAGTGTTGGTGTAAAAGTATTTGAAAAAGAACTTGCATAAAAATAAGCAAAATAATGATTGAAGAATTTGAAAAAAGATCTTTTGAGCAGAACTGTTTTAATAGGTAACAAGTTAAGCTACAGATTTGAAATAAGGTTAGAACTACATATGTATATTTTGTAATGGGGAAACATTGATATGGTATTTCCCTGAGCCTTCTGTTTCTTATATTTCCAAAGAAAGAGGTAAATAGAGAAGTTTTCTATCATCTTTGGTGTTGAATCCTGGAATTTAGATGAATCATCAGAAAAGGCTGATGGTAGCACACAATTTAGAAGGTTTTGGAGGAGTTGGTCAGACGGGTGGTTCTCATCTGAGCATGTGACACTTTGCTGTTTCGCGAAGCGCTGTGCTTGAGATCAGAGAGTCTAAGGCTTCGGACTGTCTGGGGTGCACTTGGTTCTCTGGTTCCATGCAGCTCTGACATGCAGTGGGTTCTGCAAACCCTATTCTTCCAAATCGATACAAATAGAGTACCTCTTGCAAATTAACACAGAGCTGTGTTCTGCTCAGTATTGTTCTTTGGTTTTATCTTGTTGAGGTCGTAAGGTAGTTTGTTGGGGGTGGGATGTTTCTTTTAATTCTTTTTATTCCGTTGGTCTTTTTGCCAACTTGTCTTGAAACTTAGAAGCTTGGCAGAGGTACCATGATTAGGTTCCAACTTCTAGGGGCCATGTCCAATGCTTGTAAATATTAGGAGAAAACCATATACCTCCCAGTGCCCCCAAAAATACGAATCTTAAATCCAGATGCAGAAAGCAGTGTGAATAAAACTTGAGCATTTTATTCTTTGCAAATTCTTCTAGTGAAAATCTCTTTCTAGAAATATAGAGGTATTCTGCCTGGATATTTTTTTTTTTTTTTTTTTTTAAACTGGGGAAAAACAAATGCTTTGGCAGATTCTGACTCCAGTGTCTGACCTTGAGAAAGACCATTGAAAAATAATCTGTTAAAAAAGTAGTCATCTTTTTCTCCAGTACTGGCTCACTCTACTCAGGGCATGGGCAAAAATGAAAGGGTGTGAGGCATGCTTCATTCCTTTGGAATCAAATTGAGGCATCTTGGGGAAGAACAAGAAGCAGGCACATTGTGTGCTTCAGATGAGTTTTGTGCAAGGCTTAAAAATGATCAAAAAAACCCCCAACAAAACCTTTTTTTTTTGTGCTTTGAGTACGTGCATGTTTGTTTATATAAAACCCATATAACACAGAAGGTAGGTAATTTCTGTTACTTATACTGTTCTGTTACAGTGAGGTTGGTAGCAATACAACATGAAGTAATCAACTCAACTACACGTTGAGCTGATTCCCCTACAGTGAATATACTTAGGAAGTGTGGTAGATAGTGTTTTTGGCAGAAGGAGAAAGTAAATGTGAATACTGGCTTTATGGAAGGTATTTAGGAGAGAAGCATATCGTGGAACTCATTGCAAGAAAACTGTAGATACAGGTGGTAGCGGGAATGCTTCCTACAGAAGGATGAAATTGTAGGTATCTGATTACTCACGTATTCAAAATAGTAAGTTTTAAGAGGAGTAAATGGATGGCTACTCTTAATTACCATTTGACCAGCATAAGAACAACATGGACCTGCTCAAGTGGGTCCAGAGGAGGGGCATGAAGATGATCAGGGGGCTGGAGCACCTCTCCTGTGAGGTCGGGCTGAGAGGCTGTTTAGCCTAGGAAAGAGAAGGCTCTGGGAAGACCTTATTGCAGCCTTCCAGTACTTAAAGGGGGCTTATAGGAAAGATGGGGAGGGACTCTTTAACAGGGAGTGTAGCAATAGGACGAGAGGTGACAGTTTTAAACTGAAAGAGGGTAGATTTAGAGTAGATATTAGAAAGAAATCCTTTACTGTGAGGGTGGTGAGGCACTGGAACAGGTTGCCCAGAGAAGTTGTAGATGCCCCCTCCCTGGAAGTGTTCAAGGCCAGGTTGTATGGGGCTTTGAGCAACCTGGTCTAGTGGAAGGTGTCCCTGCCCGTGGCAGGGGGGTTGGAACTAGATGATCTGTAAGGTCCCTTCCAACCCAAACCATTCTGTGATTTGTGATTCCATGACTTACCTGGGACAGTCTCTCCTGTCGCTATGATTAAGGACAGGCTTGGAAATGTTTTCCTTGAGACTGTTGCAAATAGTATATGTTAGAGGAAAATATATCGTGCTGGTATCAATATAAATGTCAATACTGCTGTATTACCAGTAGGCACAAGTGCAAGGTGCTGTCTGTGCTTGTGTGTGTGCTCTAACAGCCTCATCCTGCTTCCCTCTCTGGCTGAGCAGGATGGGGGTCCACTGGTGAGAATATACAGATGTATACATGTACAGAGTGGATCTCTCCAGCAGCTGAGCTCAGACACTGTCTGCCCAGTAGCTGCCTCTGGAGTTGCTGGCACCTGGAGACACGAGTCCGTGGGGCCACAGCCCCGCTGCAGTACAGACCATCTCACTCGTATGTGCACTCTTGCACACTGCCAGAGTTGGCCAGAA
Organism: Harpia harpyja; assembly: GCF_026419915.1. Classification (NCBI taxonomy): domain Eukaryota; kingdom Metazoa; phylum Chordata; class Aves; order Accipitriformes; family Accipitridae; genus Harpia; species Harpia harpyja. The sequence goes on from NC_068944.1 coordinate 70,703,855, forward strand.
CTCGCCAGATTCCCATAGCCCCCTGGCTCTCACCCTTAGGTACTGACACCCAGAGCTGGCCCTTGCAGACCCACTCACCCCTGGCTCCCAGGCCACTTCATCTGCTCACCAGCTGGTCCACCTTGATCTCTGCTAGCAGTCAGACACGGGGACTGGCTCCAGGTGCTGCAGCATGAACTCATGGGCCTCTGTGACCAGAGATCCTTTGCAAGTGGCTGACACTTCGGTCACTCCAGTCTCTCCAGGTGCTGGCACCACAGACACATGGGCCTTTCGACCTGTGGCCTGACTCCATTTGCTGGCACTTAGACCCCCATATACACACCTGCACACTGAATAAAGAGCTTCTCACCTGGGTAAGAGTTAGTAATGGGGTTTAATAAGAATCATAGAACAGTTGAGGTTGGAAGGGATCTCTGGTCCAACTCCCCCGCCCAAGAAGGGCCACCTAAAGCTGGTTGCCCAGGACTATGTCCAGACAACTTTTCAGTATCTCCAAGGAGGGAGACTCCACCACCTCTGCCAGCACAGCCAGGACAGACTGTGCTGATCAGATGCAGGGCATGCCCAGAGAACTGTACTGACCAGCAAACTGTTTATGCACGACTGGCCCTTTTTATCCTCTTATTCCTCTATTTTCCCCACACTTGTTCCTTCCCAAATCACTTAGGCCCATCCATTTTCCCCACCTTTAGTTCCTTCCCTAAACATTCTATAATAAGTCTTGCAATCCCCAAATGATTTTCCCCTGTGTCCCATAGTGTGCCCCATCCTGGGCTGCAAATGCCCTTAGTCCAAAAGGTGATCTGGAGAGCTGCTCTGGGTAACACGTTGTGATGGGTTTCATGCCTGGATAAGGGGGGTGATGGCACGGCTGGGACAGCCCTGGGAGGGCCGCGGGCAGGGTGTGTTTGTTGTTTGCCTGCTCTTCATGCTCCTCTGGGCTTGTGCGTACCCTGCTGGGATGCTCCCAGGCCCATCCCAGGAGCCATCGGCCCATCAATGGCTGATGGCTCCTGGGATGGGTCTGGGAGCATCCCAGGAGCGTTTTCTTTGGGCTTCCTGTGCTCCTCTGCAGGTGTGCAGACAAGCTTTTATGACTTAACCTGAGAGGACCATCTGGAGTTACTTCTAGGTAGCAATGTTGGTAGCGCTACCAACAGACCTAAAGCAAAAAAAGAGTGCTACCAGCAGCATCTCTAAGGATAGCAGATGGTACAGGATGAATTTTGGAAAAAGACGACTGTATAATGTTCTAGGAAAAATTATTCCTCTGTACATTCAGAGATGGGAGGGAGCAGGGAGTTAAATGGGTAATGCTTGTCTTGGCTATTAAACATCATTGTTTCTTACTGGAAATTTATTTATAAAATATGTTATGAAGAGCTTTTGCCATTTCATATTTACAGTTTCATCATCCTAATACCTCAATGTTGATATTCTTTACTTCTGAACATAATTTTGCATTATACTTAAATATTCTTTTTTTTTTTAAATTTGTCATAAACTTTTCTTTACTTTTGTAACAGCAACTTATTTTCTTGTAACTTTTCAGATTATTCAGATTATGAAGATAGTTCTGTTGAATTCTTGGACAGGTGCTCCTCTCCATTAACACGGTCCTCGGGGAGCTCTCTGACTTTGCGCAGCATGTTCTCAGAGAAGAATACATCATACCAGTATCCAAGAGCTATCTTGTCTGTTGACCTTAGTGGAGAAAGTAGGTTGGCTGAACAGCAACTTTCAGTTTGTAGGTTTAATTCTTTAAAAGAGAGAATTTTAAGGAAATAATTTGGTTTGTGTTTGGGATTGTAGCTATAAATGTAGTGACTGATTTACACTTCATCTATTTAAATCAAAATGCTTACACTCCTTAAGCTGTTCTGCATTGTACTTGCTTTGGTTAAGTGTTGCTACTCTGCTTCTGAGGAGATCACATTAAAGGCATTTTGCAAAATTCGTCAAGAAATCTAATATACCAGCAGTGTGTTTGAGAGCCATTTTTTGCTATATGCAGGTTAAGATTTTTAACTGCCAAAACCCCCTATATTTCTGTAAAGTAGTGCATCTATGCACACACAGTTTCATGTGTATTTATTTTTACTAGACCTTTCAGATGTGGAGTTTTTGGATGATTCCTCTACGGAGAGTTTGTTACTTAGTGGTGATGAATACAATCAGGACTTTGATTCAACTAACTTCGAAGAGTCTCAGGATGAAGATGATGCTCTCAATGAGATTGTTAGATGCATTTGTGAACTGGATGAAGAAAATGGCTTTATGATTCAGGTAAAGAAATTGGGGGGGACGGTATGTTTTCCATTTAAATTTCTTGCTTGTGAAGGTGCCCTTTTGATGTGTTGGAGACCGAAGTTACGTAGAGAGCTGTAAATAGAAGTGAACAATAACAAAATATTTTTATGTTTTGCACTTGGCATGACTCTGTTTGATGTATGCAGAACTATTACTCTAGGATGGGGTTTCTCTAACAAATCGATATGTAGAACAGATTTATAAGGAAAGGTAACGTTTTTCCTTATAGCCAGTTGATAAATTTGGAATAAAGTATCCTTTCCCACACAGAAATCATCGCTTCTCTCCACAGACTATCCCGATTATACCAGCCCTTCTGGTTTGGCCCTTGTGCTGTGCAGTACCAATTGTAGAAACCGCTCTGCTCACTGTAAATGTATCTCAGCTGTATCCAAGATCTCTGCCATACAGACATTAATATTGTCAGTAACTGTGATGTGTGTGATGTGCATGCTTCATCTTAGAATAGCAGTTCTCAAACTAGAAATCACTAGCTCATTTTAGAACCTGCTAAGAATTTAAATCTTAGTTGGTGTAGAAAAAAGGGGAGAAGAGTATACAGTGTCTGCACAGCATTCAAGTGCTGATGGATTGCAACTGCTGCTGCTTATTTATTTGTACTCCAATGAAGGGAGCATTTCCCATCTAGTAATGAATAATTTAAAGTTTTTGTCCCAAGGAATTCATAATATAGCGATTAGATCAAATGAAAGCAACAGTGAGGAAGAACTCAGTTGTCAGTAACTTTAAAAAAGTCATGAACTTCTTGTTGGTTTTTTTTCCCCACTTGAAAATCAGGTTTGTATTCAACTATTTATGTGGTACAGTTTCTGTAGAATATATGGAGCCTTTTTAGTTGAGATTTGAAGGAAGGGAGTATGGCTGTCCTGTGTTAATGGACTTAAAGTCTGGGAAATGACAGAAAGATCTGAAAACGAAGGACACAAAGACTGTCCCTGGGAACACACTGAAATGCAGCGCTGTGTTGGAGGAACTAAGCAGGAGTTCAGCTATGCTAAAAATGTGGAAAAATGGACTAGCGTAGAAATCTTTGGAGAGAGGAGAGGAAGTTGTAGCCATAGCAGTGTAACAAGAGGAAAGATGACTTCAGTGTTTTGAATAGGTCGATGCTCAAAAGCATGTCAAAGTAAAAAGAGGAGAGACTTTCAGTAGTAAAACAGCAGATATTTAGAACACAGGCAAACGCTCAGTTGAGAAAAGGAAATGTATTTTTAAGTGGTAGTTTCCTGCCCGTTTCTGAAGTCCAATGACAGCCTGATTTTTCCTCTTCATGCCTTGTCTCACTGAGACCAACCAGTTTGCTGTTTCTAGGCCCTCATGTCTTACCACTTCTATTTTGCTCTCCTATTCTCTTGTTTCTCCTCTTTCATTTTCTCTTCATTTTCTTTTTCTTTTAGATTTTCCATTGGTGCGATATTAAAAACACATCTTTCTAGCGCACTGGAGAGATGCTTTGTAAATATAAATAATTAAACTGAAGAGTTTTCTACTTTTCACTGTTATGCTGTAATGTATTACATTATCTTTCTACTTTACTGTAATATTATACTCCTGTCTTATGTTTCACTACTAAATATTTAGGTGCTAAAATACTGAATGTTGTAATAAAATATTATTAAATTTTACATCTTCAATTTCTTTTTTTTTTTTTTTTTTTCCAGTCTGGAATTTGTGGTTGAGGTAACTTTCAGAACTAGAGCTCTTTTTTAGCTTGATGTCTTTGCCTACCCAAACACAAATTGCCCAACTAAAATAATCTTACTCAAACCAGCTATTTAAGTTAAACTGCTGTTCTCTGCATTTTGACGATACAAGAAGTAGCTTCCGATTTTTTAATCTACTTATCTCAGTTTTAGTTTTTGCTTTTGTTTTTTTTCTGATGTCAGTGTGAAGAGTGCTTGTGTTGGCAGCACAGTGTATGCATGGGACTGTTAGAGGACAGCATTCCAGAGCAGTACATCTGTTATATCTGCAGAGATCCACCAGGTACGGGTAAACCACCTTTATCTGCATCTGTCTGCTTGGGATTTTTAAGCAGAGATATTAGGCATTGCTTAAATTGTTAAAGCTCTGTTTGTTTTGTGTTATCTGTTATACTTCTTCGGGGCAAGTGATTTGAAGTTTGGCTCTGAGCAGAAACTTACTTTCCTGTTAGTAACATCCTGTTCAGCTATGCTAAATCTTACTCTTGATCTTAATTACCATTGCTTTAGTTGTTGAAACTTAATTCCCCCCAAACCTTAGCACTTTTTCATGTCATTGTAGTCTGAAAAGTCTTTCTAAACAAATCATTCTTTTCAGTGATCTGTTTTGCCTATAATTGGAATCACACCTGTTCATTTAAAAATTTTTTTGTTTGGTTGGTTTGGTTTTTTTTTAGAGAAAAAGCACTCATTACCACAGTGCACTGAAATACGCTGTGGATGTCATTTCATATTAATTGCAATTTTATAATGTTTGTGCTTGTTTAGAATTGTGTAAATAAAGGTGTGGAACTGAAAATGTAAAATATGAAAAAATCTAGCACTTTTTATGGTAAATGATAGTGCACAAACAGCACATCTTGAACTCAAGCTTGTTAGAATAAGTTTGAAATGGTACGAATTAGGAAAAGTTTATTTACTTTTAAACTGAATATACTTGATTAGGAAGATGTTGATTTAAAAATGGTTCTGTTCATGAACCCATTTTTCTTAGCAGTTATTTGGAGAAAAACTATACGATTTGGAAGAAAGGTTTTAGTATTTTTTCTGACAATTGGTACAAAAGCACATATATGTCTTCTGGTGAAATATCCCAACAGTCCAGCTGTTTTAAAAGGGCAATGAGACTACACCCCCAAATTTCCCTTAATTCTGAATTTAAGAAATGAAATCTGAAAATTGTTTGCAGAGGTATAAAATAGTACCGTTTTTATTAGTTATTTTTGAGAAGGAAATTTAGGAAAATAGAGCTGGAAAGATGTGACTTTTTCCATTTGCCCCAATCTGAATCTAAATTGATGATACAGAGTCTTGTTTGATAGTTCTGTGTGGTGTACTCTTTGAGCAGTCAAGCTTTTTCTTATTAAAACCAACTAATTTGTCTTGTGTTCTTTCCCTGCACTGTACTAGGTACTACGTTATCCCCTGCTATGCAGAGACTGTGTCCCTAATTTTTATCTTCTCTCCCTTCCTAACCATTACTTCTTTTCTTTCTATGTCAGGAGAAAAAGGTCATTCACAATGTCAGTATTTTAAAGTGTATTGGGATAATGGGCAGAAAGGAGATAGACAGGGTATTCTCCTGAAAGGTATGAAGGGCTTCCATCAACCCATTCTTTGTTCTGTATATGATGATAGTCTGATATGAAATTGAGTGTAAGATATTGCAGTCTTAGTCAGTCTGTTTGTCTGGGTTCCTCATTGTAAACAATAATATCGGAATAACTAGCATTATACATTTCTAGTTTTGTTTTTTGGGGTTTTTTGTGTGTTGTTTTTTTTTTTAAATAGTTATTAAGTTACTATAGAAGCATTAGCTAAATACTCAGTCATGCCTGTTGGTTTACAATTGTAGATGTTGCCATAGGATGGGAGACCTAAGGCCCACTTACATCAATATCCTGTCTAGTAGTGCCTGGTAAAAGGCACCTCAAAGGAGAGTGTGAGAACTCTGCTGTCAGATAACTTTGAAATGTCTGCTTTCCTGAAGTCTTCTCTTGGCTTCTAATAAATAGATACTGACTTCAGTATTGAAGCAAAATATTTGTCTTCTAGAAATGAACTAGGTGTTTTGGATATGTCCATATAAAATCCACTCTCTGAAATTTCTCTTGGTAACTTAGGTTTGCTTTTTTTTTTTTTTTTAAAGTAAGCTGCAGTAGTTAGATAAATACAATACTCATGTAAACTTTTTTTTCAGTTTGATAATAGCACAGCTCTTGATATCCTGTACTTTGATTGCAAAGGTGATTAGATTTTCATTTCAAATGCCATTTAGAGAGGTCTTGAGATTTCAGGTTTATTTTTGTTTACATAAGTGTTAAGAGTTTCCTCTTAATCCATGAAAACTAAATTTTAATATATTAATAGCAAGATCTTGAATCATTTTTTGATGGATGTTAGGAGACATTTAGGAGAGTACAGCATATAATTATAGCACTCTAGTTTTAAATACAATTCTGCTGTGGCTTTAGATGGCCCTCAATTTGTTTATTGCTTACCCCAGGTCAGAGGTGGAGTGCCAAATATCTTTATGATAAAGACTGGCTTAACAATGGACACATGTGTGGATTATCATTTTTGAAAGAAAACTACTCTCATCTTAATGCCAAAAAGATTGTGTCAACACATCACCTACTGGCAGATGTATATGGTGTAACTGAAATATTGCATGGACTGCAGTTGAAGATTGGGATATTAAAGTAAGTATCAGTGGAGGTTTATTCTCCATCTTTATATATTTAGGTAGCAGAGACTACCATTATTCCATATGCATTATTCTCTCACGTTAAAGTTCTTTCTTGTATAATAGTTTAAATAATTCAAGTGCAAGATGTAGAATACCCTCAGCTTCAGTGGGAGTTAGGTGTTCAGCACCTGAGCAGATCCGGTGTATTGGGATTATTGGTGATTTTTATTTTTTTTAAGTCAATTTTTGTGTTAAAGGGACATTCTGGATTTATCCTAAATTGATAAGTGACCTAGGAATGCTTACATGTTTGATAATGGTGCTTATCAATAGCTGTGATCTAGCAGAAGTGGATGCTCAATAGTTTAGTGCTGTAAGTGGTATCTCTATAACTTGCTTTTTTCCTCCCCTTCATTGCAGAAATAAGCATCACCCAGACCTTCATCTCTGGGCTTATTCAGGGATGCGAAAAGAACAAGAACAAATAACTGTTGGGGTAGAGAAAAAATTAGTGACTTTGCCAGATGCTGTTAATCCAACTGAAAGGACGTGTCACAGTCAAAACCATAAAGAGCCGCCCAGTATACCCCAGAAGATGGAAGAAACGTACATCACAAGTGAGCACAGTTACCAAAAACCACAGAGTTTTGGTCAAGACTGCAAAGCAGTCACTGACCCTATGAGCTCAGATGATGAAGATACAAGTAGTTTTGAGGAAGATCAGGAATTTCACACAGAGAATAAAAACTGTTTACAATATTCTTTTAAAGATGATGGCATGAATGAGCAGGTAAGTATCCTTCTTCATCTGGGAAGTTTCTTAGGTGCAAAAATATGTTCAATCTGATAAACCTCAAGTGCATACAAGTATTTAGAAATGTTCATTGTTCTAAGCTGACATACTCTATCAAATGTCAGCAGAAATCACTAGAAGCAAAGTTGGATGACTGAAATAGTTTCAGGTGAAGTATACCCATTTCAGCTGGTGAATGAAATGCAAAGTATGGTTAAAGTATTGCCTGTGCTAAAACTGTTTATGCTCAGTCCAGTGTTGAGGGGCATGGGGTGGGTGGGAATCCTATGCTTGAAATGCAGAGTCTTGAAGAAAACTTGCATGTTTTTGCGAGGTGAGGAAAATGGGACAAGTTTCCTTCTTCCTCTCAATTCTGTTTTCTACGTGTGTTTTTTTTTGTTGTTGTTTGTTAAACTGAGGTTTGTAATAGTGTTTATTATTGTACTGTGTTCTTCTTTTAATACCAACACTATCTAGAATTCTGTCCACAAGTAATGATTTACTGACCAACTAATTTCACCTCGTGTGCAACTTCTTTTGAGTCTTTTATATTGCGTATTTCTTCTAATTAAATGTTTCACAGGTTTTTAGTCAGGATTATATTTGGCTATTTAAACATCTCTTTCTCATTTTTGCATTAATGGTTTGAATCCATTACTTTGTGGAAAAGGTCTGAACTTGTTAGTCTGGTTTTAGTGAAGAGTTCTTTAGTGAAGAGAAGTTGAGCAAAAAACAAAGTGAAACAAACCTTTCTGTTTTCTACAATACCAACTGTGTGAGAATAAATGGCCCAACTCATCCCCCTTTTGAAGTACAGTTTCTGGTGTGGAAGAAATGAGTAAGATACATCTTTTTTCTTTTAATTTTAGTTTTAAATGTGGCATGTAAGCTATATAGTCTGAATGGGAAATTTTGGCTCGTTCTAGTTAGAAATAACTGTTTGTATGCTAAATCGCATGATTATATTCAGTTTTTATAGTAAGGAGATATGCAGCAGTATGAAATACACTTTCCTTCCAACAGTACCTTAAATTGTCATTGTAAATAATATAAACATATTTAGAATTAAAAGAAAATACATATGAGCAGTGAAGCAAAACTAATGTTTCCTTCAGAGACCAAAGCATATATGTAAAAAGCTAGGTACTGTCTGTTTTAAACCAGGAAGAGATCTGTTTGGGGCAGTGTCTTTCCTTTGGGACACATTTAGTTCACCTTGTTGTCAGTAGTCAGCCTTGATATCTGAAATAAGGCTTTCTGTCTAGACTTAATACACATTGAAAAGCTCTCCTTGGTTTCTCCATGAACCTGTTTGTACTTACCTTAAAACCATGATGACGCTGACATTGAAGTGCCATTTTTACAAGAACTGCCTTCTCTGTAAACTGCCTTCTTCACCTCTCCTTGTCAAAATTTTGGCTGGGGCTTTGGATTCTCCCTTCTAGCACCTGCAGAGCCTTGAATGTTCTGATTTTCCGTACTGTTTTGTCTTATCCTGATCTACAGTTCTGTTACATATCTTCTTTCTCTTATAAACCAGATTGACTGTTATCAAGTCCCTTTTTGGACTATGCATCATCTTTAAAATTGTATTTAGTTTCCTTGTTCCTGCTTCTGAAAGCACAAGCCTTCCGCACCTGAACCTCCTGTTTATTTCTTCGTCACAAGCTGGATCCTGTACTCTGCTTCTCTTACTACCTCTGCCACCACTCCCTGATTGCCTACATTGATCTCTTAGCTTAGAGAAGGACCTGTTCGGTCTTGTGGTTTTTTTTTCAAGGAGCATTTACTAGCCATTTGAATAAATACAGAGGCCATTAAAAGGAAGAAAAAATCTTTTATTATGTTATTTAGATGACAAGTTATTTAGCTTTAAGACTTTAACTTACTGCAGTGGGCATCTAAAAGATTCACCTAACAGATGATCTTGATTTTAGAATTATGGACTTGGGTCCTCATACAGCAATGGAATTCTTCTCTCGTGGTTTTAGAGAGGGTCTGAAAATTGTAATACATAGGGCATTTCTTATTTATGCTGAAAAATACCTTTATCAGATTAATAACAGTTTGAATAGTGAAAACACTGGAGGCAAACTTGATGTCTTGACAAAAAGATTTTATCTGAAAGGTTTGAGAGTTTAGAGGCTTTTATGACTTTTAAAATCTATCTTTGATAAATAACTCCTTTAATGAATATTGTATTAACAATACTTGTTCTCCAGGACTCGCTCATAAAGCTGCCAGCAGGTTGGTCCAAGTTTGATTTGTTTTTTTAATTGATTTTAAGTCTTAAAAAGAAAGTTGTTTTGCTTAAGAAGTAACTTAAAATCCATCAGTCCCTATTTTCTTCCCCTCTCTTCTCACTGTTGCCATTCTTGACTGGAGGAAGAAATACTTGAAGAAAAAGATGGTGTTAAATCTGTTATGCGACGTGGAAAAAAATCAGCTGAGCACTTCTTCAGAGAAGTGTATTTATAGGATAAAATTCACTCCTTGCTCTGACATTTGCCATGACACTGCGTGAGCACACGTATCCAGCATTCTAGTCCCTAAAATAGAATCATAAATAGTGAAAGAACTTCATCAGATACGAAGTCATAGTGGTTATAAAATGGAAACTGTGAATCTTGCTAATCAACGGAGATGCTGAACATTTTAACTCATTAAATCCGGTATACTTCCTTTGGTCATTTCCCTTAGCTGAAACGTCAAATACAGAAAGATGAGGAGCTTGTGTATTATGTCTGACTTGCTATGAAGATACTAATTATTTCAAAGAAGTCAGTCTTCCTCAGAAACTATGTTTGCGTAACTCTGTGTGTTACTGCCCTTGTAACTATCCCCAAACATGTACAATTCTGTCCCAGACTTGTGCTTGCAAGTGACAAGGGACCATAGCAATAGTAGGAAGAGAAGTCTTTTGTCTTAATCCACAAATAGAATGGCCAGCTTATTTATGAAAAATAGTGACTGACATCTTGGATATTACTGCATTTTAGAGAGTTTTCCTTCATTCTCTGGCTAAAGTTGAAACAAACCTTAGGGTTTTGCACATTTTTGGTGACAGTAGACCAATGCAGTTCGCTTAATGATTTAAGTCACGATTTATATAAAAAGGGCACAGAAATGCAGTCTGTCTTACTGCGTTAAACAAAGTGCTTGAGCTGGTAAACTTTACCTCTTGCCTCACTCCCCCAGTGCTATACATGCTCGTTTGTATGGAGTTTGCATTTTGTTTGGTTTAGTCTATTGGTGTGTCATGGTACGTGGCTTTCTGAGTATGCTTTTTTGTCAAGTAGTCGGAAGTACAATTCTAAAACAGCATAGTTTATCATGTGACTCAAGTGTTGAAAGCAACACCAGAAATTAAAAGAACACAAAACAAAAAAACCCCTCTTAAATGGCAATTTTTTTCTTTCTGTTGCTCCTATGAAGAAGAATTCTGCTGAAGGAAACACTGTGTTTGTTTGTAATGAAAGAAAAGGCTCAGAAGAACAAGTGGACACACATCTTCAATGGCAGCTAAATCTCCTTACCCATATAGAGAATGTACAGAACGAAGTCACCAGCAGAATGGACCTGATTGAAAAAGAAGTTGATGGTAACTGCATTACCAGATACTTGTTAATATACCTGTAACAGCGTATTTCATAGCCACTGTGTTGAAGGCACTGAGGATGGATTTTTTAAGTATTGTATTCAAATTTGGGTACCCAAAATTATAACCAGAGCTTGTACCCTTGATCCCCCCACCGCCTTCCACAAGTTTTGAGTGCCCAATAAAGTAGCTTAAGCACTCAGGACGCCTGAAAATTTAGCTCAAGTTTGTGATATTAGGCAGACTTCAGAAAGCTTAGATAACTTGTCTAGTCTTTGTCTGGATAAGGATCATAAAGTTGATGGATTTTTCTATGCCTGGAGTGTTTTTGGCCTGATTGTTTTAGTAATTGGCAATGTTTAGGAAGAAAAAGATGCGTTCGTTCTGCCTTCAACTTTGGTTTGCTATATATTAGTAAGTAATGGGTTTCAGGAAGGCAAGTCAGGCTTCATGAGAAAACTTGAATGAAATTACAGTGTAGGTGTAAATATTACAGCACATAAGTTTACTCACCAGTCATAGAAATTAAGAATGAGGTGAGTTTGTAGTCTAGTCATAGGAGTCTCTAATTAGCTTTTGACAAATAAAGTTGCCTTATTCCTATTTGCAGTTTTACTTTCAATATTCCTGCTCATACTAGGCAGTATTTCTAGGCTAACAGGGTTGACCTTTTCCCTTCTCTGGCTCTACAAGCATAGAAATTCCTTGAAAACATTTGCTGAAGATTGGAAAACCATTCTGTAATCTGGACCTTGTAAGCAGGAGCCTGTTGAAGTGACAGAAGCAAGCCTTGCATTTAAGGGTTGCTTTTTCTGTTGCAGAACTGTCATAGCAAGAAGATCATGAACTAAAGTTTCTTATATGTGTGTAGAAGGTAAATTGTTAGCCAAGGGTATAATTTGCTCCGAGGTTACCTTTTTATAGTAACAATCAAATCAGAAGATATGTTTGGATCGTTTGAGTGAAACACGGACTTAATTGGTGTTTCCCTAATCAAAATTGCTTTTGTTAAATAAAAATTACAGCCTCAGTATATTTTCCCTTCTTATAAAAGACAGAATAAGAAAGAAAAGTTTAATTTTTATGTAAACTGTTTCTTGAAGACTTTTTCTAATCAGCTTCTTCCTTTTCCTTCTGTAGTTTTAGAAAGCTGGCTTGATTTCACTGGAGAACTGGAACCACCAGATCCTCTGGCAAGATTGCCTCAGCTCAAGCGACGTATCAAACAGCTCTTAGTTGACATGGGAAAAGTACAGCAAATAGCAACGCTTTGCTCTGTATGACAAAAGGAAGAATAAATAAATACAAATAGATTCTTCACAGTGAATTTTCTTACTAGCCACAAGACTGACAGGAAGACAGCAAAAAGCTGAGCATTTATCTGGTTCTTTGCTGATTACATTAATAGCCTGAAGCTTTAGAGAGAGGAGAGGAAATTTAGAGTAAGGAATCTGGTATATTGAAAATCTGAATATTCAGTGTCCAGGCTTCAAAATGTAATATATTACATACTGAGAAATGTTGATATCATTTTAACATGATAAACAAGAAAATGCCCGCATACAAGAAAGTTGAACAAACAAAAACTCTGCGAAGAACAATGCTACTATCTTGAAACCTTTGGCAAAAAATTATTAATTTGCAGAATTCAGCTGACTAAAAATTCTTGGGAACTGCTTTTTTAATGAATTCCTCTTATCTTGCTAGTGAAAGATAGACACAGAGAGATATGTATCCTCTCTACAAGGAAAGTTTTTAGATTATTTCCTTCTCTCGTGAATGTTCAGGAAAACGAACATACTAGCTTTGATTTTTTTTTTTTTTTTGAAAGAAATTACTTATCATGGTCTCCTTTTTAAAATATTTTTTTAAATAGAAATCCTTATTACAGCACCCTTAGGCTCCTTGTAAAATATAAGTGGCAAATAGTGGTCAGATGTGCCAAACAATATTAAAACCACTGGGATGAGAATTTAATTATGACTTACATGAAAGCTTTTCCAAAGTCCTACTTGGTGCCAGCAATCCATCCAAAATTGTGTCTAGTTTATATTTTTTTTTTATGTTCTATTGCAGTATTCAGGATTTAAGGTACAATTTTTGTCCTGGGTAGCTCTGTTCTGGTGTTGGCCCTCTGAAACTTTACCATCCTCAGCTGGGATGAGGAATGACAAGAGCAGCAAAACTGTCTGTGGCTTTGAATATACTAAACCACTAGAATAAATATCACAAGATAGATTATCCAAGATGTTTTTATAAAATCTTTCAGCTTCAGTGAATGAAATGTCCTGAAACCAAAGGCAACCTGTTTGCTCTGTTAGCTCTTGCTGGATTTTGAGCCCAGGACTTTCCCTGTGCTTATACGTTGCCGTTGTACCCAGTGCTACATACATATTTGTATGTGTATGTATATGTGTATAGATACACATGTACATATATACATACTATATACATTTATATCTACACATGTCTAGTTTTATTACAATAGACTTTAAGAACTGGTGGTTAACATGAAATGTTACCTTTTAACAAGCAGTTTCTAAAATTGAAAATAATGTATGTACAGGTTTTGAAATTTGTAAAATATGACTGTTAAAAGGAGGCTATTTAACTGATGACATTAAGATACTTGAACATTTTATGCCTCACATCTGTTTATCAGTTCTAGTTATCTGTATAAATGCATTTTAGAACCGATAGACAGTAAACTTGAATTTACCTTTTGATAAGAGTACAAGCCACTGTACATTCAAAAATTATTTAAATTTGCAAACACACTGTTCTATATGTAAGGTACTGTATGTAAAACTGTTTATTAAAACTATTCTGCATACTCTACATTTTCCACTTTTCTTCCTGATCTACATACAAATGTAAAAAAGAAGTGATTGTTATAATGTACAGACCATCAAAAATCAAAAAATCCTGGAATGCCTTTTGAGGATGCATAAAATTTAAAAATGTGCCAAAGATGGATTATCTGGGAAAGACTTTGCAACCAGTGCATTGAACTTCCATGATAAAACCATTATTGAGAAAGAAAGCAGCATGGCTGGTTCATTGCTAAAATAAACCTACCCTGACATTTCCCATCTGTCTATCATATCTGAAATTATCACTCTTGATGTCCAAAGCAAACTGTAAACCCCTGTTACAGAGTGGTTGCTATTTAAAAAGTCTTGCCACATCAAGCTTATAGGAGACATTACAGAGCTGCATGGTAACATGGAAGTTAATTATGGAATCATGATTGGCAACTTCATAATGCAGAAAGAATACAAGAGCTGAGGAGTTGTTGACATTTTTATAGCAACTGTTAATAAATAAAATACTCTGTGTTATATAGTTGGATGCTTAAATAACTGCTTCAAACAATATGAATAGTTGAGTGACCTACTTGCTTTTGGATATGTGAGACTTTTTTATATATTATTCACTTGCTGCATATCCTTGAATGTGGTACTGTGTGTACTGTATAAGAGAAGTGTAAATCCAGATGAATTACTTTGAAACAAAGTGGAGTGTATTTACATAATTTATACAGCATACACTGTAGCAATATTATGCAATGTGTGTGCATGCGTGTGATGTAATATAATTGTAAATGTTGCTGAAGGTTAGATGGACCGAGAGATTCCAGGTGGGAGGACGGAGGTTTCATTTTTACAGAGATGGAGGAATGGTATCCTGAAAAGGAAATCGTAAGGTCAAAGTTAAGGTTGCCCTTGCAGCTTTAACTTGTCTTCTGTTTGTATATGTAATGGTCTCTAAATTTACATGAGTATGTAATTTTATCCCTCAGGATCCTGCCTTATTCAGGATGGGCTGTGCTTACAAAAACAAATAATCTGTTCGTTATTTTTTTATCTTCATTTCTTGTGTAGTCATGTATTATAAAAATTCCTGCAAGCTTTCATATCTTCTAAGAAATACAATCTCAGTGTCCTTATGGACAGTGCTATGATGCATTGTGTATTGCTTGAATGCTTCACAAACTTGTCTGAGTTTGCTTTCTCAATGTGTGATGTTAGTCTGTAACGTGCACATTAGTTTTGGCCCCAGTTTCTCAAGTATTCAAAGGTTTGGGATGCTTCTGGAAGTTTTTCTTTAAACACTTACAAGTCAAGTGCCATAAAAATGCTAAGTGTTTTGCATAGAATGTAACCTACAGTTGATTGCTTTGCTCGTGTGCCAGTCAAACCTGATGTGATCTGGCTCATACCAGTATTTCTTCTAGTTGGCCTTATCGAGAGATACTTTCCTGTAGGCTTCGTTTTCCATCTGTCTTCCTACTTCCTCTGTAAATAAGCCAGGGATCTACATGCAGTCTATTTGCAGCATCATTTATTGGGGTGTGAATTGCAATTGCTTGTGCTGTATGATGATGGAGGCAGACCCTCTCTGAGGAAGAAATAGTATATGGCAATGTGAGGACTTCTTTTTGAAGTAAAATTTTTAAATTTGCAGCCTTCTTTTAACTTAATGTAAGTTTTCAATAGTAATAAACAAAAGGGACATGCTGTTTCACAGGGCTAAATGGGAAACTTGCGGTGCCTTTAATGCCCAGCTTTTTGTCTGAGGGTTGTTTTTTTCATGGAGGTATCAGGGTGATTCATTTCAAAGCCTCCTCCTTCCTGTGACAATACTGTAGGCATCTACATCAGGAATTCTGCATTTTCAGTTGCAGTGATGGCAGTAGGACATCAGTATTGCAGTCATAAATGAAATGTAGTCTTGGTGACATGATGAGATACCACATGATGGGGCTGCCTATGTTTCAGTTACAAAGTGGAGGTACTTTAAGTCCTGTGGCAGGGAATGGGTTGGAAGATGCTTCCAGCTAACCCTTTTCTTGGGTAGCTGTAGGTTGAGTAGTGCCCATATTTTGGGTATTCTGGCCTTAGATGCGTAGATCTCTGTTCAACTATGGAGTAATTTACAGTGGTAGAAGCCTGTCGTTCTCTTTAAAATAGTCGAAGATGATGGGTTGCAATTTTCTGATGCATTTCACGTACTTGCTTGGTGGCAAAGAATGAAACTGTTCTTCCATGGGTGCAGTCCTCTTGTATGGCTGACATGCACCTGTCTCTCAATTTTGTCTCTGAGCTTCTACATGTGTCCCTCATCTGTTCTGCAGCTTGCATCTGTTTCTCCTTTTGTTCTTCAGCTTTCTGCACTCTGGCTTCTTCCGTGATGCCCGGAGGGTTTCACTCCTCTGTTCTCGTGCCCAGTTCTTTCTGGCTGCTGTGGGAAGCAGTCGTAGGGAACGGTCTCTGCTGTTCTGTCCTCAGCCTCCAGTGTGTCCTGTGAGCTGTGCACAGTTGGAGTGTGTGTACCATGATCAAAATGTTCAGATGTTTTTGCTGCCTGCCTTTAGTGAGCCTCTTCTGATCTTGGGCAAGTGGTGATCTGCCTCTACTCCCATCTGGCTTCTAACTTAACTAGACTTGAACGCATATTACAGTAAATCCTCTCTGGCACTGTTGGGCCCCAGCACTCCTTACCAAACTGAAGGTTGGGATGTAAAGGAGTCACTTGAAGATCACAATAAAATCATAAAAGTATTTTGATGCTTGCAAACCAGAATATTGTCCCTTTGTATTTGAAGGGAAACTGCAACTATTTTTCTTCACTGAAACTTTAAAATTTAGACACAAAAGAGATCCTGAACTAAACTGGAGCTTGATGTAAATATCAACAGCAAAAGTAGGGGGTGGGAAGCACTCTGCAAACAGGGGCTTCATAACAAGAAGTGTGCAGTCAGGCCATCTTGACTACTTCACCCTGTTGGTAGTTATACGGAGGTGCTGATGTGTAAAGGGGGTGCATGCAATGATGCCATTCATTTGCAAATAGGACCCATCTTTGCCATGTCACTTTAGAACACTGGAACCGTAGGTTTTCTCTCTACTGCTTAGAAATGTTACAGTACATGCACCTTAATTTTGGAGGGCTTTATTAAGGTCGGAGGCTTGATCACCTTTGAAATGCCCATTGCTATTCTCACATTTTATTAGCTAACACTTTTTGTTTCTCTTGTACTGAGTCCATATGGCTCTAGGTGATCATTTTACAGAGGATGTTTGAAATACTTCAGTAATGGTTTTTATTGTTATGTCCTGGGCACTGGATGTGGGGGTCTGTCTTTAGCAATAAGTATTATACACTATGTGTATATCTGTTTATATATGGAAAACAAATATGGAGCATGTAATGATGGTGAAAATACACTGCACAGAGAGCAGATTGTGCATTTGGCAGCCATTCTGCACCAGCCTGAACAACTCAAATAAAAAATTGGAGTCCACATGGAGAAAATGAACTAGCGTGAGAAATCGTTCAGGAGTGAATTTCCCTTTCCATACACACTAGGCCTGTGTGTAAGCGCTACATGAGCCAGCCTCATTCTATGAATTGAATAACTAAAGCTAGTTCAATTGCTGTTTATTTCAAACAGCAGCCTTCCTTTCTTTAAAACTGGCCAGAGCCACCTCTGTTCAGCTGTAGCCATGTGTGTCAGTGTATTGTCACTAAACACTCTGAGAGAGGCAGCAGTGCACTATTATTAAATCTTCTATGAGAGAAGCAAAATACTTTCTTCTGTGATTTGTTTTTTATAATAGCAATAATGTTGACTGCATTCTAATACTCACAATAAAGGTCTGTTGAGATTGTTATGTGCCTGGGCTCCCATTCAGTGGACTTTTGTTTTGGTGAGCTAGCGAGTACTGGTATACTTTTTAAAGCATTAGGGAATCTTCAGTTGCATTTTTTGCCTGTAGTCAGTAAGCTATATGCAGTCATCGATACTCATTTATTTGTATACATTGCAAAGCTTTAGGGAATCTTCAGTTGTATTTTAGCCTGTAGGCAAATTATGGAGTCAGTAAATTATTTACAGTACTGAATTACTTACTGGGTGGCAAAATAATTAGAAGACTTTTCTGTTCCTGAACTGCTTTGGTGTTTAACAATTTCGGGGTTTGAGTTTTGCAATGCACTTGGTTCTTGAAAGACAATGTCTTTCAATGGCTCATTCACAGTGATGGCATCTCTTCTTGTGGGCAGACATCTGCCTTCTAAGGGTGTTTCTAGTTTTGTGCCTTTGTACAATGTCATTACAAAATAACTTCAGTTTGCTTTTAGTGATTTATTTTAATCTTCAGTTTGCTTTTAGTGATTTATTTTAATATTGCCTACAAGCTGTTGCTTAGGATGCTACTGTAGTAGGAAAGAAATAAGCAAAAGATGCTAAGAAAGTTCCTGTCCTAGACGTCCTGTGGAACAGGGTGCAAATGGTAAGCGGCAGGTGAATGAAATCAGACAGAAACTAAATGAGTTACTAACACAGAAAAATGTTTCTGTTGTTCATAGCAAAAATAGGTATCATCTTAAACATGCAAGAAATTTCAAAATTTTAATTCTGAAACAGATATTTTAATCAGTATTGAAGTACAGTCTCAGAGCAGTCTTTCAAATTTAAGGTAGGAGGCCAAATTCAGATCTTGGAGTAATACGCTGAAACACTTTTTCTAATTAGCAGACTTATTAAAGAAGAGGTTTCCTGAGACAGACCAAATACCGAGCCAGCCCAGCGTATAACCTTCAGTAGAAATACAGTGTCAGCATCTGTAGAAACATACTGACTATAAAAGATCTGTACAAATTGGTCTTTCCCTTAAGGTATCTTTCACTTCTGGTAAACTGAGGTTTCCCTTACCAAAACCTTTGTGAAAACCGTGAGTTTAATCAGTCTTTTTTCATTCATTTCTCTCCACAACATCAGGTGGTGTTACTGAATTCCCCAGCTGTGTCGCGTGGCAGGAGTCGTCGTGTTTGTCCTTGAACTTGCTTTCTGACTCCATTGGCTGTACGCTGTTGCCTTCAGTTCAGAGAAGGTTAAGTATTGCATTATTGAAAAGACCAAAAGTAGTTTTATCCTACCAACACCAGAAGTTTGGCACCCTATTGCTGTCTTGTGTGACTGGAGGGGCCTTTTCTTACTGCATTAGCTTGCTTTTGTCAAACATTGAATCTATCCAGCGTGCAAATCTATCCTTTGCACCACTGGGGGTTGCAGAACTGACTTCTGCTTGCGATTTCAAAACAATGTGCATCCCAGATGTTGTGAGAATAAAATAAATATTTTTCTACTTTGCATCGCTGTGGTACTATTAGATAGAGGAAAACTGTGTTATCTCCAATGGATAAGTAAGAAAAAAAGCCATTTTACCTGTCCTAGAAATGGTTCATTTCTGCAGGGACAAAGGTAAATTCAAATGTTCTTACATGGGCCTCTAGGTTCTTTTGTCACCAAAGGCACTTTGCCAGCCAGTAAATTATAATACAAAAACTTGAGAAGTCCTCTGCCCTCTTTTCTTATCTAGCCAAGTTTAGTATAGAAGTTACTGGAACTTCCCTGTCATTCTTTCAATCTGAAGAACATGTCATGTATGAAGTGACTGAAACTTGTATTATCTGGTGGGGCTGTGCTTTTTTCCTTGTCATCTTTTAGTTTTGCATCACATGAGGCCTTTTTAAAACTTAAGTAGAGATGATAGAGATGAGAAGTGCTTCAGAGGGTCTTGTTTTCTCTGCCAAAATCATGTGAAGAAGATTGAGACAAATGTCTCATGCTTGGGAAGAAATGTACCAAATGTAAAACACAGTTCTCCTCTGTCTGTAAGTGTAATAAATTACTAATGAATGGTGTTAGTCTGTGTTTTTACATAGTTTTCTTAAAATGTGTGAGAGGATTGTCCAATATTGGTGATCTATTTAACACAGAAAAGCAGTTTATTATTTTAAAATAAATTGATATAGGCATAATTTGACAATGCTTTAAGTTCTTAAAATTTTTGCTTCCAATTTGCTGCCTCATTCAGGAGGCTCCCTTAAGTTTGTTTCTTAAACTAAGGTTGACTTCTCAGGCTCAAGTTTTATTTGGGTGAGAGCAACTTTTCTGTGGGCGTAGATGTTTATGTGTTCATATACAGGAGTCGTTTACACTTGGGCTTTTGGATATGTAAAAATTGCAGTTGCACAAACCACCTTTTCTGCTAAGAAAGTGTATGCAAAACTGGAACAATGAATAAATGGTCTGCTTCTCCCTTGAGGTTTGTGATTTCAATGTTTCATCACACTGACATTTTTCTTCCCCCCCCAACAATTATAGTCTAGATTGAGTAGCTTTTTGCCAGTGTGTACAACAAATGAAACCCTCATTTCCAGCACTTGAGGAATGATTTTGAAGACATGTTCTTTTTAAGGCTGTATTGGCCACAGAGACCTTTTCCACTTACTCTTTCTCCCTTTCATTGGTGAGCTAATTTAAGGTATTCTTCCATCTTTTCTCAAGTGCTAAAAACAGAGGTCAATTCAGTTGTCCCTTCACGGAAAGTTATACAGTGAGGCTTTTCTTAATTTGAATTTGACCAGCCATAGACTACAAGTGCCTTTTTTTCTCTGACGAATGTGGATTGCGCATATTTCTCTGTAAACTGCTTTTTTTTTTTTCTTTCTTTTTAATCCATGGGCTATTGCATCCCATTGAACTTGCGTGTACTGAGATGCCCGTCTTGGTTTGATGCACATCTAGAAGTGGTTTAAGTGACGCCAGTTGCCAAAACTCACTTTCTCACTTTGTTTTTTAAGAGACTTTTAAGACTTGGCTGTTCTTTCTAGCTTGCATAGTTCAGAGGTTGTTTTCTGAGTGTTTCTGAAGGAAATAAAAGTAATCTTGGGAATCAACACTATGTAGATATTGCAGGTTTGTGTTTCTTTCTGTTAGTAATAGCCCTTTGATACCTCCTTGCTTTCCTGTCTGCCTTACTCTGTTATCAGCTACTAATGTCCTTTGGTAGCAAAGAATAGAGGAGGAAAGTGAATAGCTACCTTAATGAGCTTGCTTCTCTCCCCATTTGCTGTGCAAGGAACCTGAATGACACTGTTTTACTAACTTTAGAAAACTGGACTAAATCAATACCACACACACAACCCCAACACACACTCTGGATCTGCGTTTCAGTGGCTTGGAAACATGGTTGTTCCTGTAAGCACGGACCCTGCTGCCCCTGGAGAGCCCATGATACTGGGCTGGGCTGTCTCTTGTTTTGCTGTAACTGCCCCGCTGCACTGGGGGTCGAACACAAACCTGAGGCTTTTGAAGCATACTTGAGTCAGAAATATATGTCACGGTCAAACTTTTCATCTTTCCTGATTCAGCCACCCTAGTGCTAATGCTGGCTATTCTCTGTTTAGTCAGAATCCTTTGCACTGCACGTATGTTTCCCTACAAATGCTATGCTAATCCAGAAATTAATTTTCTTTCTGTGCCTGCTTAATCAGGGCTGTTACAGGATTTTTCTTCTGAAGGTTGCCTTTTTTGGTCTGTCATCTATGCTGGACACATCTTTTCCCAGCTTCATCTTCCTGCGGACTATTGGCTTCCCTCAAGTCCAGAGTAGGTTGCTTGAAAGTAAAATCCAAATATAGTCCCACTTATTTTAAAAAGGCTAGTCATGCTAAAGCAAGCTTGTGCTGCTGTTTGAGATGACATTTACCATATATATCAAACACTGTAGCGCTGCAGTTTTCAATGGCCCACACAGAAGGATGCTTGGATCACTGTTAGCACAATCTTGGTCTGTAAGAGTATCAGTAGGGTTGTTTCTGGACTGTCTAGTACCCATGAATCACAAACAAGAGTGCTGCTGTCACTTTTTCTTGAAATCAGCCTAAGTTGAGCCTCAAACGTGTGCTTCTGTTATTATTTAGCTAATTATTCTGGGCCCAATTGTCCAACTACCTTTGCACAAGTGAAGGTGAGTTCTCATAATTCCCGGTGCAAGTAAATGCTAACTGACAATTGTAGGAGGTGGACAAGTAAGAAGTGATGCTCTGCAGCCAAGGAAATAGTATTTCTGATGTGTTTTAAGTCGAGGAGCTTGCGTGTAGTTAGTACCAAAAATCTCAACCTGACTTGCTTAATGGTTATACTGATCTTACACCCAGAGGGTGAAACCCAAGAAGCTCAGCTGGTTCCCGTCAGGTATTTGGTTGTATCAAAGTGTACGGTGCAAGTGGGAGCAAAAGCAAAAGGTCGAACGCAGTTGACTCTGACCCTTAATTCCCTTCATAGTCAGTGGAGCTGCGTCCATCCTGGTTTTGACTTGATAAATAACTGCATTATGAATTGTACTTACTCCTAGCACTTGGAGGCTTAACTCTTGCCTGTCCCCTCGGTAGGTAGGCTCTCTAGAAACATAAACAAGTATTTCTAATGGAGAGCACAAAGTCTGGTTGCACCACAGTGCAGGTGAGAGCCGGAGCTCTGGCCGGGGTCATGTCAATATGCTCAATTTGCGTGCTGATTTAATGAAGTCCCCCCTAACACCCCTGGGCCTGCTGCCGGTTGTTCTCCTCTCCGATGAGCGGGCTCAGTAGTGCTCCCTGGAGCGGGGATGAGATCTGGCTGAGGAGAACCACGAGGGCAGTTCCAGGTGAACGGGCCTCTTCTGGTTTTCTCAGAAGCATCGCATGCGTCACTCGCCCAATTTTGTGACCAGCCTACCGGTGCGTAAGTGAACCCATCCGCACGATGGTTGCTATAAAAAGGCAGGTGAAGGTTACAGGGGGTGTGCAGGGCTGCCTCGCTGACAAAAGGGGATGGAGCTCTCCCATCGCAAGATGGGCTCCATTCCGTTTTGCACCCTTCTTTGCTGCTTTATTAGCATAGCAGCAGCCAATATATTTGGTAAGTACGCTTGTTGTTTTCCCTTGCCTGCGTCCAGTAGTGACTGTGCTCCTGTGATCTTTGTGCTGCTCTGTGTGTTATTGCGACAAAGTATATAATGATCTTGAATGCTGCACGCTGCAAACTTGGCTAGTTACTGTGCGCGGTGCAAACTGAGTTTGGACTCCAGGTTAAATACTAAGCTATAAGGATCTTTAAATGGTCAGGGTTATCTGAGTTCAGTACACCTTGATTTTGAGTGACGAAAAAAAAAAAGTTTTCTGGAAGAACGGGCTGGACTACAGAAGGACTTTGGGTAAGAAAAGGTGGTGCTGCAGGAATGTGAAGATCCTAAGCTTGTATCTTCTATTTGTATGTGCCATCATCTAATTTAGGCTTGAACCTTAAGATACTGGATAGGCTGAGTGCCATCCCCAGTTCTTTGGTCTGAGTTTGATAGTCCTGCACAACAAGCAATTTGAATTACTGGGTTAATCTCTTAACTCAGATGTCTTAGTAGACCCTCTCTAGCACTGTACACAGGGATCTCCACACATCCCAGAGCAACTGGCTCAAAGTCATGCCTGAAATGAAAATGGTGAGGTTTGCCTACATGTGGATATCTATAGGTTAGCTAACCTAAAATTGCTTTACAGTCTCCTGAAAATTTTCACGTGGGCTTAAGGGGACACAGTAAAAACTTACAGAAGTGCTTGAGAGGTCTTAGGTGCACAGAAACCATCTGTGGTTAAAGAAGTCCCTGAGCTGCAAATTATTGGAGGCTGAAAAGTATCCAGAATGCTTATGATGTATTTGCCCTACTATGTGTGGTCATACTCAGACCAAATACTGGATTAAGTGAACCTTTGGTCTAAATCGCTGTTGCTATGGTTTTTGTTTGTTTGCTGTATTTTTATAGAATTAGTCAGCAGAATTAAGAGCATGACATTCATTGGGTTTTGAGGATGGGGCAAGTGTCAAATCAACTAATCTATTCTGTAATAAAGAACCTACTGAACTTCATCATTCTCCTAAAACAGCATCCAAATATGCTTTTGAATGCTTTAAGAACTGAAGAGCTGACTGTTTTCTCGCTAGGTGGCTTCAGTAATTGATCACTTGCCCCAGTAAAAATTGAGAAGTGCTCCTAATATGAATTAGCCTGATGCTAACTGCTAGACATTTATTCTTTTTAGGTCTTTCATGAGATTAAGAAGAAATACCTCTCCTTTTGGTGGAATAGTGAGTGACTTAGCTTCAGTAAAGAATAAATACTCAGAAACATTAACAGCGATGTGTGTCGTTATGGCAAAGGGCTGTTTTGTGGTGATAGGCACAACTAACTCTAAGTACCCCAGGTACCAGAAAATGATAGCCATACCAGTACAGAACAGAGCTGAGACTAATTAAATACAAGACTGGGAAAGGAGTTCATGAGCATCTCTGTCATGTGCTTATCCTGCAGCTGGCAGCCCAGCAAGTTTGCTCAGTGCTGTCCCATGCAGAAATGCATGCAAGGAGCGATGGGGAAATAGCTAAGGAGGACCCATGGACCTGGGGCTGTTACCACGCAGCATTGGCACTAACAGGGTTTTGATAAAAACAGGTTTGTGGCGAAATGACCCTTATGTGTTTACCTTGTTGTTTTCAGAGTATCAGACAGATTCCCAACCATTACGACCGTGTGAACTTCAGAGGGAAAAGGCTTTCTCAGGAGGAGAAACCTACGTTCCTCAGTGCTCAGAAGATGGCCAGTTCAGGTGATTCATCCCTGCTATTATTCTGCTATTATACGACCTGACCTTTCATTACTAATGAAAGCTTTAGCCTCTGTTTTGAAGAGCCTCTGTATCGGTGGACTGGAGGGTGAGGGGTGCAGGAGACTTGAAGTGACTTCATTGAGCCATCTTGCAGATCCAGCCTATCCTGAATGAATTCCCTGTTGCTGGAAATAATCACTAGGTTAAGTGGTCAGTCTAATATTAACAGGCTAATCTTGGCAACATTATTTGCATGTTAAATTGGTGCAAGTGGTTGTGTAATGCAACTGCTGTCTTCCTACGCATGCTCATGGGCACGCGGTCTGTGATCAGTGTCCCAGCTGGCACAGGTGAGCCAAGTTGACTTGGAGAAGTTATCCACCCTGCTGTAAGTGGCACAGTTGGGTTTCCTTCTAAAGGCAGTAAAGGAACTAAAAAGCACATGGAGAACAGTGATTTAGAGGGCAGCATGTTGCTTGAAGATGCAAGAAGTTAATGAGTTAAAGCTGAGGCTGAGGGGGAGCACAAATTGTAATGTTCTCTACTATTATCTTATTGTTATTGCCTAGGATGGGGGACCTTGACTATTCTAGATCTGACTTAGAAAATGTCTCAAAATATATAGTAAATCTCAAACACTGAGAATCAAGAGTACTGTCCAAACTGCTTGCTTCCTGAATGACTTCAAGTCACTTACCTGCAATTCCTGAAGACTTCAGAGAATTACTAGAATTAAGAGCTCCCATCAGGTAGTTAGAGTCACCAGAAACACAGCCCTTTCCGATTCCATTATTTGTGGTGTTAAAGTACTTGAACTTGTTTGGCTTGCTTTATGGTTTTTTTTATGTTCTGTACTGACTGAGGACTCTGTCACTAAAAAAATAAAATATGTTACTTGTGATCTTCTTCAGGACAGTTCAGTGCAGTAGGAATGGTCTTTCCTGTTGGTGTGTGGATGAGAATGGCATTGAGGTACCTGGCAGCAAACAGAGTGGTTATCCCATATCTTGTAAGTGACAAGTTTCTATTTTTGTTCAGATTGGGTAAAGAACCATTTAAATCTGCATTTGAACTGCTGAAATCAAGAATAGGTTAGCCCCAGACTTTGATGGACTCCAGTTTGTTGTAATTTGCCGGGTCTTTCTAGTGGAAGTTCTGGAGTTTCTTCAGGGCTGATCATGGAAACCTGATACACCTGGATGGTCTGTATGAAGGTCACAGTAATGTAAATCTTGAATGAAAGATCAACTTAGTATATTGGCTTTTGAGTTGGAGAGCTTCAACCCCCTCTGTGGTGGTTTTTTCTATACCAATTTTCATAACCTTAAGTCCATCAATGTCTTCATGCCACCTGGGTGGCAGAATCAGAACTTACAGCTCTGAGAAAACTGATGTTCTTTTAATAAATGATTCAGTGCCCAATAAGTACCTTCCTCTAACAGTATCCCTCTCCGCTACAACAGGCTTATCCTTTTGCCAGCTGCAAAAGCAGAGGATCTTAGTAAGTCGATACGTCAACAGCAGTGGCATCTCCTACATCCCTCAGTGCCTGGATTCAGGGGCTTTTGATGTGGTGCAGTGTGACACAAAGCTGGGTCAGTGCTGGTGTGTAGATCCAGAAGGAATGGAGATTTATGGCACCAGGCAGAGAGGAAAGCCAATGCGCTGTAAGTAATATTCAACAAAATGGTGGGGTTCGTAGGTTTGAAAGGTTTGGTGTGAATGAAAGGTGGTAGATCAAAAGCGTAGACACTGCAGCCTATACTTATCCTATAGAAGTATAGGTGCTTAACTAAGGCATTTAAGTCCCTGTTTTGTAGAGTCAAAGAATATCTCAAGTTGGAAGGGACCCATAAGGATCATCAAGTCCAACTCCCTGCTCCTCGTAAAGACAATACGAGGCACCTAGATGTCCATGTTCAATGTAATGAATCTAAACCCCTTCCAAACCCTGGGGTGGCTATTCAGCTGTTCATGGGAAGTTAAAACACCAATAAGCATTACCTTTGTTTCCCATCAGGTCCAGGGAACTGTGAGATCCGAGACCGTCGCATTCTGCATGGATTTGGGGAGAAGAGCCCACCACAATGCTCAGCAGATGGAGAGTTTCTGCCTGTCCAGTGCAAGTTTGTCAACACTACGGACATGATGTTTTTTGATCTCGTTCATAGTTATAACAGGTAAGAGTGCAGACTTCTGAAACAGGAAAGCAATCCTGCATACCTCTTCAAGCCACTGTCTTACTGCTTTTTTTTTTTTTCCACATGAAGCCCTTCTTCTGTAACTGCACGTGATGTTATTTTCTGTTAATGAATGGACCAAGTAAAAAACTTTTTTCTTCTGAATTAAATTTGCTCATTTAGAAAAAACTGATATTCTATCCCTGCAGTCTAATCAGTGTGTCCTTACACACAGCAGTGGATACCACATTGCAATCTGTATTTGGAAAAGTAGCCAGGTCTACTTTTCAGACAGACACACAACTGCAAATGAGATAAATACACAAGGAAGAGAGGAATTCTGATGGATATATGAGGTAGGAAAGATGATTCCATGTGAGAGATGAAAACAGATGGACAGACGGACAAGTGGCAACATGCAAAGAGCAAGTTCCACGTGACGACGGGAAACTCTTGTCCATTTAGGCTGTGCCAGGGTTGCTCACACAGGTGAACCAGCAAGTGTTGAACAGTGTGCTGACATACCACTGGCTTTGTACGTTTGGAGAGGGCTGGGGAAGACTTCAGAATGCTGGATCAAATCCTTGTCCGTGGGAGCAAGAAGTTGTTGTCCTGTGGAAGAGCTGGGAATTAATGCTCAGGTGGATAAATAAGGGATGGGCCCCTTGCCATCTACAGGGATAGGAGTTTGGTTTGGTGCAGATGTTCAGACGCTCCAGAGAAACCTTTTGGTCTCTCATGAAGTGCTGTTATCTTGGCATCTCAGCCAACACATTTCTCCGGTGGAGGGCAGTGGAGTAAATGTAATGTCTCATTCTGACTTGGCTCTGTAGTAGCAAAGGTGTTTTATTGTAAATGTCAGTTTTTCTGTCTTGAGGGTTTTCTTTTTTAATTTAAGCAAAACTGAAAGGCAGACCCAAATGCGCAGTGCAAATTTGTCAGAGCTTCAGGAGAGGTTATTTTGGCAAGAGCAAAATAATCTGGCTGTTTCATTTGTTGGCCTGTGGAGTGTGGAAATTCTAAAAGAGCAATTACAGAGGAGAAAGCAATGCTTTAAATTAACAATTTTTTTCTCCCATTGGGAGATTTGTCTGCAAAGCCCTGCAAGATTGGGCTTTTCTTGTGTCCATGTCATGTAATTAATCACAGCAGGATCATTTCACTCCCAGCTGTCTACCTTTCTAATTATGGCATTGACTTAAACCATTGCCATCATATCTGAGTATCTCAGGTCATTAATAATATATTTATTTTCACACTGTTTCTGCCTCAGATGTCATTATCCCATCCCATAAACAGGAGGCCAGAATACAAAGTTGAAAGGGATGAGTTCCACAGCAAAGGACTATAGCAGAACAGGGATTTAAACCCATATTTTATGTTCGTGTGGAATCAGTGGAGCAACTTTCCTTGGTTCCACAGGCTGATTTTTGAAATCTAGACATGTCACACTAACACTCTTCCCAAATTGTTTTCCTACACCTTCATAAATATTCCAGAATAAATCAGTATGTTAAAAAAAAAATATGGAGAGATACAGAAGCTTAGAGCTAAGACTTTCCCAAGAGGAAAACTTTGGGAAAGAAAGATGAGCCCAAATTTCCTGCCTCACCCTGGCAGCTTGGCTGCTGTTACTTATTTTATATATATATATTTTGCCCGGGTCTTACTTGGATGGGCAGCCATATAGAAAGCCCTGTAGTAGATTGATGGGAATGATCAAAAAAACAAAAATCAAGGAGGATATTTTTATTTTCATGCTATAATTGTCATCAGGCTGAAGACCTTGTGTCAGTGTCTTTATCCCAGCTCGCAGGAGGTTTTGCCCTATTATGTATTATTTCATTGGCAGTGGAAAAAACAGGATTTGGTTTTTTCTCTGTTTCTGAATAGTCAATGAGAAAGGCAGCTATAACTTGAGCTGCACATATGAAACATAGAAGGGGTTACTTGCAAACCTGCTTTGAAGATCAGTAATGAGTTGTTTTTGCTCGAAGCCAAGAGAAGAGACTCACCGTTTGAAGAAAAGGTCAACAACCTCACATTTATTTACTTTCCCATAATTCTGAGTGCGAGCATTCTTGTTGAAACACATGGATACACTATATATATTTATCCATAACTTAAATGTAGTCATCTTTGCTTTGGCCACTGTTTTGGACTGGGTCTGATAGATGAGGTACTCTGTGTTATCGCTACTCATCTTGAGGGCTGATTAAAAAGAAGCTGAGAAAAGAGAATCAGTAGGAAGTGAGTTTTCCAAGTAAGGTAAGAAAAGTTCTGTCCTCTTGTTTGTGTGGGTCTAATTTATATCCGTTTGTACTTTATTTAGCTGTAGTCTTAACTTGGAACAAAAATAACCAGAATGACAGGATATGACTACACATCTGCCCCATATAGAAGTAGTATAATTATGCATGTGACTTCTTAACGTTGAGGTTGAAAGAAAGCAGCATGCAGAATTTTTTCATTGCATCCTGTTTCACTCAGCTAGATGTTGAGGTGCTGAGGTGATGAGTTCCAAGGACATGAGCACTGCAGAGGTCTGCCTTTAAATATAGGAGCATTGCTCTCCTAAGAAGAGAAAAGATCATATTCCTGATTAGGCAGTGGCCAGTGTATGATAATTTAGGGGAGCAGAAAGCTCTTGAAATACCCCAAGATATTTATGTCCACGTGTGTACTGAAGACCATAGAAAGATGGTATTTAGGTGCTTATATCTTAAATTGCATTGTTTAATGCTGGCAGAAGTCTCCTTGTGCCCTGAAGTATGACATTTTGATTGCTTTTAGCATGCCGGTGTCAGCAGCGGAGCAGGATTTGACGATCCAAAATGGAGGGAGTCAGTAGGCTTTTAATTTGAAGACGTGGAATAGTGCCAGAGCGAAGCAGCGCTACGCAGGGATGTGCAAGCTCTGAGCCCGGAGCACTGCTGGATAACGCTGGGACAACCCCGAGGTTACCAGCCCCTTCCTCTGCCAGGGGTTGCTGTTGCTTCGTGCATTCCCTAGCTTCTGCTTTGAGGTACTGAGGAAGCAGTAGCATCTCCAGCTCTCCTGGCAAGAGGTGGCAGAGCTCTCAGGCAGACTCTTGAAGGTAGCAAAGGCCCCTTACTCCACTGCTTTCACCTGACCGCTGGCTCGGAGCCAGACAAGCATTTCACTGCGTTTCACAGGGGCACCGCAGGCTGCACGTGCTAGAGCAGCCCTGAGGCTGCAGGAGGGTGGCACCTGAACTGAGGCTGGTCATAGTCCCGGTTTCACAGCGTCACTGTAAGCTGCTTTGGCACATTCATCTTTTTCCCAGTTGATCAGGGCCTAATCCACCATTACTGTTACTGCTAAGTGTCCTTCCTTGGTAAAAACCTAATGCGTGTAATTCTCTATGTCTTGAGCAGAAAATTCCACTTCCCTGTTGCTAGGTTTCCTTAAATAAGCCACATGCAGCTGGGACACCAGATATTTATCGTATTTCGGGGTATGGGTATGTGTCTGTAAAATAATATGGTTGTTTAGGAACTTGGCACTTTGAATTTAGAAAAACTTACCTTCTGTTTGCTTGGAGAAACCCTAGAGTGTCTGTCAGTTAAGATCACATTTATTATGTTTTTTCCAACTCTGACCCTATTAAGTTTCCTTCCTAAATCATTGCTTTGCTGGAATCTGGCTGTTGCCACTCCTAGAATATTATACTGCAAACTAGCATCTCTTTGATCTCCAGAAATAAGAGTCAATCATCTTACTTGTAATATGTTAAAAACCCTTTCTCCTTAATCTGTTGAGCCATGCTCTGAAAATGAAAAAGATTAGTGAGGTTTTTATCAGCTTTTGTGCTTAATTCAGTGCAGAAAGCGTACGTAGCATGTAGGGAAGAGGAAGCAACCTGTTTGTTTAGGCACTCTGCCATCCTGTGCAGATTTGTGGAAGGAGCTAATGAACGGGTGTTGCAATAACATTAAGCCAGCGTCCATCTATTTTACACTCTTTGACAGGCTTTCAAAGATGAGAATAGAATTGAAAATGAGTATTGGATGCTGAGTGTACCTGCTCAGGAAGGGTCAGAAATCTGTCTGAAGGGAGATTGTCCTGTGTTTGTTTAAAAAAATGGCATTTAGGAGACTTGTTAGCCTGCTGAAACACTGATCAGCATCGTGTCAGAACCTGGTTGCCACAGGGAGATGGAAGGGTTTTGTGATGGCTTTGTGCTCTGCAGACATCCTTGCCATACAGATTCGGGAGGGCAACACAGATGATGCTTTGTTGTTGTCGATGGGCCTCCCTGGGCTCTTCACAGGAGGCTGCTTTTCCTTTCAGGCTCCCGGGGGCTTTCCAAACCTTCAGCTCCTTGCGGGAGACGTTCCCCGAGGTCTCTGGGTACTGTTACTGCGTGGACAGCCTGGGCAGAGAGTTAGCAGACACTGGTGAGTACCCTCCGGCATCTAGCCCTTTTACTTGAGTGGCTTTGAATTCCCAAGGGAAAGGACAAATAACATTTACCCATCTTCAGATTAATTTGGGACTTCACTTTCATTCTTACAAGGGGTAAGATCACTGTGACCGGTGTAGTGCCCATGGGAAAGGCTGGAGCTCACTAATGAAATTCCATCCTTAGGAGCAGCACTTCAGCCTGTGAGCTGCTGCCCAGGGGCTAATCCTCTCCTTTTTGGGATGGTGGAATAGGGTATCTGAATGTCCAACCTCTGCCCACACTAGAAAGCTGTGTCATATTTAATAAGTCAAATTAGCAAATGCAGGGGAGTATAAAGGGCCTGGAGACTGAACTGTTTTCTTCTTGCTCAGGAGAATCATGGAATGGTTTGGGTTGGAAGGGACTTTTAAAGATTATCTAGTCCAAGCCCCCTGCTATGGGTGGGGGCATCAGGTGGTACTTCCTTTCCTCTCATCGCCTCAGGATACCTTTTAGGCATGTTAATAGTTGATGGGACACTTTAGAAGAAAGAATGTTTTTTCCAAGAAGGAGGAATGAGGAAGTTAAGGACTTTCAGCTCATCTTCCTTAGCTACTGTGGTTTTAAAAATTAAAAAACAAACAAACAAACCAACCCGTGAAAAACACAAAGCATAATAGCTTAAAATTTACATGGTAGATGAGAACTTCAACATTTAATTGCCACAAGGGTGAGAAGTTCTCAAAAAATTTGTGCACTCAGGGGAACTACTGTACCTCTTTTTTTTTGGTATACAAACAAAATGATTGGGAATTGTTTCCAAAATTCCATCAATTACTCTACTGTAGACTGAACCTAACAAAACCACAGCACAGTGCTGGTTATGGGATGTTCCTCCTGCTTGTTTTGGTAGATGTCAAGGCATAAAGCTAGCGGCTGGGGACTCAGCAGTGGGTTATATGGTGTGGTGCATTAGGGTTATGCAGTATAATTTTGCATTTGGTCTGTTTAGAGGACTGGTTTTCTTTTTCCTGATAGGCTTCCAGTTCTGCTACTCTGGTGTAAAGCAGGTGAATTCTGTCTTAAAACCAGGCTCTGTGCTAAAAGTTTCTCTTTTCCAGGCTTGGAACTGCTGCTCGATGAAGTTTATGACACAGTTTTCTCTACGCTGGACCCTGCCCGCATGTTCACAGAGACCAGTATATATCGGATCCTGCAGAGGCGGTTTCTGGGGGTTCAGCTAGCTACCTCTGGCACGTTCAGATGTAAGTAGTACTCAGGTGATGCCCTGTACATAAGGTGAAAATTTTGGAGCTTATATGGGACAGCTGCCATTAGGGAGATTTGTTCTAGGATTCTTTTGCACTAAAAGCATATAATATCACAGTTTCAGTGCAAAAAATCATGGTCCTTGAATTGCAGCTGGCTTTTAACCATTCTTACCAGCAGATTGTACCTGTCCTCCGATCAGTGCTTTCCCATGCACTTGAAGTTCGCATTAGTTGAAATCCCATGAACTCTCCATATCTCTTGCCCTGAGATCATGGGGATGGATCTGATGATTTATTAAATTAAAAGCCTGAGAAAATGCTCCCTAATTTATGTTGGTACACTCAGAAATAGGAAGGATCTTACACTGACCACAACACACTCAGTCCCCAGGAGGCTACAGAGGAGTTTGTATTGCCTTAGCCAGCAAGGCTGAACTTCTGGATCTGCCCTTGGGTCCATTCCCGTCCTGGTCGGGGCAGGCAAATGGGGAGAGAGTTTCTTTGCCTACGGGCGGTGAACTCTGTGGGACAGGAGGTCAGGTGCCTCCTTCTCTCTCCTCTACCAGAGCCTGAGAGAATTGCCTTGGCTGGGGAGAGTTTGAACCCGCTGGTGTGATACTTCATCCTCCTATCCAAATTCCTCTGCCATCGCTGTCTGACCCTCGCTAAGAAGTTGCATCACCAGATGTACTAAGCACATAGTGATGTAAGTCTTCCGGCCACAGAGTCAGACGGTTTTTCTGTTTCTGGGACAAGCCGATCATTCTGGGGAGTCTGGAAAGCATCTTCCCCCCTTCACTGCACAGTGCTGTTGAGTAAGCTCTGGCTATAGCTAGGGATGCAGCGGCTGCCAGCAAGGATGAAGCTGTAACAGCCACAAGATGGAGATGTGACCACGTTCGTCAGCCGCTGAAGGGGACTGCTTTGGTGACTTACCCAGATCTCACACTGCCACCTGAAGCCACAGGCATCAGGAAAGTTGTCAGATTTCCTTGATGGACAGGTTGCTCTGATGTGATGCTCTTGCTGCCTCAACCTGGTAGCTGAAAAGCTCCTGAAGGTGAGAAATGTTTAGGCTGTAGGATTGCAGGTTTGTATAAACAAGCAAAGTTTCTGTTGGAAGGATGGAGTCCAGTATTGGAGAGATCGAAACTCAGAAAATTTGCTTTATGGAGCTTTGGCTTCTCTGCCGTTAAGGCCAGTTTGACAGGAATAGGGTCTTCAGATCCCTGCAGAGAGAAATATATTGGGTGGTCCCAGACCAAGTCTCCACAGTCAGGTACAGAACCTTTTGCGGGAGCAATGCCTCACTCTCTTCAGAAACATTGATGTTTGCCTTCATCTCAGTCTTCCAAGCTGCATATCTGTCTTTGTTGACCAGTTTTGCATTTGCATTAAGGGCCAGAGCTCACCTAGCCTCCAGCAGGACTCCCTGAGAGAGATGCTGCTATTCTGCCTACCCATGACTATGGCTGAAAAATGTGTTGAGGTTTTATTTTCTGTTTAGTTTTCAGAAATGACTACTTACAGTAGAAAACCCTGGGGCCAATCCTTGAGGAGAAAAGAGGATGGAGAATTCATATTTTGGGCTGGTACTTGAAGTGTGACTGAAAACAGTCAGGAAATTAAACTTTCCTTTTTTTTTTTTTTTTTTTTTTCCTCCCAAATAGGCAAACAATGGGATCAAGGAGAGATAGCTCTGAAACTTTAAGCTTTGTCTCCTTAACACATACTGGCTTTCTTCCAGGCCCCTCAAAGTGTGAGGTTGAGCGGTACGCAGCCCTGCGTTACCAGCACGCCTACGTGCCGTCTTGTGAAGCTGATGGGAGCTACACGCCGGTGCAGTGTCAGCAGGGAGGACAGTGCTGGTGTGCGGACACCAAAGGGCAAGAGGTCCAGGGCACAAAGAGACGAGGACAACCCCCAGCCTGCGGTATGTATGAGGTTTGGAAAAGGAAAAATGAGCACATCTCTCGGCGTCTGTAGAAAGAAACCCGAAGGACCGGTTCCCTTCTCAGCTCTGACAGATTCTGGTGTTCAAAACCTGAGATCCAAAAACCTCCTTGGGGTTAAGAACCACATTCTAATAAATTATTAAATATCATATTCCTTTTATTTTCCTTCGTGACCTTTCTTTAGCCTTTTACTTTTGCATACAGCAAGGCTTTTCTCTGCAGCCATGATAATCTGTCTCTTGATTCCTGGAGCTGGGGCATGAAGTCCGAATATGTGGGATAATATAAGGAAGCCAGTGATGATGGTTTGGGCTTTACCTCCTCCCTTTGGTGAAATGCTATGGAATTTCTAAGGCATCTCTCATCCTAAGCATTTTTTTTCCCGTCTCTGTCACTGCATATTTGGCCATGAAATTTGCCAAAACCAGTTAAAAAAATCCCCAACCAATTCAGAAAAGGTGTATGGGTTTGGGCTTTGAGAGATTTCATGAAGAATACACCATCAAATCAGTGCCCCAAATGGAAATGACAGCAGAAATGTCCAAGGGCCAGAGGGGAGGAGGAAAGTTAAAAACCTTCACTCTGAAGCGTACTACCTAAATCTTCAGGATTGCGCTGGAGGGCTGGGGCACAAGGTCTTAACGCGGGGGCCGCCTTTGGGAAAGGTAATTGCTCTGTCTGCAAGACACAGTCTTACCATGCAGATAGAGAAGGAGAAACCTAGTCTGGGTGTCACGGCTCCAAGTCGCTCAGAGTGCTCTAGGCACAGACAGGCTTACTGCGAAATGAAAATGTTAACATGCCTCCGAGGCTGATCACCAAGGATATTGCAAGGGAACCTCCGAGAAGCCTTGCCATATGTTGGGACTGGTTGTTTTCTCTTTGAATGTACTTTGCTGAGCCCTCCTGATGATTTTTTTTTTTTTTTTTTTGGGGGGGTGGTGGGCACACAATGACTTGAGACTGCTTGCAGCTTTTATTGGCGGACTCAGGAAATTTAAGTGGGGAAAAATTTCTGCAGAGGTTTTGCAGACTAGCTCCTGAGAAGGTATTTCATGAAGATATAGCTGCAGTCTGTGTTCAGACAGCTACATACCATGTGCGTGTCTCCAGTTCTGCTCTGTTTTATTTCTCTTTAATATCTTTGACTCTCACACTCAGCAGCATGAACACTGGAGGAGGCGGAGACGTAGGTGTGGGTAGCACGTTGGGTACTCACATGACCTGGGCCACGAGGCAGTCCTGATAGGGACATGCTTCTTTTCAGACCTTTTACAGTAAATTCAACCCAGCAGTGCTTTTCTCTTTATTCCTTCTCACTCTGCTTTGATTTGATTCAACGGTGGGTAGGAGGGGAGAGCATTTAAAGACCATGATCCTACATTTGTTTCATATCAGCATACTTGAGGGATTGTGGCTTACACTAACTTATTGGTCCCCAGAGGAATGTTCTTCAACCCTCTTACCAAGAGCCAACACTGAAAACAGAAGGGGCCCATCCTACAGAAAATGCCTTTACAAAGGAACCACTGTGAGGGACCCTGAGCCCCTGCCAGGAACCGCAGAGCAGGACAAGGGTGCGAAAGGAGGAGTGAGAAAGATGCTGATCACAGAGCCTCAGATTACTTGCTAATCTATTTCAGCAGCTTTTAAGACTTCCAGCTTTTATCTTTACTGTTAACAGGATTTATGACTGCTTTATCATATTGCCTGAATGTGGAATAAATAGGGATGGGGTGGGGAGCCCAAGGGAGGCCATGCTGGAGCAGACCAAAGCAGTTTATCCACCATCCTGTCCCCTACAGGCACAGCAGTGGTGCTTAGGGAGAAAGTATGAGAAACATGGGAAATACATTTAGCTTCCATATATCCTGCTGCAGGCGTGAGAGGCCCCAAACTGGAGGATGAACCCAGATCATTGTGTTCAGCACTCCCCTATGGAGTCATCTTCCAGGGATATGCCTAATTGCCTTTTAACCTTTTATGCTTCCTAGCATCCTCTGGCAATAAATTTCATTATCATAATTACGTGCTCTACTTCTGGACCATTCTAATTCCTGTACTGTGAGAAATACTGAATAATAATTGTCTATTGTGAGTCTTGTGGAGAATCTTGGTTTTTAAAAACCTTTATCATATTTTTTTTGTCCAAGCTGAGTAGTCTTTCCTACTGGAAAAGCTGTTCTGTCCTCAAAATATTTTTGCATCCCTTCTCTATAACTCTGCTACTTTTCAAGGAGAGGTAACCATGTGGCAGATGATTCAAGCTGCTGTGTGTGTTCCAGAGATCCAATCAGTGCCATAACCATCCTGTCTGTTTGGTTCTCAGTGTATTTATATCTACCAAGTCTTTCCTTTTTTGATGTCTTTTGAGCCTTAAGCTGACATTTTCAAAGGTCCTTCTTCAGTGATATTTTGCATCCTAACTTGGAGCCATTGCTGTCTGTGTATGAACGTACAGATGGGACTGGATGCAGATACACCTGTGACATAGCTTGGTCCAGGATATGGGTGGCCAGGGCCACTGTTGGTACCCTTAGTACCCTGACATTTGACTATTTTTGTTGAAATTTTGTACTTTTTTTCCTTCGGAGCTCATTTGTGAGTGCCATCTGGTCCTTAGCACTCTATTACTGCTAATTTTAACAATTTGTTTTCAAACTTTTTGTAATGAACACTTCACTATGAAACTGAAGATCTAGGTAGGAAGCCTCCATAAATTCCTCATTAGTGGGCACTGGTTAAAATAACTTTCTGTTCTTCTGCAGTCTATTTCTCTTTCTTAGATTCACTTACTGCATCTGGATCATCGGAGGTTTTCATTAGAAGCAGGCATCCTACCAGAGAATTAAAGTATTTAGAAAAGACTTTATTTGTTCTTTCAGCCATAGGAACAGGAATAAGGATTTACATTGGGAAACAATAGAACCAGAAGAAGACCACAGAGCAGACAACTCAGATGTGGTGAAGGAATGTTTTCTTTCACTTTGTGTCTTGACTGGAGAATTTTATTTATAGACTGTATTCAGCAACAGTTCAAATTTCCTTATCACTATGCGTGATGCATAGCCTAGGAACTAGAGGCAGGTTAAACTACACATTTATGTGGTTTCTGCCTAGATTGCTTGAAAGATAGTCATACAGATACAGCTTTTGGAGGTTCCAAAATTTGCTTTTTTTTTTTTTTTTTTTTTTTTTTTTTTAATCTTTGTCTAGGTGAAGAACAAGTGTGCACCTCAGAGAGGCGACGGGCCTTGTCGAGGATCTTTTATGGCCCTGCTGGGTACTTCAGCCAGACCAATTTGTTTTCCACTCCAGATACGCAATCGGAAAAACCAGCTGGCTTCTCAAGACCCTGCCCTCCCTCCTTCAAGGAGCTGTTTCTGGACTCTGGATTGTTGTCCCCAGTTGCACAAAGCCCGTATGTCAGTCAGATTCCTGGGCTAGAAACCACCCTTAGTGAAGCCATCACAGGGATATTCCCATCAAGGGAACTGGCTCAGATGGCACTGCAATTTACTGCCAATCCAAAACGTTTCCAAGAAAACCTCTTTGGAGGAAGGTTCTTGAAGAATTTGATCCAGTTTAACTTCACGGGGGCACTTGGCACTAGTGGGAAGTACAGCATTGCCCAGTTTTTCCCACAGGATGTGGCAGAAAGGGATAACGAGCAAAGCCTTCTGGAATCAGCTGAGGCATTTTCATTGGAGGTATCAAAGGGGAGCTCCATTTTGAATAAACCTCTTGTAGGCAGCTTTGGCCGCACGGTAACCCTACAGGACAATCAGAATATGATGAAATTCCTTTCCTCTGTTCTGGAACTACCAGAGTTCTTTACTTTTCTTCAGCAAGTGATTTCTGTCCCCAAGAGCATTGCTGAAGATTTAGGTGAAGTGTTGAAACTAGCATTGGGATCAGAAAACTGTGGTGAAGAGCCAAGAGACCTGTTTGTTCCAACATGCACCAAGGAGGGGAGGTATGAGGAAGTTCAGTGCTATGTGGGAGAGTGCTGGTGTTTGGACACTTCAGGTAAGGAAATTCCAGGCTCAAGAGTTCAAGGCAAACGTCCAAGGTGTCCCACTGATTGTGAGAAACAAAGGAGAAACCTGCAAAACTTGAAGCAAAGCCTGCCTGCTGGATCAGATCTTTTTATTCCCTCTTGTACCAAAGATGGAGACTTTCTGCCACTCCAGTGTTATGGGACAAATTGCTTCTGTGTTGATTTGAATGGCAAGACTATTCCAGGAATAAGGGGAAAAGCTGGAAAGCCAATGCAATGTAAGTCCTAGGGACTGGAAATTTAAAAATGCTTCCTTATTGTGTTGGAATTTCATGATTCTTTCTTCATATCTGATTATATCTGGAAATGTATGAATGGTGTATACAAACAATATTGTCCCCTAAAAGGAAAGCAAGTCAGCCCTATAGTTGCAGGGGAACAGTGGGAAACAGTGTATGTAAACCTTGATATCCTAAGTCTTAAAAATGGTCCCTTCTTCTTCCAGTGCATAGGGTAGGCACAGTCAAAACAGAGGAGCCTGAGGTCTTGCCTTGTTAATGAGCATGTCATTGGCATATGTCTCTACTAAGTGCGTAGCTAGTGTGTATAGCATCTGTGATGCCCATGAGACCTGGAGCATCTGTGTAACTGAATGTGACCCATGCCAAGTGAAAAAGCCCTTCTACTTTCAGGACCAAGTCACGTGGGCATGGTCACTGGCTCATCCTTGTCCTGAGAACTGAAGAGCTTCAGTGCCTTAAACCGTGAACCTCTTTTAGTCTTTTAGCCCAGGAATATATCCTCAACTTGGTAGAATGTCACAGGAGTCCAAACATAGGAGAGGGAGTCAAAGGCTAATAGGTTTCTCATAAAGGTCACACAGTCAGGCCAGAAAAGTGAGTTGCAAATGACTTGTCAGACATCAATTTGGCATTGCAACTTGCTTATAGATTATGAACTGCCTCTTCTTGCCCTTCTGTTAACGTAATACAAAGGAAGAAGGAAGCACATAGGCTGGGGATATTTGTCTGTCAAGTTTCTGTGAACTGAAAATGGCACATCAACAGGGAGAACGGACCAAGAGAAGAGCCCGCTTCTCATTTTAGAAGGAATAGCAGAGTATCCAGCAGATGACAGTGGTACATATTGAAGGAGCTCCTTTGAATAGCAGTTTGCAGAAGTAGTGGGGAATTTATCCCAATGATCCGAATTGGTAGGGGGTTTAACACATCTGTAGTGCAATCAAAATAAACAGGTTCATAATTCTCTGGTGCTCAAAAGGAGATGAGCTCCTATGTTTTGCTAGGTTTGTAGAGCTGCTTGGTGGCAAAATGAAATTTGGCTCTGGAGATGGCAGAAAAGGCTTCCAAAAAAATCACTCCAGCATTTTGAGAGATGGTATTTTTATATTCAGCTGCAATATTCTGTAGAGAATAAGAAGAGAGGACAACAGAATCTGAAAATCCTGATTAGGTCCAAGGGGAAATAAAATCAGTATTATCCTGCTGTTCAGATGGTTGCTTTTGCAGGGATTGGCTGAATAAGAAGTAACTGCCAGATTATCAAGTGTATCTGAAAATACCTTGTTGATGCGAACAGATTCAGGAAGGCATTTAGTGGCATCAAGTACCTATCCTCCCCAGTAAGAACTACAGGCATCCAATGTGTTCAAATATTTTTAAAAATCATATCTATATGCATCTTTTATTTCCAAAGGCATGTGAGCACTCTTACCTTGGTTCAGCATGGGAGCTTAATAGCATTAGCCCTCTTACTAACAGGCCAGAAATAATGTTGTTAGTATTGGGATAAGTGACCAAGTTTTAGTAATGGTGTTTATAGTACTAGGGGGGTCGGGGGTACTGTATATCTTCAGTGCATTCCTAAGATGTGCTATGCATGTTTTTCTTTTCCCCAGGCCCAAGCGCTTGCCAAGTAACAGCTGGTCAGGAGTTTCTGAAGGCTGTGAAACTCTTGTTGTCAGATCCAAGTGCTCTGTCTCAGGTCTCCAGGATTTACGTCCCGCAGTGCGATGCTGACGGTGCCTGGAGGCAGGTGCAGTGCAGCGGCCCTCCCGAGCAAGCCTTTGCGTGGTACGAAAGGTGGATTGCAGAGAACAACGAAGGCAAACCCCTGCCAGCTGCTAATCTATTGAACATCACAACCGGATATGAAGAGGCATCTTCCAAAGGCTTTTCAGCTTTTATTAAAGCTTTGTATGAGGCTGGGCACCAGAACGTCTTCCCAGCATTCACCACGTATTCCTCCTTCACTGATCTCCCACCTGAAGTGCTGGAAGGAAACTTGACCTCTGCATCTGAGAACATTTTACTGGATCCATATGTGTTCTGGCAGCTTCTGAATGAGCAGTTGACCTATTACCCAGGACCCTATACTGATTTCAGCGCTCCATTAAGCCACTTTGAACTTCGTGATTGTTGGTGTGTTGATAGCAAAGGAGAAGAGCTGCAAGGAACAAAGGCAGAAGTGAGCCAGGTGCCAGCATGTAAGTAACAGAATTTCTGGCACAGAAGTAGCAGTGTGTCTGGTCTTTGCTTTTATGCCACAAGAGGAAAGTCTTTTCAAGTGCTGTGAAGTAGGAGAAAATTACTTGTCAGAAAGATCACCAATACTGCCGTTGTCACTGGCCACCAGAGGTTTGGTGACTCATTTTTGGTAAATAATGAGGTGTCTCAGCTTTGGAAATAAGGAGGAATAAAGTTCCATATCAAGTTTGTGTAGATTTTATAATTTGGAATTTGAACATATAATGCTTTTGCAGAAGATACTTAGCCAGGCAGCAAAGGACACTTTGAAGATAGAAACAGTATGTGAAGAGTTGTATGGAAAATTCAGGATTACACTGTGATGTAAATGACTTTCAAGAATGCCTTAAAATGAGGCAAGAGGAGTTTTCTTTACTGTTTCTTACTACACAGTCAAGAGTCACAGATATCCCTTAAAATCACTAGGAAAAGAGTGAGGCCAGCACTGAGGTTTGGTAAGCCCTCTGTCTAGACACCTCCACCAAAGCTGTTGGGTCCTCTTTGGGGTTACTTCAGCAGATGACCTATATTATAAATGTAGTCACTCAAACCATTCTCATCACATCATAGTAATTTTGCAGGTGGGAGGAAGAGACAGGACAATGAATGGCAAACTTCCAAATGGGCAAGGAGTGCCAGCGATGCCAGTTCTGTGGGCAAATGGGGAATAAAGGGGACGAAGAATATTAGCAGAGAGTTATTTTAGCAGAGAAGCTTTCACTGACCTGGTTTATGTTGAACTGCCATTTATGAGCCAGTAGATGTATGGAGAGGACAGGCCAAGTGTCAGCTGCCACTCTGGACCCAAGGGATAAACCTTCATTTTCCTTTCTCGCTCTCTCTTCTGATTATCCGATTTTTTTATGACAGCAACTGAGGGCAGTTCTATAGAGACATATTAACTCCGTTTGTAACCAATGAGGAGGAGGTAACTTAAAATCATCAAGGCTTCGGCCCAAGACTTGGAGAATGTTTGGGTGATTCCTGGTACTCTCGGACTCTTGCTGTTATATAGCTAAGCATAGACAAGTCTCGTTTGTTTGCTTGTTTCATTAAACAATTCAAAACCAAGCAAGTGGAGAAGGAAACAGAAGATGCTAATTAAAAGACCAGCTAGTTTTTACATGCAAATGTTTACTGGATTTAGATGAAGGGCATTAATATACCTGCTGGTTCTACAGGTCCTGGTATATGTGAAGGTGTTAAGCAGGAAGCCGTGAAGTTTATGGAGGAGGCAGAGCAGCTCATCCTAGCATCAAATCGTTCCCACTTCCCTTTTGGAGAGAGCTTCTTGATGGCAAAGGGAATACAGCTCACAGACAACGACCTCCTACGTTCTGCTCGGCCCTACGAGTCGGAGGTGGTGGTCTCTGAAAAGCTGTTATCGGGCAGTGGCTATGCTCTCCAGCTGGCTGCATGGTCAGGTAGGTGAAAGATTGATGAGAGCTTAATTAAATGGATTAATGCCCAGAATCTCTGCAGGAGTACGCTATGTCAAATTCAACTTTGCTGAAAAACAGGTGCAACTCAGCAGGTATAATTAATCAGTATAATTAAACTGCCAACCCAAGAGCTGATTTCAGTTGTCTTATATGTATGACGTGATGCATACATAAGATCTGGACACTTACCAGCGTTTATGTACTTGCAGCATTTGTCTATTTGCCTTCTGAAGTACAGGGAACATTCAGGTGTTTGCAAACATGTGCATTTAAAATATCTTGTATTGGACACTAACAGCTTTCTTGTACTTATCTTTTTATAGTTTTACATTTCTACTGGCGAAGTCACTTTATTTCAAAACGTTTTGCTGGGGAAGCAACGCAGCTGGGATTTCTCCCTTACATCCCACAGTGTGATGGTCTGGGAAACTGGGAGCCAACTCAGTGCTATGAAAGCACAGGTGAGCAATTGCTAACAAGATACTCTGGGCTGTCTGAGCAAAGAAAATCTAAGCAGAATTCTAATAAAAAGATGGAAAACCTGTATTTTTGTAGCCAAACTGGAAAGAGGTGAAGTGGTCTACAAAATGGGTAGAAAATTGACTGGAGTGAGGAACTCAAGTGGCAGCTCACTGGGGCTCAAAACCCAGTCGATGTTCAGTTGCTCGCTGCTAGTGGTGTTCCTCGGGGGTCGGTTCAGGGGCTGGTATTGCTTAATGCCTTCAATAATGACCAGGACGATGAGATGGAGTGCGCTTTCAGCGAGTTTGTGGGTGATACCAAATTGCTGGGAGCAGATGAGACGCTGCGGGATAGGGCTGCAATGGAAGAGTCTCACCAGATCTGCTACATTTCCATTCTCACCACTGCTCTCAGGTGTGGTCTACTTATCTCTGGATAGCAGACTTAACTGTGACTTAGATTTGCTGACCACTTTCTATAGTGCTGCTGAGGATGAAAATCTCCCCAGTACACAACAAAGCATACTGCAGTACAACTTCTAAAATAAAGCTGCTTTTCTTCCCTGGCCAGGTCATTGCTGGTGCGTGGATGAGAGAGGACGTTATGTCATGGATTCTTTGGTCTCACGCTCAGCAGAACTTCCCAAATGTCAGTTGGTTTTTCTTTCTAAATATTTGTTTTTACCTGGTCTTACAAATTTTAATAGTTATTGAAAATTCTAGTATGGTATGCAAGAAGCAAGGCTTGTTGCTAACCACTGCAAGAAAAGAAAAAGAGATTTTATGCTTGTTTTGCTAATTCATTTAATTTCACTACGTGTGATTTTGGCTTGCCTGATTTGAGAATGGACCCTCTACTGTTGCTGGCCCTGCTTGAGCCAGGGGTTTGAACCAGACATCCAACCAGATGTCTCCAGAGGTCCCTTCTAACCTCAACCATCCTGCGATTGTGTGGTTATCAAACACCGATTGGGAATTCCCTGCCTAAGGCTGTAGCAGAGTCTAATGGAGATGTGCGAAGGAGCTGGGGATGTACCCCTTTCTCTAGCTTAGGTTTGAGATCTTGATTTTATTTTAACATGCATGTATGTATTCTCTCTTACAGGCCAGACATCATGTCAGCGATCTCGAACCAATGCCTTAATTTCCAGCTGGAGACAGAGCGGTTCAAAGCTGGATGCCTCTTCAGCTGATCTATTCGTCCCCTACTGCCTTGAGGTGATTTAACAGGAATGAGGGAGGAAGAAACAAAACCTCCGCGGTTTTGCT
Organism: Harpia harpyja; assembly: GCF_026419915.1. Taxonomy (NCBI): domain Eukaryota; kingdom Metazoa; phylum Chordata; class Aves; order Accipitriformes; family Accipitridae; genus Harpia; species Harpia harpyja. The sequence continues at coordinate 70,747,998 of NC_068944.1, forward strand.
TACACCATGCCAAAGGCCTGTATAGTTTCAGTCTATGCTCCTTAAGCATCCCTTGTGCATTCCTATTAACCTGAAAGAAAATGGTAAGACAAAACTAACAGCAGGCGTTGCCCTGCAAAAGGCAGAATTTAAATAGTTTTGAGAATAGGAAGCCCTGTTGTCCCTGCCTACGCTTCCCTCCTACGGGGTAGCTCTGCCTAGTCGTTTTGCAGTGCTGTGCTTAAAAGGCACAACTTAATTGACTGACATTTGGGGGGCTTTTTCTTCCTGAGCTGTGAGAGAATGTCAGGATGAGAGAGGTATTTGGATGCAAGTATCCCAAAATAGCATCTGTGATGCTCTCAAAACATGGCAGTGAGCAGGATAGAGCCCTGAGACAGGCCTTTGTGTTTCTTTTCAATGTATTGTATTAATTGACAAATGTAAATATAATCAAATATTTTAACCAACCTTTGGGGTACGGATTGTGTCATGTCTGTATTGGTATACATTGCTCTGCAATGACATGCAATTGATTCTTTGTAGACAGGAGAATACGCTGTGCTACAGAGATCCGACTCAGATATTTGGTGTGTAGATCCTGTGTCAGGAGAAATATTTCAGCGTGGCAGCAAAGATTTGGATGGCAATCCTGAGTGTGAGTAATGCTTTACCCACGGCCTGTGAGGCTAGTGGCAATGACTCATGCTTGCAGCATATGTACTTTCCTTTTCAGAATGATGCCCGTGAAACATGGGAGCCTTACAGTTTAATTCCTCAGTGATACGGTACATACAAGCACATCAACATTGAAAGGGTATCTGAAAATAGTTATCCTTTTACTTCCATAACACCAGGAATAAACCAGTCTAGACAAACTGATGAACAGGCTTCTATGCATTTTTTTTACCTTCCGTTTCTTACCACCGTAGAAAATTTTTTGGGTCATGGATGAGTTTTCTAAGGCAGTCAGTCAGGAACTGGGCCGTGTGCGGTCAGTGAGTCCATTTTACGTGGTCCACAACTGCTCCATGGAATGGAATTAGATCTATAATACCTTTTTATTGTCTTCAAATAAAGAGAGAGAACTGTTGAAGTCTCATAGGAGATGGTTGGTCCAAAAAGTTGAAGAATCTTTGCTTGTAGGAATTGAAATGCCCTATTGGAGCCCGTGCATTGGCTCTGCTCTTCTGAGCAGTACAGGCAGCCCAAGAGCCTACAGTTCTGCTGTGCTTGTTTCTTCAGTTCTTTAGCTGGTGATTTTCTGCTTGCCATCTCCCATGGAAAATTTGGGAGAATAATCTGGTGGCTTCAGGCAAACCTTCTCCTGGAACATCTGTAACAGAGTAGATAATTAGGAGAGGATAGTGAGTTAGATAGTACTTTCATGTGACCCAGCAAGACTGCTTGCTTTTTCTTACATATGCGCTAATGATAGAAATCCATGAAGATGTGCAACAAAACTGATGAGGGATAAGTAACTGCATGTTCACTGAAGAATTGTATAAAACTGGGACATTTTGACTATTTTAAAATGTAAATGATCATATTATTACATTTTAAAATGAGCTTGATCAAAAATTCTTACAGAAAAGATTGATTTGATTTAAAAAAAAATTAAATATCAGCATCTAAATGATACATTATCGAATTTATGGTAAAAAAAATTAGATGTAAGTGCAAAATAAATACCAGTATTTTTTCAACTATTTTATTGATGCAAGCCCATATAACTTGCACTTAAATCTTTAGAAAAAATTTGGTTTTTCTAGTGGAAGTAAAATTCCCTCTTTCAATAATGATTCAAATTATTTATGGTTTCATGATCCCTCATCTTTCTTCCTTCTAATAAAACAGGCTGAAAGCACTACTGTTAAAGTCTTTAGGACAGTTTGTTGTCTTCTGTATCTTGCAATGAATTTCTCTTTAAAGGTCCTAGCTTCTGCAATATGCTGAAGTCTAAAACTGGTTTACGAGAAGCTGGGAAAGGCTACATCCCACAATGTGAAGGGGACAACGGGACTTTCTCACCCGTGCAATGCAGCCAGGATCAAGAGAGCTGCTGGTGTGTCTTTGACAATGGAGAAGAGGTGCCAGGGACACGAGTAAGCGGAGGAAGACCTGCATGTGCAAGTGAGTTCCTCCTTGAGGCGTATTGCTTCTGAGCAAATCCAGGTCTTGAACTTGACCCCGATCCTGACTTTTTCCAGTATTTAGTTGTATTTAATCTTCTTTATTCAGACCTTTATAGAGTCTTTTGCTCAAGCAGTATGCTTATCTTTGTGTTATAGCAGATTTCAGACCTACCTGGGCATGATGTCGAGTTTTCTTCAAGTGCTTTGTCAGGGAGAAAGGAGAAGGGAATGGATCTTTGACTTCCTTATTCATAAATTGATTCAATCAGAGCAGTTGAGCTATAAAACTTAGCTAAAAAGTCAATCTGAACAGCTCGGTGCAAACTTGAACCTCTTCTAGTCTGAGCTGGCTCTGCGATTAAAAGCCATTCAACTGACTAAAACAAAATTTGAAAAATGTATGCTTCTGCCATTCCTACTCTTGGCTTGTGACAAGAGTTGTGAAAAGGATGTGCCAAAACACTACATATTCACAGAGTATTTCCTGCATGACCAGAGCTGCAAAGCACTGGAATTCACTCATGGTTTCCAGTGAGATGTCCAAATGGGAGACATTTTGCTAAATTTAATTTGCAATGGCCTTTCTACATGTTCCCATCACTGAAGCAAAACAAATTAAACTTTCTACAAGGCTGTGCTCCGAAGTGTAATGATTAGTGGAAACTAGAGATGTAAAAAGAAAACCTTCAACTAGTTCCTGCGGGACACTACTGTTTCCATAGTTGTTGGTTTTTTTTTTTTTTAAATGACAGCTGTTGGTAGATTTAGGAAAATGAGACCATATGATAAGAAATTGCTTCAGTTTCCTTTTGTGATTCTGCTGTATAAAGAGCAACACATGCTCACCAACCAAATACCTGATTGGGTCAGCCCAACTGGCTGTAAGGCATTTCAATCAATTAGATAGCTCCTCAGCCAACTTGGAAACCACCGCCAACATAATTTTCTTTGAACTCTCTTATACCAATAGAGAGCTATGCGGTCGGGATTTTATGAGAAGCCACAAGGAGACCCCAGGGTTGTATCTGCCTCGTGCGTTGTGGTGGTGTGTGGAGATGCCCAACTGAGCTCTGAAGAGATGAGCTCCAGAGCTCGGGTGGCATAGCCATGTAAGCGTAGCAGTCCAATACAGGTTTCTAGCTCTTCAGAGAAGCAGAGCTGATCAGTCTAACGAGTACAGTGCTGCTGCCGTCCTGCTTTCAGGTTACGGGCTAGTATCTCTGTGGGACATGGGACTCTGTGATATTTATTTTGTTTAGACCAGCTGGAGGAACTCAGCGTGACACCTGGCACTCAGCAGTTGGGATTGACGTTCCCATAGACTCTGAAGGTGAACAGAAAAAAATGGAAGCATTTCTAGTAGGCCAGAGAAAAGTCAGAACTAGTTGTAAATGTTAAGTCCTTGATACCTCCTCTCCATGAAAGCTCATTTTCTAGATTTCCCCCTAAATTCCAAGGGAATTTAGGAATATGTTCTAAGGAGGGTGTAGGTGTACCCTGAAGTGTGCCTTTAAGGTGATTTTACATTTTGCTTGCACTTCTGATGTTTCTTTTCTGATGCTGTACTTTTCCTAGCGGAAATAGTGACTGAATGATTAATGACCTTTTTTTTTTAAAAGACTGAGCTGAGAGAGAGAACTGCTTTGAAAATATAGTGGAAACCTGGCTTTACTGAAAGCTATTTGTTATTTTCTGCATAGAAATACCATTGAAATAATCTTTAATGATTTTCCTGGATTTTGAAATAGCAGTGGAACTTTTTCATGCTAAATGACTTAGTTATTGTGTAAGAATAAAGAAGCAAAAGAGATTTTTTTCCCCTCAGTCTATCAGCCTTATACCTCTAGTCCTGGGAAGTACTGATAATTATTCAGGAAAAAGGGAAAGGAGTGCTATCTCACTATCTTGGAGATCTTGTCTATCAGCAAAAGAAGCTGTTGTGGTGGGAAAATATGATAAACTTCTCCTCCAACATCAGAACAGACAGCTGTAAACAGCAAGTAATAACTTCACAGTGCCCAGTGCATGCAATGAGTTTTTCATTAGCTTAATCATTTCCATCAGAGGTAGAATCCAACTTTTTCTAGTTGACATGCACCGGAGAGATGATGCCAAGTATCCCAGCAGTCCTCACACGCCTCTCCCATCCTCATGCCCCCTTTCCACAGCTCTGAGCAGAGATAGAGAAGAGAAAGCCTTCCAGAGAAGGTCCTGGAGACAGTAATTTCCTTATGGAAACGTTTAGAAACACTTATGAAAGCAGTGTCAATATTCAGCTGGATTCTGATTCACTCCTACAGGACCAAGCAATTGGGGCAGAAATATAAGAATGACAAAATGGTGCAGGCTTGATAACGATAGTAAATGGGATGACATCTGTAGAGGGATAAATGAGCAAATTACTAATTGTGAACTGAAACCTGTGAACCACACCAGGAAACCATCCATCACTTATGTTTTGGGGGCTGGTTATCTCCCTAGTTCACACACCAACTCTCACTGGAACAGACAGTAAAAGCATGTAGCAGCATACAGCTGAGACTGGATTTGACTTGCTGGGTATAGAATTGTGTCAGAGCGATAAAAAGACCACAGGCTGATTTTTATGTACTTTGTATAAAGAGATATTAATGTAATTTACACACAATGGTGGATGCAGTTTACATTGGTCAGGATAAGTATTACTATCTCTTCTACAGTGATATCTTTTGTCCTAAAATCTTGGGGGGTTTATTAAAAGTTAGTTAAGCAAGGATGCCAGGTTTCCACCTTTACTGAAAAAGAGACTGGATACAGAGTCAATGAGTGAAGAGAAGGAATGTAGCGGCCCCATTTTACAGAGTTATTGCAGAAAAGATGCTATAAAGGAAACTTGGAAAAAAAATGCATTTTGCACTTCAGAAAGACAGATAGGAGAGCCTTTTATTTTGGCATTGAAATGCTCAGGGTTGGAAAACAAAGATGTACTGTGCACACTGGATCCCAGATTCATCCTGCAATGTTTTAAGCTTTAACTGAAGTGGCTGCTAAGTTAAGGAATTAATCTTCATATCTCCATCAGAAGGGGAGACAGAGGCTGCTCAGACCTGAATCATCAGCAATGTTTGCCTTCCTCCAGTGACCAGGGAGTTTGGGACTGATCTGAGCATTGCTATTTGGAAAATGATCTCTCTCTCTATATATACACTAAGCAAGTGAATGTACAATATGAGAACATCTTTTTCTTTATTTCTAATTGAAAAAGTTGATTTTTCTTCCTATGTTTTGTAGCTCTAGAACTCAGAATTGTTTAATTATTACTAGATATATTCAGTAATTAGGTTGGGATTTGGCTAACACTGAGTGAAGCATTTGGTATGCACTGATTAGTAGAAATTAATTATCATTGTAGTTAGCCTCCTATAATAGTTTGTTACAGTGGGCTAGCAGGGTTGAAATGACTGTGTTGATGCAGTGTGAGTTGATAGGGTAGACTTTGTGCTCCAACTCCAAAGCTGTATACTGCTGTTAAGGACCTGCTGGGTCACCAGAAACATCCTGGTGCTGTTGAAGACACTGTAGTCATGAGCTCCTGATCTTAAAGTTTTCAAATTCCACTCTAAAGGGAATGGATACTTTTTTCTTTGGCTCTGCCTATTTCCACTGGATATCTTTTGTAAAGGTTTGTTCTGCTGATGGTTAGAAACCTCCTTCTCATTTCCTGCTTAAATTTATTCAGGGCTGTTTTAAACTTATCTGTTCTTAGAAACCATGCATGTAACTTTCTGGACCCAATGCATTACCCATCGAAGTCAACATGTGTCTTTTCATCAGTTTTAGTAAACTGAACCGTGCTGACATCAAACCAGATCCAAGTGGAGATGAGTGGGAAATGCACAGCGTGCTGTCTAGGTTTTCTCTGTTGATACAAGGGTTTTGCGGACTTTTTACTGGAAGTGCTTCGTAGTATGCCACTAATATATCCCCTTTCTCATGTGCCTAAAGGTCCGCAGTGTGCTCTGCCATTCGGCGCCTCATCTGTTCTCAACGGAGCTGTATTTTGTGAAAACATTTCTGGGCAAGCTTCAAGCATTCAGCAGTGCTGGCTGGTGTGTCGCCAGGGCTTCCGCAGTGCCTCTTCCAGCACGGCGTTTCAGTGCGACGTGCAACAGCGTCGATGGGTCTCGGCTGTCCCACTCTACCAGGCCTGCCAGAGTATGTCTGAACTGCTGTGGGTTGGGAAGGGTGCAGAGTAGTGTAAATAGATGTACAAAAATCTGCTTTCACCACGAAGCTACTGTGTGAATGACACTAATAGGACACAACAGTTATATGGGAGTTGCTAAATTAAGGTGCAGTAGATTCGTCCTGTCTTCTGCCATCTTCATCTCTGTCTCTTGGCTGGCTCCTATGCCAGAAACAGTCCCACTTTTCTGTAATGATATAGCTATAAATAGTTATTCAATCTATATGCAGATTTTTCTTTGTTAGTTAAAAGATGCTGGCACCACAAAGTGATTCTGATGGAACCACTTAGTCCTGGAAGAACAGATGAGCACCAGATGTTTGAATTTGGCAGAACTTCACTGTTTATTTGCATAATCAAGTCACTGTTACTTCTGCATCTTTTTGCAGCAGTCTGTTCTTTAGGATTATTGTTGTCTTTGTTGGCTGATTTGTGGTGTTTTTCAAACCATTTTTCTTTCAAGAAAAAAATGGCACTTTAACTCTTGGAAGAATCAGTTTTCTATTCAGAGCTCAGGTAATTGGATCTGAATGTTGGCCTTTTCAATTATTTCAAATAGAGATACACTCTGATCAAAATGGCAATTTGCAGCAGTGCCCAACTTTGAGAAATGCAGATCTTGATGACAAGTTTGCAGCTACTCTTCATCTCCAGAATAGGTTAAGCCCATTCTGGAAACCTCTGTATTGACACATTTCCAGTTGTAACCCAGGTCTTCTATTCCACATGTAAATGTTTTTAAACTTTAAATTTCAGACTGAGGCTTTTGTCTGTCTGTAATCATGTTTGCTAGGTTATTGTAGCATGTTATCAAGTAACTTTCGTGTTTGCCTCATGGCAGTTGAATAACTGTAAGGGCAGAGGGGGGTGTGTGGCAATCTGATACAAGCTGCTGTTCAATGCAAGCTAAGGATCTCCCCCAGTAATTTGTGTTTGAAGTAGAGCATGGTTTAAGGAGCAAGAAAAAATTCCCAGCACATCAGAAGGTGATCGAATAAACTTCACAATAGTGGAGAATTCACCACAACACTTAGTAATTTGTTCCAATGGATAATTACCCACACTCTTCAAAATCTTATTGCCTGTTCTTTCTGTGTACACTTGGAGATTGTGGTTAAGGCAGCTCTTAAGTACTCTCTGATAAACTAAACAGAGAGAGGTCTTTGTGCCTTGCAGGAAGAAACAGGCTTTTGTGTCCTCTGGTCCCTCCCACCATTTTCCTTGGAAGCTCTCCAGGCTTTCCCATGCTCGTTTTGGGGCGAGGGACAGGGAATCCAGCAGTGACGCTTGTATGTGATGCAGCGAGGGTCTGTAGAGGAGGTGAATGAGGGAGAGGAAAGAGGGAGCGCTTGTCCAGGCTGGTGGGATAAGAGCCAGCTCCATTTGGAGGTGGCATGACAGCATGACCGCTGTGCTGATTCTGAGATAACAAACCCTCCGTGAAGCCTGGGATCAGCATAACTCCAGTGGAGACAAGAAATTTGCACCTTTTTTTTTCTGGCTAAAAACTGGCTAAATAGATTTTCATTTTGTGACTGATGAGCTCACTGATTTCTCATCGATTTGTGTGATTTGTGTCACTTTGGTTTGCTATCAAAAAATCGAAAGGCCCTTGTAGGTGTCCACATCAACGCCATTATTATGCAATCAAATTTATTCTCTCCTAAAATTTGATTTCCCAGTTAATTTGACAACCTAGGTTTCTGAAATCCCATTTGAATTAGTATTAATTGCTTTAACCATTTAATTCCTTTTTTAATAGAAGTATTTTCATGATTGTGTCTAAGAGAAATGGAGGTTGACAGGTCAATAATTCTTGTCTTCCTGTTTATTTTCTAAGTATTGGCATAACGTCAGCTTTCATCTACTTCTCTGGAAATTCTTATCTGCTAAGGCTTATAGAAAGTCATCATTAATGATCCAGATTGTTCCTTATCCTTCTGTGAGTTAATGCTTCAGTGTAAAATATCTCTTTGTTATTATATAACTATATCACCCAGCTTTTTCCCTAATGCACAACATATATATTTATCAAGCATGTCTCTTGCTGCTTATTATTTACTACCAACAACTCTATTGCTTTCAGCTAGAAATGGGGAGATGCTATTGATGCAAGATCAAAATGCCAAATCAATGTTGCCTTTTCTCAAAGTAACTTTGAAAGTCAGTTTCTACATTAGCAAGGCTACTAAATGCCCTTTCTTCTTAATTTTTAGAGCTTCAATTATTTCAGACAGTCCAAGCTCAAACGCACTTTCAACTACTACTGCCTCCTGAGAAGACTTGTAGTTCTGACTACTCTGGATTACTCCAGGCATTCCAGATATTTATTTTAGATGAGTTGAAGGCTCGTGGTTTATGTCACCTCCAGGTAATTTCAATTCTTTATTCTCTGTTGTTGGTGGGGGTTTTTTTTGTTTGTTTGTTGGTTGTGTTTTTCTGTATTTAAAAAAAAAAAAAAAAGGCGAGACACAAAGTAGGACTTTGCCTGTTTGAGAGAGGTGGAAGAGCAGAACATGCCATGAAATCTGTCAGGACTGGCAGCACTCTTATATGGATGACTGGGAAAATCGGATGTTTAGTCTCACTAAACCCACATCAGCTTAATTGTAGCTATAGAAATTATATCACATCAGTCCAATATTTATTAAAAATATGTTTTTATGGAAGAGAACATATTGACTATTCCTACAGTGAGTAAATGACTCGCTAAAATTACTTTTCCTCCTTCTGTTTTTACAGGCCCTTTTGAAAATGTTTTTTTTTAGCATAGCACAGTGCAAATGAATAGGGAAAGGCAAGAACTGGAAGGTTCTCAGGTTGACTCACTGTGGTTTCATTTAATTTTGAACTCAAGGTAAATGCGTTTGGAAGTACTGGCTCCGTTTCTGTATGTGATGATTCCACTGTCTATGTCGAATGCCTGGGCATGGACCGCCTCGGGGCGAACGTCACGTGGAGAACTCAGCTGGAAAACATCCCGGCAGCTTCTCTCCCTGACTTACATGATATTGGTAAGTTTTTTTTCCTCTGATATTTCTGTGAATTAAACCTCCTTTGCTTTTAATTGTTTTGCTTCCCTGTGTCTGCTCTTAGGAGACACTAACACGGTATTACAAATGCTCACTGAAATTGTCTTTATAACACTGGAGTTGTGTTTTTGAGCTTTATGGTGTTGATGTGTTTCTCTTTTCAGGCTGTGACTGCACAGTGGAAAGGAGTTATAATTGAATGTTTCTTTTAGATAGAACTGCCTCTCCCAGCTTCCTTAACTGAGATTGAAAATTACTTTATCGGGCATGAGCTTGAACTGTCCCAGATGTTAATTTCCATTGGGTGGGTCCTCAGTGGTGGAAAAGATTGTGTTCCTTTTTGGGTTGGACTCAGAGAAACACAATTCACACATTGCCAAAAATATAACTAATTTCTTCCAAGTTGTTGTTTGGGGCTTTTTTTTTTCCCCCTTTAGAATCATAGAATGTTTGGGGTTGGAAGGGACCTTAAAGATCACCTAGTTCCAACCCCCCTGCCACGGGCAGGGACACCTTCCACTAGACCAGGTTGCTCAAAGCCCCATCCAACCTGGCCTTGAACACTTCCAGGGATGGGACATCCACAGCTTCTCTGGGCAACCTGTTCCAGTGCCTCACCACCCTCACAGTGAAGAATTTCTTTCTTACATCTAATCTAAATCTACCCTCTTTCAGTTTAAAGCCATTACCCCTTGTCCTATCACTACATGCCTTTGTAAAAAGTCCCTCTCCATCTTTCCTGTAGGCCCCCTTTAGGTACTGGAAGGCTGCTAGAAGGTCTCCCTGGAGCCTTCTCTTCTCCAGGCTGAACAACCCCAACTCTCTCAGCCTGTCCTCATAGGAGAGGTGCTCCAGCCCTCTGATCATCTTTGTGGCCCTCCTCTGGACTCACTCCAACAGATCCATGTCCTTCTTATGTTGGGGGCCCCAGAGCTGAATGCAGTACTCCAGGTGGGGTCTCACCAGAGCAGAGCAGAGGGGGAGAGTCACCTCCCTCAACCTGCTGGTCACACTTCTTTGGATGCAGCCCAGGACACGGTTGGCTTTCTGGGCTGAAAACGCACATTGCTCGGTCATGTTCAGTTTTTCATCCACTAATATCCCCAAGTCCTTCTCCACAGGGCTGCTCTCAATCCACTCATCTCCCAGCCTGTATTTGTGCTTTCTTTCTTTTTCCGCTTTTTCTATTTATTACATTACCTTTGACACTAAAGAATGACCCTTGCCTAAGATGTCCTAGAGCAATTATGCAGAGACCACTGACTGGCAGATTTTTTCTGTAGTTTCCAAGTGAGGTAGGGATGGTGTAAGGAACTTCTTTGAAAGCAGTCAGTGTTTCCCTTTAAAATAAAAAAGGTAAAAGACATATCCCAAGTTCAAATGCCCTCTGTGCCACCTTTTCGCCAGTTTCCTTGCTTTGCAGTGGTGTTCCCAGCACTAAATATAAATAACTCTGCCTGCACGCGTCCTTCCCTCTATCTTTGAGACTTGGAGACGTGTGGCCTACAGCAGTTTTTGCCTGATCAGAATCGAATTCAAAAGCCTTTAGGACACAGAGAGCGGCTGCAGTGGTCGTGTGGTTCCTGGCTTTACAGTCTGTTTATGTTTACATCCATTCAGTTGCTCCAGATTATAAGGTAAACATGAATATTCAAGCAGTTTTCAGAAGATGGATCAAAGAATAAGTGTGTTTGGTTTTACATTAAACTCTACTTTTGAGAGTGTTCCACTTCAAGGGCATTACATTTTTTACCTTCTCCACATTATAATTTCCCTGTAGTACTAAACTGCTTTTCAGGGAATGACTGTATGGTTTCATACGAGGCAGAGCAGAACCTGCTCTCTGTATACGCTTGGCACTATCAACTTCCATTACCTTCTAAGGCAGCTTTGGGTCTTTCTGTTTGAGGTGTTTTCTGGTGTATTTACATAGGGTGAGCAAATTGGCTCTCTGATTTGAAAATCTACATTACTAAACCAGCTTTGTTCTTCTCCTAGCTTCTTTATGGGTAAATGAGAGGTCTTGCTATTTTTTTTTTTCTCCTGTGGAGTAGCTGAGAAAAAAATTACTAAACAGAAGCACAGCATGCATATGTTCCCAATGGAGAGTTTCAAATCTAAATCACTTGTGAATGCTTCATTACTTTTTTTCCTTCCAGATTTTTTCATGTACTAAATTCCAAGGCTGTGCAAATCCCTTCATGAAGGATCTTATACCATTTGGCTTTGTAGCTTAGACCTCAGCTCTAAAATATTGAGGATCACTTGCAGCAACTTTTCTCTTTTCTGTTCAACAGGCAAAAATACTGTGGATTATAAAAATGAGCTTTTGGTGGATGAACATATAGTAAACAGTCCCCATCAGTGAGACTGGAGGAAATCAGTCCCTGCCCTACACAATCGATATTTTAAGCTGTGTCTTTGTGTTCTGTATTTTCCTTAAAGAAAATTTTAAAAAAGAACAAATTTACTTTTTTTTCTTTCTCTTTTCTCTCACTTTCTCATTTGGCCAATATAAACTCTAGGTAACCTTTCCTGTTGAAATTAGTGCTTCATTCAACAGAAGCAAACCTTAAATCAGATTTTTTTTTCCCACTGCACAACACAAGATGCAACAATTTGCAGGATATTTCTGTATGTGAAAAGATGTATTGTCCCCTGAGAAGTCTAAGTCCCTAAAGGTATACCAGGCCCAGGACAAATGCTTAGTAAGAACTTCCAGTAAATCTAACAACGTATGAGACACGTGGTAGCTTGAATTGCCAAAACTGTTCAGCAAAACAGGAGCAAAACCAGGGAAGCACCATTTTATCTGCCATGCTTTAGAGCATGCTGAAGGTCCCAGGAAGCTCATCTTGGACCAGAAGCTAGGTCTTATGTCAGCAGGGAAGTGTGTTCCCAAGCTGGCCAGCTGTGCTGGAAGGGCTGAACCGAGGCAGCTCGTGGAAGACGTTAGCAGCAAGTCTGTGGCTGGCATGTCCGTCAGGCACTCAATTGTTCTCTATTGAGACATTCCAGGATGTACCTGTCTACTTGCCACGCGTGAACATGTATGCTACAGTTAAACACTCGTTTATATACTCTGAATGTAAAGGATATTGTATATGCATGGATACATAGTTTGGTCATAGGAGAGTCACAATTAGTGATAGTGTTAAGAACTTTTCAACACAGGGAAACATTTTAGACTAAAGGATGTTCAGCAGACTTAAGTGGGTTCTTACTGGTTTGATTATTGGCTTCTTTTCTACATGTGAATTCCCTTTGGCTGTCATTTCAAGGTGATTTTTAATTCTGCCTCAGCTAGTCACTAGAGAATTAGGAAGGATATTTGTTTGAATAAAAGGCTGATCTGCTTATTCCTGCTTTCAGTTATGAGACAATTTCTGGCAAAACATTTGCAAAGTGTTGTTGGTTATGTGGTGATCTCCAATTACTTCTTTGAGCTAAGTATCATTTTGGCCTGGGGTTGAACAAAACCAAGTGCTATTTTGTTGATTATAGTATGTGTCAGTGCAGCAGAAGGATAGGTTGCTCAAAGCTGGAGGAAACAGAGCATTGACAATACAAGGACACAGCTGCCAGCTTTAATGAGAGGTCTGTTCACTTTAGCCCATAAGTGTAAAAACCTCATGTCCCTCTTCTGCAAGGGGGGAAATGTCTACATGACAGCAATTGGCTACGGACCAACATTCAGGAAGAGAGGACACCTACACCTTCAGTATTAAAGGTCTAGGATGATTTTTCAGAAAAAGCGTTGTACGTCTGTGGTCCATTCAGCACGGGCAGGAGGGCAGTGCTGTGTCACTGGAGCCTCGTACCGGGCTGTGAAATTCTCTCTTCGCACAACTGAAAAGCCACCTGTGGGCTACAGTGCAAAGTCAGGAAACTCGCCATATGAGAAGGCAGCGATACCCTCAGCTATTTGCCTTGGACACGTCAGTCACAAAATAATAATCTTTGTACAGCATGTGAGCTGTAACATTCCTCATGTTCTCTTTATGTATGTATCATCCTCCCTGTGAAAATTCAACATCCAAGGTCATAAGTGTAGTCACAAAACTCAAAGTACATAGGGTGCAGGGCTTCCCCATCTGCTGGGTTACTGGGCTGCCCATTACCTGTAGCTACAGGAGGCCTTTGTCTTGCAAATTTGGACCAGTAAACCACATCAACATTTCATTCAATGTCATAAACCCTGCAGGGACAAACAGAACATGATAGCAAACAAAATCCTCTGGGAACACTGTCCTTGTAGTACTTCTGGTCCAGCCAAACTGGGTAATTTGCTCTTGCTCTAGCGCTGAAAATTGACCTTGCACAAGTCATCAAAAGGGAAGCTGTCTGGGCAACTAAGAATATAGAGAGTAGGAAAGGTACTCACTGTTTTCCAGCTTTAAACACCAGCTTCAGCAAACGTGAAGAGCATGCCTGTTACATACATGGATATGTTGAATATCAGTAGTGTGATGGAAGGTGATTATTATATTGTTACAGATTCTGGCCTTCAAAAACAAACCAACAAAATGCTGAAAAAGAAGCAAATGATACCCATTGAAAAAAACAGGAATAAAATAAATCTGAATGTCAGATAATCCTGGTTTTCATCTGCTGAATTTTTGTAACTCAGAAATCAAATTTTGTTCTCCGATGCTTTAGTTTTTTAATATGCTGGGTTTTGTTGGGGTTTTTTTGCTGTTTCCTTAGCACCTTCTACATATATTGAGATTAGGCCTTTAATCTGATAGACGCTGTACAGATTAATTCTTTTCTGCTGTTTGCTAACATGCTTGTATTTCTGTATCTGCCTCTGTTTTTAACTTAAAGTTCATCAGTTTCTGTGCAGTTATCCATTCCCATATTGGAAATCTCTTTCATGCTATTTTGCTGTATTTTTCTCCCTTTAGAAAATGCAATTGTGGGAGAAAATCTCATTGGAGCATTTATAAAAGAGATTAAAGATGGTGCTTTTCTGCTGCATTTGGACTCCAAGCTATTCCTAGCAGACTCTTTCATTGACTTTCCCCGGGATGAAGAGTTTGATCTGTCTCCGAGTGTGCAACTAGGATGTAGAAGCGGGTTTCGAAGAACTTCATCTTCTGGGAAAGCAGTCCCAAATTCACAAGGATGTGGTATGTCTTAGTTTAGCTTTCCCTTCTTTGATGTTGTTAGGAATCAGTATAAAGCTACAGTTAGAAAATCATCAGTGAACTTGTGTTCATGGTTAATATGTGAAAGGCATGAAGCACCAACATGAATGATAAATCTGAGGAGAGATGGGAATTAGTGCTTTGCTTACTGTTCAGTCCTTGCATTGAACCAATGATTTAACGATTTGGAAATAGGCATCATGGCACTGACATTGTCTAGAAAGTTTTGCAAACATTTTTGGGGATTTTTTTAGATCTGTCTGGTATTAAGTGGTCTTTCTATAATGTACGTGATCATTAATAAGAAGATTTCACAAAGATAATGTAGCCAGTGCTTCAGGTGATAACACATTACCCAGAATAGAAATCTAGATGCAGAAACGGCAAAAATCCTGAGATTGTGATTTCCTGGGCCAAGTCCAGCCAGCTCAGATGGAAGCTTTCTTGGTGTCGGCCAACACCCAGACCTGATTGCACTTCTGCCCTCTTTTCATCTTCTTTCCTTCTGTTTAGTCTGCTTCCCTGGAACAGGCTGCCTTTCTGCCAACATCCTGCTCAGGGCTGCCAAACCTACCTTTTTGACAGATCCCCGTGGCTGTGCCTAGCAGTCCTGTGTACCGGGTCATGCTGCCAAAGAGCCTTTGCCTTAACAGCCCCGCTCTTGTTTCTATCAACATCAACCCTCCTACAGTGCAACCCTGATCGTTCTCGTTGGCCCAGTTAGCCTCAGTGAGTCTGTGTGTTACTTAGGTCAGTTTAGGATGTATTCGCTATGCCTAGCTTTTTGGGGGGGGAAGAGAGTGGGAACGTACCACTTCTAGGTATAAGATCAACAATAGCAAGTATTGGATACGTTTTGCAATATGGGGAATATTTTCAGATGGGAAAACTTCAACACTATGCAGCTTAAATTAGAGACCCTGGGAGCAAATCAAAATACATGAACAACTTAGCTTCCTGCTTGGTTGGTATGGTGGTTCTCTTTAAGTTAGGAGAGCTTCCTAATGCCTGGGCAAGGGCTTCAAAGTAATCAAGTGATGAATCAGTTCTGAACTGCTGCAGTTTCCAGCTTGGACCTTTAAGGGTAAATTGACTGCAGTTACAGTTCATCTCCATAGTCTGAAACACTTCAGATTTTGGTTATTTAAATACACCGTGCAGAAAAAAAGATTAATTCCTACTGAGAATCCGGAGTCTGTAACAACTTGCAGTTACTTAACAAGATGTACTGTTGTACTGATTAAAGATATCATTATTTATAGAGTCCATCACTGAGAGCAGAAGAACTTACAAAGAATTGGATCCTTCTGCCAAATATTTCCTTCCAGGGATAAAGGCCTCTAGGAACCAGTGAATTAATTTACCTTGTGAGTTAGTTCGTACATATTTGAACCAGCTAGCTGTAGAAAAAGGCACTCAATAAAACAGACTTATCGTAAAGATGTGGAAAGGAGACAGTTTACGCTCCAGCTTTTGGCAGAGATTTTGTATTCTAAGATGTCATGGTATACACGCTGCTGGACACTGGTTTGTGTGGGAGGACTGCATGTTTTATTCTAAACAGGGGATTTAGGAATTCTGTTTCTGGTTCCTCTAAGATACATGCATATATATATATATATTTAGTTTTATTTTGCCTTATGGATATATTCTGGTCATTTATCCTGTCTGGGTCTGTTTCTCTACTAATAATAGGGACTAGTAGTGAGAATTATCACCTGTGTGGTATCTATTGTGTGAGGGTGACAGGGTTTCTTTCTTTATTCTTTTCCCTTTCCTGTTCCACCTTGATGTTGCAATACAAATTGTCTTCTTGGATCCTGATCTTACTTATTTGTTTGTTTTTATTTCACTGTAAATGACATTTCCCCTTGTTTCAGGAAGCACGGACAGCTCTTAGTAGCAGCAGCTTTCTGGTGTTCTCAGTAAACTTAATATTTTCATTTAGGAGCATGCAGCTTGCATGAACCTGCCTCTTCATCTCATGTATTTTCCTTACAGCCATCTGTTTCTTTCATGTTTTCTTGCCTGTAAAACGGGTAACATTTATCATGTGTTAGTTTTTCTTATGTGACATTTTTTTCTTTGTCTCAGTCTTACACTGAGTTACTTTACCTCACAGTTATTTAAGAATATAATTTCTTAAGAGTCTGAGGTAACAGTTTTATTTTAGCTAAATTTTAAAGGGGCAAAGGACACTTTCATTGCTAGGTGTGAGTCGAAAAGAAGAGAGTTGGAAACTGTCCAGGAGGTAGCTTTATGAACTCAAACATTCTCCCCCCATTTATTTCAGGAGAAAACCTGAAGCCTTTTTGTGAGTTATCTTTGTTTTATTAAACATTTTTATGCTGGTTCCTTTTATTATTTAGAATGCTTGGCAATTCTATCAGAGTTGCTCTGAGCAGAGCATAACCCAAATCAAATAAAGTCCTAGATTTATAGCTGAGCTGGCAGTTCAGGACTTCATTTCTAGTAACCTAGATCAAGAATCTGATATCCCAAAGTTTTCCAGTATCCCTGGAGGGAGGAAAGAGCAGTGCAAGCATTGGGTAATGATCAGTTCTGACAGTTTTTAAGCATGCTTAGCGTAGTGAGAGCTGGTCTTAAGAAGAAGGAGGCTACTGTGAGGAGTGGTATCTGCACAGTCGCTCCAGTGAGTTGTTCTTTAGCCTGGAATTTGCTACCCAGCATGTTGTTCCTTGGTACACAGAAGCTCGAGCCTAGTTAGAAGTGAAACCAGGTTCCAAATTTCATGTGCCGGAGAAAGGGATTAAATTTGGGCTTTTTTTTTTTTTTTTTCCTTCCTATTTCAGGGATACAAAGTCTGGATCCAGTGCTAACTCTTAGCTCTGAGATTTTGGCACAAAGCTGTTGTCTAGTTTCTTATATTCTTAAAATGTGTGAATGTTAAAGCTTGGAAGAAGTACAATATGATGGTTTGTCTGACTTCTAGAATCAAACCTAACCTCTATGTGATTGTGTTGAATGTAACCTATAGCTGAAATGATACGTGCCTCCAAGAGTTATAGAGTCTAGAAAACATGCGTCTCTGCACCAACAGTTTTTGCTGTTCTTTGTGCCCTTTTGTTAATCTAATGTGTGAGACAAAAGGGAATTTTACTTAAAATGTGATAGGAGACACAGATGTTACTTTTACATCGTAACTACAACTGCAAAAACAGGAGAATGCTTTGAAGAGCTTAATTTGTTCCTTTTTAAACTTTAATTGCTTAATTAGTCTCCCTCATGTTTGCATTTTGTCTTCAATTTAGGCATGGATTACTCATTTCATTTTAATTTCAACTGTTGTTCATTTGCAATGAGTATGATCCTTTTTGCATGTGTTGGAAAATGTCTTTAAAATGTACCAGACACTCTTGTGTATTAAATAATGTGCTTGAGAAAGGAGAATTCTGTCTGATGGAGGATTTTTTGGCTCCATAGTTGATTTTAGATATGTGTTATACCTAGAGTAATTACCTTGATGTGTACTTGGGAGGAAAATTTCAATCTCACAGTTGTCTCACCCTAGACCTTCCCATTGGACCAGTTAGAGCAGATGAAGGAAGATATGATCGTTTTTATACTAGTTGTCTTTTTATTCTATTAAAATTTAGGTGCTTCTATAAGTTAAATTAATTTACATTCCGGTGTGTTGGCCAGAACAGTAATTCATCATATGGGTTGTTCTGGGGATGGCCAATTTTCCATTACTGTTTCTCTCTCATACAACCTTAAACTGCTGTCAAGACATAGGGAAAGAACAGAAATGAAGTTTTGCACCTTGTCAAAGTCCCAAAATATACATTTGATAGTGTTTTGAAGGAAATCTACATCTGGAAAGCAGCTGTGAAATAACGAGTAAAGGTATTGTCCTGCAAATGTGTCTGTGACTCTTCTGCTTTAACGTTCATTCGAATGATCTGGAGGGAAAGACAGTACTTCATGCCTTTGCAGAAGACAAAGAGTTTTATTTGTAATATGCAACAGGTCAGCTGGAAATACTACTCCTGATTGTTCTGAAAATTATATATATGCAGACTAAAAATATCTTTTTGTTTTGTGTTTGGGTTGTCATGTGCACAAACAGTGACTTTTAATCCAGCCATTGCTGTTTAGTTTGGAAGGGCTTACCAAAAATTTCATTACCATGAATTCTGAATGAAAATGTTACCATATGGTGGTTCTATATGATGGTTTTAGATTTCCTACTCCTAGGAGCCTTCCTGTTTCTGTCTGTAATGTGAGAAATTACTCTGTAGCTTGTGTCCCTTTGTTTTCTTTCACAACGTATCCACAAAGTGCATTATCTTATTAGAAATGGATTTGACAAATGGAAGTTAAGCCTGCACTTGGCATTTCCAAACAGCTTGATGTGCACTAATTCAAGAACATTTTTAGGGTGATCTGAGAAAAAAAAAGACCATAGTCTGTATTCCAGTCATTGGTGAGTTTAATGAACATTTAAGGAGTGTTTACCTTTGTTATAGCACTTAGAAATACATATATTAAAAGCTTGAAGCCTATGGCAAGTCTACCAGCATAATATATATATATACATACCCACACATATGTGTGCAAATGCCTGAACTGGTTAGATTCCAAAAGAGTAATAAGGTGATTGTTCTCTTTGCAGTTATTTGTCCTCCAGGCAGTCATTTCCAGAATGATGAATGCATTCCCTGCCCTCTTGGCTACTATCAGCGTCAGACAGGACGTTCCTCCTGTATCAAGTGTCCTGTGGGCAAAACTACCAACTCCTATGGGGCCATCAGTGCTGATCACTGTAAGTTAAACTCATTTTTTCCCTTATCCTTTGTGTTCTGGCTTCAAACAACTACTGGAATTTTTTTCTTCCATCTGTAAGTTTGGAAAAAAAAAAAAAAATCCTTCCTCTGGGGTTTTTTGGATGGATATGATCTGTTCTGCATACATTCAAAGACATTTTTACAAGGGCAGAACAAACTGTCTGGTGTTTTGACCAAAAATGCATGAGAAACGAGTGGTCAGCCTCATCCAGGATGTTGTGGTTCCTTAAGACGTGTTCATTGTCCTCAGGAATGATATCTGGATGTTCAGTATCAGTGAGAAACATCTTATGTAGTTCATTTATTGTCACTTTCATGAACACTAAAGTAATCTTGTCTTTGTGCAGGTCTTTCCCCTGCAAATACAAACACTTCTCACAAAGCAGGTATCGATATGTTCACTAAAGGTGGTGTATTCAGTTTAAATGACCTATTTTGGAATGCAGTTCCGTAAAGAAAGTTACTTATTAAGTCCCAATTCAGTTGTGTCTGCAGAATTAGCTCATGCATAAAAATCAATGTGAGTAGTAAGAATGGGTTTCTTGGGAGTATAGGTGAGTACAGAGTCTGCTTTGTTCTGTTTCAACCTATTTATTCTCTTAGGTGCGATAAAAGAACAGGTTTATTATAATGCACCCTGACATCAATTAGCTTTTGCCTAAAGTTGTCATTCTTCATTTCCATATGTGTTCCCTGTTTGGTATTGGACTCCTGTGCTTAAAAGTTTGCTCTTTAGGTTTTCTTTACTGCAGGTGCCTGCAGCTAAACCTGCTCCCTGCCTGTTTCTACCTTACCTGTGTGCTGAGTCTCAGTGCCAGCCCTTTCCAAAAAGCCATGTTGTACACATTTAGCTTGCTTCTTTCTTTCTTTCCCTGCTGTCTCCTTAAAAAGTCTGAAGCTTTTGCTGATTTAATTGATGTGATGGCTCTTGTGCTGTTGTTCATAACATTTCACAGATCCATTGCAGCAGGCACTGAACAAACCTGTATGAATATAGAGTTCCTTCTCTGTACTTCTTTGCTTTACAGTACTTAGCATAAACGGAGATTTGATCAATGGCAGAGAATCCTAAAAATGTTTGGAATATGAATTGCAGTAGCAACAAAGCAGGGAGACTACCATGTTTCAGAGCATGAAACACTGCAAATTATGGATCAATTTTCGGTGAAGTCGCTGCTGTACTTGGAGCACTTTTGTCCTACGGCATTGAAACACTCTCCTACTGCATTGACAGGACCAGAGGCAGTGGGCACAAACTCAAACACAGGAGGTTCCAGCTGAACATCAGGAAACACTTTTACTGTGAGGGTGGCTGAGCACTGGCACAGGTTGCCCAGGGAGGTTGTGGAGTCTCCGTCCCTGGAGATATTCCAAAGCCATCTGGACATCGTCCTGGGCAACCAGGTCTAGGTGGCCCTGCTTGAGCAGGGGGATTGGACCAGATGACCTCCAAAGGTTCCTTCCAACCAGAACCATTCTGTGAAACCCAGTAACAGCATTATCAAAGTACTTTTTTCTTTTCTTGTTTGCTTGTAACAGGTATCTCATACTGTCAAAGCAATGAGCAGGGTCTGCAGTGTGATGAAGATGGCCAGTATAGACCTTCCCAACAAGACCCTGACACTAAGAAATCCTTCTGCGTCGATAGCTTTGGAGCAGCACTGGACTGGACTGAAACAGATGATCTCCTTACAGACTACCAGTGCCTAGGTAAGTGTCAGAAGAATATTTTGGATATGTTTTGGCCCCACATAAGTGAAACCTCCTTATGAAAATACTCATCACTTGACAGCTTGTGGGGATTCACTTTCCCATAGTTGTGGCCTCTGCCTTAAGCCACATTCCTCCTTAATTTTGCATTTCTTGACTATATTGGGGAAGCTATTTCTGGTAAGGGAAGAGAGAGAAGCAGGTTTCTTGCACTCTCAGATGGCTGACAGCCTTTGATGTATGCTGACCTCCTGCTGTCTGCTTGGAAACCCAAAAGAGTAACGAGAGGACTAATGGGAAAGAAGCAGAATGATTAATTTCTTCGTAAAATTATCACTTATCAGTGTGTTCATGTGAAATAATAGGCTGTGTTTGGCAATGACCTCACAGCTGCAGCATAACGTCACCCTCTGGGCTCCTGCTGTATGGTATCTGACTTGGTGAACATATCCTTGCAAGCTGGGGGAACTTCTGCTTGAACACAGTTGTGAAATGCCAGTTCTCAAGGATGAATAATTTGAAAAAAAAGTCATGCATCAAACAGTCCCCAAACTGCCTGCAGTAAGGTCTAATTACGGTTCTCAGCCTCAAAGCTTTTGCCTTGCCCAAAAATAGTTTTCCAGAAGTTTTTATTACTCATCATATGATTGGTATCAAATTTAATGGAATATTCAGTTTAGAAACTTATGTCATGATGTGCTCTGAATTAGACAATGTCTTAGGACAAGTGTGATCAGTGGAAGAAGTGTGAAATGGGAGCCATTGGTTGTGAAGAGGTCGCAAAACTATCTTCGGTTAAAATAGCTATTTTTTTCCCTGAGCATACTCAGAGACTGATCGTAGTTATCGACACAAGGTGTTAGCCTCTGTTGCTCTCAGTCACAGCGTTGTTGGGATGTTTGTCTGGGCAGAGGACTCACAGCAGCCTAATTCTCCTGTTATTTACTTACCTTGAGCCTTCTGGCATGAGCATTTCTGGCTCTGTCCAGGATGGAGTAGTTGTAGATATCTGTGTTTATTTTTGTGCGTCATGCTAGAAGATTTCATTACAAATAAATATTTATAAGTGTTGACAATTCAGGGTTTAAAAAAACAACAACAAACACCCAAGAAATCTGGTTGTGTTTTTTTTTTAATAATTTACAGGCTAATTTAATTTCATTTTTTTCTTTTAAAGATCATGCTGCATTTCCAGAAAACATTATATAAAGCGAAACTGATTATCTCTATTTTTACTTTTTGCCCTACCCCTTCTATTTCCTGTAACTGAATTCAGCATGCAACAAGACAGCAGGGTCTGAAGACCGATCTTGCTTTGACAGGTTGATGGTGATTGGGCAGGGTCAATAAATAACCCAGCTCTTTTGGGGGTTTGAGTCTTCAGATGGAAGAAGAATTCCCTTGTATGAATGCACAGTAATAAGCTGTAACAACCCATGCTCATTTGTATTGTTCTCTCTCTTGTTATATTTTAAGCCACGCTTAATATTCATTCATTCATTGCAGCAGGGATAGGATCTAGAGCTTTACCCTAGTAGTAAGTGAGATGGAGAATTTCTGCTATACACTAAGCCTGTGAAATGGCTGAGTAGTTATATTACTGTTGAGAAGAGGGCAGTGTGAACTAACTAGTTCATGAAAATGGGAGCTGGTAGAATATGTTTTGTTGTACCTTTTTTTTTTTTTTATTGACAGAGTAGCTTCATTAATGCAATTTTTTTATCTTTCTTTATATTAAAAAACCAAAATTCAAGAATTAAAAAAAGGCAGCTTTTCTATTAGTTTTGCAATGCTTTCAGTTTAGTGTTTCATTACACTTCCTATTTTTTCCTCTACTTTTCTCCCATATTATTGCAGAGAAAATGGAGGGGTGGGATGAAGCCAGAATTAGGAAAAAAGTATCAGAAGAAAAGAAAAACATTTAAAAATGTAATTTTTATTTTGAATTAGAAATGATGGCAGCAAAAAGTACAAACAACACAAAAACTCTGCTTCTTTTCAGTTTTATGAAAATATGTGAATTCTGGTTTTAACCAGGCATCACTGCAAGTTGCAGATGTAGAGGGATTCAGTTTAGTGCAGAATTAAGCTGATGCTTGTATTTTGGTGTCCTGTATTTCTAGGAAGGGAAAAACTTCCACCTCTGTTTACACCATGATTCAGCCCTCTCCCCAGCCGAGCTGGAGTGCAAGGATATTTTTGTGTTAAATGTTTGGCTAGCCCTCATGCTTTTTCTGAGCAGAAATGACAGTTTTATCAAAAGCATCTGCTGACTCAGCCCTAACAACAGTGGACATTTGCTTCTGATTTAGTCCTGACTGTTCTGCTGTAAGAGTACAAATGATTGTTTTAAGAACTTATCCCTGACTTTTATTTTGTGGTTTATCCAGACATTTCAGGGAGAGAGGCCTGGGATGCTCCTCCTGGACCTCTGCGCCCAAATGCGCAGGGAAGAGAAGGGCTGAGCCTCCAGTTCTCCCGTGTGCAGACATCTCCCACGGTCCGAGATCAGACCAGGGCTCCTGCTTCTTAGCTCTTTTAGGTCTAGGCCAGGCATTGGCTGCAATGAGCCAGAGGTTTGCTTTCATTTGGGGCATTCTGAGGAGAAGTCTGGTCACCACAGGGGTGATGCTTAGTCACCACGTTCTTCCCTTCTCTTTAATATGCTATGCTCACTGAAAGATACCAGTATATCAACATGTGGACACACGGTACCAAAACCCCTTTGTAACACAGTAGCAACCTGAGCCGGGTAGTGGTGGTACCACTGTGTGTCCCTTCACCAGATTATAATCTTCTTCAGGGCACGACCAGGGCCAAACATTCTGGAGCTTAAATTGGATTCTCGCCCCATTTAGTGACCTTTGAGTTTTGCATCTGTAGACCCCATGAGCTTTTCCCAGAGTGTGAACAGTGCTGCTTGTCAGACACCCTTACGCTCAGGTGCAGTGGGTCCAACTCAGAGAGAGTAGATAAAAGGGTTTGGTAAGTAAAGTGACAGGCTGGAGTCAAAGGTTGAATAAAGGAGTAAAATAGAAGCATGTAGGACATCCTACATTGGATAGATCCCTGAGCCTGAAGTCAGTGGAGATCAGGCTGTTGTGCTCCTGTAAACACGTGATGAGGCTCCTAGATTTCCTTTCTAACCAAGTTCTGTTGGAGCTGGCTCTTGTTTCAGTGGCTGTTTTGCAGATAGTTGGTTTCCCCGTTGACTCAATAGTTGGTTCAGTGCCACGAACAAGTGATGGGAGATGGCCAGTCTGCTGCTGGAAGAGAAGTCTCACTTGAATATAAACTTCCAGCCCACTCCTGGCTAACTGTTTTTTAAAAGATCTTGTGACACTTTTTTTTGCTAAACAGAAATTATATCTTCAGTCCAGCTGTCTCCTGTGTTATCTGTGGAGTTATGGTACATCATTTAATGAGCAAACCTCTTTCCCTACAGAATTCTTCAATTTTTATTTCTACCTAAAGTCTTTGTCTCTCTGCAGCATGGGAACTGATAATAGTACCTGGTTGGTTTTTTGGTGTTTTCTTTAGTGCTCAGAAAATTTGAGAGAGTTCCTGCCTCCAGACTGATTTATGGGTCAGAAGAAGCTCAAATTCTTCAGTCTCAGTCATTTGGGGGAGACCTGCAAAGTCCAGCTTTTCAGTGCATTTCAGGTGAGGAAAACTCTCAGAAAATCTGTAGAGACAACACTAACAATCATGGAAAATAATAATCTTCTTATATGATGAGCTTATAGTTAAGTTCCTAGATGAACTATGTATTTTGTGGTTCAGCACCAATTCACTGCAAGATATTTACAACTTTTGGTGACCTTGGTTCAGGGAAGACATTGGTCTTTCTTTCAGAAAGAAGTCTTCTGACTTTACATACCATTTCAGACAAGTCATCTGACTTTAAAGCCAGTTAGTATAGTTTGCAATACAGATGAGAGCTGAGGTTCAGACCAGGAAACATTCATCAGACTTTTCAGACGTGCAGACAGAAGGAGGATTAGGTGTTCAGGACATGTGAAAACCAAGCTTTCACCTCTTCCCAAATTACCTGATTGGCACATAAAAGAGGAATAATCATCCTTGCTTACGTCAGAAGGATATTATAAGGAGTGCAGAGATATTCCTCTGCCGAGCCTTACAGTGTATATACTATATTACTTCTGGATACATCATGTTTGCTGGTTTATATTGGTTCAAAGTCATCTAAACTTTGCAAGGGGAATCACTGCACTGCTTTCAGGCTGCTTTGAATCAGTCTCACCTTCTGTCTCCAAAGGCTCAGACTGTGAAGAGAGGCAGAGGGGTTACATTCAAAATAAAGACACCCAGGCAGTAATAGCACAGGTGGCCCGTTTGTAGGGCAGACATCAGTGGCTTTGTGTCACATGCTGTGATCTAGCTGGAGCAGTCATCTCTCATGCTAAGAAGTGAATACATTAAGCCTTATATGTGTTACTAGAACTATTTTCCTGCACCAGATCATCCCCTAGCTGTATACTATAAGGTTTCTTGCACCTTCCTCTGAAGCTGGAGACCTTCAAAAGCAAGAGACTGAGCTGAGAGAACCGTAGGAATGAAATTAGGGAGGAAAAGATGCCCCTTTGATAAGCAATCTGATTCAGTGCACGCAGCCTGTATTTTTGTTATAGGTTACATCCACTGTCAAATGGCAGCACTACTGCAAAATATTACTGCTGGGGTGCTCACTAAAGGGTAAGGGTTAGTATTTCCCTCTCTGCTTCCCTACAAAGTCAGACAGCTTAGCTTACATTTCTAATAATGTTTTGATCAAAGCTGGTTGATTTTATGCTAAAGACATTTGGAAAAATTTCTACCTCCTATTCTAGGAGCAGAGCTGTGGGCGCAAGTTAGTGGTGAGTGTGTAAGGGCAGAAGGATCTTCAGCCACTAGTAAATCCGGAGGGGGATGGCTCCCTTCCACTGGCCAGGTGGTTGCTGCAGAGGCAGCCGGCACGATTGAAGAACTTGATGTTTCCCTCCTTCCTATCGCTCCAATATTTGTCACAACCTGTTTGCCATGGGGTTACTGTATCAGGCAGATGTGATGTGCTGGCAAAGTGGTCCGTGAGAGTCCTCCCTGCCTGCCTCGGGCAAAATTGTCCACCAGACTGTAAATACTAGGGTGGGTGGTTAGACCTAACTCAGCTGTTTGTATCATCAGGTGAGAAAAACTTTTTGCATTAATTTAAGTTAATTTAAAAACCTAACCCTCTACTAAAATAGTTGAATACTAAAGTTCATCTGGCTAATGAAATTCATGTGCTTGCAGTCTGATAGAGGTATGAAAAACTAGGCAAATGGCAGTGGAATTTGTAGCAGAAATTTTGCATATGAAATGCTAGGAAACCTAAGGTTTCTTTCCTGTTTTTCAGGCTGTGACAGGGAAGATGCATGTGGTTTTGCAACTGTAACTCCTGCTGGTGCTGAAGTTCTCTGTGAATTATACAGTGCTGCTGAAGTCAACTTCAACTGCAGCACCTCTGGATTGGTAAAAATGATCATATTTAAAAATATGTGTTTATCATAATACTGTATGTTCCATATAAGTAGATGGCATCACAGAAGAAAGGCAGACTATTACCTGACCCCTTGCGCATTGCTCTTCACTGTGGCAGTAATAAATTCCTGCAAGTTGGTAAAGCAGCTACACCCAGATGTTTCCAAAAGTGACATCTGAATGTCTCAGTGTTTGGCTGAAACTTTTGCTCTTAAAACATGCTGAACTCCTGCAGTCAGGGAATCTGGTTAACTTAAAAGGAGGGTTAATCTGGATAATCCAGACTAGAAGTATCCAGGTTGATAATCAGGTCAGCTGAAACAGTCATCAGTTCTTGGTGCCTTCCTCTAGCCCAGGGTATGAACTGTGTGCTCCTTAGCACTGCAACATCTTCCTATTCGCTACTTTTAAACACTGCAATGTGGCATTGAAGAGTTGAGATCTCAGTTTGATAGAATAAAAAAAGTCCACACTGGGCCACCTGGAGCTTTGATGGTTATAAGCCATGTGTGCTAATTCCTCCCCCTGAGTTTCTGAATAAGGAAAATGTGTTTTAGGAGAGGAAATCGATTAGGTTGTATTTATTGTGCGTGCCTCTTTTCTGTCTCAGGTGCAAGGTGTTTTGGGGAACCCTGCTGCCACTAGTATCAGTCGTCTCAGCTGCCTGCTTCATGTCAGGAATCCAGAGGGAGATGCAGTGATGGTCTATTTGAAGAGAGGTACCAGATGCGAGTCACTCTCTAATGTTAGACTGCTGTGCCCAAATTTGTCGTTACTTCTATATAGGATCATGACTAAATGTGTGGAGCATCTTTGTTTAAGAAGACACAATACTTTTCAGAGTTTAGCATTTAGTGATAGCCCAGAAACCTCATCAAATCTTCCCTTCATGTCTTGTTCCCTAGAAATTAGGAATACAGCTTTTGTAAGCCATTTTGATGGCTTTCTCCAGCAGATAGTCCCAAAACCCCTCAAATTCTATCCAGTGTATTGTTCTATTCTGTTCTGTTCTGCTGTACTATGATTTCTCTTTATTAAACAGTTTGTTATTTGAATATATAAGATATTATTAACAGCTAGCTTGTACATAATTTAACAGTTTACGTTAATTTTGATTGTGAATTGTCCTACTAATATACCAGCCAAGAAATAACCTGCTCTTCAGTGAATCCCAAAGTGATTCAGCTGAACTAATGAAAGTACAAGATACTTTTTTTTTTTTTTTTTTTTTTGGCTTAGAGTGTGATTGATATCACTGCATGTCCTATCCAATGTATGTCCTACTTTAAGCCTCATGCCAAATTTGAAAGAAGACAACCAAATGCAGAATGCTGCAGAGTTTGAGTCAAAACTCTCTGCTGTCACTGTTTTCCTTTTACTTCTATCAAACCTCTGAGTCACCATTTATTAACAATAATAAAAATAAAGAGCTAAGTCTCCCCTGAAAAAAGACAAGTCCCCTGAGCTTGTTGGAGTCAAAATCTTGTTGATACCAGATCTGCTCTAGATTTCTGTTTATATTGCTAATTAGATCCAGGATTATATGAATCATGTCCTCTTACATATGTGTCTAGTCAGCAGAAGCCTTAACTGCAGATGCAGTTATGCTGGCCAAATTCCACATTTTACTTTTTTAGTGAGATAAGTTTTATTTCATTTATACCTGGGAGTTACTAATGTAGTGTTTGAAAGTGGAATATTACCAACCTTACTGCATACATGGATTTAGGAGCCCTTTGCTGGTACAGTGGACTGGTTTTCCTACCCTGGCAGTACATTCTGACCAACTATCCGGGTATAATTGCACCAAACCATTTGACGATCTTATCTTGCATCTGAAACTCAAGGTCTAGAAAAGGAATTTTAAGGCTGAGTTTTTATCATAAAACTTTCAACCAGCTCCAGTCTGCAGGCAATCCAAAAGCATCCCATCTCCTCTTTGAGCTCTTTTGAACATTCTTTCCTGTTCTGTCTACCCAGGACAAGAATTTAACTCATCTGGACTCAAGACCTTTGAAAGAACCAGTTTTCAGAATGTGCTTTCCGGCGTGTATCGCTCCGTGGTGCTCTCAGCAGCTAGCACATCTCTGACTGATGCTCAGCTCTTCTGTCGGCAGACTTGCAGCTGGGACTCTTGCTGTGACGGCTTCATCTTGAGTCAGATTGCACTTGATGGAGGTATTGTCGAGCTGCAAAATAAAAAATTCTGCAGTAGAAAACCAACACTAACTGAGTAGAACGCATTTTTGGACACAGTACAGCTATCTCTACATCACAGCAGTGTCAGCAGCCTGCCTCTACATCACTGACATTTTTTGGTGTAGGCAGAATTTGAGTAATGCCAAAGACTTGGAGCAATAGAGATAAAGGCCTGAGGTAGCAAGCTGCTCTTGGAGAGGAATGGACATTTTGAAAGGATTATTCTTTTGACCTGCTTTAGACATCTGCATCTGGATGAGAGAAATCATTCTGAAAATGCCTCCGCCCTCATGTAACACAGCTCAGTTGCTAGAAGTTGGTGCCTTTCAGCTGATGGAATTAAGACAGTGCCTCCAGACAGAGTCCTTGTAGTGCAAATGTAAATCAGCTCCCTTTCTGGAGCAGGAAAAGAGGATGCTAAAGAGGGAATTATGTTATGTTATTGCATGCAGGAATGCTATAATCTCCTAAGTCTGGGTGTCTAGCTAGGAGAGCAAGTGGGAGTGGGATGGACAGAGTCTGGCAGAGGTGGGATTTAGGCAGAGCCCACAATTCTGCCAGCAAATTTAAGCACTTGATGTCAGTGCCTGCTTTTTGTAGTTTCTTTTCAAGCTCACATGGGATCAACTTTTCCGTTGGAGGTGCATTTCCTATAGAAAAAGTGAAGTTCTGATTGAGATGTCTCAGGCTTTTAAAGACGGGCTCTTACAAATCCAGGCACGTGCTACTGGCTGCTATGTGGCCAGCACTTCTCCAGTTTTGAGTGGAAAGTGATCCTGGATTTGAGAAAACTTTCTCTGTGGAAGTTGTCAAGCAAATGTTTCCAGAAAATTATCTTCTGGTTTGGCATCTCATATTTTTTTGCATCAAAATATTCTAGGTGGATTCTGTTGTGAAGTCCATTCCTCTATACATTTACCATCAAATTTGGGGGTTCTCCATACCTGTGAGCGTAGAAGGGGGTGTGGAGAAGGTGAATGTTGCTGAGCTCTCTGTTTAGTTGGGGTTACCTATTTGCATCAATACTACAGGTAAATGCATTACTTGGACTAGCATTTTGTTTTAAAAAAAATAAAAAAAGAAGAAAAAAGTAGCATATTCAACATCTCATGTACCCAGTCCATAAAAACAAACCAGAGAGGGCATTGTAAAACCATAGAAATGCCTGAGCTGTGACAGCAAGTACAAAGCAAGAGCTGAGCATTGTCTAGACGTTATGGTAACAGACTGACGCCAGAACACCTGGCCTTAAGCATGCTGGTCCCCCTGACTCACATCGCGATGCTGGGCGAGACTCAAGCCTGGGCTGACTGAAATCAGGCACCAGTCCAGGAAACCATCCCAGTAAAAATGTAAGTGCTTTCTTGGTTCAGAGCCTGAGATTGTAAGACCGCCAAAGGATTAAATATGTCTCCGTGGTGCTATAAAGTGCTGAGAACGCTGTTGGGTATTATCAGATAATAGTAATATTTTATTAGGTGGTAACAGTATGTGCTTAAAATCTCTGAAAGGCAGGCTATGAATGTTTAGTTTAGGTATGAATAGCTAACCTTAGTACTCCAATTTGAATGTATGGCTCTGATTTTCTTCCCTTTTTTTTTTTTTTTTTTTTGGTAGCAATGCTAAAGGTTATCTATCTCGGTGACACAAGTTCAGTTGGCATTTAGAGAAAGTATTGGGATGCTTGGGTGAAAAGCTCTGTGTAAGTGCAAAGCATTATTGGGGTGATGCAACTCTCTCTTTGCCTGAACCTAGGTACCATTTTGTGTAGTTTGATGAGCTACCCAGACGTGCTGATCTGCAATGCAAATGGCTGGAGTCCAACACTAATGTCTGTCATAGATGGGATATGTAAAGGTGTGAGCTATGATGAAAAAGAGAAGATGTTTTCCTTCACCCTGGGAGGACAAGTGTTCAGTGGAAGTACGTCAATGAATTATCTCAATTTCCATTACTTTTCTTTAATTCTCGTATAGACTCTGCCTTTTTAACCAGCCTGCTCTTGTGCTTTTTTCTCAAGTAAATCCATATCTGTACAATCACAAAAGAATAAGAACTCTCTAACTGGATGCATTGTTAGACAGATGGACCTCTCATGTTTTACTGTGTGAACATTAATGAAAGTCAAGAATGTGTTTAGTATGTCCCCCTGTAATACTTGCAGTATTTAATTCAGGCAGATTCAAGCCAGTAATCTGAAAGAAAGGCAAAGTCTGGAGCAAAGACAAAAAGAGAGATGTCTAGAGCTACACAGAAAAAGCAATGATGGAAAATAGAGTAAAGCCTTGGTACCCTGGACCCAGACTAGCACCAGCACACCTGGGACTTTCTTCCTTAGGGTCTTGTACTGTAAATTAGATGCATAGTCTAATCATGCATTTTTAATGCAATTTCTGAGCATTTCAGTACTACCTGTTAATTTGAGCGGCTATTCTAACAAACTTTTTTCTTTATTAGCTTCTAAGTTGGTAGAAGAGGCAGAAAGAAATTTTACTACTTTTCAGAAAATTTACCTGTGGAGAGGTGAGTTATCTCTCAGAAGTTGTTATAAAAGCTTGTGATGAACTGTGGGCAGTGGCAGATGTGTGTTCTATAATGGAAGTGTCATTCTTACTTTATTTTATACTGTCCAAATTGAGACACTACTCAAAAGTCTTTTCTGGCAGGGGTGGGTATAATCTGGAGTAATTCTGCTACTGTCAGTTTCATGAAATTTGGGTAAATTCTTGTGTCTGAGAATTTACTTGATAACTTTTAATACCTGTGAAGATGGTACCATGCAGACACTTGCCTTTGTCCCATCAGTGTCCAGGTACCATAATAATTTGGCACTTTATGCATAACTAGATGGGTTATTTTTATTAGCATGATAACCCTGTATGTGTTATTTTTGCAAGTTTACTTTCTGAATGTTGCAATGTACACAGCAGGACCTGCACAAATTATTTGTGATACTGCTTTATAAATGTACACAGCCTCCAGAGCACTGAGGCTGAATGCATGGTGATTGTGGGTATGGCATTTACTTTTATCCTCAAAACAGCGTGTTTTGGTTTAGGTTTTCCTCAGAGTTATACGGAGATAGTTTTACTCATTTTTGATTCAACAGTTGGTGGAACTACCTAAGGAGTTTTCCTAAATGGTGCACTTTAAAATATTTGTTAAATTTTGGGAACTAAGGATGATTTTGTCTCGTGGAAGAAAGATAAAGGGAATTACTATGCTTTTTAATCCCTGTTGCATTCCAGGCTCCGATATGGTGACCCGGACTAAAACCTCTGCATGCAATGCTACCACTTTGAAGACAGAGAATGTTCTAACGTTATCAGGTATTATAGTAAGGGCAGACAGAGAAGGCAGCAGAAGATAGCAGAGGGGGGGTGCGGAATTTAACCGTAAAATATCATATATTGCCATGTATGCATCATAATGATATAGGTATTGTGAAGTCCAGAGGATTTCTCTTAGGTAGGAAGTCCGATACAGGTTTTGAGAAAGATATTAAAAATGTAAGCCTCCTGTCTTTATGGTTTTTACGTCTCCAGGCCAGGCTGGAAATGAAAGTGTTAAAATGTTCTGTGAAAGCTTATTCTTTCAGACTTACTGAACTGTAAAGACTCAGGAAATATTATTTGGCTGGGAAAAAATTTTGCATAAACCCAGGAATCAAATCCTTAGCCTGGGTACCTGGGCATATTTACTGCTACTGACAATATGACTGTAAATATGATGCTTAGAGAAACTCAGGATGAAACTGCAATCACAAGTGTTTCTACCATGCATGATGAATGTGAGGGACCTGTGAAAGTCTCTAGCTCCTTTGTTAAACCAGGGTCTGCTCTTCATTATACCAAGTCATGTATATTTCCAAAATAAT
The DNA here is from genome assembly GCF_026419915.1 of Harpia harpyja. Classification (NCBI taxonomy): domain Eukaryota; kingdom Metazoa; phylum Chordata; class Aves; order Accipitriformes; family Accipitridae; genus Harpia; species Harpia harpyja. The sequence continues at coordinate 70,780,633 of NC_068944.1, forward strand.
TTGTATTAAATTACTAGAGTTCATTGGGCCTTCAGCACCATAATCCTAAGAGAAAGAGAGCAGTGGAGCCTGTTGAGAGCACTTTGGTTCATCTCTAATGAACTGTAATCCTTGCTGAGGAGTCTTGATGAATACCTGAGCATGTGGTTTAATACATGTAAAATCCTAACATGAAGTGAATTGCTGATTTTGCTTATGTAATTTGAAAGGAAGGTAAACTAAAATGCCCATTTACCTAGTGGTGCTCCTCTACAATTAGTGGTATTTTAAAGTCTAGACTTAAAAAAAAAAAAAAAAAAAAAAAAAAATTGCACTTAATACATTGGGTGAAATTCTCTTGCGTTTACTTGCCCAGGCATGAGTGCAGCCCTCAGGGTTCTCTCCATTTACGGTGCTGTGGCTGATGATATCATTAAAACCTGAAGTTATGCAAGGAATGCAGTTTCTTCCTCCATCCCTTAGTCTTAGTCATGACAGAAAGTGTTTCAAGAGAAACTGAAGGTTGAAGTTAAGTCTTGAGAGGTAACAAGACTTATAAGTCACCTTTTAAAAAAAAGTTATGGATACATCTGGGAAAATATCTACAGAGCTTTTATTACATGGTGATCATCCTTAAAGCACATGGTAACATATCTTTTCTATTTTCTGATAGAAAATTCAAAGCTATTGTGCACTCCCAGCATGTCAGTAGGTACTTCAGCATTTCAGCTGCAATTATCAGCATGTCTTTACTTTCCTATTCTCATTTTTGTCTGGCTGTTTCAGTGCATGTAAGATTAAATAACAGAATCTCTCACAATGTAGGAGTAACTGGGGATGAGACCTGCTGATGGCATTTGATAAATGAAAAGGTGTTTATGAAGAAATTTGTAAGAGATCAGTGAAGAGCGTCTATTTCTTTCAATATTGGACTCTTATTTAGAGGGATTAATTTGAAAACAGCCTGAAATAGCTGTGATTGATTGTTTCAGAGGGAGCTCAGGGTATATAAAGCGTTGCATACACATCTAAAGATCACAGGCAGGTGACAGAAAGTAGTTACTTAATGTAGTCTATGGTAGCATAAACTAGGAGAAATAAATGGCTGAAATAGGTATTAAGCTTGTTAAGAAAACTTTTAACACTGAGAGGTGTAAAAGCTTCTCAAGGGAATATAAGGAAACTGCTGTATTTTGGATTAATAAAACTAGATTAAGGTGAGCATCCTCTGAGGCATCATATTTCACTGTTAGGATGATGTGTTGTATGACTGAGTAGAGAGAACCTTCTTATTTCTAGGTGCTGTGATTTTCATCTAGGTTTTGGGTGGTGGAAATAGTGAGACAATGCTATGTTGTGCAGTGCAGCTCAGCGAGGAGGCATTGCCTACACAAGCATCAATAACTGTGGGTGGACAATTCTGTTACTAAAAGCAGCCTTTGGTGTATGCTAGCCCTACAAAACAGTTGCAGTTGTTCTACTGTGAAAGGCAGAATTTTATATATAAATAAATTTAATTTATTCCAGATCATAGTTAAGTTTTTTGTGGTTTTGAGCAGTTTCTTTGTTTGAATCTCAGATTCCACAAAGGATCTTTTCTACCTAATGGACAACAGCCGGGTACAAAGTGACCTGAACTATTCTCTCCCTTATCAGCAGTATTGGGTCTTCAGGCAGAAGTACTCAGCAGAGGAAGCTATGCTTTGGTGTCTCACACGTAAGACAACTTGGAGACTGTTATTCTGTAGTGAATACTAATTAATTAAAATCTTCCAATAGGTATTATAATCATAATGAATAGAAACTCTGGACTTAGAGATTTTTCAGGGAAAACCCACAAAATTTTTATGGAAGTTGCTAATGGGGCCACCTGTTTCTTCCTTACTAACTTTGTCTACTGTGGCAGAAAGGATACCCATCACTCATCATCAGGATATCCCTGTTATGGGCAAGAGAAGTAGAAGATACAGCTTAGGCAATACTCTGCTCTTCTTGAAATGTTCCCCTCCAAATAGATAGATGACATAGTGGTAAAGGAAGAAGGTATAATACAGATATTTGGGGTTAATGATAAAGTATATTTTGATGCGATAAATGAGGAAGAGTTTCTAGCTCTGACTACCAGGAAGGCAGAACCTAGAGTACTAAACAGTGCACAAACATCACAGTCAGAGGTCAGTAGAGCTATGCCTGTTTAAAATTAAGCATTGACATATGTATTTACAGAAGCCATTGCCCCAGTAATTAAGAAAAGGGTTTGACAGCTTTGTTTCTTTTCTGAAGGTGCATTATTACCCTGGGGCAAGTTTCAGTGCAAATTGCTACAAGCAAATGCTTGAACAGTTGATTCTGGAAAAGTTATTTATATTTTTGTGTAATGTATAAACCCTTTAGAAATATTTTTTTCAAAAATATCCTAAGACATTGTAGAAAATATGTTATTTTATTGTCCTTTCTATTCTTTGAAGTAATAGACCCCCACAACTAATGCAGAGTTATTTTATATACAGTTTGTATGTCAAATTTACTAAAAAGAAAAAGAGAGATCTTTATGAATCACAATGTAAGCATGACACCAATACACTAGGCTAATGCTTGTCACAGCTGGGGAATGTATCTTTCCAATTAGCTGTGGTGTAGCTCCTTTTCTGTGTTCTCCAGGTAAACCTGCTCTTCAGTGTCGCTAGAAACAGAATCTGTCCCTGTTTCTCTTGCGCCGTAACAGAATAATATTGACATTCTCACTTTTAGTTGTTTTCTGATGGGTAGCTTTAAGTGCACTGAAGTCATGAAGAAGAATAGAGAGGGGAAGAAACCCTCGTGTGTGTAACTCTTAGTGACTTTGCTTCCTAGGTTGTTCACAAGAAGATGAGTTTTGTCGAATGGCAGATCTTCAAAACACCACAGACATATACTTTGTGTGCACGCTCTATCCAGAGGCACAGATTTGTGATGGCAGCATCGATCAAATACCAGAAAACTGTCGAACTGTGCTACCCCAACAACCACAGACATTGTATCATAAAATAGGCAAGTTTGGGGATTTGGCCATATAATGTGTGCTCTAACCCTGATAATGCAAGCTAGTGTTTTGGCTCTTGATTCTGAGATAAAAAGTCTGAATATATGAATGAGTCCTGGGATGTGACAGGGCAAGAGAAGGTCAGGCAGTCCTGGGTATGGTTTTTTATTTTTGGTTCTGAATGGAAATATATTAACCATGAGTTTGACTCTCCACCTCAGTTATTCCCAATTCAGAGAGGCCAAAAGTAGCTCAAATAATTTGTATGTTGGGTCTTAGATCTTTTTATGATGTGGGTGAAATGGGAATGTCATTGGGATGTCACCAATGCCATTTTCAACCATTTAAAATTTCCATGGTAGTTAAGCAATGCAAAAATTGAAAGTCATTGAGTGTAGTATTTTATTATCTTTTTTAGAAAATCCAGAGTTACAGACATGTGGATTTTGACCTCTGCTCTTTGAATGTTTCGGAAGTTCAATCATTTTCTCATAGGGCTCATGTGTGGAAGCTGGACAAACAAACTTGTTATCACTGTACAGGAACCTATACATTTGCTGTGAAAAATGTAGTGGTCCATTGAACTAAACTATTAAATTGTGTCTTTTTGGGGAGCTCAAAGTGCAGCCCAAGTTGACTAATGCATGAGTACACTGGTGTCTTCCTATCTGGAGTTGTCCCCCAGTACTTGGACCTTCGGGAAGGAGTAATGTCAATACAGGTCTCAGAAACAGAAGCCCTGGGTTGGAAGTCTTTCCTTGGTGATGTACTTTGCTAAGTTTTTAGAGCCTTCATCTGTTGGATTTTTGTTCATCTTCAGGCTTAACTGTCAAAAGTTTACTGTGATAATGTAAAAATTACCTTTTGATGCATCAAGACCATTGTAGCATAGAAACATAAACTTTACCCTTACCATGTGATTACTTGACCAGCATATGTAAATCATAATGTTAAGCTGATTTTTTTCCAATTTTGTTTTTCTTTTTCCTTCCAGTCACTCTAAAAAGTTCTGTGAAGAGCTTCTACACACGTGTACCATTCCAGAAAGTAACTGGGATCTCAGTGAGGAATAAGACTGACATGAGCAGAAAAGCTGTTTCAGATGGGTAGGGCATGACTGTTCCTTTGTTTTTACTGGAAGTTTAATCGTGCCTGGAATACCGAGGCCCTGTTACGCAAATGAAGGGAATCAGACCTATTGATCCAAGAAAAGCATTATTTGAGAATATTTAATAAAGGAAAAAAAACCCCATATAATTTAAAGGATTTTTATAATTGAGTTATAAATAATAATGTGTATAATTAGTAATTGTATATATGTGAATTATTACTCATACTGCTATTAAATTGCTGGTTGGCCAGTTAAATCTCTTGGCAATAATACACCAAATTAATGTAAACTGATATTTTTAGGGCAGATATCAAAATACTCATCTAAATTATTAGATACAGTCTGGTAGATGTATACTGATAGAACGTAATTTCATCTACAAATGGAAAATGTATGGAGGTGTCTATGCAGTACGAAGAAGCATAAGGTGGTCTTATCATGAAAGGTGTCTCTACAGGTTCTCGGTGTTTCTCCCCTATGCAGTATCCTCTATTCCCTTCTCTATGGCAGAGACAGATTACTACTGATAATAAAAGTGTCGTAGTTTAATGATGTTTTTCCTTTTCCAGCTTTTTTGAGTGTGAGCGTTGGTGTGATGCTGATCCCTGTTGCACAGGATTTGGCTTCTTTAATAACTCCCAGCTATCAGGTATTTTTCCACTATTTTTATTTTTAAAATAATTTCAGTCTTCCCTCATTATTACAAATTTTGCCATTCTTTTGCTGTGAAGGGTACTTTAAAAGCCCTTGCAGATCTTACGCAACTCTCTTTAGCAACTTTTTGAGTAATCGTAACCATTTCTAGGAGTTCAGCCCAATGACGTGTTCCATGTCTCAGAAATTATTAAGAAAACTTCATGAGAATGACTCCTTAAATGGCTGCAGTTCCAACAGCATGGAATTCAAACTGATAAAAGTCCAGGGAACTGTTACTTCTCATTTATCAACCTCTATTCCAAAATGTTGGCTGACTTCTTTTTGTGATTTTTTTGGTTTTGTTTGTTTGTTTCATTTTTTAAAGCCTAAGGGACTTAGAAGCCTAAATATTACTGAAATTAAATGCACGTTAGGCACATAATGTCTGTGGATACTTTGGGGCAGCTTAGCCTTTTGGCTTTCTCGGATGTCTGAACTTCTGTGCTCCCAAATTTTAGTCTTCTACCTGAGGAAGATTGGTTTGGGATAGAGGTTGCCTATCTTCTCCTCAGTATTTTAGCTACTTAAGACATCTCAAGTAAAATTTCTCTTAGTCTGAGGAAATCAGATCTTTAAAAATATGCATGACTTGAAAGCCATTAGAAAGTCAAACACGCATATTTTACTCAGCTGAGATGGTTAAGTTAAGGGGTGTTGCCATCCTATGCTCCTTCTATAGTCAGCAGAGAGATGTGTAGACACAACTATAGGGTCATTAAGAGCTTTGGTTGACTGAATCCTGTTCTGGAGATAGTTTTCTTTCTCTCCACTGACTGTAAAGGAAATGCTGTGTTTAAAAGAAATCTTTAGCAGGTGTTTAAAATGGGATGCCATCCAGATCAAAGTCAATGAAGTAGTTTTTAATATTTTATTCCAAATTCAGATTTAAGCCACTAAAACAGCCAGCTCTGTTTTCAGAAGTGTCATGTGCTAATCAGTTCTCCCTGAGGTCATTAGGATGTGCTGGTTTTACAATTCATTTGAGAATTTGGAACACTTCATAAATATTTTTATCTTGATGGAAGTAGGGGTTGTGTTTCAGCATACATGCAGATTTTTAATTTCCAGGATTGCATTAACAAGGAAGGGCTGCTTGCTCAAAGAAGAGGTCCTGATCTTTGCTCAGTGGAAATACGCCAAGTGACCTTAAAGGGTTATAATGTTGGTGTACCCACCTTCCCTCACATTGAATTAATTGTGATTTTTCAACACTATTTTCAAAACCAGTAAAACTTGGCCCACTTTAGTATTTCCCTCCTTTGATTTCTAAGTCAGTGGAATACCTTTTAATACTCAGTGTAACCATGCTGTATTCGCTTTCCTCAAAATACTATCTAGAAGAGGAAAATTATCCTCATTGTTTTTATAGCCGTGTATTTCCCTGGCAGGTGGAAAGATTCTGTGCCTGACTCTGAACAGCCTAGGAATCCAGACGTGTGCTGAGGAAACAAGAAGTGCTTGGCAAGTCTCAAATTGTAATTCACCAGATGCTGAAGTCAGAGTACACCCGTTTGGCTGGTATCAAAAGCCTGGTAAGCGATGCAGGGCACATGGCCTTTCCGACTGGTTTCTGCACATTGAAGCTAAATAATAAGCTTCAATGTGCAGAAGCTTCAACTTTCTGATGGAGGACCCATTTGCAAGGATCACAAATAGACAAAGCAGACAAGCATGTGCAAGGGAAAGAAAAGTGCAATTTAATCTCCATTTTAATAGAAAAGGAATAGAAGTACCTGAAAGAAGTATAATTTAATTTCTTAGATTGTATGGGACACTTGCGGCCAATGTCAGAATCCAAAGATATTTTGTCCCACTGCACAGTCCTGGTCAGGACATCATTCTGTGTTTCTCACTGCTTGGCTTATGGTTTAACAGTGTGTGTGGATGCATAACTTCAAAAGTTTTGGTTTTGTTACGGAATTTAAAATTCACTTTTGGCTGTTTTGGTAAAGAAAGGGCCAAGACCAATTCCAAGGTAGCGCTGTATTCTTTAAGCAGTAAGAAGCCGTCACGTGTTTAAACAGAAGAGAAGTTGTGAGAGGTTAGGTTATTTCCTCGAGAGGAATCAAAACCACTCACAGTCAAAGTGAATTTTCTTTTTCATAGCGAAACAAAGGCTCCTTTACTTTGTTGAAAAATTCCAATGGGTTTGTCATTTGTCAAACTTCTTTTGGGTGGGTCTAGCTCTACTTTGTTAAACTTTGATAGAACATAACTGAAACAATAAGGAAAACAAATGCCTGGCTGGCTGTATCCCCCTTTATGGGAGGATAGCCTGTTACTGAGTCTACGAAGGCAGAAACTTGTTGAACTCCCCTGAGAGCAGCAAGGCCCCACGGGTGCAGGTACGGTGATGTTGATGGAATCAGGGAAAAAAATTAAATAAGGAGTAGTTTTTCCTGCTTTTAAACTCTCTTAGTTCTTGCAGAGTAGAGAAAGGCTGATACCTGAGTGGAGAGGGGAGGCATGAAGTGTAGATATATACTGTCCAGGGCATGTGATATAAAGATAATCTAGTTAAAGTTGTGTAGAGCTAGATCAGATATCCTAATACACTGCTTTTTACAGTGTTGGTAAACCTAAAGAAAACCTTCATTCACACTAGAAGTGTCATATGAACTCAATCCTGAGTTTTTCAAGTCCTGCGCTGGCACTCTGCCCACTAGACCATCCATTTCCTTCTCTACTGGGGCAACACTTGTTAAAGAGTAGAGACAGCACGGAGTGGGGAGGCACCGGGGAAGCTTGAGGATGGGCTGAGGGTCTGGCACTGAGAGGAAGGGAAGAGCAGCCCTGATCAAGTAGGCAACGGCAGGAGCCTGTGGGCAGGGGGAGCTCAGAGGCAGCCGGGGGTAGGAATGAAGAATGGTAGAAAGGTGCCGTGAAGAGGAGACAGCGGACGTGTAGATACGCTTCCTCTTCTTGGAATTGTTTTTCCTCTCGTTGGCAAAGAACCAACTAAAAATAAAGGATGTTGCTCACTTTACGGGCAGAGGGATGACGAAGAGGAGCCTGGGCTATATGCAAAGGGGGGAGTGTTAGGAGAGACAGTGACATTTCCTTATGTAGTGAGGAAGCTTCAGATGTGTTTCCACCATGACATACAGTAAGGCACAGATGTTTATGCAAATGGAGATATTTGCAGACAACAGTTTGTATCAGTTGTGCTGGTGTGTTGGGGGTTTGGGCACCAGGAAGAGCCACAAAAAAGCTCTGAGGCTAAAAAGGAAAAGGAGTGAAATCCGGAGGAGGAATTTACTGTAGGCAGTGGTACATTAGCACGAATTGGTTTTAGTCCACAGCCTTGTTGTGGGAAGGTACTTGTGCCTCCGCGTTTCATAATATGTTAAGTTGACGTGTGAGCTGTTTGACCGCACAGCTCCGCTCGTTAGAAATTTGACTTTGTATGTATAGTCATGGTTGCAGCTCAGTCAATGAGGAACATATAGTAGCATTTTAAAGAGAGTTCTGGGTAGCCCTGGTTCTTCACTCCTCTTGGTGTGAATAGTAAAACTCCTGAGTTTTTAGAAATATCTATTGGTTACATGCATGGGCAGTACAAAGTGGAAGAAGCAAACGGAAAATCTGATCTGTCTTCAGCTTCTGTAGGGATGGTAATTTATAACTGAGAATTCATAACTGATTTGATTAACTGAAGTGTTTTACAAAATATGAATGCACAGGGGAAACTTCTTATTTGTTTTTTTAAATTACAAAATGTTTAAGGGAAATATTAGCAAATGAGAAATTTCGATGTGGAAAATTATGAATGATTATTTGAATTTTAATTTGGAAAATTTCCTGCTGGAAACTGACTTGTTCCTAATTCTTATTTTGAGAAATTCCAGTTTGCTAATCAGGAAGCAGAGAAAATCTCATGTCTGTTGTGATGCAGAAAACCAAATACAGAGAGGAGCATGGAAAAACCCACAGAACTACTGAAATGCGTTTTTCATAAATAACTGCATTTTGAAAAGTGTTTGTGGGAATGTTTATAAATATGGAAATTTAGGGAAGTCTGGTTTCATGTACGACCTCAAAAGGGTTAGATGGCAAAGCAGCCTCGCATCCTTACTCCTGGTGTTTGTGATGAGAAGATGCAACATTCAGATCCCAGAAGTGATGCTGGAAATATTGAGGTGTTGATTACACTTTAAACCTTCAAGTGTAAATGTTTTCAAATGTTTTTGTTTTTTCTGCTTTTAGCTGACTTGAAGAATACCATGCCTAACCTGTGTCCACCTGTTAGTTTACCTTCCAGGCCAGAAAGTGGTAAGTGTATTCATGTATTAAGCCGAAAAAAAAGGGAAACATCCTCTATTTTGTATGTATTGCTAAAAGCTCACACTATAATGAAGTGGTTGTGTTCCCCATGAGTTTACTCATTCAGGTGTTTACTTATTTTTATTAATTGTGTATCATTTAAATGGAAAAATTGTTGTCATCCACAGTGCTGCCCTAATATCTCTCAAACTCACTGCCACAAGAGGTCACTGAGGCAAAATATTTGTCAGGATTGATAAAGAAATTTATCATTTATAAGTGTAGATGTCGGATCACTTTCAATGGATATAACTTCACATTTTAGTGCAGTGGCCGATGATAAAAAACTCTGGCAATGGTAGCCCCCAAAAGCTGTTTATTGCATTATTGTCCACTGTTGTGGGTGTTCTAGCACCTTTCTTGTAGCATCTGCTGATTGCCAGGATGGCAAGGGATGTCAGATTAGACAAATCACCAGCAGTTTCTGTCAGTAATGCTGAATGCAAGGAGTGACAATGGGTTTTCAAATAGATATGAACAATTGCAATAGAGATGCAAAGTCAAATTTAGCAAATCTAGTTTTCCCCCAAACCCAAGATGATGAAAGGGGCAATTCCTCCAGAAATTAATGCAGGTTTATACTGCTTCATAATTGGTGGTACAGAAGAATGATAAAATGTACTGCCTTTAGTCCCTGTTTGTGGTTTTCTGCAAGGATGGGAATATTGTCTCGAAGATTATTCAGAACTGGATCAAAAGAAATGTAGTATTTGAGGTGTTGTTGGGTCCCACTTTTGAAGAGATGCTGTAACTTAGTATGACACCATCTTTTTTGTATCGGGAAGAAAATTTATTTCAGTCTTACAGTAAATGAACCTTATGGTACTCACATGCGTTATTTTAAAAGTGGGTGGATCCTCTTAATAAATGAAACTTAACTGCTTTTTTACAGGGCTCTGTGTCTATTGCCCCCTAAAAATATATGCAAATTGTCAACAGCTACAGGCTTTCCTGATGCATCCTTTCCAGAAATACGCAGCATATCCGCTAAATGCTGTGTGTAACGGAAAGGAAGCAGGTTGACTAGTCATTAGATAACTCAATTTAACCCTCAGGTTAGACTGAAATTGAGAAATCTCATCCATCTCTGCCCTTGATTTTCTGTTTGATCTGAACAAATTTTTTAATCTGTTTGTGTTTGTCGTTCCTTAAACCATATGCAACTGGGCTTGCAGTAGACGGTTAATATTTCCAAAGAATTTTCAATATTGAGTTTAGAATTTATTATTAACTGTTTTGTCATCATATCTCTGACTACCAGTCACAATTATCTTGAGACTATTTGTATTTATTAGTAAAATTTGTGCTTTTTTAATGATCATTTTAATGTAATAGAAGGAAAACTCCTATCTTTATAGGCAAGCAGAAATACTTTTTGTGTGAAATGCTTTGAGGACCTAGTGGGGTAATGTGTAGGTTGGGCAATTCAACTTCTTTGCAAACTGTTTTTCCCATGGCATGTAGCAAAGCACTTTACTAAAGCTTTTTTTCTCCCAGTGTGAAGCTTAGTAGGAATTTTGTCATTTTCCTTTTATGTTTGTTTTTGCTTTGTTAAATCTAGGAAAACAGTGACCTAAGCAGCACTTAAGGAAATTAGGCCTTTCTATCTGTCATTTGCTTTCTGCTGTAAAGACTGCCCAGAAGTCAGCCACAGCAAGTGAGGTGCTCATCTTACCCTTAGCAACATTCTTGATCTATCACACCCATTTTCAGGTCATCTTTTCAAATGCAGAACAACTAGGGATGTCTCTGGTTTGCAAAGGTCTGGTTAACCACCCAAGTGAGCAGAGCCTCCCACAAAGAGACAGGATTCTGGATTAGAGCAGTTGTCCTGAGGATAGCAGTCGGGAGAAGTTGCCGAATTACAAAGAGCACAACTAGCCTGGAAGTCAAATTAGTGCTAGTATCCTGTACTCTTTGGGTCTGTGACACCAGTGTGTGCAGCAATGCATTCAAAATGCAACTGGGCACCATCTGCCCTTCTTATGTTCTGCCTCATTTTGATAGTAAAAGTACCAGACTGGTTATTTAGGTCAGATTGCTATCTGTGTCGTGTTGTCAGAGGTTTGGGGAAATTTTCAAAAACATTGTTTCCAAACTCTTTGTGATTATATATGTTATATTAATTTATGCTATAGAAGATTAATGGGTTTAGAGTTGGGCGTCATAGAAAGCTAGCAGTGACTGAATTTGCTACATTGTGGTATTGCTTGTACATGGGGAAAAAAAAAATTACTGTGACTCCTGTGTGGTAACCAGATGGTGAGTGTGAGAAAAGGGCACTATTTAAAGGGCGTTGTCATATGTGTATATGTGTGTGTGTGCGCATGTAAGCATGTGTATATATATATGTATATAAAAATATATATAAAACTTTTCATAAAAAGATCAGAAAGATACTTATATTTCAACACTTTGCCAGAAGGCTCTATGAAATAGTGAAGTTAATGTTATGTCCGATCTAGTGTCTGAGTTTACTGAAGCACAATTAAGGCCTATATTTCAACAGACAGTTAATACATTTGACTGCCTCATTTTCTAGTTAGCTAATTTGCAATGCTCAGGACAGAGTGCCCAGCACTTTGCTTCCTGCCATTTGCAGTCAGGGTGCTGACTCCATTCCAAGTCTGTGGTGTGTCCAGCCCCAACACGTTGTGAAGAAACCCAGATTAGCAGACTTATTTTCAGTCTCGTGGGAAGTAGATGCTTTGCCTATTTTACTCATTGTTCTTCTCGATAGAGAGGGTAGAGGCATGTAGGACCATAGAACGATAGAAAAAGCCTCGACAAGAAGGGTTTCTACAAGTACATGGGCAACAAAAGGAAGGGTAAGGAAAATGTGGGTCTGCTGCTGAATGGGGCAGGAGACCTGATGGCAAAGGATACAGAAAAGGCCGAGGTGCCTTCTTTGCCTCAGTCTTTACTGGTGAGTCCAGCCTTCAGGCCCTTGAGACCAGGGAGGAAGACTGCAGCAAGGAATACTTATCCTCACCGGAGGAGGATCAGGTTAGGAAACAAGCTGGACATACAAACCCATGGGGCCTGACAAGATGCACCCATGAGTGCAGAGGGAACTGGCTGGTGCCATTCGGAGGCCACTCTCAATTACCTGTGAAAGGTCCTGGTGATGGGGGAGGTGCCTGAGGCTGGGAGGGAAACAAATGTCACCCCTGTCCTCAAGAAGGGCAAGAAGGAAGATCCAGGGAACCATCGGCTGGTCAGCCTCACCTTGATCCCTGGGAAGGTAATAGAGCAACTGATCCTGCAAACCATTTCCAGACATATGAAGAACAAGAAGGTGATTCGGAGTAGTCAGCATAGATTTATGAAGGGCAAAATCATGCCTGACCAAACAGATAGTCTTCTACAATCAGGTGACTGTCTTAAGTGGATGAGGGGAGAGCAGTGGATGTTATCTATCTTGACTTCAGAAAGGCTGTTGACACTGTCTCACATAACAGCCTCACAGAAACTGAAGTAAGATCTAGATAAAGCAACAGTGAGGAGGACTAAATGCTGGCTGAACTGCTGGGCACAGAGTCATGATCCAGCTGTAGGCCAGCCACTGGTATACCCCCAGAGTTGATACTGGGGCTACTACCATTTAATATCTTGAATAATGACCTGGGTGATGAGACAGAGTGCACTTGCAGTGAGTCTGCAGACGTTAAAAGGTTGGGAGGAGTGGTTGACAGACCAGATGAGTGTGGTGCCATTCAGAGGGACCTCAACAGGCTGGAGAAATGGGCAGACTTATGTCTTGGATCAAGCTGTCTTCCATCAAGTTGTCTTTCAGTTCTGTGTGAAAACTGGCTAGGACCTTCTTCTAGCAATTGTATGGAGAAGCTGTTTTAACATTCAGTCTTTTAAAAAAAATAGGTATTCTCTCTCATGTTCACACACGCTTCAGCTTTTCTAGTTCAAATTAATAGGACTATTGGCTTTTGCTGTCTTTCCTTAGGTGGTCAGGAAAACAAGATTTGCAAGCTGAGGTAATATCTTACATTAGCTGGCTTCTGTAGTTATAAGAAGCTGCATTTTGAGGAATCCTTGACATCTGCCAGGAGTCCAGATCGTTAAATACCAGCTCCTCCATCTCTAACCTTATGGAGGGATATCACTTCAGATTTGAGCATTTCTGAAGAGCCGATAGAATCCTTCTGCCCTGGAGATGTCGAAGTGCCATTCTTTAATTTAAAAAAAACCAAAACCAAACTACAAACCAACCTGTCAAGACTCTCCATTTTCTCCCTGAATAAGCTGGAGAACACTCTTTAAAAGAAAATTTTATGGCCCCAAACCGTTTTGTTTGTCTGTTTGTTCTACAATGAAGCCAGCTCTCCCAGAGCTATATTGTCTTTCTTTGGCCTGTCACCAGATCTTGATTTGTTTCACTTTCTGTGTTATTTAAACTCAGAATATCACTGTTTTTTCATTTTGTTGTGGTTTTTTTTTTAAAGCTTGCATATACAATCTTTAACTGCCCAAAGTCAGCAAGGGACAGCTGGAATGATTTAATTTATCCTAGTATCAGCCCGAAGGCAGAAATCCTTGAGCCAAGGAGCTGCAAGGCACTGTCCAGCCCTGTTAGTTCCACTGTACACAAAGGGGAGTTCTGTTGCCGTTGCTACAGGTTTAAAAGATGAAGAGTTGAGACCAAATTCTTTTGTCTCGCCCAAATAATTTACTGGAGTTTCCTTCACTGAAACTCTCCCTAAATAAATTGAGCAAAACCACGTATTTGTTTTCCTTCTGTTCCCCAATCTGGACTTTTGAAGATGTGCATGGGCAGTGATCTTCATAAAACCTCTAAACCTCTGAATCTGCAATGGCAAAAATAATTTTCAGTAGTGACTTCTTTTCATGCCCTGTCATAGAGCAGCCTGCAGCCACCAAGGAGATGCAAAAACATCCCTTCCCCATGTGAGGCTAACCTCAGGAGAGATACAGTGAGAGGGAAGGCTTGAGATTCTTCCTGTTCTTTGCCTTGTACCAGATTGTTCATCCAGCAGCCCATTGTAGCCCTGTGATTCCTCTTGATAGCCTGAGGCTCCTGTTGGCTTTCCCCACGTTACTCCCCCTACAAGCAGCACTGCTAGGCATTTCTAACACTCATTAGATACCCCATTAGCCTGCAAAAAAAGGGGAATGAAGTGTAATCTGTAATGCCTGCAGGTCACTGCTGTCTGGCAGGAGGGAGGTGAGCTGCACACTGTCTTTTAACTGAATTCTTGTTGCTTTGTTGTTGCTTCAATGTGTTTTGCCTGTTTGTGTTCTTGCAGTACCCTTTCTGATACAAGATACTCACCAAGTCATCTTCATCACTAATCTGTGGTGCGTTTAACTGAATGTGTGGTTTGCATCTTTAACTAAATGAATACTTTTATTTGTCTTCTGTACATCTATCACATGGAGCAGAGCATGCTCCTGCTGGTCTGTTGTGATTTCCACATAGTTTCTGTTACCTGAGAAATAATGCTTGAAAAGCAGATAGCCTGAACAGACTGGGAAAGTCCGACTTGTTACATTTGGAGCTTTTTTTCCCCTGAAGAAGTTAATGTGCTGTGATGACACTGAGTATGGAACCATCTGTGACGAGTTTCAGGTATGATCTGTGACCTTTAACAGTGGAAGGACAGCTGTTATTTTAAGACTGCCCGCGCTAAAAATGCTAATATGTCATGCTGCAGTCTTGAGTTAACTACGCTGGTATTTAAATAACAACTCCACTGAGTTGTATGAATATGAAGGAATGTTATGTAAAAGAGAAAACAGTCAGGTCTCGTAATTAGGTTTGAGATGGAACTTTCTGCAGCCAGCTGTAAGATAGGGAGATATAAGAAAAGTTTTTTTATGAGAAATCATGTATTGTTATTTTATGGTTTTATAATGCTGTATTCATACAGTTTATGCACACGGGTTTGAGCTATGGAAGTTTTTATGTCTTTACAATTGAGACTGAAAGAAGCAAAACAATCTGTGAAACATGTTACCTGGCTTTTTAGAAGGAATACTTGTGTTTAAAGCAAAATATTCCTGCACATGTGGAAGGGAGGAGTGACACTGATGTATAACTTCTGCTATTGTAATTTGTTATGAGATTTATGAATTGTATATGGTAATTATCCAAACTTTAATGAGCATTTCTGTCTTCAGGTTCCTCAGTTTCACATAGGATACAGCTATGTGTCTTAGATTTGGCAACTGCTAAAGACAATGGCCCTTAAATAGTGATCTCTGCATAGGACTGCAGATCATATACAAATCATATGGGCTCCATTCCTACTCCACTCAAATCAAGTAACCCATTGAGAAACCACCGAGGCACATGGATGTAATGATCTGCTAGGCCCTTCCTGCTTCTGCCTCCTGTGATCCCCTAATGACTTATAGTCGTTCCCTCGATACAGGACTGAGCAGTGGCTGTGGGATTTTCTGATCTGGGAATAAATTTCCCATCAGGCTATCTCAACACATGGGGTATTCCCACTCTCAACAGAGATGCTGATGGTAGTACAGGTACTGATGTAGCTGACTTTGGTGATTAATAGTATCATTTTTCTTCCTCTTTTCCCACAATGCTGAGGCTATGTCAGAGAGATCTTTGGTGTGAAAGAAAGACAGCCTTTTTTCATCCATCCTCTAGAACTGATCTACCATGCCCCCATACAGCATATAGGACCTCTGGTGTAGAATTACTCTATCTTTGGTCTAAAGTTTGATTTTTATTCTGTTCATAAACATGAGGATTTTAGCCTTTTGAGAAAACAGCTTATTTTAAACTTGGATAAATATCTGGTACATTTTCAGTATCCTATTACTGTACCATTTACTATAATTGGCACTACTGAAGGAGGCAGAAAGCTTGCATTTAATATGAGCATAGCAAGATTGCTCACTGCTAAAGGCCATAAATAACACATTTTTTTAGTTTGGGACATGTTTGTCTGAGGCGTGATTATAGTTATTATGCAGCAGTTTTAAGAAAATGACTCGGCTTGAATTGTTCAAATCTCTGTGGATGGACAAAAATGAGAAGCAACTATATTTTAGAAAGAGTATATTTTCTGTAGCTCCACTCCGACTTGATGATTTGCTGGTTTTGGAGATTATTGGTATACAGACAGGTTAGCAGTCTTCATTGGAAAAAAACCTGAACACTAGGAATATAAAGCAATGAGTTCAGTCTGTAAGCAAGTTTTTGGCTTGAGTCAGGGCTATTAAAAATGGCTCACAAGTTTCAGAATTAAGTTAGAATTTGTCTTTCAAACAAAAATCAAGTATACTGAACCCAGAGATCTGATTTATGTACCTCCCTAACCTCATGTTAGCCTCATCTGATTTATGTACCTCCTCAACTTCATGAGTATTCTTCTATGTTTAACCTGTTATATTATTGCACTTCTGTATCTCTGTTTCCTTATATCAAATGTCAGTTTCTCCAGCAAACTCAGAACTGACCCCTCTTTGCTTCCACTGAAGTCAGTGATGAAACTATTGTTGACTTTATGAAAAGGATTTTATACTGTCATTGCCTGTGAAAGTGGCAGGCTGAACTCTGTGCCCCCAGGAAATCTATTCCAGTCTTATGATCTTATGACTTGAGTGGGAACAGAGCAAGGCCAGTGTGAGTCCTTTTGCAAATCCAGTCTTAAACCTTGCCTACCCAAATAAGAACATCTGGAAGAGAAAGGCTCTCTGTATGGGACATCTATAATTTTGCAATAAAACTTAAAGGGCTGGCTGGCTTCAGAGTGCTGTAATTATCCAATCAAAGCACTTGCCAAAATGTGGTTTGGAAGGTCAGAGCTTAACCTATATATAAACCAGAAATGTCTTCCAGCCCATCAGGTGCACTATGCATTTTCAGTAAAGCAGTGCCAGTTTGTAGCTGCGTGCCTTGTGAGAGCAGTTTCTTAATGAGGCAAGTTTAGATCAGCCATGGAAAGTTCTGTTTTGCCCATGTAATGAAGTGGGTGTGCATGGCTGCAGGCATTGCTGGATCGGCTGCCAGGAGTAGGGAAGAAGGAAACAACTAATAGCCAAAATCTCTTTTGCAGCTGACTGCTGGCTGGCAATGTCCACAGTGGTGCCATGGATGGCTCTGGGTTAAAGGGCTTTGCTCTGTCGTTAAAATAAGCATTAGTGTTTCTGCATTTATTTGCATCTGGGTTCAGCTGGGCAGAAGACTGGAAAGGGAAAACACTGGAAATTTCAGTATATAAAACTGATCTGAGGTTATGAATGCTTCGTCCAGGACTGAGAATGAAAAAAAAAAAAAACCCCACAAACCACAAACCAACCCAAAAAACAACCCCATGTGGGTAGTGGAAGGTTGCAAGGGTCACTTCTGTGAGATTCTGGGCAAAGAATAAGCAAAATATAATGTGGTTTAGGTATGAACGTACAATCTATGGATGTTCGCATCGTGAGTGGTCACTCTTCTGTGCCTAGCATGGACTGCAAAGTGCCCATTGTGTCTTATATGTATTCAAAATTAATGTTATTAACTTAACTCTACCCCACATGAAGGGATAAAAAAAAATCTTTTAATATAGAAATAGGAAGTTTACCTTGTGATCAAATGTAGAACACATTACATGTGCCTAATAATGGCAGTGTGCGCTCACAGGCTTAATTTGAGCACCTTCAAAAGATTTTAATAATGGTAAGCTAGTAAACCTCAGGGAAATAGATACAGGAGGCCAAATTCAAGTGTCAGAGGTGTAAATCCAAGGAATTTATTTTGCTTTTGTGGAATTGCTTTGAATTTCTTTCCTAAGAGAGTAGAATTTAGCTTGCAAGAACACTTCTGAATGTTTGACCTGTGGGCAAACAGGCATATGAGGATTATGAGGCTTGCTCAAGGTCACTCGGTGAATCAGGCAAGCTATGGGAAGAGAGTCAGTCTGGTGAAATATCTTCCAAAACCACTGATGCACCCAGACTTGTTGACTTACAATGGAATCCAGACAAGGCTTTTTTTTGAAAGAACCACAGCTTGTAATTTGAAGCTTTGTGTCTGAAAGATTACTTGTTCCAGTAGTAGGACATCACTTACTAGTACTGTACACGGTGCAAGATGGCAACACTGCTCTTATGTAAAAACAAAGTTTAAGTCATACTGATTAAAAAAAAATCTTTTCTTGTTCACGTTTTCAGAAAAAAAAAAATTGAAAACATAAACTGACAAGATATAATCTAGAAAAGTAAGACCTGGGCAATCTAGTAGTGCAGGCAGATAATCTCTGGAGAGGATGTAATGGTTAATTCTCCATCACTTACAGAGTTGATTTCTATTTTTAAGTGTCTTTCTAAATAAATGCCACAAAGTGTCACCCTAGATGTAGAGGCTGAAATTTTCTAACACAGGTTATGCAACAGGTCATATTAGATGGTTTTAAAATAGAGAAACGATTGACAATATGAAATGAGTAATTTCCACATGACTAAAACCACTGTGTTTCTCTAAAATAATTGAATAATCAGTGCTTAAGGGGAAGAAAAAATTACGTGCAGTGGGTCTGTTGCACAAGTCAAGCTGTCATTGCAGGGTCATTACTCCCTTACTAGTTCAGACTCCCTCTGAATATAGTGCTGATGATGACTTTGCTACTCTGCAATATCAAGTGAGCTTGTGGTCTCTAACATATAACAGTGCAATACCGAATTAACCTTAATTTCTACTTAGCTGGAGACTTTCTGCCTCTACCTCTTAGAAGAGTTGCTCCCAAATGACAGAAATAAAATGATATTAAAGTGGTTGAAAAGGATCCATGGGAGCCAGTGCTGCTTTCCTGCCTCTAGTTCACAGGTGTGAACTAGGGCTGGGCTGTTTGGGAAGTTACATGGAGTACAGTAGGTCAGTTCATCACTCTATCAGACATTTTCTTCAGCAAGGGTAAGAACAAAGGTGCTAGCACTAAGGTTAACAGCCTTGGCAATGGTGGTAGCACATCAGTTTTTTTCAGCTTGTCCTCTGGGAGATAACTCATGCTTGAGGTTTACACTTCCTTGGGAAGGATTTACCTTGCGAACACAAAGACTTTTAGCATCAATGTGGAGCCCTGGGTTGTGACAGTTACCCTGTGTTGTCATGAATTATTTGGAATAAAATAATTTTCAAATCTAATTTAGTCATTGCTATTCCCTGCCTATTTGCTCAAGGAATGATGCAACCAGGCTAGTCTGTCGTCCCTTTTGGGTCTTGGGTTCTCATCAAGTGGACAAGTGTGTGAACGCCAGGATTTCCAAGTTGCAGGGAGGGCACGCCACAGCACTGATTGTATGAACCCCAGACCTCAGCTTCAGGTTTATGTTGAGTGGTATGGTCACAGCTGTCTTTCTGTGAGGAAAGGGAAGGAAGGAAACTTTGGCTGTCTTTGCAAGTCACCCATTTCACAGAATACTAAAAGAAATCTTTAATGAAGTGAATGGTCACAACTTTTGCATCTGCATGGTAAATGAACTCAAGCAACAGGGCAAGACCTGCTCACCAGGAATAGCAAGGCAACAGCTGACTCAGCTCTGTCCTCACCCTACAATTACATGCAAAGGATAATGCCAACCTCCTGTTTAGGACTTGGTGGCCACAGCAGGGCCCTTTTGCTTTTAAAACATATTGAACTATTGAAAGGAACTAAAATAATTAAAGGCCTATTCTTTCCCAAGCTTTCTTTTTTGACTTCTGTATGCAAAACTGAAAGCCTGCAGATGTTTTCGTCTGTTTGTGTATGAGAAAAGAATGCTTTCGGCATTTTTTTTAAATCCACTGTGAGACAGAAGAATAATTCTTGATGAATACTAGTGAGTGTGTATGTGTATATCTATGCTCACACATGTACATGCATGTGTACATGTACATATGTGAATATACGTTTTTATATATGTAATACACATGCATATATACATATGTATATATTTGTGTATATGTGTATATATACATATGAAATAGAACTAAATCTTAATTATGTAGCAGTTACATGACATTAGCATAGTTCACAGTATTTTCTGTAATTCTGTCTATGAAATCAGATTAAAATGATCAAAATAATCAATCCTTGTGACCTTTAAAAAAAGTCTTTAAATCTGTGAAAATTGCATGTGCTTCTGTGGGAGTTTGGTCGATTGCTTGTAAGGGAAGTGAAGACAAAATATACCATTTGCGAAAACTGTTGTCTCGTTTTCACTTAGTCTGTAAGGTCGGGACTTGTCCTCTGGATGTGGATGTATGCAGGCAACATAGGCATCTCCATTTCAGCTACTCACATGAGGTTCCCTGTACTGACAACATGGGCATCTGGCTCATGTAGTCAGTGGGTTCCTGGGGGTGATTTGTCTCACCCTAAAGCAGACATCTAAACCAGGATGGAGAGATTGTGTAGTAAAACTGTCTGTTCCTCCTGATAGTAGAAGTCTAGTGTAATTAATTCAGATGTAGACATCTACCTTGCAGGTGACTGAGGTAAAGCCTACCTTAGGAAACCAGCTCCTGTTTTAGATATAGATGTGGATGTCTGCTAAGGGTTCTGGGAATGCTCAGTTACATGCAGGATCCCCACTTGCTTTCCAAGGAGTTAGTGACTGTACCTGCTCAGGAACTTGTGTGTAAGCATTATGACCTATGTCCTTTAATGTAATTAGGCCTGTTCAGAAGCCTTTTATTTAAATCAGTTGGATTTACATGCAAACCTGGATGGAGCTGCTCCAGATTTACCTCTTTATTAACTGAATAGCTTTGTAAACCTAGTTGTACATGACCTCTGAAAATGGGACTGGACCCTCTAGTCAATCAGAGGTCTTTGAATATTATTTCATTTATTCCCTGTTGATGCAAAGGAAGGTGAAAGTCTTTCATTGGGGAACTCCCCAATGCTTTTACTTCTATATTATTTTCCTCTGAAGTTTGTACTGATTCCTATATTTATATTATTTTTGTATGGTTCATCTTGCAGAGTATTTGGATATATGGCAACCCTTAAATGTGTCCTCCGTTCTCATGGATTCATCCATCTCAAATTTTGAAGTTGTGCAAATTAGTAGAGATATATCCAATGACTTCTCCACTGCCAGAGACTTTTGTCTATCCGGTAAGAAATGGTTATTCATAGCTTTACAGAAAATACTGGCTCATGAGCCTGAAAAACCAAGAACAGCTATCTGCCCTCCCACCCTTCTGGCATAGACATACTGATTTTACTTATTTATAAAGACTATGCCAGTGTTTCTGAATTTGAGAGAAGGGACCTGTAACAGTTTATCTAATGAAAGATACAATAGACATAAAATGTCATACGGTGATTGTGTAATTTTGACACCGCTGGGGTGCAGAGATCTCCTCCTTCTCCAGGCATTGTACAACTTGGAGAATATTGTGGTGAATAATTAAAGGGATTATGTCATTATTTTCTAAAGAACAGTTAAGGGAAGCTCATTGCGTGAGACAGATAGTAGAGCCACCTACCATTATCTGAAGTAACCTGTAGCTGTGGTGCATGAGGGCAGGTTAACTGACAGCTGGGCTGAAGCAGGGGTTGGACTGTAGTAACAACAAAGGGAACTGCTTTAATCAATAGCCTGGCTAGACAGCAAAGAGTCCTTTAACTTCATGTGACTGGAAAACGCTGAATGCCACAGAGCAGCAGAAACAAGGAAAAGTTCCCACCTACCGCTGAGGATGGTCGTTGGAATGGTCCTACTTTTTGCAGTAAATGGTCCTCACCTTATGAGGGTGAGCAGCATAACTTACTGTTTTTTCCTTTTCCTGTAACTGTTTGGAGGAGCCTTGCTAAAGGAAAAGGCTTGGATACCCACCTCTGAGTACAAACTGGGATGAGTGAGAGGATCACTGTTCTTATTCTGAAAACTTTCCCTGGGGCTCCCTGGGCACTGGTTGAATTCAGCTGAGGTCCTCAGTACTTTATTAGAAGATGTTTTTCTTCTCCTAAGACCTGTTATACCAGTTCTCTTGCTGTATTGCTCCATTTTAAAGCCAATATAACCTTTTGCCTTTTAGCTATTTTGGAGAATGTTCTGGGAATTGAGGACGTTTATGTCCCATTATTCTGCTTCAGAGCTACTTCATATCCTTGTTGCTTGACCTGTTGTAAAACCTTTCTTTTAACTATCTTATAACAGTGTCATACAAATACTTTGAGAATACATTTTTATCTGCTCTTTTTCTTCACGTTTCACCTCGCAGCTTGTTCAAAGAACCAGTCATGTACAGTGGTTACACTGGAAATCAAGCCTTCGGCAATAAGATGCCTTTTCTACCCTGATACACAGATGTGCACACATGGCCTGCAAGGGCACAGCTGCCGGGTCTTACTGAAGGAGCCAGCTACATATATCTATAGGAGACAAGGTAGGAGCAGGTTAAGGCTGTGGAGGAAGGAACTCAACTGTGGTGGCCTGTGCACAATTCTTGTGAATGGAAGAGTGAGGAAATCCTCACTAGACATAAAGCAATATGGATGTCTCCTAGGCAATTGTCCATTCCTGTTTCAGTGGAGTTACAGCCAAGCGGGATGGGAAAATGGCCCCAAATACTTTTTGTAAAAATGCATGAAATCATAGTGTTACCATCTAGTGTTGAATCGGGTATAATAAAGGAAGTCTAGTCTAGAAAAGACATTTTGAAAATGCAGAATGGTAAAAACAAACAAAAAAAATTAATGAAAGTCCAGCTCCTTCCTTTTCATCTGCAGAAGATGTTTCTGCATGTTCTTCCTTTTAAACTCTGAGAATAACACAAGGAGTGTTGAAAACCCATTTTCAGTTGAAAGTCTTAAGGATCATCTCTGGAGAAAACAAACAAACAAAAACAAACGAACAAAAAACCCTAAACCAAGATGAACTAATATTTTAAAGAATAGAAAATTATTTAAGAGAGAAATAGAAGTTGTGTAGACAGGTAAAATTTCTATTGTTTGGCTATTTACTTATTGTAACTGTAAGTTTTGTTGTTTTTTTCCCTTGATTTTAAAAGAGACTGCTTTCTTTTCATGTAATATTGGTTATTTCTTTTATTAGAAGTAATTAGAAATCAGGTAACAATAAGGGGGAAGGGAAGAAATATTTCCTTTTCTCTTCACTGAAATTTCTGTGAAGAATTGACAAATCAATGGGAACCTTCTAGGTTCAAACTCAATGAGAGAAAAAGGGGTTTATCATTGTCAAGTGAAGCAAAATCACAGGCTGAGACCTAAAAGCTGGACTTGTGTGTTTGTATATTTCTGTACAGTTTTAGTTTTAGTCACATGACTTAGAATTTGGTTCCTGCCTATCAAATACATTGTTTTAAGAGAGAAATAGTATGAGGTATCACTTAGCTCTGTTTTAATGTAAGGCATTATTGAAAAACCTCTTCTTTGGGTAGATAGCTAATGATTCAGATAATTGTTATGTAAAAAAGAAAAAAAATTGGATCAAACTATAACCCCCTAATATGTCACAATTTTCTGCAGACAAAAAAAATAAATCAGATAGCAATTTGTTTGATCTAAAATGTAGATAGTGGCATAAGCTCTGTGGAAGAAAATGGCAGTATTCACAACAGTGTGTAAGGCAAGAGATGATGATGAAGGCCCTCTGGTACCCTCTACTCTTGCATTCCCTTCTCTGGCACGTAGAAAGCATGCAAGTGAGCGCTTGCACTGGTGATTCCCACTTCAAGAACAGCAGTCCCGACACAGGACTGTAGGGAATTTGGACCTGGGTTGTGCTCATTGCCTTCTGTTGAAGCTCTTCTGTCTCGCATGATGAAACAGCTACTGGGAAGGGGTCTGAAGTGCAAGTCTCTCCTGGTGAGAGCCCAAACCAATGAGCTGTGTGGTTATCTTTCCTCTCTCTGACTTGCTATAAAAGTTTAAAGGTTTAACATTGTGCTTGTTAGAGCTGTGGGTGGGGGGAAGTCTGAAAATCTCTCTCCCTTTTTGTAGAAATGCTCAGATTTATATTCTAATGTGATGTCTGATCTGGAAGAAATATTTGAGTAAACGTTTGGAAAGTTAAATGTTCATATCCAGTAGCTAACATATAGCATAGCATGAAGTATTTTATAGGGAGAGAATACAAATTTATCTGTTTCATTTAAAGAAGTGATTTAGACACTTAACAGTTTAACATTAAGGGAAATGGGATTAATTTTCTTTTCTGAAATGGTACTAACTTGAAAAAGCAAATTATTTTTCCTCCATTCCCCCCAATAGATTTATTCCTGCCCATTTCTGAATCGGATTTAACCCCATCTGCGTACATTCCATCCCATGGAGATCTGATGGGCAAATCCCAGGTGATCCGCATTGGCTCGGAATGGAAAAATATCAGCCAGTTCCTGGGGATCCCGTATGCTGCACCTCCTCTTGCAGAGAGGCGTTTCAGTCCTCCAGAGCCGTTTGCTTGGGTGGAAACCTGGGATGCTACTGTGGCTCGGTAAGAAACCCTTTTGATCGTCTGCAGAAGTGCTTGTCCATCCAGGTGTATGAAAGTAGCTGGAGCGATGACCATGATATCCATGTCCTGTCTTGCAAAAGAACCTATAGGGTACAGATTAATACAAGTTTAGGACTTTGTTTAACAAAAAGAATAATTTCTCTGTCTACATGTTAATGCATGCAAGCATCCCCAAGAAAAAAGGCATTCCAGTACATTGCCTTGAATCTATGCATAACTTTCCACTGACTGTCTCCTGTCAATCCATTTTCATTCTGAATATTTATACAAGTATTTATAATATTTATACAAAATACATTTTCCTCCTGCTGAGCCATAAATTTGTAGAATATTTAATCAAACAGGGGTGTTGCAACGCTGATGTAACCTGAAGCTGTGGGCCTCATATAGAAATTCTCTGTCTAGTAGTGTCTAGGAGATCAGGCTGAAGGACCCAGATAGTCTTTTCTGTCCAAAAACTATTAAAAGACAAATACTTGCTAAATGGCTTGCACAGAAGTACAGAAGTTATAAACATTTTAGGTAATGCCTTAAGAGGAAACGAGTGCTAGGAACTGTATTAGCAGATGAGCTAAATTTCTCTTAATTCACCATATCTAATATTTCCTGTTGGCTGGCCCTGGCTCTCCAGGGTTGTGCAGATATCCCTTTTGGGTGAGTTTAGGTTGGAGGCACTCTATGGACATAGTCTTTGTGTGCACATTTGTGTTTCGTTTAGTCTTGCGATATGAGTCTTTATTTTGTTGCATTGGGGAACCAAAATGACAAATTGTGAATGTGTATTTTTTTAAAGAAAAGAAGGTTTGGGTGACACTACTTAGTATATCTGTGCTATGGAACATGTTAGGACAGTGGATTTCTTTTAAAAAAATACCCAGAGCAGATAGAAATGCAGCAACAAGAAGAAATAAGATGTGGAAGTGGAGTGTTTTTCATAGGGTCTTTCTCACAGTGCATCCCTGCTCCACATAATAGAAAGCAAACTAGAGAGCACACAAAACCTGTTTGAGCGAGCCGTGTTGCACGTGTACACAGGAAGTTGATAGAGGAGAGCTGGTACCCGATCATGTCCCTATCAATAAAAGGCAGACTGTTTCGTGGCAGACGTGAGGAGCTGCAAGGAAAAAAAAAATAGAAACAAGAAACAGGAGATTGAAGGTGCAGAACAGTCAAAAGGAGAGAGTCTGGTGGAAGGACTTGGTGAACTTTCTGTAGAAGGAGTTGAAGAAATCAGGGCTGACAGCTGAGGTATAGCAACCCAAGAGCTTCCAAGGCAGCTAATATGGACCTGAGAGAGAACTCTAAGGTCTCTTGAGAACTTGTGTTATCCTTCCAGCCATGGCTGGCCATGCAGTCCTGTTCAATTCCTGGCACCGGGAGCGGTCTTCATGTGGTTAGTGACGAACTACTTGAGCTAGCTGATCTGGCCGAGAGCTTACATGGTTCAGGAAAAGGCAGATTTTGCAAGGGAGCTGGGAGGATGGCACCCTGCAGGCCTGACACGAATCACCACCTGTTTTGGTGGAAACACACCCTAAGGCTACAGATTTAGAGACCTATCAGCTGTGTGGAAGCTGTTTGGTCCCTCCATTGCTCAGGATTTGCCTCCAGAGTTTTCTAGCAAAGCCTGTGACGAACTGAGTGAAAAGAGATGCAGCATTGTCTTGAAGAGCTGAAAGAGCACGTGGGCTTTGGTAGTCTCATCCTTCAGGTTGCACCTGAGCTGTGGAGGTGTTAACAGCATAACCACAGTAGCCGCACAGCCTCATGTACGTCGGAGGGTTCTGGTGAGACGTGGCTTTTTATTTTCTCAGGTGCACAGTGATTTTGGGTTAACACACACACCATCAGCTCTTTGTGTCTGTAGCCACAGCGTGGTGTCTGCTAGGACTTTGGTAAGAGCCGTCTGCCTCTCTGGTCTCTTTTGAAGACCTGGTGTTGCAATGAGCAGCCTGGCTGAGACTTTCAAAGAGATTTAGGGACCTTAGTTAACCTGCTCCTATCTTTTGAATTCTCAGTGCTTCCTTAGGCCAATGAAGAACTTGGCCATTATCTTCTATTATTCATTTAAGGTTAAAAAAAAAAATTATTTGATCTTAGCACTATGGAGGTGCACTTGGAGAATCAGAGGGACCTCCCTCTGTGTGTGTATAGAGTGTTGACATCTATATTTTTTTAGGACTCTATACTGGTGTTGCACAATATTTGCATATAGGAAATTCACATTAGCACAGTGACGTTACTGATGGAAGAGAAATGTTTATTTATCATCCTGGACCTGATAAAAGACTTTTAAAAAAGCCCAAACTGACCAAAAAACCTGTCCAGCTGTTGGAGTTTCCAGCTGCTGGAGGAGCTGTGGACTTGCTCAGCAGGTGGCAGCCTTTCCCTGGAGTCCGTCCCAGCAGGAGGAGATCCTGGGAGCTGGAGGTGCTGGGCATCTTGAGCTGCTAACAAAAAAAAAAAAAAAAAAAAAAAATAGCCAGTGAGCACGGGTGATGATTCCCACTGCCCTGTGGAAATCTGTACGATTAATAGCGTTAGATCTGTTGTCCTGGCTGGGTTCCTACCTGGGAATTTGTATTTTCTCTGCCTAAAATGGTTTTAGTAGTTTTATTTGGAGATGATGTGCTTCTTTATGTCAGTGTGAAAGCTATTGAGTGATATCACTGTCCTAGGAACCTCTCTTATGGAAAGATTTTGTAGAATTGCATTAAAGCTGGTCCTTTTCCTTGTAGTTTTCTATTAAATTCCTTGCACTTTCAGTGTAAAATTTTACAAGGGCATTAACAATGATAATTTAGAGATAATTCTCTGAGATATTACTGTCTTTTCCATAGCCTCTTTTGGCTTCTTCCCTAATAACTTGTGATGCTTTTCCATAACTCATTATGTGATATAAATATGGCTGTGAAGTAGAAGGAACTGGCTTCAAAATAGCTTATATCTGACCTGCAAAAGTCATCCAGTTGATTCTTCTTATGGAGAGACCTCGATCACATGAATCTCATACAGATGATGGCCAGAAAATGATTCTCTGTACGTGGCTGGCTGGCTGAATTCCTGTTGAAACGTTACTTTTAACATTGCTGGGCACTGTTAATAGTCTGCTATGACGCTTAGAGCAAACAGATTTTAAAAATGCTTTAAAATTTTGAACTTAACATATTTTCCCACAGACCAGTAGAAATTAAAATAAATATAAATAAATGTAGCCCACAGACTATTAGAAATTAAAATAGAAAACTGGCATTTCAGCGAAAGAGTGGCTTACATAGGTTTGCAGGCAATAGCAGGGGGAGACCTGTGCCTGAGACCCCCAGTCCTGCTCCCCTTACATCTGGTACTAATTTTGTGCAATTTACACAAAGTGTGAGTTTTCTGAAGGCTTATTTTCAAGTTCTAATATTTTTAAAATGAGGCTGGTTTTCTGAGGGAAGGATTCTAGATGTGAAAATGCAATGTGTTTTTTGCATTTGTGTGTGTGTACAAACCCACGTATTTGTTACTAAGGTACAGGTGGGCATAGTTTTAAATGTGATTGAGATCTACAGATTTAAAGATTTTATAAACTTAGTGCATCAAAATATAAGGAAATAGAAGCAGTGGAAAAAGAGTACAAGCCTTTTTCTTGTCATTCTCTCAATCTGTGTCTCTAGGGCAGCTTGTTGGCAGCCAGGAGATGGAGAGGCCCCGTCATACTCTGTCAGTGAAGACTGCCTATATCTGAATGTCTTTGTTCCTGCCACCACTGTAAGTAGGAGTCAAGTCAAATTTTTTTGTAGCTGAGCACTGTCTCTTTTCAAAGTACTTTTAATTGGCACGAATGACTGGTTTTCGTGTGGTCTTCACAAAGCCCTGCAAGGTTAAATCAGGTGCTCTGTTGTTTGTACTGGTGCAAGAGTATTCCCTAACAGGCTTTCAGTGAGCCGTGTTTGGGTAACTAGGAGGGTAGAAAATTAAAAACCTAGAAATAAGAGAGCAGCAAAGAGGGAAATAAAACACAAGAAGGTGGCAGCAAAGGAGGAGAAATTAAGGACAGAAATGGCAATGTCCCTGAAATGAGACCATTTGTCCAGGAGATGATAACACGGTACAACACATCACATCAACACTTACCACCAATCAAGCAGCAGCAGATGAGGCTTTTTTCACCCTCGTCTTCACTATTCCCCTGTTGATATCTGTGGCAGCTCTGTTGAAGAATGAGGTTAGCAAGCAGTGCTAGTTTTGTGCCCAGCCCCCAGAGCATAAAAACAGACGTTTTAAAGACGACTGGGCCAGTGGTACAGTCTGAGAAACTATCATTTGAAAGCTCTTGAATTTCTCATTCCAAACAGATATAAAATAAAGCTTCAAGTTAGAGCCAAGCTTAGATGATTGGCCAAATCCCTGGGGGGCTGGGGATAAAGATGCTGAATAACATGTGAATCCCATTGAAGAGTGCGCCCAGAGCACAGGAATAGAGCTTTATTTTTTTCCACAGTACTGGTAACGTTCAGAAGGTGACGGTGGTTATAATAGAAATTTATGAGCCTGTCATACTGCAAAGAGCTGGTCTAGCTATCTGACAGCAGCACACAGAGTCCCTTGCAGGTCCTTTTAGTCACCAGAAAGACCAGCAGTCTGTTTTCTCCCTGCAGCACCAGACTGTCATTTTGCCTTGAGTGCAGTCATTGCTTATTGAAAACATCAGGTCACCGTCCCAGGCAGTTTGCCATCTCTGCTTAAGTGCTGTTTTCAAGATAGCTTATTTGAAAGCATTGTATTTTCTAACATCTGATAGACTAAATAGGCTTGTCTTTTCTCCTTAGCAGTACTGAGAACTGAATCCCTCCTGCCTTTTGTAGAGGCGTAAGGTAGAAGTAGGTCTGATCAAGTCAATCAGTTTCACATGTGTAAGTCTAGCCCAAGAGAGAACCAAAACTTCTGTTTTTGCAGAAGTAGCTGGGAGCAGAAGGCATGGCATTTTCCTGTTTCTTTTTGTGGCTAGCTCTATTTTTTACTCACGTACAGAGAGCTATAGTTATATATTTTCAGCCCATGGAAAGTTAAATTGGCTAGTAAATACTGGATATAAAATCTCCTGGAGAGCAGTGAATGCAGAGGTCATTCAGGAGCATTTTGAGCCTGAACAAGAGCACGGTGCGGGGGCTGCTGCCTGTCACCGAAGGACTCTTTAAGTGTCAAGCAGTGAAGAAGGTGAATGACATCACCTCATTTTGCTTCCATAGCTATGTGTACCACATAACCCTCCAAATAAAACTGGCCCTTCTGAGAGACTTTTTTCCACCTATAACCATCACCACCTGTCACACTAGCAAATCAAAGCTGTGCTTCAGTTTGATTTACAAAGCATTCAAATGTAAGATCAAGAGTTGAAACTCTCCACTAAATAAGAATAGAAAATGTACTCTCTCTCCACTTCTCCCATTCCCTGCACGTGTTATTCTCATCCCTGTTGCACTGAATTCTTTACAGAGCAATATTGTACAGTAGTAAAAGCACTGGATGTTGCCTGGCTCGGTAGAGTTTAAATCTATCCCTGCCAAGTAGCTCATTAAGCATTTTACAGAAGGTTGGAGAAGATGGTTCTGAATATTATGAAGCCTTTCAGACTTCCAGCTGACTTGCAGCTTCCTGGTGGATGCTGAATTTCTCTCCCCCTTGCGAGTTTGCACATGGGACCTAAGCCCCCGCAGACATGAGACCACAGTGGAGTTGCAGGGCTACCCAGAAGACATCCCCCTTCTACCTAAGCCAGGGACCCATGTCCCAGCTGGAAGTCTTTGCACAGATTTTACACCTCAAAGTATGACTCTCTGCATTTTGTTGCTAAGTATGGACCAAAACCCTGCACTGGGCAGTAGCCACACGGCAGCCGTGGCCTGTCTACGAGGAACGTGCTGGCCCCATTCTGCCCAGCTGCCGCGTGTGCCCCGCTGCAGCCTGGCATTGATACTGGAGGTGCTGCATCTGAGCCTGGTACCAAATGGTGGTGGGTGAAGGGACTGGCTCCAGCAGGCTTTAGTTAAGGCCTTGTGTTTCTTCTGCCGCACAGATTTAATTGCAGTGGTTGGTTGAATTTGGTTGAGAACAAGGCTTGGGGGAAATTCACTTATATTCAAAATAAATTATCCAGCAGCTAATGTACAGTAAGAAAATAATTGGCTACCAAATATATAGATAGATAGATAGGTGACGTGAAGTATCTCATATTGTGAGGCACAGTTCAATTACAGCATGAAAATAATTGTGCTGTGCTTTTAAAATGGCTAACAAGAAATGGGAAGGCAATTACGTTAAACAGCCTTCGTCTAAAATGCCCAAATCCATGACCTCTGGGATTGAAATCCCTTGAGATTAAAACCCAAATTATTTTTCATGATAGTTTACCTTTACATAGGAGAGGGATATGTCATTGCTCGATGCAGACTAGAAATGGGAATGCTATGTCCAGACATTTGGCACTAGGCACAGCCCCAGTACTGAATCTTCCCCCGAATTGCTCCATATCTGTTGCAGCAGGCTTTGTTTTGCTGTTTTTAACTTTTATCTCCCATCTTTGCCTTTCTTAAGCTTTTCGTCACTACAGCATTGGGTAAAGTCAGTCAGCATAATGTAATATACAACTTACAGGGCAGCTGGGGGTCATGGTGCCATGCAGGCTGTGGACACATGGGAAATGCTTAGTTTGGACCTCAGGCTTAACCATGCTGAGCTGGAGGGACAGAGCAGGCTCAACATCATATTTAATGCCATTTTAGCTGACATGGCTCAATGTGGTTGTATTTTAGAATGAATTTCTATGTGAAAACAGATTCTTTCATTTTTTTTTTCTTTACCCCCATCTCTCTGTGCTGCACGTGGTGCAGAAATGGGAACCAGGGACAAGACAGTGTGAATTAGGCAATTCCTATTCAGGAGCAGAAGTTCCTGAGAGAGAACAGCATGTTTCAGTGCTTGCAATTTCTGGGGTTTTCTTGGTAACATTGTCAAGTTACAAGAAGCCTCTGAAGTGATTCTCCAGATAGATAAGTGAGGAGTGCACACAGTCCTGACAAATTAAGGGCAGCTGAGGGGATTTTGCCTCCTATCCTGTAATGTTGCAGGGGGCTGCAACCATCACTTCTCTGTTGCTTCTCCTGTACAGCCAGCTGCGTTTTTGCTGGAGTTATTCTTTGCCAGAGCAGATGGGACTGCTGTGTTTAGCTAAGCTCCATCCAGAAAATAACAGCAACAGAGCCCAATGCCCTCTAGCTGCAGGCAAAAACAAACCTCAGATGTACTTTGATGCTGCTGCGGGGGCCACCAGCCCTTCTTTGAAAAACACCACCAGCTGCCAAAGCGGAAAGCGGGACGGGTGGTTGTGAGTGACCCGCTGCCGAGCGGAGGAGAGAGGAGCCTCCTTCAGGATAGTCCCAAAGTGGGCAATAGGGGGTGAAAGTGCTGAATGGACAATTGAGGTTACACTTTGAAAAACCCTTTCTAACATTGGAGCAGGTTATTCTGCTTTATGCAGCAGGAAGGAAAAAAAACCCCAAAACCAACCCCCAAAACCAAACCCCTCTGTATGTGTCACTGGTATTTCTTCTGAGTGTCACCTTGACAGAGCTTTAATCTGCTGGTGAATGCTGAGGTCTCCTGGGGCAGTTCTGCTTTTGTGCAGCCTGGCTGCAGCCCTGCTGTGTGTGCAGAGAGGGTCCACACCGATGGGGTGCTGCTTTGGGAAAAAGCCTCAGTTTCTGAGCAAAATCGGGTGCAGCTGCCCATCATAGCTCCTTCCCATACCAGGAGTCCTGCTGGGCTCTTTCAGGGCAGACCCCCACTGTGCTTAATGAGAAGTGAGTCTCTCCCGTGCAGAGACAAAGTCCTCTCTGCAGGACCACTCTATCTATCTAGTAGGGGAAAACCTCCATGGGGATCGAAGGAGCAATGAGGAGCTCTTGTCAAGTGAGATTTTTGAGACTAGGCAATGTTTAAGTGCTGAAGACTGGAGAGTAGGAAGCAGACCTGCACAGCTATTGCATTAGTCCTGCTCAAGATGAAGCAACTCAACAGGCCTTTTCCTTCTCCTGTTTCCCACTTGTTTGAACTTTTCCTGTGTGTTTGTGTAAAGCAGACATGTTACAGCAAAGATGAGCCCACCACGTGCTCAATGGCCAAGTCAGCAGGATGGGTCTGCCTTGAGCTAACCTGGTAGAGCTGTTGTCTGGTGGAACACAGTGGTGCCATTATATCTTCTTTATACTGGACATAGTGTGCTCTTTAATGGTATATAGGTCATTGTGGACAATTTAGCCCTAGAATTTCAGACAGATGGCCAGATATCCTCTCATTATGGTCACTGTTAAAGACCTATGAATGGCTGAGATAATATTAATGGGGAAGACGCTTGTTTTCTCATCAGTGCCCTACAAAAGCAGTTGGCTACAGGAATATTAACCTGGTTGTTGTCACAGCAGGTCAAAAACATGTCAGTGTTGCTGTTCTTCCACAATGGAGGGAGTTACAATGCTGAGACAGGAAAGACAACCATTGATGGATCATACTTAGCTGCCATCAGTAACATCATTATCGTGACGGCAAACTACCGAGTCGGTGTTTTTGGCTTCCTTAGTACTGGTGAGTCATGGATTTCTAGAATAAACACAACTATGGGCTAAATTGCATTCTGTAACACTTCTGTTTCTTGATCTGAAGAGAAAGACTGGAGGCAAAGGGACAAGAACAAATAAAATGCAAGCATCTCTTTCAAAGCACTGGCTAGACTTCTGTTTGCAGATGCAACTGTGGATATTGGGTTTTGCAGACACACATGAAGATCGGTTAGGCATCAAAATTCCTGCTAATTCCAGTGACCTCTCATTGTGGATATGGTTTTCAATGTCTCCAACTTCCAACTGTTCCATCCATGAAATTTTGCTAATGCTCTACTGTGCCCGTGTCGGGGTGGGGAAGAGGCAGAGAGGGATAATGCAGGTTAATGGTGAGAAGGACATGAAAGTATGGAAAGTATAGCACAAAGATAGTTGGTTGTTGCTCGGTAATTCAGTCTGACTTCTTCTCTGAAGGGTTTGCCACACTGAATTTGAATTCTGTTAACCCCTTTTACAGTCCTGGACGTGACTGAACATTTGTGTGTTCTGCGTTTGCATCCCTTCCCCATACTCTAGTGTAAAGGATACTTTTGCTCTCCTATTGCCTCCTAATATCAATTGCCATTAAAAATTATACAAATTCCCATTACATCCAGGATTTTGTCTTGTACACGTGAAAACGCACATTCACATCTCCCTAAACGTTTGTGGTAGTGCCATCTAGTCTTTGGGATTATTTTTCTTTTCATTTTGCTTTGTATTATATTTGCCTGTTTAACCAAGTAGGGAACACTCTTATTTCTACCATTTTTCAATTCTGGCTGGGGCAGGGGAACTTAAGGTAGAGAGCCATGAAGAGAAAACACAACAATTGCAAGTGGAGCTCTGGCTCCATTGGTCTGGTGGCAATCCTTGGTCTCTCTAGTGGACATTTTAATACCTTTATAATCTTTAGGAGGTTATATTTGCCATGTTTGCAGATACCAGACCTACATATTTGGCCTCATGGTTCTTTTGAGTAATCAC
Source organism: Harpia harpyja (assembly GCF_026419915.1). Lineage (NCBI taxonomy): Eukaryota > Metazoa > Chordata > Aves > Accipitriformes > Accipitridae > Harpia > Harpia harpyja. The sequence continues at coordinate 70,814,846 of NC_068944.1, forward strand.
TGCTAGTGACGCTGGGTGGATTTTGCCTAGTTTGGGGTTATAGCTGCAGCTGTTGGTTATCGTTTCCCTTCTCTGTTTTAGTGTTTTGTTCAAAGCTCACTCCCAGCAAAGCCTGGTTTTTGTTCAATAACTAGAGAGCTGGCACTACAAACTCCTTACTCATTTAGATAAGAAGCTGGTAATAGGTGTATCTGGGGAAAGAATCACTGTTTTCATCAGTGCAAACTAGATGCTTATGAAAGTGATACTGTGGCTTCATTTTGGCTGGAGCCAAATGCAGTGTGGATATGTGCTGTGCAAGATTCCATTACGCAGCACTGCCCACGTGTTACCCACTAACCTCCTTCAGCCCTGTGAATCTCACCTAGGTTTCTTCCTAAGTGGAAACTGCTAGCTGGGCTGAATATTATATAGCAGTATTTATATGATGGTCCATAATTTAAGGATCGGGATGAATTCTCCAGCCTCTTTTTAATGGGGATCTGCACACCTGGCCCAAAATGTCAGTGCATGAGCTGAGTGTACTGAATTTGCATTCCTGCAAACCTTCAGATAGGGGTGGTCCATTACAGATGGGGAGTGATCAGGGACCTTCTCCTTCTCTGTACTGTTGAGATGTAGCCAGGGAAAAGTGCAGTCTTTCCTGGCCTCTTCCCCTGTGGGAAATCCTGGGTGTGCATTTGGGAAAATCCTGTTGCTCCGGAGGGAACTGGAGCAAGTCGGAAAAGCTCTTTGCAAGAGTCAATGGAGCAAGCTAAGCACCACATGCATAGGAAGCCCTAAAAATTCCTTCTGTGCCACACTCCTGTCTCCCCTATGTCCCCTTCAGTCCATGTGGGGGTCATGAGCTGTCGTATGTCTGTACCAGTCTCCCTGTCAGCGTGGATTTTCAGTCATACCCATTCTGTTGAGCAATGCTCCCACTGCAATATCTATTCTTTGGTCCACCACAGGTTGGTGGAGTACCTCTGACTCCTTCTGTACATGACCAGTATCCACTGGGGATTTTCAATGAAGGTTATCAACCTGGGTCAAATACTGTAAGAATTTTTCTCAAACCAAATCCTTAATGACATACCAGGGATGTTTCCATTTTTACTGAAAGACTTGGACAACTCCTGGTCCTTTGGACCCCCAAAGGCAGCAGACGTTCATCCTTAGGATTGTAGGGACATTAGGAAAAGGACTGTCAGAAAGCTCTGAAGTTACAAATGAAAGTTACGATCCTGTAAGCAATATCAGTTTCATTGTCCAACTAAGAAAAGTGCTGAATCCTCTCACACTGACTTCTTATAAATTGCAAAACTAGAAATGACGGAGTTAAGTGGAGATTTTGAGGTATAAAGGGTAGTGAAAACAACAGATTTCCCTTTTTTTGTTTGGGTTTTTTTTGTTAGTTCTGCAGTTTTGTTCTGTCATTAACAAGGTTTTTGCAAGCAGTCAAAAAGATCTTATTCTTCTAAGTATAAAGGATGTTTAATTTAATTTTCTGTTGCCCATTAATGTTGCAAAAAGTGATGCACGTTCTTACTTGTGCCTTCACCTCTCACTTTGCACCCAGAAAAGTTAAGGTGAATTGCCAGTGATATGGATGGCAAGACTATGGAGAAGACAGTCACGTTTTCAGGCCTGATTCTTTCAAGAGTCCATAAAGTCATATAAAACAGGATTATTTTCATGCTTAAATTTAGCACTATTGTTCTTCTCCAGTTTAGTAATAACAGAAATGCATATGTATGTCGTTGTTTGCTTCCTTCCGAACACTGGTTTCTTTTCATTCTCCTGTGGTCCTCAGGAATGTGATCTTCCCCTGCACAAAGGCAGTGGAAAAGATTCCTGGCAGACACGTTTCTTTTGGTCTAACTACCATGAATGTCCATGCATGCATCTGTTCCCTGTGTGGTACATTTCACAACCTGGCTGTGCTTTTTGCCAGGGCAAAAGGAACTGGTTACATTTCCCTCCTTGGTCTTGTTTAGTGTATCTGTAGTGAGGCACATTGTGTGACTAAAACATTTACATGGTTTTACATACAAAAATTTCTTCACTGAAAGGGTTGTCAGGCATTGGAACAGGCTGCCCAGGGAAGTAGTGGAGTCACCATCCCTGGAGGTATTTAAAAGACGTGTAGACGTGGCACTTAGGGACATGGTTTAGTGGTGGACTTGGCAGTGCTAGGTTAACGGTTGGACTCCATGATCTTAGAGGTCTTTTCCAACCTAAATGCTCCTATGATTCTATGATTTCACTTCTTCTGGGGAGGTCTCACGAGGCATGCAGCAAGTTCCTTTTTAACAGCGTAGAGTGGGTTTATTACTGGATTGAGAACCCTAGGAACTGGTTGTGGTGTGCAGAACAAACTAAAAAAAAAACCCTAAAAAATAAAGCAGGGAAAGTTTTTCCTCCATTGCTTCACTGGCATGGCTTGGCCTGATCATCTGAAACTATGGCTATAGGTGGAAGGTTGTAGTTTCCGGGGCCATTTAGTTCTTGGCTGTCCTACTGGAAGGGCACTTATAGTGGTAGCTATTGTGATGCGGATATCTGTAAGAACTGCAAGGCTATCAACATCTGGTCTCCTTTATTCTGCTGCTTAAATCCACCTCAGTAATATCAACAGTAATCTCAGTATCTCAGTAATTCATTACACTAGGCATATGGATATCTACTACACGATGCATGCTTTCAATTGTTCTTCGCCTGAGACGGGGCTACCTGTCCACAAAGTGGCAGCTTTTTATTCCACTATGTTTTCATTTTGATTCACTAGTTTCTGAGCCTGCCCTTACTTTAAAATTGTACTATTTGGTCTTGGCAATGGAAGAAACAAATAGTTTCAGCTGTGTTTCTATTCCTGGCTTTTCTGTCTTGTCTTGTTTTTTTCTCCCAAGTTTCAAATGTGGAGAATTTAAAATCATTAAAAATGAATGGCTCATTGTGGATTAAAAAGAAGTAGACAGTGAATAATAATTTTCTATTCCTTTCTTACGGACTGTGTAGGAATTACTTATTTCTGCTTTTCTTGATATAAAATTAAGCTTGCCTAGGGGGTTGCATCATTAGATGCTTTCAGCATTAGTTTCCTATTAATCAAAGTATCAGGTTACCTCTGGTTGGTGTTAAAAAGAAAGTCTTTTTCAGTGGCGATACCTAAGCATGGGGTGTACACGATTAATTATTTTGCTTTTGTTTTCATGGGAACAAAAATATGAATACATATAAATCAGATCTCTATCAGTTAGACATGGGTCAATCTCAAAGGATATTTATGGAGATATTATAAATTATAAAATAATATCTGTACATGTGTAAAGACATGAAAAATTATGTGTTAAAAATGATTGGTCAGACAGGGTAAGTGTAAAAGGGATGTAGGAAGCAAACAGATGCAATTAGGTGTACTCCAGGGAAACAGTTGATGACCCTTATGTGTCCCTTCCAACTTGAGAATTTGGCAAACACACTGATTTTTTGTTTACTTTTAATTCATTTTAAGATCAAGCTGCTTATGTAGAAAAAGAATCTTACGGCCTGAATTTATGGATACTTGAGCCTGGATTCAAGTCTCCTGCCATGAGGTGTCCAAAAGAAGCTTAGAAGTTGGAGTGTTATTTTCCTATCATTAGGACAGACAATCAGGCACCTCCAGGGATGCCTGGTGGAGTGGTAAAAACTGAAAGGGAGTCAATCTGTAAAGTGTTGACCTTGGAAGACACCACTTCAGACTTAAACTCTGGTATCAGTTTTGTCGAGGTTCAGCTGCCAGAGCTGCTAAAAATGTAACATTTAATCAAAACTTCAAATTTTTATAGTTTTATTTCTTTTCAGACCTATTTATTTATTTTCCACAATAGGTTCTCCTGAGGTGAGTGGAAATGCTGGCCTTTTGGATCAATTAACAGCTTTGAAGTGGGTGCAGCAGAACATTGCTAGCTTTGGAGGAGATCCAAGCCAGGTTTCTTTAGGAGCCGACCGTGGTGGGGCAGACGTTACCAGCATTCACCTGCTCACAGAGACAGTGAATATGGACCTCTTCAGGAGGGTTTTGTTGATGGTAAGTCCCATTCCTGCTACTTTGACTCCATTGAGAAAGGACGTTGTTACAGTCGTGAGGATGTTGCAGTGTGTGGGCGCTGGTTTTATTTCATCCATACCTTGGCAGCAGTAATAGGGCTGTTATTGCTATAGTTATTTTTCATCTCACCTGTGACTGCTATCTCCAGGAGCTGGGTGCTTCACAAGGATGTACAAGAGATGCACTTTGGTGATTGAATTAGTCATAGTAAGAATCTGGTTTTCGTCACTGTGGTTTTTTGTATATTATATAAATAGTCTTGTTTCATAACTTACAGGTACAACAGGTTAGTTTCCATTCCATAAATATGGTTGTTGATCAGCAGTTTTTAGACTCTAAAACTGACGAGGCAAACATCCGCATGTTTAAAGTATCCAATCTTTTTATCTGATCTCATGACAGATTTCATTTAAAAGAAAAAGCAAGTTTCAGAGAGAGAGTAAAAATCCATTTACCCACGGGCTTGTTTGCTGTCAGCTCGGACCATTTTCACAGCCACCCAAGTGATCCGTATTTTTACAGCCCTTCCCATGTCAAATCTCAAGACTTTGAGATCAGCTTTGTCAGCATCGATACTACCATTGATCTTTATAGCCTCAGGTGAGAGTAGTATGCTCTGAAATGACCCTTAATATTCAGTGGAGGTTTATATATCCAGCAGAAGTTGTACCTGAACAAAATGATCTCTGCTAGCAGTGTTGACTTGAAACAGTGGGCAGAGAAACAGAATTCTTGGTCCAGGAAACTCAGGGCCCAATTAAATAAAATCTTGCCTTGAAAATAATGACATCTCTATTCACTACATGATTCTTCTTCAGCTTGCCCGTGTTCCTAGAAACATAACTTGCTTTTTGGATCCCCATGTCTCAATAAGATTATTTTAATTGCATCACTCTAGTGGGGAAGGCAAGGGAAGTTGTTGAAAATTGCTGTTCAGTAGTTGTTTTTTTGTGTCATTCTCAGATAATTCCTCTCACAGTTCCTAGATTTTTACTCAGCTCTTGGCATAGCAGTTAATTTGCTAATAGACCCAGGGTCCTTTTCTCTCAGAGTACAGTTTCATCCTACTCTTTCTCTGAAGTCACAAACCCTTCAGCGACGTGGCTCAGGATGGGGCCCTGTGCAAGCTGTAACAGGATACTGTGCAATTTACCCATTGAGCAACTGATAAAAGGGAAATGCAAGGACCTCTGCTTATCATTTTTTCTGGAGTGTAGTTCCGCATTGCATCTTTTCTTTCATAAAATAAAGTTTAAACTCCTGCTTTCTCCTACAGCAGGACTTCGCATAATGGAAAACAGTGGCAAGTGCAACGAGCAGGCAGGGGGATCAATTCTTCCCACTAATCTAGTGTTTGTACCTGGGACAGTGCGGACCACTGTCTCGGCAAAAGCAGGATCTCTACTTATTTCAAAGTAAAGTTAAGTATTTATCCTTACAGTGTCACGGTGGATTTAGTTTTCTTGTGAAATACACTGATAAAATAAAAATGAGCCCTAATAGCAATAGCTTAAAAATATATTTTATCTTTTTTTTTTTTTTTTTTTAGTAATGAAGTGATGCAGAATGCAACTGTTGGTTTACTCAGATTTCTCACCTAGACCTCCTGTAAGGGGATGTATCTTGTTTTTGTTCCAAAACATCAAAATCATTGCGTACTTTTAATTTTACTGTAAAAAAAGGAGGTGCACACAGACTGAGAATCATGAAACCGAGAATATATACCAGATACAACTTTCCTGAGGGAAAATCCCATGAAGCAATACAGCTTTTCTGCAAAAGTTAGTTTTGCGCTCCTTGTTTGGGTCTTTGTCATGCATAAAAAAATGATACTGTTTCTTAGCATGCAAAGAAGTGTGATGTATGAAACTTTCTCTACAAGAAGATGTGCACCTGAAATAGTGAAATGCGTTTGAGTTTCCTATGTCTGCCCTATAATAGATTTTGTTTGGAACAGATCTGAAAAAAGATTGTACAAAATCAACACAAAGCTGTCGTGGGGACTTTTTATAACTTTTCATCTTTCAGTAGTATGATTAGAAAAATGTAGTCTCAGTGATTATGGTCTTGTTTTAAATCATTTAGAGAACATTAACATGATGTTTGACTTCATCCTTTGATTAATTGATTTATTTACCAGTGCAATTTTGATGTAGAGGAGTGGTTCGATGGTATGGATTGCCTCCATCTCTTGCAGGAGGCTGTCAAGGGCAGATGTTAGGTGTCCCCTCCAGGCATTCTCTGGTGGGTGTCAGGAGGAGACCTCCCAGGCTTCCTCCACCCAGCTCAAGGGAAGACACCAGGACCCTCCTGGCCATGGAAGCAGGTCAGCCAATGGTGGAAAGACCAGATTTATTGCCCTACTGAAAAATACTAGAGTCAGGTGCAGGGACCCTAAATATCCCTGATCCTATGATTAGCTACCCTTTAGATCCCCTTTCTTCCACTTTTTCCCATCTCCTTCTCTTTCCCTTTTTCCAGCCTCATTCCCTCTCAAACCAGCCACCTCTGATTACTTTTTTCCATTGGTCACAGTTTTGCTACATCCTTATCCAAATTTGGTATTTCTGATATTGTTTCTTAGGTAATCTCAGATTTGTATAGACTCACCTCAGTACTGTCAGCCCTTGCAAGATCATGCTTCCCAAAAGTTCCCCAATATAGTCTTTGAGTTATTTGTGAGAAATGGCCAGACCTCACAGAATTTCCCCATAACCATCTGTGAAATCCAGCTATCCCTTATGGCACAATTCCTAAGTTTTTGTCACCTTCTCATGTTGTTACTGTGAGGGTGACTGAGCGCTGACACAGTTTGCCCAGGGAGGTTGTGGAGTCTCCATCCCTGGAGATATTCCAAAGCCATCTGGACATGGTCCTGGGCAACCAGCTCTAGGTGGCCCTGCTTGAGCAAGCGGGTTGCACCAGGTGACCTCCTGAGGTCCCTTCCAACCTAAACCAGTCTGTGATGTGCGCACCTGTCATCGTCAGAACATGTCTTATCCCCTTCTTACAGAGCATGTTCCAAGTGCTGCCCAGTTACATGGGCTCTTGGATTCTTTAGTTGTGTTCTGCCAAAGATACCTTCTGCAGTGCCATTGCAAGACTGGGTGTTTGTGCTAGTTGCACGCTAGGTTTACCATTTTCTAGAAGCAATACAAAGTAACTACTGGATATTATTTTAATGAATAAATACAAGTCATGACTTAGAAATCTGTAATGCTCCCCATATACATTTCACTGGATAAAATGCAGTCACGATAACATATTAATGATCAGTAACAGTAATGAGATTATACAAACACCTACAGTTCCTGAGTTCATTTTGCTTTGTGGTGTTCAATGTTTACCAGTCAAATTACATTCATCCTTTAAGTTCTGAAATATGTTTAAATATGCTGTGAACTACTTTGATCTCTGAATCTCTCTTGCTAGTGCAAATGATCTGTTACAAGATCTAAAGAGATTTGTGCTAAGAGGTATTTACAGAGAGGAGATATATATGTATATATAAAACTCCAATTCCCTATGTCTCCAAACCTTCATGACGCAAATCTGTGCAAAAAGGTATGACAGAATATTAGGTTGAAAAGATCTTGGCTCGAGAACATAGATTGCAGTATTTTACACACCCAGATGTGAGTGACTATTTGATTTAGAAAGCAATCACATGTCAGGTTCAAAGGACCATGCTAACTGCTCTTTGTCACTTAGCAAAGGGTACATATATATGGAAAAAAATCTCTAATTTGTGACATTTCAGATAACCCAGTTACAAATCTTTAAGCAGTTCGATGAAATGCATCATTACTATTTGACATAACTGTCTTCAGACAAAAAATTCAGAAAACTCGTTAACATCCACTGTTGCTGATTTGCTCTTTTAGTTTGTTTATTTTAAAAAGCTGCTATTAATATAAATATTATACATAAATATGGGGGTGTCTTCAGGAGATGAGGTTAAAATGTGGTCCTCTACACATGAAAGGTCACACCTTTGCAAGCCTACCTACCTTTGCAGTTAGGCATGATATTGCCACATTTTACTTTTCACTTAAAAACCCCTTTGTTCTCTGTTGCATATCTGCTAGACTATGAGCAGCTGAGTTATGCTTTTAGATATGTCTGTACTCCCAGCTCAGGGCTAAGCAGGAACTGCTTTTCTCAGTGAGTTAAGCCTGTTCTTAATTTTGTGACCACTTTGTGACACTGCAGGCCATTACCAGCAGTTGAATTAAATGCCACTTGGGAAGTCAATGATTTTAGTTTTTTCCCCTAAAAGACAAAAATGACAGAAGTATGGAGTCACTATAATCAGGAGTTTCTTGGATGTCAGATGTTAGATACTTTCTTGGGGTTATTGACGACTTTCTGATCCGTTGTCAATGACAATGAATTATTCTATATGGACAAGACAAAGGCTCCTTTTCTCAACGTAGGTAAGTTCTGTAAAGATGGTTTTCAGCCTTGTGGAGAATACCAAAGTAAGACTTAATTTAAGTTCTTGAGCTGTAGTTAGTCCTTGCCTATGCAATCACCTTTGTACAATGGAGGGCATCAACCTTGCTGAAGAGTCATCTGCCTCACTTGGCTCTTGACTTAGAGTCTCTCTCAGTTTATCTTGCTTGTGAGCAGGTTCTAATATCAGGTGCACTGGGAACGTTCTCAGCATATGCCATGGCTGTGATAGCACCCTTAAGAAGGTCTCTGGTTAACATTCAGAAGAGGAAATGCAGAAGCATTGCCAGCATTTGATCATCAGCTGGTGTGCTTGTGTGTCTCAGCTGTCGAAGGACTGCAGGACCACAGAATGCTCTGGGTTTCCCTTCTAACCCCTCAGGCATTTTTTTTCCCCTGGTTGTCTTACATTTAGTCTTCATAGTATGTCGGTGGCAAATGAAGGGTACTCTTACGTTTGCTCCCTGTGTATATAAGAGATTGGGCTTTCTTCTTTCTGGTACTTGCAAAAGAAGCATTGTCATCCCCTGTTAAGGAGAGGTAGGAAGCGATACTTTCCCTCAGGCCATAGCTGAGACAAGAATCATCCATTGCTGCCAGGGTGCTTTCAGTATCTTCAGTCACCTCCAGCCTTCAAAAGAACAAAATTTTGTTACTGTTTCAGCTACTTGAACTGAGCCTATTAATATAATATTAACAGTTGTTAAACCAAATGATGTTAATTTTGTTGTAGAAAAAATTGCCTATCTCATACATCATGAAACATTTCTGTCACTTAGCGATTTTCTGAAATAATCAGTACAACAGTAGTATCTAAATATTTTTCGGCATCTGGAAAGGAAATAACATCTGTGTACTTTCTCTCTTTCTTCTTAATCTGTATCAAAAACGGCCTTGATACTGCACAAAATTTTCTTGCATTTGTAAGCAAATGAATATGCTTTGTGAAGGAAGGGTAGCGGAGGGAAATTTACACTTCAAAAGTAAGACGTGCTTTTGTTTCTGAAGGTGGTTGTTTCACCACCTTCTGAAACCTGACCTACTTTCTCTAGCCCGCAGTCATGATATTAGAAATCTCATGAACCTCGAGCTGGGCTGTGTATTGAGACACACACGGCAGGAAAGATTTATTCTGGGATAATGTGTTCATTGCACTTGTGCTGCTTCTTGGATGGCCACCATGTGAACAAGGGAGAGCCGTTTCTGACTGTCAGGGCTCACCTGTAAGCCATTGCACGTTAGTGTGCCATTGATGGTGGATCTGACTAGGCTTTATGGCCTGGCTCTTACTCCTGTTCCCTTGGTGGAGGGGACTCATGAGGCCCAAAGGGACTGCCTATGTGGCCACACTCTTAGCTGGATAGGAGAAATGGTTGAATGTTAACTATACTTTCTTTCAAAGTTAGACCAAGATTATCAATTAGAGAGCTGGACATCCAGTTTTCCTGGGTTAACCTGCTGTCAGCAGCTTTGAAGATTGTCTGGTCTTTAAAACTGGTCTCAAGAGAAGGAAATGGCTTTTTCTTCTGTGTTGTAGATACAAGTACATACAAGGCTGGAAAAAACCCTTGTTGTTTTTGGCAGCCTGTGTTCTATGTGGTACCTGTGAATATTTCTCCAGTTGAAGTTTTTATTCCGCATCACCACAGGAGGAACTTGATTCATTACGCTGTTGTTGTTAGTGCACTGGGTAAGACAAGGTGTTGTAAGGACACAGCAGAGACCATCAGCAACTTCTGAACAGGGAAATGAAGACACAGTTAATCTTTGCTCACTGTTATCTTCACTATTTTCCTTCTCTGATGCATGCTCAAATAAACAGTTTTGGACACAGTAGTAGTAGTCAATAAATTGTGCATTCTCAGCAAGGACACTAACACAGGCTTAACTTTTTCCTTTCCTCATACCTTTGCCTTTTATTTATCATGGGGTATAATTCCCACAGTACAAGTAAGGAAATGAGACATAGAAAGACGAAGTGACTTGCCCAAAGTCTAGAAGGAAGTTTGTGACAGAGCAGGGACTTAAAACTAAGTTTTCTGAGTCCTTAGTGAGTTCTGCTTTTGCCTCCCATCATCTCAGCCATGCAAACAGAGTGTAAAATAGATGCAAGATGCAACCACTCAGATTGGGTTGTACGTGCACCTATTCTGCTGTGGAACACGGCTATGGAATGAGTCAAGGTTCACATGTTGCTTTCATCTATGTTTCTTCTCTCTATCCTCTTCTCTTTGTTCCACTAGGAACATAGCATATGTTCTTCTACCCAAGTAGAGAACATGGTGGCTGAATGCTAGTGTTTTACCGCTCTGAACCTTATTTCAGGGTGAGATTCTGTATCATCTCATGGTGGGGGAAGGAGGAGAGCTAAATCTCACTGTCTCCTCTTACGTCTATAACTCAAGTAAAAATGTTAATTGTTACAAGTTTTAGGTTCCCCCACCACCACCCTTGAATTTTAGGCTTCGATTGTTTGCTTCTTTCTAAATGGAGAAAGGTGTCAGCTAACTGAAATGTTAAAAAAAAAATCCTCTCCAAATTCTCACTCCTCTGTTTATATCATTGGACTTGAAAGTTTCTTTTGCATGTTTTGAATGTGAATATGGCTTTTCTCCCCAGTTTATCAGAGCACTCTTTGGCCAACAGTCTTTTTCATTTACCTATGAGAAATGCAGATATGGTAGCTTTACACTTTTAAAATTACAGAGTAGCCATTACTAATTAAAGCACAGAACCTATTGTTCTCTTGTAACTTTTATGCAATTAACTTATTGCAATCTTCCTTCCTCATTTTAAAATGTTCTCATTTTAGTGCATGGTAACTGCAGCCACTTAATTGTGTCGTTTGTCAAGTTATCTCTCTGACACAGGTTAAATTGCCATAAATCTGGAAAACTATCACTGCAACAGGTGTCATCTGCTGGACTGATACTAGTCAAAATGACAGCTGAATCTAGATTTGAGCTAACAGCTTGAGCCCCTTGAGATAACTTCTGCTAATAAAATCCAGCCATACTCTTCTAAAGCAATAGGGAAGAAACTATCAACATTTCTGAGAATTTTCTGCTGCAGATAAGGTTGTGTAGTGTAGTGGTTCCTAACAGAAACGTGATTGCAGAACCTGGTCTTGCATGTCCTGATGCTATCTGTCTCTATGGTAAATAAATAAATGGCAGATGTGTCCATGCTGGTAAACAAAGTGAGCCAGGAGTTGAACTCTGGCCTTGGGACCCAGAACCATGACTTGTATCTGTACAGCTTAACATTTTTGTACACCCAAACTTTGAGTTTAGCTGTGCTCTGGGAGGGGCTGGGCATCACTGGCCTGTGCTTAACCTCCAAGCTGTATTTGAAAGTTGTCTAGGAAGTGCTAGACACTAGTGTTTGGACCAAAAAGTATTATTGTTACGGCCATACAATATCATATACCAATATGGGCAGAGCCTATCTGTCTTTATTTAGCTGAGTTCTTGGGTTGCTTTCAGTTGTACTGTTAAGGGTAGCGTATTTATATTTAACATCAAAAATAAAGTAAAAGATATAAACCAAAAGTTTTTCCATTATTTGTTCTGTGGCAGTAGTTAGAAGTCTCGGATATAGGCAAAACTTCTTGTTCTGGACCTTTGATAGATAGTTTTAGAGTTGCCAGTGGAAAATATGTTTATTCTGCGGTTCTTTTTACCTGAGTAGTGATTCACAAGGTCTTCAAGGCACTGAAAGGTTTGCCGTGGAGAGATGTAATACCAGTTATTTGGAAGGCGGAAGATCCTGTAATGTTTCACTTGCCTGTGCCGCACCGACAAGGAATATAACCCTGGAGAAAGAGGAGAACCAATTACACCAAAGTAGGGCCTAATTCTGGGTGGATAGCAGTGACTGCAACCAGAGTATCTGTAAAATGTGGTGCCATGATCCAAAAGGTCCCAGGAAGATCTGAAAAAAACTGAGTGGCCATCCTAATTTCTACTTATATAGTATACTTTATATATACTTAACTATAACAAAGGGAATAAAGGGCCCAACATCAGGGCCTGAGATTTTGATTGAATTTAGATTTCTGGTGTGTTTTTCCTTTATTTTTGCTGGTATGGGATTTTTTTAAACGGTGTAAAGGAAATAGGCCTTTACAGAAGTTGTTTGCCTTCCTCTGAAGAGAGGGACCAGACTCATGTGCTGGTATGCTGATTTAGTCAGTTCCCAATAATGCAGTAGCTGATACCTGATAATGCAGTCCTGGCAGGAGATGACAACTTGGATTTTCCTGTTTCTTTGTTTGAAATTATTGTGCAGTGTTTAGTTGGTAAGGACCCAATGTTGATCCTAAATTTCTTTGAATTTAATATAGGTATTATGAAACTAATTAGCCTGTGGTACGCAAGAAGTCAGAATAGATGATTTATTATTCTTTTTGAACTGTAGTATCATGATACTAGGATGTGTTCTGGTGCTTCAGAAAAAGGGAAGATAACACGTTGCACAATGGGAGATGTATTCCCATTGAAGAGAATAAAAGTGTAAAGTGTGTATAGTACAATTACCATGTAGCAAAAGAATTGCTATGAAAGAAAATAAAATTGAAGGCATCTCATTTTTAAAAAGTAAATAAAAGAACAATCTGTTTATATAGGAAATGCACTTATCAGCCACCCCCGCTGCTTGGTGTGCATTTTATAGCTTCTTCAGGCAATCTTTTGTGGACCACGGCAAAGCTGTGACTTTTCCTCCATTTGAAAAGTCCCACTGCCTAATAAGCTTTGCATGCGACCAAAGTAAATAATAGTGTTTAAACAACTGTGTCTTGTTTGTGCTGATGCCTGTGGAACTTTCCATGGCCATCGCTAACCCTGTTTCCAGCACCGCTCATAACGTAGGTGACTGGTGAAGACTGGCATGCTGCACTGGGTGCCTTTGCCTTCCCATTACATACATTTTCTGGTTTCAGACTGATCCATATGAAGCAGGACAGGGAGTGAATTAAAGAGCTGTAAAACTGTTAATGCCTGAGATCGAGGGGGGAAAAATCATATTTTCTCACCTTTCCTAGTTTCACTCTCTCTGATCATGAAGGAGCCGACCTTGGTGTTGGGTAGCTGTAGAAGTTCCTCTGCTTTTTCTCTTCCCAGCCCTTCAAATAACCAGCTGTGAAGCAGGAAAAAACAAATTCTGAAATTTGGACACCAGTGAAACAGAGATCAGCATGTGGCCGTGAAAGTGCAGCATTAGCCAGGAAAAGTGACTGCAAAAATAACACTGTGGCTTTCTGTAGTTATTCTCTCAACTATGTCCAGGCATATTTCCCCAGTTTATGGAGAAAAACTCTCTCTCTTTGAGTTCCACTAACTTTTGTGAGACTAAGAGAAGAGTGAATAAGGTTTGGACTTATTGGGAAAACAAAACCTTTCGAGCTGCCTTGATCTGAATTGTTGGGGACGTATCCATGTGGTATATTGACGGCGTATCTGTGGCATTAGTTAAATCCCTCTTTTTCATTTAAACCACTTTTGCAAACCCTAAATTGTATTTTATTGTATCATAAACAAATGCAAAATAAAATACAATTATTCTGCTTATGCTAGGGAACAGTCCAGGCATTTAAGTCAATTGGCTTTGTGGATAAGGGAAAGTGGAATCAGTCCTACTGATTTTCATCATAGCTTGGTGCACTGCTGTATTTTGCCAAAGCTAGTGTCTAACTACGTAACTGAGCTTGCTCGGCTGGTGTAGGAGTTACTGGCATTTCATTTTAAAGTTGTTCTCGTGTGTTCGATCCAGTCTGCTATCAGCAAAATGATCTTGGGGAAGCTTCAGACAGTAGCTTCCATTACCATATCTGTGCCCTGTCTTTGGGAAAGCATCTCTATTTCAGGAGGATATAAAAGCATATTAAAATTTAAGCACTTGCATAAGTCTCAGTGAAGTTCACAGTTCATATGCTTAAAATTAAACAGGTATTAAAATGTTTGCCAGAAAAGTTTTAAGTGTGTGCTTTAATGTTTTTTTCCTGACTGGTGTCTAGGGCAACAAGAAACCTCTGAACCTTCCTTAGCTCTTCCAGTGTGAGAGTTTATATTCTTGTAAGACTTACTAGTCTTTCTATTTGTTCTCTATGGTCTGTTTTTCATGAGCAACTCTAGCTTAAAGTTTACTTTCTGTAAATATTAAAAAATCTTGCTAAATAGGGTCTCTTTATCAATGTCTTAAAATTACAGGTCAGTCCATGTACAACAGAAGTATTTTAAATATCTTATATGACATTTGAGGGGTTTTTGATGCTTTGCAACATTTAAAACTAGGATTTTCCTTTTTATATAATCTAAACTTAGATGTGGATTTGATATTCTCAGATTTCAAAGGAACTATTTTAGACTGTCAATAAATAAAATTTCTGTCTCTCTAGTTACTGTTGGCATTGTTTTGATTATGACACTGAGTAAGTAATCAGGGCAGTATATGTAGAAATGTAGTGGTGAAAGGCTATAGGAAATGCATTTACTTACCCGTGGTAAACCTTTGCTACATATTTTCCTGGAATATAGTTTTCTCGACCTGTTGTAAGGGAATGGACTCTCCACCAGCCTCCTTCACTGTGAAAGCAAGAGAAGGGATATTTTCAGATATACTTTCAGAGCTTGTCCTCATTTTAGAAGTGAGTTGAGACATACAGAGTAGCCTGTAACCTTCTGTCTATGTTCCTGAATCTACGTGTTCAGAAAGGGCCCCAAGTTTGTTTCATTTAGAGTAGTTCCATTTCTAAACCTACATCAGGATTAGATTTGGACACAGAAATAAGCTACATTTGTTCCATTTAAATTACGTAAGTAATAAAATATTTTTCTGTAGTTAAAAGAAGAAGGGTAAATACTCAGTGGTTAAACCATGCTGTGCTCTGCCTTCCCACAGCTAGACTTGTACTGGTATCCAAGATATTCAGCTTATGGCTGAGTATGCTGTGTCTGGATAGCCCTGTAGTTACTCCTGTAACATCAGGGTAGAGATACTTAGCAAATGGACCCTGCCTGCCTGGGAACAGGTTTTCAGTCTAACAGAACCTGGTTCATGGTTTGCTCTTTTCCTTTTCTTCAATGAGTTGCTGACCAGACTCAAATAAAAAAGACCTCATAGCTGAAACTAGGTGACTAGATGTATGTTTTTTCACTGATATATTTGAGGATCTTGCTGTGATGCTGAATGCTGGCTTTGGCTTTTGAATCCCTTAGGAAGGGCAGGGTAACAAGAATTTTCACCAGGATGCTGTGGAGCTTTAGTGATTACTGTAAGGATGCTGATGATTGATGGGTTCTCTCCACCTTTTCCTTTAAGAGTTTGGATCTAAATAATACTGTGTCTTGTATTTGAATGCTGTTTTTGTGGATGTTTATGTAAATGCTCCCAAATAATGCCCGGACTGCAGACCAGAGTCTCAATGTATGTCAAATGAGCTAAGTTGAAAACACTTAGGTTAAACCTCCTGAGTTATAACCACTGGGACCATGATCCAGAATGTATATGCTGAGGGAAAAAGGGAAGTGTCTACTGCTCAGAGCTGGAAATTTCAGGGCCCCTCAAGTTTTGTTTGTGGGTTTCCAGCTGACATGAAATTACCTATAAGAAGTTTAGGTTATTTTGGTTTTTTTCCCTGCAACTCTCCCAGACAGAACCAAAAATTGCAATAACAAAAAAAACCCCTGAGAGATTCAGCATCTCCCTCCCTCCCAAATGTAATATTACTAACCCTGAAAAAACTCTGTGATGATTAAAAGTCCCAAAGCAGCACATCTCTCCTTGGGCAGGAACCACAAAAATTAGGTAGATTGGGGGGATCATTGGAGGACATCTGGTTTGACTGCTGCCAGCTAAATGCAGTTGTTCATCTGGTAATGAAAGGTGCCTGACAAGTGTGGAGAGTGAGAAACTGTGCCAGTGGTACTTATCCTGCCAACCCAGAGCAGTCACAAACATCTGTGAGGAGTTATATTTTCTATGGGGGTTCCATATATCATGTTCCTGGCAGGATTGGTGGGGCTGATTGCCGCTACGCATAATAACTTTGGTAGAAAGCTGAAAAGCCAACGATATAAAAGCGGTACATGCTGCCCGCTCATGCTGGCTTCTCCGTGGTGACTCCTCATCACTTGTGCTCTGGTCGTGCCTGCCATGCTACTCTTCTCTTCCACTGCATTTTGCTTCTTTGAATGACTTGAGAAAAAGTTTATACCTACAGCTTACGTGTGGCAAGAATCTGCAGGCAAACAGTTCCTATTAACATCAGCACATACCCCAGTAGGGAAGAACAGGTCCATCATTAGGACGCTATGCCTTGCATAGAGCATTGGAGTGTCTTGTCTTCTGTGAACAAGCTGATTCAAAAGAGAAGGAGGAAAGTTCCTATCAAGGCTTGCTTGGACTCTTATTTACTATTAGGAGAAGCCCTTGATCACTGCACAACAGACAAACGTGATAAATACTGCTGCTACAGAAGCCTAGTTCTTTTAGAAGTTGTTTGTCCAGTAGATCATACTATGCAGCACATACATGCATATGATACACCACACTTATAATTCCCATTGATACAGGCATATGTAGTTATGCGGTGTTGTGAGGGCTCGTAGGTGTTGAAAGCTGGGAGTGAGGCTTTAAGCTGGAATTTCCAAGCTAAAGCAATTGTTGTACCATGTCGTGTGTGTTACACAAACTGCAGAAAGGTTTAAACAGCTAGAAGTTACCAGAGAAGAATTCCCCTGGTTTGGGGAAGCTCTCCATCAGCAGAAAATTCATCTAGTGGTACTGTCTGAGCCTTGTGACCTCTAGGTTCAGGGAGGCAGGGAAAGCACTTTGTCAGCAGAATGTAACTGCAGCCATTCTGGGTCAGACCAAAAGTCCGCATAGCCCCGTATGTTGTTGCTGAAAAAGGCCATTGTAGGTCATGGTGGCCTGCAGAAAAGTCCAATAATTCATCAATTGTCTGTGATACATCTCTTGAGTACTTCTGTCCTCCAACTCTTTGATGCTCTGACTTCTTCAGGTAGAGAATTTTTTTTAATGAATTTAGGAATCCTCAGGGAATTTCTCTGCTCTGAATGTGCCTGGTCCCCCCTTGAATCCATCTGCTCCACCAGCTGCAAAAATGAAATCTTTCATTTCTGTTTAAGCAGTGCAAACAGTGGCTGTGGGGCTAAGTAACTTCTAGGAGGTCACTGTGAGCCAATACAAGCTGTGTATAAAAGAATTTCAGGGCTTCTAGCTTCCATTTTTCAAGAAGTGTGCTCACTCTCGTGTGTGGCAATATTTGCACTATGCTTTAAGACAGTCAGGACTAGCGCTTTTAAGCCTGCTTCCTTCTGGGGCTCATACATTTTTGAGTGGAACTGGCTAGGAAATCTTTGACACTTTTTTTACCACTAAGAAAATGCAAAATCAATTAAAAAACTTAAGAAAAAAAAAAAAGTTGTGTTTTTTTTTAATTTTGTTAGTGTTGCCTTAAATCTAGGGTAAAATTCTAAGACCTAATCGTAAAGGAGTTGTTAGATAAATAGGGTGAGAAAGAAAATGAGAGACACACCTGACATACAGAAATTCAGAATAATTTTCCTTTTCTATGTGATTCAAACTATTTTTGCTCTTATTCTGTTTTCCACTAACATGGGGGGGGATACTTTCTCAGAAGAATTTTTCAAAGCAGAATTCTGGTTTGAGTCCTACTTTAGAATAGAGTTTGAATCCAGCTTCAGAAACCATGTCAGAGGAATACAGGGATCAAAGAACAATCTGAAATCCCAAACCCTTAAACTATAGGGAAATTTACACCATGGCTAAGCAAATTCCTTGCAAATTCTAAACTCAGTTCATTTTGCTGAACTGCATCCAGTTTGAGCTGGATGCATAAAACAGAGCTTTGCATCAATTTTAACAAAACCTAATTTAAAAAAAATGAATCAACTTACTCTGATAGCACACGTAGTTTTTCCCCTACGTGAAATATAGGTTGGCTTATGTCTGCTGAAGGATAGTCATAGAGGACAGCAAGGAAATCACTCTCCTGACCTGTTAAAGAAGAAAGAAAATGTCACTCAACAACAAGATAGAGTTCTGAAGCAGAAATGGATTTCTCATTATATGTCACAAATTACATAGTAGGTCAAATGGGAAAAAAAATCTCACTCTGAAATGTCGCTTGGTAAACATAAAGAGCTAAAGATGAGCCTATAACTTTATAAGAAGAATGTGAAGATATTAGAAATGAAAAAAGTCAATTGGTTAATTGTAAGCAACTAAATTTAGACCACTTTTTCTAGTAATTACCATATTTAAAGGACATACTCAGTTTGAAACTAGCAAAATTAGTAAGTATTTACAGTATTAGGAAGTAACCCCATTTGATTAATGACACTGTCTCTAAATGCCTCCAGCTACAATTTTGAGCCAAGCTAATGCATTATATTTAGGGAATGAAAGATGCATATTGAATTGTTCCATCATTTAACACCACTGATACTTTCCAAAGGTATGAAATTAGTTTAGATCAAGAGCAATGAGAGTTTGGCCATTATTGCCCATTTCCCATCACTTTTTAAAATTAGCTTGATGAACAGCCAGAGCACTTTGTTCTCCCCCCTTGTGTGGAAACTGCACTAGAGGTCGCACGTGATGCCCTTATCTTCAATGAAAGAACAGAGGCAACGTGGGTGTTTACAATTAAATTATTGTACAACTGCAATTTGCAGAAGTGAGGTCAGTAAGGAGATAAGAAGACCTTTTACGTCAGCTGAGATGACTCTGGGCCTTGCAGCACTGTGCAGGACACGTGCTGAGTCTCCTGGGTTTCTGAAGGATGGAGGAGGCACTTTGCACAAGACTGGGACTATCAAACGTTCAAGAGCTCCTCATCCAGCAGGAATCCGTGGTGGCCCCCAAATGCTGACAGGTGGGAGATTCAGAAATGTGTCATGCAGGGTGTTTTGAGCTCTTTGACAGAAGTCCTGGCAAGAGGGATTGTGCGATACAGTGCCTGTGTTTCTCCTGAAAGTGGGTCCCTTCCCTCTCCACCGGCACACGGGGAGACAAAGCTTTCCCTCTGCCTCCAGCAGGATCAGCGCTCCGTTCCTTAGTAATACCATCTAGCAGTATGTTAGCAGAGGTGGTTTGATCTCCAAACTTGCCCACTCTGTGCAGCTCAACATGTGCAAAAATGGGAATGAGTTCAGGGGGGAGCGAAAGAAATTACCCAGAGAGATAGACACACTTCTGTATCTTGTTAGATTTTCTTGTTTAATATAGATTCCTCATCAATTTGTCTTTAAGGAAGATTTTTTTTTTTTTTTAGGGAAACCTAGAAACAGTATCCTGAATGAATGCTGAGACTGACTGTGTTTTCAGCATCTGTGTCCCAGGGCCTTACAAATAACTCACAGTGATAACAATGAAAGGCTGAAGGAAACATGCAAGCCTGCAGAAAATAAATATTTTCAAGGGAGAGATTTTACACTTGTTATCCTTACAGCAGTGATAATAAGAATATAAGTATTGAGGAAAATATTCCACATCTGTGGTTTAAAGGAAATAAAAAGCAGTGTTTTCTCAGTTCATTTTGAGTATCTGTTTGTTGTTATCTTATAGGGACTTGTGTTATGCAAAGTAGTGGGTCATTTTACCTTAATTTTCAAGCTGACTGTAAGCATTTTTAGTCTTGCTAGCCTTTGCCCATTCAAGTAGCCCCATAATACAGTTAGTGAGCATCCTTATGGATGCATAGATGCGGAGTCTGGAACAGGCATTGATTAGTTTGATGTTGTGTTTAGTATTAGTATTGCCATGGTTTTCTTAGTTGATTAGTGTCACTGAATTAAACAGGACTAGTCCAGTACCTTCATATTAATCAGCCAACTGCTGTGATTAGTCTACTGTAACTTATTATACAATTAGTTCAACTATACTGAAGAAATTCTGTGCTGAGCATGCCTTTGCTTCTCTGTTCTGCACTAAAAATTAAGAGACGGCTTCTCTGTCTATGAAACTGCTTAGTACCTGAGGCTAACAAGACCTAAGTATCGGTGCTGAGTCTTTTTCAACAAAGCAAAATCTTTACCCAGGACTACAAGAAATATATACCAGAAGGTACGTTGTAAGAACTGCAGAATGAGGATAAAATGCCGTCACCTAATTTCTCATTGCAGATTGTTAGACAGCAGTTCTACATGGAATGTCACTTTTTTAGCTTAATGACAATGCCTTTAGCAATGTTTTTTTTAAACTTATGCTGTTTATTTATAAATGTTTTGTTTCCATACTGAAAGGGTGGAAAACAAGTGCTTTTCTGCTGTCCTTCCTTGCGTACTGGTGGTTTGCATTTTGTTATGCATGGCGGGGTACATGACTTTACTCTAGCAAGATCTGTGTTACTTTGCTTACACTTTCATCTTTATATTCGTTTTTGTTTCAATTTTGCATGTTAATTTGTAGTTCTGAAAAGGAAGGAATTAATCATAGTGTTCACTGCCACATCCATGCAAACGTTACCTCTTAAACTACATGTACTGATATTAGAGTGAAAGTAAAGGGGTTTTGTACTACTCAAAAACTTTCAACTCTCCTACTCCACAAACAAGACCTCATTTTAATTGGTATTTAAATCAAACCTCATTGGGTTTTTTGGTCATGTGAAGTACTCCACTGCACTCTACAACATTTTACAGAACCCATACTAGCTCCTTTCAAACACAAAAGCCTCGAAACAGGGACTAAACAAATTACACTGTTTCTCCACACCTAAATTTCACAGTGATCTAATAGATTTGATCTGATGAGCTCCCCACACTTTTAAGTTGTAAAAGAAAAAAGAAGATCTGCCTGAGTTTTTCTAACACAACCTCTCCTCTGCAGTGCGAGTGTAGGTTACATCTGAAATGGAACAACTCAAAAGTTAAGAGTGGAAAGATCGAAGCACAGTCATTTCCACTGAATCAGGTGTTAATTCTGGTGGGGGTTTTTTGGGAGTAGAAAATGAATATGAAATACATGCTAGTTTTAGATGTCTGCATCCCTGGATATCTTGCAAAGTGTGAGACTGAATATTGCAGGCTTCAAATTATTCATTGTGAATGGACTACAAAGCACTATAAGAAAGAAAGGAGAGCATAGGCAAAGCACCCAGATCCAGCTCAACACCCTCGAAAAACGCTGTGCTGTGCACCAGTGTGGTCCACGTCTGAAGTGGGAAAGAGCTGCTCAGAGCTCAGCTCCCTGCATCATCCCAGCTTTACTGTCCAGCAGAAAGAATATGATTTATGGCACGGCATATACTAGAGAGGGTAAAGGAGGGCACTCGTGTGTGTCTGGGAGGCTGTCTGTACAGCAGCCGTAAGGTGTGGCTGCAGTCACACTGGCATACCCAAATTAGATCTAAACCAGCCAGCTTGGGAACTGAGAGTTATGCAGGTGCAGCTCAGTAAGGATTAACCCTTGATTCGGGGTCACAAGGGAGGAAAGAGGAGGGGGTGGGCTCACAGTCCCCTGACGATCCCTTGCTGCTGTAGCTACTCTGTTATCAGTACCTAGGTTATGCCAGGGATGCCCATACCGTGGGCTTTCAGATGGAGTGCAGTCATATTTGGAGTCCAAATGCGTCCTTGGAAAATGCAGCTTATGCACTGTTCCCTTTCCTAGGACCAAGACTGATGCACTGGAGGTGAGGAAAGCAGAAGGTTTTGCTTTCAGTGCAGCTCTGAGGCAGCATGAGGGGCTTATAGGGCTCTGATGAACACATTCACGCTGCAGATTGAATCTGCAGACTCCACTTATCTGTTTTCTTCCCACTTCTTGTTGGATATTCTTTCCCTTCTTTTCACTTTTGTTTCAGTCCTTCATTTTATTCAGTCTCACTGAAATGAGCCCGTGTAAAACCTGCTTTTCCTAATAACTATTTGGACTGTTCTAAGTCCGTAGATTGGATCCTCCACCTCACTTAAATCAAAGGTGGCTGTTTCTGGCCTCAGGGAAATCTTCTGTGTTTGGTGATGTGATTTGGATTTTGATCTGCTCAGGAAGAAAAATAGATACAAACTCACTCTATTAACCCCAATAAATGCTTTTAGTACCAAGTTCCTTTTCAAAAGTCTGTTTTCATTGGATTTGGATGACAGTACTGATGTCAGTATTCCCAACTTTAATTAGCAACATCTAAGCCATTATGAAAGATGCTGGTCTGATCCAGACTAAGAGTTAGATCCAAAGAGCTCTGCAAGCTGTTAAATCAGAATAATTTGCGTTGTAAGGGACCTTTAAAATTCATCTAGTCCAACCCCCCTGCAATGAACAGGGGACATCTTCAGCTAGATCAGGTTGCTCAGAGCCCCGTCCAACCTGACCTTGAACGTTTCCAGGGATGGGACATCTGTGACTTCTCTGGGCAACCTGCTCCAGTGTTTCACTGCCCTCACCGTAAAAAATTTTTTCCTTATATCTAGTCTGAATCTACCCTCTTTTAAAAGAGGTTTAAAACCATTGCCCCTTGTCCTATCGCAGCAGGCCCTACTAAAAAGTCTGTCCCCATCTTTCTTTAAGCCCCCGTTAAGTACTGAAAGGCCACAATAAGGCCTCCCTGGAGCCTTCTCTTCTCCAGGCTGAGCAACCTTAACTCTCTGAAGCTTGTCCTCATAGGAGAGGTGTTCCATCCCTCTGACCATTTTTGTGGCCAAAAAGCTGCCTTTGGGTGCTTAGACATAGGTATCTGGTGCAATTTCAGCTGTGCGAGTGTCTGAGACATCCCTATGGCCTTGGCAGATGCCACTGCCAGCTATGGGAGACTTGTTCCCTTCCCAAGTGGCAGCAGCAGGTCAGGCAGGATCTGACAAAGCACCTTTCTAGATGTGCTAGACGTGTAGGAGAGTACAAGTAGATCGAGCCCTGAATTCCTAAATGGGTAATTTCCCCTTGCAATTGCTGTGCTATCGATGTTTGCCGAGTTATCTTTTAGGAGTATGTTCTATTTACGTCACTTGAAGGGATGCACTTGGCTTTAGCCCTGCTGAATCCTGACTTTTAGCATGTGCAGGAACAATACAAACCTGGTCACAGCCATGGCAGCGACCCCTCACTCACTTACTCATCAGCAAGGTCCTGCTCTGAGTGCAGGTGAGTCTCTGTTTTGATGGTTATGGTATTCATGACAGCAGTTGTTGGGAATATCAACATAAAGTATTCTTCTTTGTAAAATAAAAGAAATTGTCAGTTCATGTTATGGGCCTCTGAGTAGCCATTAACAGTATTTGGTCTCTGCTTTATTAGGACCTATGGCTACACAGCTGCCCGTATCAGTTCTTGGCCATGCTGAAACCAGGGCTGGGTTTCCTTCCAGCACTAATGAAACCAGGCTGATTCCCTATCCTTATAATAATGAGCAGCCCAACTGGACCATCTTTCATGGAAAACCCCAAAATTTTGATTAAGGCTTTCCCCCTTAAAAGAAAAAAACAAAACCAACAAAACTAAAGCACAAAACGAAAAACCAAAACTGTTTTCTCTTCCTCACCTATGGGGAGTGATTTATTGCAGCTCTTCTACCAGCTGTCTCTCGTATTGCAGCATGAGGGCTGAGGCTGTACTAACTCTCCACCTACTTGCAGTTTGGGAGTAGCAGGTCACTGAATCCCTCTTGCTTTTCCCCTCCGATGCATGACCTCTACCAGCCTATGGGGGGGGGGTTTGCAACCTGATTTTTTCACGTGTGGATGCATAGGGCAGATACGTTAGATCCCCCTTTGGCAGTTTGGCCTGTGAAATGTGTATTTCTGTATAACCTTTACTGATAAACCTGGTGACAAGTTGTCTGTGTGCTACTTTTAATGTGACTACCTAACAGTGGACTTCAGGTTCAGTGCAAGCACAGCATCATAAAGGTTTTTAACCTTAAATGAAGCAACCCCAAATTTCAAGAACAAATTTTTATAAAATATCACATACTAATACATCAAAATAATACAGTATTTCTGGTTTCTGAAATAGTGCTTCAGTGCTTTTTGAATTGGAAGGAACGTCTTTCAAGGAGCACCAGCAAATAATGGTTTTAACATTTGGGCTTTTTAATTAAAGTACTTCTTGGAAAATGAGCTAGAACGTACCTAAAAATAAGCACTGTCTAGAGGATGCCCTCCTTCTCCCACAGCAGTCACGCACTTGCCTGCTTTTACAGGAAGACACATGGATGAATGTACCATGGATGAATATTCGGAACATCTTTTTCTCTTGAAAGAAATTAAATGAGTGCTTACCCGTTTGGCTTGGCACATTTGTTTCTTCGGAGGCTCTCGGCGTTTTTACAGTATTTCCCATTGCGCTCTCTAATTCCGTCAAAGCTCTTCAGAACTAAATCAAAGGAGACGTTGAAATTAAACATCAGAATAACACCTGCTGTGCCAACAGATGAGAAATGACCTAGTTTGGGTGTCTCCAGTTTTATACAGTTTTGCTTTTGAGAACTCTTGTGTCAAATTCATGTGAGAGTTTTACATACTTGCTAAACTCTCACCACTTGGTGCTTTTATCAGGGGAATAGCAGAAAACCACAGCTAGGGAAGTTGCTCAGAAGAACGCAATGTAGTAAAAGTTTCCATTACCAGAACCTCAGCACAATAGGAAGTCACAGCAAAGCCATGCCCATACAGTCATTTTGTATACAAAATGTTCTTTTCAGCATTTGGAGTTCTGAAGCTACAAAGAAATTAATTAGATTGATGTATCTGGTTTTCAGCGCTGTGTGTATATTATGTCGCTTTATTGCTGGACTCTAAGAACGTTGTTCGGTGTAGTTTTTTTCTGATGCAGTTGTGCTCTCAGCGAATGTGGGCAATGTTGTTTTTCCTCTTTCTTTTTTTTCTTAAGTAACACCTTGCCTCAAAATGTTTGATCTCAAAACACTCCCCCTACATAAAGTCACTGGTGCAAATTCTTCAGATACTTGTCTTAAAAAGTCTTGGTGGATGTACAGGAAACAGTATCAGACAATTGTGGAACTAAATATTGTGAGAGGGACAGTTCCTTCTCATGGCTTTATTGCACCCATCCTATTTCTACCTGACAGGGGACAGAGAGAAGAACCCTTTGGATGTCGAAGGTGTCTCATGCTAGGGTATATTTTCAAAGGCAGAGGAGAATAAGCTATATATGTTTGAAATTGTACATTAAAGCAAAATAACTCAACACCACTTGCTGATAGGTAATTATTTTTCAAAAATATATTTCTGACAGTTGCCCTGTGAAAATGATAACAGGAGCTCTAGCAGCATCATGGAGGTATTCTGCATCTTTCAGTCTTTTCTAGCTTAATTATTTCAAAGATGATTACTGCCTTTGGTATGCTGCTCTTTACTTACAACAGGCTAGAGCCTGACGGTGTTAGCTGGAGAGGTGTCTAACTTGAGAAGTGGTACTGCTGAATCAGTGAGACTTTATTACTAATTGTCTTTTGGCATAAGATTGGCAGAATTGAGTGCATGGCTTAATACCATAAATTTTGATGTCATACAGCGAGTTCAGGAAGACACCCTACAGAATAAAATGCCGTTCAAAAGAAAGAGAATTCGTCTCTTATCAAATGCAAGTAAATCAGTGCTAAAACAGATGGTAATGCACAGTTTGACTCTACCTCATCCGATTTCGAGCTTCTTAGTCCTTGTTCCCAAAGGCTTTTTGCTAGAAGTGTCTATTTCACGGGCCAAATGGCGCATTACCCTTTCACTGTCTGCACTCAGGAACTAGCTTGTGGCACATCTGTAGGATGCAGCTGTGCCAGCGTCTTTCTGACAAGTGTCTGAAATCTGCTTTTGCAAGAACAAGAAATCGTTTCATTGCCTGATGTAAGAAGTCTAGAAGCTGAATAAAAAAGTAGCTTTAAATTTAAATAAACTATTTGGGTATTCATGTTTGAATAAAAGGGTCTCTCTTCACTGAAAACACAAAATCATTCTCCATTTAAATGCATCTAAGTTTCTAAAACTGAAATCAGAATTCTTTTTGGCAAGCACTGTCTACTTGCAAGATTATAATTTCCTGAACTAACTATGAATATTTTTTCACAAGACCCAATTTTAATTTCTTCAACATTTTTCTCAGTTGTATCCCATCAAGAATAAGAGGTATACTCATAGGAATAGTGCAGCCAGTACTTTGGCTGCAGATATTATAGATGTTCCTGGCTCATCTTCAAATTAGCCATCAAAATTTCCTGGGCATAGCAATAGAGAGCTCAACAGCGCTGAAAAAGTCAGCCAGAGAAGTGAGATAAATACCTGTACAGGTTACCTCCACTGAGCTCTGTGCTGTAGTAGCTGCATTTTTGCAGTACTTGAAAAGGGCAGTTCAAATCTGGCTAAGTGTATAGTAAATAAGCTGCAGTTACCTAAAATTTTGTGCAATTCCAGATAGGTGCCAAGCATGGCAGCGTAAATATCTTATGCCCATCTATAACTTTAACACATGCAATTGTTATTTAGATGAGAACAGTACTTGAATTTTGTGCCACAAAAGTATGGAAAAATAAAAATAATAGAGTCCTACCTCTATATACCCCTTTATTCTGGGTGTTGGTATTTGAGGGCCAGGAGAGCAAGTCATCCTACTGGCAGACTTGTGACAAAGTGCTTTCAAGGGCTTTTTTCCTACTCTTAAGACACAGGGGATACAATTTTCAGGTGTGCCTGAGTCACTCTGGAAAGTGATATGTAGCATTTGTACGTGATGGAAAGACTTCTGAAAGCTTTACCTCACACTTACAAACTTTCTAAAAGCACGGCACATTTGAGCAAGACGCCTTCATATTCCTAGATGGTATTTAGGGCTCTAAACTCTAAACGTTGCTTTAAAAATACCTGAAGTGTTTTTGAAGGTTTGCTCATATATAGTTTGTAATTAAACCACTTGCTGTCTAGTCCAGACGGATTAAGTACCGGACAACGGGCATGTGCCTGCTTTGTATTTTTGCAGAGCACATCCCAAACTGGCCTGGCTCGCTTCTGCCATACTAATCATCGTTCTTTTCAAAGGACCTCTGAAGTCAACAGGAGAGAGCGTGCAGCTCAGTGCTGCTACTTTAAATGTGGAAGAATCTGACTTACGGAAAATACAAATGTTATTAAGTACTTACAGTAACAGTGAAGAGCAATGACATTTTGGACTTTGATGTCACTGGCATGACAGTTTGCTGTGTCTCATTATATTTTCCATGCTGTTTTACTGCCATTTATTACCATTGGTGACAGCATAAAGTCTTGAACGGGACTGAAAGTTCAAGATGTTCTCTAGACTCGTGGCAGAAGCGTTCAATGAAAATAAGCGAATGGAAAGCTGTGACCGCTGCTGTTCATTCACTTATCCAAAGTGATTAAAAGGAAAATGACAGATATCAGACTAGGTTTTACCACTAAGGCCACTTGTCATTATATGTTTGGGCAGAGTAAAGGTGCCTATAGTCCAGTCAAAGATGGTGGAGTGAATGCCCTGAGGTATGGCTCAACTCTCAGACATTTGAAAACAGGACGGAAATGGAAGAAACTGGAAGTTTTGTTTGAAATGGGGCAGGGGGGGTGCAAAAGATTGTTTCTACTTCATCACTGGCAATGGTGTATCACTGGTTTTAGAGTAACAGCGTATGAATCAGTATCTGGGGTATTTCTAAAACAAGAGTGCACATGACGCTCCAGTGCATGCTAGAGCTTAATGGCCTAAGTAGCTTGTGCTTGCATCGAGTATTGGCAGTGCAATACAAATCCATTGTATCACCATATGATAACCTGTATGGTGGTTTTCTGAAATTTTAGACTTACAGGAAACTGTAGAGCATCTTGTGGCTGAGCCAATTTTTTATCATTTAAGTCAATAGCAGAACAATAACAGTTTTACAGATGATATTCTTTTGAAATGGCGAATCTGCTCCAGGCACTGCATCTCGCTTAAACTTGGTGACAGAGTTTGGAATACGAGTAGAGGTGGAATCCCTCTGTCGCAGAAGCAGATAATTATGCCAGATCCAAAGAAAATTGTTCACTGAGGGTGATTTGGGAAGAATTAAGGAGGGGTAATAGACTCTAAGCTCACTTTGTCTTATCAACCCAAAGCCCCGCATGGAAGAGCGCAGCTGCTATTCAGCTCGGAGAAACCACCGTGCTGCCGAGCTGCAAACCAAACTCTACCTGCAGCTTTCCCCACTCACAGGCCACCTCCTCGGGCTTGTGCAGAAATTTGATTTTAACCATTAAGATCACATTTGCAGTCTTCAAAGCTTTGGTCCTTCCTCCCGTCCCCTTTCCACCTGTGCATGTGCTGTTTAAGGAAAGCTGGTCGGTGCAGCCATAGCTGTTTGCAAACACACAACTAGTGGGGTTTAGTGATCTTTAATGCTTTATTTTTGCTGCCAAAAGGAAGGTGAGGAAACATCTACAGCCCCAGTCCTGCTTTGTGTCCTATTTATCAGTGGCAGAGCTCTCAGCAGAAACGAACTCTTCAGCTGCCAAGACTTGGATCCAACTGACCTACATAGTAGGTCCCAAAAACCTGTGGTACAATTTACACCTTCCGTTCCTGTGTGCAGCACATGTAGCAGTAATTTCCTCTCGCAGAATCTGTTCTCTGAGAAAATGCGCTTCTGGAGCAGTTAAATAACACGATGCATAAGAACCTCTGTCACTTTGTAAGAACTTTTTCAAAGTTATATTTAAAATGTTTGAAAATTAGTAAATATAAAGAAATTAAACTAGTAAGAGAAATAAAAAGGCAAGATAAGCACCTGAGTAAAGCCCCTCTGCAAGGAATACTGCAGACTAGTAAAATTAGGACATTCATCATTCCTGGGATGCTATGCCTTATTTCATTTTTGTTGCCTGACATTCACACCTATACAGCCATGGTCTCAGAATTTAATTCTCAATGAGGTTCACAGGTAATGTCTGAATCCCATTTAGCTTGAAAATAAAAGCACAGGCATCCTGCTATTTTTCATGTGGGAAAAAAAGCAGCTTAGATTTCAGAAGCTGTATATTTTTTGGTGAATTTCCCTTACTTTGTCATTAATCAAAATAAACATCCTTTCAGCTTTGAGGCACTTGTACCTTTGCACTGAGAAAGAACAATGTAATGCTGTAATCAAGGTAATTCACAGAAACATGCAACTATGAAACAACACAGAAATACCACATTATGTGAACTTCTAACACGTCGAATAAAAAGCCCACTAATTTGTGGGCTTGTATTTTGGGTTATAGCGAAATGCAGTTTGCTTCAGCATAAGGTCCTATGCACCTATCTTACTGTGAGCTTTCAGTAGAAATAATCCTTGTCCCTTCTGTCTTTAGTACCATTCCTTATGAAAAGGATCAAGGCAGCCTTTTCTATTTCTACCTTTGGTGGTACTTGAAATCCATGGTCTGAGTACTGTCATTGTTAATGAAATAGAACTCCCGTTTATATAAATAAAATTGAAACATTTGGTCCCGTATGCAGATAATCTAAAATGTATCAGAGCAATGATTACCTTTAAATGCTAGGCATGATATTCCAGGTCGCAGTATTTCTCAAAAAAGCCGTAGTCATAATACCGTGCTTATGCTGCCAGCAAGGTTTAGCTGATCAAGTCAAGGAGCAGCCGGTCGAATGAGTGTGTTGTGAAGTTCACGCTGTCATGTAGAGCAGCATTTGCCAAACAGGCCACATACTTCCTCTCTGAGAAATAAGGAAGGCTCAAAGTGTTTGCAACAGATGAGGTTCCTGTTGCAAGTCACTACTCAAGACACTTTTTATCTATGGGCTGAGAAAAACAGGGAGGTTTTCAACATATTGCATCAGGGCTGGTTTTAGCAGATATAAAAAATGAGCAAAATAACTTGTTTTACATTACGTACACAAAAAGCGTTTCTCTTTCTCTTTTTTTTTCTTCCAAATTTATTTACCCAGTAATGTTCAGTCCCCAACTGTTTTGTTTTATGTAGTTTTGCTAGTTTTTTCAGACAGACAGTAAGAGGCACAAAACTTCATTTTCCACTCTTATTGAGCCTGAATGGGAATGCAAGGTTTGCTTTATTCTTTACTCTGTACCCCAAAATACCTCTGTCTGCAAATAATTGAAACTCAGTATTAGCAATGAAAACATATGGAGTGAAAGCCTGTCTGTGAAGTACATTTTCACATCAGTTGTACAAGGTGCAGAAGCAGGAGCCTCAGGACCTCTCTCATCTCAGTGTCGGAGATGGGGAAACCAAGATACTAGCCAGTTAAATAACCTGACTGAAGTGACTCAGGAATATGGTACAGCAGATGTGAATATAGAAGTCAAATGGATTTATTGAGGTTTGCTGTTTGCTTTTATAATCAAGATGTGATCTGAAAGGCTCGTATACCTAATTTTGTATAGTAAAATTAAAAAAAAAAGCCAAATGAAACAAAACAAAACAAAAAAACCCTACCAGAAAACCCAGCAAACCAAAGTAGAGTTTCTACTTCACACCAGAGTAGCTCTGAGTAGATGCTCATTGTAATGCCAATCTGTTTGATGATGAAAACTAAAAGTTGGCTAGGGTGGGAACTGTTGTGTAAGCATTATCGGAACCAGGAGACACTGATTAAATTCCCAAAGCTGTGCCAAAATTTGGAGCTATGGTAATTTCAGGAGAATATCCTTTCTCTTTGATGGGCTGAGCTAGCAGTCCCCGCTTTGAAGGGACAGGAAAGCATTAGGGAGCTTGATAAGCAAATCAGTCTCCGACACAGAGCCGTGACAGCATTATAGCCAGTGCTCTGGGGAGCTGGTTTTACCATAATGCCCCATGATTATCCCCGCCAGTTGTATTTTCATTGTTTAGGACCTTATTACTTTCTTCAAATCATAGGGATGTGGCATGCATGTTCCTTAACAGCATTCACCAAATGGATGTACAATGTCTCTGGAATTACTAAAAGATCACGGGTTGGGGGATGTCGGCACCACACATAGGAACAGGCAGGGGCAGAGCTCTGCCTTTTCCTGATCCTTCTCACCAATATCTGCCTTAGGCTGGCTCTGATGGTTTTTGTGCCTTTACAAAAAGTAAGGTTACGTCCTAAGTTGCACTTACGAATGGGGCAGGCCTCAGACTGATCAGGAAAGATCGGTCACACTAAAGAAGAGGTTGGACTTGCTTGGTAGAATATGCTCCACTGGAAACAATAAATCTCAGCCACGGTTTGTACCATGCTTGTAGAGTTCGCAGTGGAGGGAGGTAAATAAAATTCTCCATTTCCATGTTATTTCTGCCTGTTTCTGGTGGCTATTTACTCTTGCGCAATGATGAGAGCCAGTTTACCCTTTCAGTGCGTTCAGCTAATAACTTGCTTTAAATAATTGATAATGTTTACATCTAAATGGAAGAAAGTTTTGATATTAATTAAGTGGGGCTTTATATGTCATCTTAAAAGTATTCATATCCTGTTATTCAAGTCACTAACCTGACACAGGCACTCAGTGAGTCACTTGAGAGAGGAGCATTGCACTTGCAGGACTGCCTCTGATTACAGCAAAGAGGGATTTGCCGAGACTCGTGTAAAAAAGAAATCTTTCTTCTTCAAAATGTTATTTTTGATAACAGAGAGATGAGTCTCCCCTTTCCCCCATTTTTATCTGGAAATCACAGTTCTAGTAGATGGTTATGGAGGGAAAAATGTTTATATTTCAGTCTCCCTTTCCATTTCTGGACTGACCTGCCCGTTCCCTGTTACACTTCGTGTGCTAGTGTTTGTCACGTGTCTGCCATGTAGCTCCTTAGCTGTGACAGAGACTCCTTGAGTTGGTCCTAAAGATTTCTACTCCTCCAGGTTCTTGAAGACAGAGTTTGTCTGAAAGCCTGGAAAAATGACATTAATGTCTTCACACAGAGCCCTGCAACCTTGGTGTTTTGTAAGCACTTGCCACTATGCAGAATTAGATGTCTAAGGAAAAGCAATGCAGGATACTGAAAACCAACCCTGCAAGAAAAAAAAAAAAAAAAAAGGCTCCAAATTGAAAACAACTTCTGAAAATACTTTAAATCCGGTCTTTTAGAGAATAATCTGTTAAGCCAATTGGAAAGAAGAGTTAGTGGTCACTCAGCTGCAGCTTGCTTATTTTTGCAGGGAGAAAAAACAGGATATAAAAAGTCTTTTTAATCTGGCATTAACTGAAACTGGAGACATCCTCAAACAGAAATAAGGTGCAGTTTTCTGTCAGTGGAGTGATTATCTTCAGGCACTAACAGCAAAGGAGAAGATTGCAGTATCCATTTCTTGGTGTCTCTGAGCCCAGCTTAAATGCTTTATGCAAGATCAGGCTTTAGTCAAAGACAAGCTGTGTTTTAAGTGATAGGAAGCACTTGAGCTCAGCAGTCAGGAAATGGAAGAGCCTTGGCTATCCTGGAGGTCAAACCAGATGGTCTGACAGATACTTCTGGCTGGGAACTGTATGCATCTGTGCCTAGAGAGTGCATATCTTTAACGAATAAAATATTGCTGTACAGCTGGCTCTTTTGGGAAAGTAGAATTATCAGGATATTCCATTGGTTTGACTGTTCTCATTAGGTATTTTTTGATCTTACCTTTCGGGTGGTGTTACTGTTATTCCTGTTTGTATTGTCTATAGCATGCTTCTGGGCAGACAGAAAGCCTGCTCTGAAAGGAGTCTGCAGCCTTGCAGCCATCAGAGAAACTGCATTAATTTGAAGGGAGTGCATGTGTCAAAGAGGCAAACGTGGCTCAAGCAGGGTTTTCAGTTTCAAGTCAGGTTGGAAAAACAAGAGGTCATTATGTGAGGAGAGGAAGAAGGTTTTGGGTTTACAGACTGTTGTTGATAAAAACTAGTTGCAGTGAAGTTTCTAATCATTAGATCTGTTGTGAATTGGTTTTGAAAAGCTTTGCAGAAGCTACTTTCCAGAGTAAATGAGGAATTAAAAGACATTCAGCACTGCAGCTTATAGGGTAATTGTCTTTTCCAGGTATGTTGGGAGACAGAGGTAGAACTTACGGTAATAAACCTGTGGTGGGTTGACCCTGGCTGGATGCCAGGTGCCCAGCAAAGCCGCTCTATCACTCCCCTCCTCAGCTGGACAGGGGAGACAAAATATAACAAAGGGCTCGTGGGTCGAGATAGGGACAGGGAGAGATCACTCAACCAATTACCATCACGGGCAAAACAGACTCGACTTGGGGAAAATTAATTTAATTTATTACCAATCAAACCAGAGTATAGAGTAACGAGAAATAAAAACTGCATCTTAAAACATCTTCCCCCCACCCCTCCCTTCTTCCTGGGCACAACTTCACTCCCACTTTTCTCTACCTCTGCCCCTCAGTGGCACAGGGGGACGGGGAATGGGGGTTGGGGTCAGTTCATCACACCTTGTCTCTGCCGCTCCTTCCTCCTCAGGGGGAGGACTCCGCACTCGTCCCCTGCTCCACCGTGGGGTCCCTCCCAAGGGAGACAGTCCTCCATGAACTTCTCCAATGTGAGTCCTTCCCACGGGCTGCAGTCCTTCACAAACTGCTCCAGCGTGGGTCCCTTCCACGGGCTGCAGTCCTTCAGGCAAAGACTGCTCCAGCGTGGGTCCCCCACAGAGTCACAAGTCCTGCCAGAAAACCTGCTCCAGCGTGGGCTTCCCACGGGGTCACAGCCTCCTTCGGGCACCCACCTGCTCTGGCGTGGGGTTCTCCGCAGGCTGCAGGTGGGTATCTGCTCCACCATGGACCTCCCTGGGCTGCAGGGGGACAGCCTGCCTCACCATGGTCTTCCCCACGGGCTGCAGGGGAATCTCTGCTCTGGTGCCTGGAGCACCTCCTCCCCCTCCTTCTTCACTGACCTTCGTGTCTGCAGGGTTGTTTCTCTCACATATTATCACTCTCTCTGGCTGCAGTTTCTGTTGTGCACCAGGTTTTTTTTCCCCTTCATAAATCTGTTATCCCAGAGGCGCTACCACCATCGCTGATGAGCTCGGCCTTGGCCAGCGGCGGGTCCGTCTTGGAGCTGGCTGGCATTGGCTCTGTCGGACATGGGGGAAGCTTCTAGCAGCTTCTCACAGAAGCCACCCCTGTAACCCCTCCACTACCAAAACCTTGCCACACAAATCCAATACAATTCTGTGTATTCTTTTTTATTATCTCATTAGAATAACAGCCAGGGCTTGTGGAGGGAGAATTGGGGTGGAGAGGATAGCACTCAGTGCAGGTCTGTGAGCTATGATGTCTCAAGAGAGAAGTTTGCAAGAGGTACCAGCCTCAACTCAGCCGATCACAGCCTGACATCAAAGTAAGAATTCATCTTCACGTAACACTGATTTGTGTTCATCAACTTCTCACCATTGTGAGCTGCCACATGTCCTAGTATGTGAATTTCTACTGTCTAGCTTAACCTCTAGTTTTGAAAAGAGAAATAAAGAAATTCTGGTCCCTGAACTAAATAGTACTGAAGGCTTTGCCTTTCATTTTCAATGGCATCATTTTTTACAGTAGGTACTATTGCCCAACATTGTGATATTCCCACTATTCCTGTGAAAAGGACGGTGTAATATTGTTGTTGTGGATTGTGCAACACAGTTGCAAATGCTTCTTCTCTGCAGTTCAGTGCTGAATGCTTTCATCTGGTTCTTTGTCAAAAATGTCATCGGAACTTCCTCTGATGACAGCAGGTCAATCTGTAAGGACAGCTGAAGCAAGAACTGCGTGTGGCTTCAGGTCCCTGTCAAGCCCTTCTAAATGATACTGAGATAGGGAAATAACTTGTGACAGCAAGATGGCTAACATTCACAATTTTATAGTATATCTCATATTGTTTAGAGGTCTGCTTTCAAAAAACTACTCTGCAGGATTATCTGAAGATCAGAGCTGTTAGTTTCAAAAGTTAATTTTTTAGCTCTTGTGTTTATAGGTACAGAAGAATTCCTGGAGAATTAAAAAACAGAGGACTAACAAAAAGAACACAGTGTTTGTTATTTTTGAGCTGATCTCATGATTTTTGGCTTCCTGATTCATGATTCTGTCATGTTGATGGTAATATGGATGTCATGTAATGGAAATGAACAGTCCCTCAGCTATTTCTGCTTCTGCCTAAATAGTCCTATTTTTTAAAACACACAACTCCTTCATTACTGGTTGCTGGGACTAATCACACAAATAAATTTTAGTTTTATAGGGAAAGAGGGAAATGCTGAGTGTAGCTATGTTATCCTCTGTGTCCTGAGCCTGCCTTTAATCTGGCTACAGTGTTTAGGGAAGATTTCTTTTTAATGCGAAAAGTGCAGGCTCAAAAAGGAAGAAATTTAATTCTGGGCAGTCTCCAGCTTCTGCTCTCACTTATTTGTTCCTGAGGTTTTTTTGGTGAGGATGAGGAAACAATGAGCTTGAATTGTGATGTGAATTTGAGAAACAGACAACTTGTATAGTTTTGCTTGCCTAACTTCTGCGGTAAGAGAAGCCTTGTTTCTAGAGCTTGGAATGTATTTCAGATGCACCAGGGGAGGGAACATAATGGTATTGCTTCCAAATACTGCTTGAGTAATGTCCCAAGTTCCTCTATCACCCACTTCCAGTCCCAATAAAAATTAAACATGAATAACAGCAGTGGATACCACATCTCTTTCAAACCCCAAACGCAAGACATGATACCTGAATGCAGATGTTATCAAAAAAGCAAACTGAGGAAGTGGCCATTACCATGGAAAATAGAAGAAAAAAAAAAAACCAGAATAAAGAAGAGCATGTAAACCTGTTCTAACCACTTATGGAAACAGGAGAAAATATCCGCAGCTAGAGTAAGGCTCCAAACAAGAACTCTCCTCACCTCGCAAATGTATTTGCAAAAGTTTTGGGGTTTTCTTTTACACGTTGAGCTTGGACCATATCTAATGCTAGACCATACACATCCAGCGCTGCGACATGAAGATTTGCCTGTCCAGGCATTTAGCTCTCCCTCTGCACAGAAGACTTGTGGGAGAATCTTTTGCAATCATTGTTTGTCTCAGTACTTGACCCAAGGGCAGTCTTTCACTTTGTAGACATCTCAGAGACAGGGGAACTTTGTACAGCTTTTTAAATCCCTGGGAGGAGATGTGTTCAAAATCAAGCACAGACTAGGATGTTTTTCTTGGTCCCAGTGAATTTTTGGATTCTGTATGTCATCTGATCTCAGTACTCTCTTTCCCTACCAAACTTAGCCTTTTAATAAGGCAACTTCAGAATTTCCACAGAAACTTCCACTTTCAAAATTTGTGAAACTTTCAGAATTTGGGAAACTGAAGACCTTTAATTTTTTATAGTTTGGTTTGGTTTGGTTTGGTTTGGTTTGGTTTTAAATGAATGTCATTTAGACGTACTGGATATTTGATAAAATATGCTGAGCACGTTCAGATCTAATGTTGAAGAATATGTTTGCCAGATTAGTGGATAAATATTGTGCAACCCTAGATCTAATTTCTGTGCTATACCAGGGAGGCACATAATTTCTTGCTCCAAATGAAAAGCAAGGAAGCTACTCTTCTGAGGGAAGCTGGCATGCCACGTTATCCCTTTTCTAGTCTCACTCATCCTAGTTCTGGTGAACATGCTCTTCTGAAGGCCAGGCAAAAAAACATTCTCATTCTGTGTCCTGGGGACACACCCACACACAGAGATACTCTCATCAAGGATAT
This sequence comes from Harpia harpyja, assembly GCF_026419915.1. Classification (NCBI taxonomy): domain Eukaryota; kingdom Metazoa; phylum Chordata; class Aves; order Accipitriformes; family Accipitridae; genus Harpia; species Harpia harpyja. The sequence goes on from NC_068944.1 coordinate 70,852,037, forward strand.
TTTTCTTTCTCTCTCATGACCAACTGAGTCAGTGCACCTAGTCAGCAGCTGGCAAATATCATGCCTTACAAACAGAAAATAGGCCACCGCAAATCCCACGTGAGGATAAAGCCCATTGCTCACTCGAGTTCTCATCTAAATCGAGGATGGAAGTGAGGAATATGACGAAGTGGTGTTTATTTCTTCTTCTTTAGTTCTTCTGCCCTCTTAAAACCAGAGATGGCTCTTCTAGTGCCCCAGGATTGACAATCTTAGCTTTTTCCTTTGCTTATCTGCAACCATCCGGGTCTCAGTCATTAAGCTAACAGCAGTGCTTGTTTTCTAGATCACTTAAAAAGGAAGAAAAGCCTTTCAGGAAGGTAATAGCACTGGAAATTCCACATACAGTGAACGAAAAAGAATGTCTCATCCAAACAATAACCTCTTCCTAATTATTTTTGGAAACTAATTTCTCCAGTTGTGAGCAATGTTATCCCATTAGTATCAATGGGTCTGCTTGTTTGAAATATAAAAACTGTCCTGGGTGCTGGCCAGGGTTGCATAGAGTTCTTCAGGCTCAAAGGTTTTAGACAATTTCAAGTTAAGGATTTGCTTTTTGTTTTCTGTTTCTTTTTAACTTGCTCCTGGTTTTACGCTTTTTCAGACGTAGTTATGCTTTGAGCAAATTCAGTGAGAAGTAAGTTAATCGGTTTAATAGATCGGGGTCTTTCATATCATGCATCTAGGGTTTGGGGTTTTTTTTAGAAGACGGAAGCTAATCTTAGCAGTTATTATAGTAAACTGATATAAATGTTTGGAAATTAGTCATTTGAACCATGTCAGAGCTATTCCAGCCTTTCTGTTCTCAGTCAAATCTTATCAGATTTATGCTAATTTCTCTGCATTTTCAATGAGTAGTTTTCATGGTTACTCAACGATGTTGTACCATCTTTTCTTTGTAAGGACCTTTTCCATGCTGGCACAGCTGTAGGAAAGAAACAAAGAGTCTGGGATAGAGATTGGACTGTAGCCCGTGCTCTGATTTTGATGCACTCTGGCTCTGGTTATCTTCTTCATCTTGGTTTAGCCTTTTGTTGCTACTACCTCTGCTCATAGCTCTTCTAAAACCTCGCTGCTCTTTGGGTTAGCTATCTTAGTGTTTCTAGCCTAAATTTACTTACACTCAATATGAATGGTTAATGCCCATTTGGCCTTTTACCAGCATTGTCCTAAGGTACAAATAGCTCTTCTTCATGGATTCATTTATAAAGATCATGCCTGCTCTCGGTCCTTGTTTATGACAGTTAAGGAAGTAAAACTCTACTTAGTCTTCTCTTGTAAGATGGGCTCTCCATTCCCTGATGTGCCTCACAGCACCTTCTTTGTATCCCCTCCTGTCTGAATGTTTCTCCTTTCAGCAAAGTTTTCAGAAAGATTTGTGGCTTGGTTATAGACATAACATAGACACTTTTCAGAGGTCTTCCAAAATAACCACGGCAGAGCTGGAAAAAAACAAACCTATCCTTCTCCCCTTTGCTTTGATCGTTAGAACTTGCTTCTTATGATTTAAATACCAGTGTTTAACAACCTGCAACTGGTCAGATTTTGCTTCTCATCTTCTTTACCTGCACCAGGGGACCAAGTGTTTTGCTAGCATGTGTTGACTGATATTGTCTTTCTTTTCCAGGGAGGTTCAGCTTTTTCTCCAGCATCCATTATTACTAAGAGAAGAGCGCAGACCCAAGCAGCAGTCCTGGCTGAAGAAGTGGGATGCCCTTCATCCACTAGTGAGGAAATCGTAGCCTGCCTCCGCCAGTTGCCTGCTCGTGTCCTCAATGATGCACAGACTAAGGTACACCATAGCAAAATATGTGCCATTGGCAAGGAATCAAAAAGTTTCCGTTGATACAAAGCTGTGAGGAAGCTTAAGAAATAAACTGGGCTGAATCCTTGTGGAAGAGGAACTGGACTAGCTTTGGTGGAGTGATGCTGATGTCCATGACATCCACCTCCGACCTATGAATACTCACAGCATGATTCTCCTTTAGACTGAATTCCTTTTACACTACTTTGACCACATCTTCCAAAATTAATCTAAATATAGTTTCTGACTTCTTTCAGTCCCCTCTCATCTGCCCCTGGGTGTTACTCTAGAAGAGGATGAAGTGTCTGTAGCTTCAGTAACTGCATTTTTCCAGAAAAGGAAGTGGGGAGGGATGTCAGTGCTCTGACTCCTAAGTGGGAGACTTGCAAAAACTGCAGTATAAACGAGATGGATCCTTTACCCACAGATTAAAACACCCACTGGCAATGTATTTTCTGATCAGGACCAGCCAATCCCTAATTTACAACAATTTTTTTATGACTATAAGACAATCAATTCTCTTGGCCTATTCAGCTCATTTCACCTACTGAGATCGTCAGCAAAAGCATTGTTTCCTGCCAATGCTGAGTTTGTACTTACATTAACCGATCACTTGTTCACTTCAAGGCTATCAACTCAGTTGTCTGAAGCATAAATAAAATGGAAATCACCAGGGTAAGCTAATTTAACTGCACTCTTATTGCTTTTTTGCTAACCTAGCTCCTAGCTATAAGCGGCCCATTCCAGTACTGGGGTCCAGTGATGGATGGAATTTACCTTTGGGAACCTTTAGCTAAAGCCCTGCAGCGCCCTCAACTTCGGAAAGTAGATCTGCTCATTGGAAGTGCTCAGCAAGATGGGTTGATCAGCAGAGCTAAGGCAATTAAGGTAGGAAGAGACTCACTGTTAATGAATTGATGGCATTACTATTATTATAGTGATGGCAGTAATCATATGCAGCCAGGACAGATGCTTTTTGATTTCTACGGTTTGTGAATTATACTCCACGCAAATACACAAAGACATTGTCCGCCTCCAGCCAGTCCTGTTTAGGCTGATTAATGGCATTATTATATTTGTTGATTAACATTACTGGGAGAGATATGAAAAGGTAAGAGATCGGCAATGATTTAGCTTGTATTAATATGCAGCAGTATGTTCTACTGTCCCTAAAATCCTATTTATATTGCAACCTCAATTGTATCTCACAAAGAAGAAAGCAAGCTCATAACTTGGTTATGAGGTTCTTCACTGTGCAGCAGGGCTAAGTCAGTCTTTTCCATGCCAACAGGTTTTTTTTGCGGCAACCCTTTTTCTCTGTTGCCTTTAAGAAGTATGTTTTCTTGTAAAGATGATTCTGAATATGGCTAGCTGTGACTAAGAATTGGACTAGCCTGATTTGCGGGCTAAGGTTTCAGGGCATAAACTGGTGAAATGAAAAAGAATTGCTTCCATGCTGTACTTCAGACATAAAAGTCCTCAAAAGCATGAAGGTCTACTCAGAGGGATTTTACATCTTCTTGTGCACCCTCTGGCACTGTCTGTTCTTGAGACAGCATATCAACCTCTTCTAGTTCATTTGTCCTTCTCTACGATGGTAACGATAGCACTTCCCTGTTTAACAATGCCAAATTAAATTAAATGTTCCAACATGCTCAGATATATGCTGAGAAATCAACAGGAGAATGTTAACACAGCAGGATTGTTTTGAGGGTTATCTAAGTGAACTGCAGGTCTGTTGCTATCTCTCTGTAACTGTGTGGATTTCATCTCTTAGGAGGCAGTGAAAGGTCAATTACAGCTTCTCTTTGCTGGTAGCCAATAACACATAGACCAATTTACTTCCGAATTAATGACAAAATACCCGTTTGAAAGAAGGCTTTTTGACCCACCTGAATAAAGTTCATATTGCTTGTTTAGTCTCCATCAGAAGTTTCCTGATTTTATTTCATGTATCTTTCTCTTTTGGAATCAATTAAAAGAGGAAGTCAGGCGTAGGAAATGGACTGTGATGCTGGAGGCCTGCAGATAATGATCCAGATGCTAAGAGAGGGGAATAAACCTCAGTAACCTCATTACAAGTCATGCGATGAAGACTAGGAAGTGAAATTCTTTCCTTTACCACTATTTCCACATATGACAGTTTTCTGCAAAATGGAAATGAAATTCCATGATGTATTAGAAATTATGCAACAAATCATAGTGTTAATGAAAGCCACAAGTGCTAAAAGCCAGTACTGTCAGGTTGAAATGAAAAGGAAAAACACTTGTAACTAAGAGCTCAGCAGTAAAATGTTGCCTTTCCAAACCCAAAATCTGGAATATCTTCTTTATTTAAAGGCTTGCAGTAAATAAGACTGGAAGGGACTCTAAAAGTTGGTGCAACTCAACACTAAGAAATGGTCATATCTACCTCAACCTGAGAGACCTGTTTTAAAATCTCCTACTGTTTGGAGATCTTCTGATCTCCTTTGGCAAGTGTTTAACTATGCTTACTTAGAAGTATAGTTAAGTTCTTTACTAGCTATTATAATAGTACCTACCTTGGTGCTACTGCTGTAAGTCAGATTCCATCTCTGTTCCAGAAAATTTGTAATGTTCATGGTAGGTGGTTATATTTTATTTTCTCCCTTTTCACTTCCTTAAGCTGTTTTCAGGTTCTCAGTAAGAACTGATGATTTTTTTGTGCACATTTTCCTCTGTTTCTATTTTCCTGTGTCTTCAAGTTTTTAGGCCTTGAGGGAATATGACTGTTTTGACCAATCATAGAATCACAGAATCATAGAATGGTTTGGGTTGGAAGGGATGTTAAAGATCACCTAGTTCCAACCCCCCTGCCACGGGCAGGGACACCTTCCACTAGACCAGGTTGCTCAAAGCCCCGTCCAACCTGGCCTTGAACACTTCCAGGGAGGGGGCACCCACAACTTCTCTGGACAACTTGTTCCAAAGCCTCACCACCCCCACAGTGAAGAATTTCTTCTTTATCTACTCTAAATCTACCCTCTTTCAGTTGAAAGCCATTAGCCCTTGTCCTATCACTACATACCCCAGTCTGTATTCCTGTCTTCGGATTGTTTTCTTAAAGACCTGCTGCAAGGTTAAAATTTCCTGATTACTTCCTTGTCCACACAGTTAATGTATTAATTGCTGTGAAACTGTAATGCTTCCTCCATCATTGAGCTATTTAAGAACATGCATCTTCCAGGTCCTCAAGAACATGTCTACATCATAGCCGTGACCATGCATGGTTGCAGTCAGTCAGATGATAAAGTCCTGAGTAGGCCACAGACGCATTTAGCTACAGTGGCAGATACTGGTGCGGGTGGCGGTTACTGAGAAGTCTGTGCTCCATTTCCTCTGTCATAATGTCGAAAGGGATGTTTGATCTGTGCTAACTGTCCTGTCCCCACAACAGACCTAGAAGAAGCATTTGAGACAACCCACATTGTATCCCACTCTTCTACTTCATTCACTTTAAGGGTTCCCTTGAGGTAGATCTGACTTGCTTCTTTCTGGGAAAACCCAGAGCTGTTTTTTCCGATATACTAAGGACGGTGGGAGGTCTTAGCTGGTGGACAGAGCACTGAACTCGGGAAACCAAGGCATAGCTCCTAGTTTGCCTCTGACTACAACCATGTTATTTAATAAGTTCTACAAAGAGGGGACCAAACCTCCCAGGGGTAAAAATCCATCTGTGGATGTGCTCCAACTCTGTAGAGAGAAGAACCATGCATGTATTTGGGTAGATAAACAGCACAGCTAAAAGGTCCTGTGGCGAGAGTATGGAATTGGCAAAGTCCTTCATTTCCATCTCCTTCAGGATGACTGATTTCAGTGTAGTCAGATGCAAAGAGTGGGGGATAGAAAAATTTAACCCCAGCTGACCTGTTCCACCAGTTCCTGTGAATAACTGTGCTGGCAAATTCAGCCAAGGGCTTGCACTATTACTTCTGGTCTTGCTCTATTAATACTGATCCTGTAAATGGTGAGGAGACACTTTTAGCCATTTGGATGCGAGCAAGCTTGAGACATGATGCAACCTCTAGACTGCAACCAGACCTGAAGGTGGCAAATCCAGTTGGCACCATGTTGTTCTGTGGGGGCTTACTGGCATTTGGTTTTGTTGGGTGTCTCTGTACTCCCACTGCAACACTGTGCTTATGCCTAAGACCTTTACTATTAAAAATGAAATAGAAAGGCAGAAGGCACCACTTCTGTGCTAGCAAAACATTTATGTTCGATTTGTTTACAATTAAAAGCTGAGGTCTCTCAGTGATGCTTGCAGCAGAAAGTACGCTGAACATTTGTGCTCAGTGTCTTGCCCATGGAAATGACCGTTTTATGGCATTCACTTGAATGCTTATTCATGTGAACTGAGACAGATTTACCACTTCCTGGAGCACTTCGCACTCATCCCCAGTGCAGCCATCACATGGTTGAAACTAGGTGAGAAACAAAGCAGAGTTTGTTAAGGGAATGGCAAGTGGTACCATAATGCACTATTATGTGGCATATGGAGCAGTTAAGCCTGAACCCGTTAACTGCAATTCCCATGGCAGACCTTCAGGGATATTAGCTTTGAGCAGTCATAGATTAGGGCAGCTGAGCAGAAACCTCTAAAAATGTTGATTTCAATTCCCAACTGGACAAAATTTTATCCCTGTGCTATATGTGGTACTCAGGTGGGAGAATCTAATGGTTCCTACTGGCATTAAATATATGTATTCACTCATGCTGCTCTATATCTGTGTTAGTCTGTATATGCATGTAAGTAAGTCAGTATAGCCCTGTTTATATCCTCCATATGTTCTGTGCCTACTATGTAATTTCCACTTTGCAAGGATTGTTAACTTTGTTTTTAGTTGGAAGAATAAAGTTGTACTTTATGCATTTTCTTTCTTTTTCTTTCCTTCCTTAGTAAAAGTGTAGTTGGCTGCAGAACCCAGAACCAGGATATAGGGGAGTGGATAAGTAGAAATATAGATTATTTACCTCATGTAAGCAACTGGATCTAAGCAGAGCAGAACTTCCATCCTGCACTATATCACAGTCAGTTAATTTCTTTATGGATAAAGATATTCAGCAACATACAACAGACAGCAGATATGTGTATATTAATTGTAATGACCAGGAGAGCAGTGTCCTGATAAATGCCATCAGTGAGGAGAATGGGCTGATATCAGCTCTTTTCTTTATCTTGCAACTAGCTGGAATCCTTGAAAGACTGAATGGCTGGCAGGTCCTTCACTATCTTTTGTGACAACATTTATCAAAGTACATTTTCCCCCTTGGAAAGATGTAAATGTTTGGTCTACCTGCTGCTACAATTTCTTTTTAAATAAAACACTGGACCAGATTCACTCATATGCTGCAGAAGCTATGCTGCAGCAACAAGAACAGTAAGCATTATTTAACTCATTATTTAGGCAATGTTTATGATGGCTTTGCATCACCAGAACAGTAGAAAGTGGTGCACCTGCTGTCTTTAATTATTTTCTTACTTACTTTCTAAAAAAAGTTGAAAACCCCACTATAACTCTGAGGTCAGTTGCTAATACCTCTTTAAAGGTTAGCAGAATGTAAATTATTTGACATAATGTGCAGCTGGGTTTTTTTTTATTAATCTGGTAGCAGCTGTTGTATCTACTGCTATTTGAAAATTGTTCCTTGGTCATATATTTTCTAATGTGAAACGCTTGTGGGACATAGAAAATTGGTCAAATTGAATCAATATCTGAGAAGTTAAAATGCTTTGTCTTTTTAATGTTTCATGGGTTTTACTTTGAACACATTGCTTTGTTTTGTGCTATCATGTTAAATTCAGATGTTTAAATTATAATGTATTGTAGCCAAAGCGACACTTGAGAAATCGTGTTTCAGATTGTGCTATTTTAGTGGTGGTTGGGATGAAAACTCTCAAGATGTCTTACAAATGCCAGTTTTGTCTCTCATCCATCTCTGTCTGTTGAGTCCTCTTTCATCTGACTCAACATGTCTCGGGGCCCCACTCTATTATCAATGATTGCTGAGAAAGGTCACCAGAATTTCTGGGGCATTTTGAAGATCACAGAAACTAGTACATAGGCACGGTAAAAACCTAAGACCAACCGCACTGAGTCAGATCAAAGGCCCATTTAGCACAGAATGCTGTTTTCAGCAGTGGCTAAGAGTGGATGTTTGTAAGAATAGGGTAAGCAAATCTGATACTTCTGCTAAATGCTCTCCAAATCTCTAATACTTTGCCACCCAGGGACTTCCTAGCCTGATTTGGTCTTTCAGTATTTAATAACCATCAACTGATTTTTTTTTCTTTTTTTTAAATTCAAAAACTTGTTCATGAAACTGCATCTTCACCAATTTTGGCATCTGCAAAACCATGTGACAAGGAGTTCCTCAGCTTAACCATGTGTTGTATGATGATCCATCTCCTTCTCTGTGGTTTTCAACCATAATCTTTATTTGATGCTTGATAGTTGATAAGGCAGGGAAGGATCAGTTCCTAGGGTACATAATCAATACCCCAAGGGTTTTTTCTCTCTCTTTTTCTCTCTGTTTTAAGTATCCATGACAGGTGTAGAATAAGGTAACAAATCCATTTAAAAAAACCCAACAAAATGAAAGCATTGCATGAAAGTTACTTCTTTACACATAAGAGCTTGGGCTCTGCACTGACATGGAAAAGCAGCTGTTCTTATCCATAACTGCTAGCCAAATCCACCAGCCCCAGTCACCAAATGAGAGATTCCTAATTAGACAGCAGCAATGCTTATGCTGGTTAGCAGGGACCTGAACTGATGTGTGCCGAAGCTGATGGAAAGATTGCTTTTGAATTCAGTGAACTTGCAGTCAGGTCTTCAGTAATAGTTTCTATTTCTTGCAGAAAAATATACGTGTCCTTGCTGTGTTTAAACTGAATGATTTTGCAGGCAAGTGTGCTACACAGTTTCATATGTGGCGTTTGTGCACATGAAGTGACGTGTCATGTGTGAGTTGCAGATCTTTTTCGAAGCACAGCTATATTACTAAAACTGGCACCACATGACTCTTTTCATAATGCATGGGCCAAAATCTAGCAAAAGAAGCATTTATTACAAATAAAAGGAAAATTGCCAAGATCTTTTTGGACCTTGGGATATTTGGTAGTGTTTTGAAATCCCTTGTAAAGTCACTTAATCAAAATGCACAAAGCATCAGAGTATGTCAGTAAGGACAGGCCTCAGCCTCAGCAGATGAGGACTTATTTTCCATCTTTCATTTCTGTGAATCTGTTGAAAAGTAATTATTCCCTGTGTACTTTCTGTATAGGGTTGTGGAAAGACCTTCTAGCAGCGTGATGAAGACCAGCTGTGAGCCATCAAAATAATGTATTCAGTAAAGCATCTATGGTAACTGGACTGGGCAGACACCAGCCTATTTTGCATCAGATTGACTGCCCAAAATAATATAGGTCGTTTATTAGATCTTTCTCTCTGGAGTTCTTTTATACAAAGTTTCAGCCAGCATGCACTTGCAAGGTTCCATCTTTAGAAAGGACTTGTTCCACAGAAAAGTTCAGGTTACATTTTTTTTTCAGGAAGTTGCTCTGTTTCTGAACTTGAAATAAATTCTTTCAAAAAAAAAAGAAAAAGTGAAAAGTCTGAATTGATAAAATAAAAAACTTCCTTAAAGAAAGATGTGTTGTAAACTTCCAGCAGTCTTTAGCTTTGGTAAAAATAAGTTCAGGTATGCAGTTTGGCATAGAAGATTGTCCCTCTGCTATCAGTAATTCTGCAGTGACATGGACACTCTACTCTGGGGCAAATGCCTTTATGTCTGAAACCTTTCCCGAGGCAGATCTCAGGAAAAAGGCATTTCACTGTAGGTGTCTCTGCAAGGCCCTAGCGTTATGAAGTTGGAAGATCATAGCTGTTACTTGCATTGGGATCTGGAGGAGGGGGATTTCTTTTCCAGGGCTAAGGCAGATATTATTCCAGAAGGGACCTAAATACAGGCCTTGTGGCAGCCACATTTCTTCGTAGGTGCTTCCAGAAGAGGCAGAGTGGTATATCCATGAAATGGCTATATGACATGTTCACTTCCTGGAATTTCCAAAGGAAAGGAGCAATATCTCCCTCTCTCCCTTCTAGTTTTCCTTCAGGGAGATCATCAGAAAGGCAGCATTGGGCAAACCTACAGTGGAGAACTATTCATGTGGACTACTTCTGTGAGAGCCAGAGAGGTTTCTGTAGTATTAGAGCTACATCAGCACAGCATGGTACCTATGATTTGGACTTACTAGATTAGGGATTCAATCCTATAGTATATTTTGAGGAAGCCAATACTGCTGGCTGGTGACAGTCTTGGGAAAGCAAAAGTAGGACTGTCCCCTACTTCTTGCCCTAGGAATCAGAGATCACAGCAGAGAGGACTCATTCCAGCAGAGGGAGAGCTGAGCCTGTATTGTTCCACTAAAAATGTATATTTTGGTTTTGTTTGTAAATTCCACATATGCATTTTGTTCTCAGAAATTTGAAGAAAGTCAAGGAAGAGCCAACAGCAAAACAGCCTTTTATCAGGCTCTGCAAAATTCTCTAGGAGGAGAAGACTCCAACTCATTGATTGAAGATGCAGCTACGTGGTATTACTCCCTCGAACACTCAACCGATGATTATTCATCCTTTTCCAGGGCTTTGGAAAATGCCACCCGGTAAGAAACTCATCTTACTACAACTGCGTGATTGGGGTTAAGCAACGTTTGTTTTGCTTATCTCAAGGGTGCATTTATATTCTGAAAAACTTGAGAAATTCTTATGCAAATGAATAGAAAATGGGCAACATGATTTCATTTTCCATCAGGTTTCCAATGTCATTGGTAAACAGAAATTGAACTGATTTTTATGCTTTGTGAAAAGTTGGAATTGTCTTTCCTGAACTGTATATTAGATTTAGACTACTATTGCTTCGTGTACTCTTTTATGTCAAAGATGTCTTGGTTGTTTGCACACTCTGCATCAAATATTCCTTGAGTCCTCTCATCCCTGTGACAGTAGAAGAACTGATAGACTGGCTTTTATTCACAAACAGTCACCTAATTATACAGTTAGATACTTTTCCTAGTTTTTGGAAATTTGGAGAGTGGTCAAGTTTGAAAACTTTGATTTCAACAATTACATTAATTTTTATATTATGAAACCTGAAAAATATATTTCTTCAGAATGTCAGGCTTTCTGCAGGTGAGTATCCTGCATAAAACAGTGAAGCATTTGTGAATGTTCAGAAAAGTGTTCAGAAAACCCCATTCTGTGCATTGCTAATCTCCATTTTACCCATGACAGAAGAATCCCCTTAAGCTGATACATGTATTTACTTGACCCTTGTGTAATCATTTATGCCAGCGTGCAGTGATTGTATAATGTCATCCAATCTGCATTTTGCTCCCTTTGTGTATGGTTTCCCATGGTGAGAGAAAGCAGAATCAGGCAATAGGATGCTTCTGTAGGAAGTCTTGTGGAGGTGAAAGGAGAATACATGATATCTGACTCTTGCCTTGTTTGATCCATCAGGACACACTGCAGACTCACAGTGCCTCCCAGCCTCTTCCAAAGGAAATAGTTGTGAAGAAATGTCAGCAGCTGCATGAGCAACTTACACTGCCATACTTTGCATTGAAACATTGCAGGCAGGGACCGTTGGGAAGTGGAAGATGAGCAGTGGGCCATGTTCACGTCACCTAGTGTATATGCATAGATTCGACCCTTAATTGGGTATGGCATCAGGGTCCAGCAGTTCTGAATAACAGTCAGTTTGACGAGTTCATTGCCCTGTTGAACTAAGACTCCACAGCAGTCATGACACCTATGGTAGGCCATAGAGACTGGTGGGTATCTTTAGCTTGAGTCACATGGTGGCTTGGTCTGCAGAGTAGACTGTAGATTTTGCTCTCTCCCCCATGGGCAGCCAGTTTGCTCTAGCCAGTTACAGATCTTGAGCGGGGGGGTGGGCCTGTTTTTCTGAAAGGAGAAAAACTGAGAAAAATCTCCTTACCTCCTTTTTCCCGCCTCTGTGCAAACTCAAGGGCTGAATGTTTAAGTGGAACAGATTTTCAGAAAATGAATCAAAAAACTCTTTCCCTATTCCTGTCTCTGCTTCATGAGCAGATTCGTTATGAAACCTCTTTACATTTCTAAGATGGTGTGTTTTATAAGCTAGTGGTTTGAGTCCTAGTGTGCCCATCCAAGCTGTTTCACCTCTGTTCTGAACCGAGGCTTCACAGCTACAAGCTCCTGGTATCTGCACTGTCAGTGTTACAGCTTTCTGTCCCACTGTGAGCCTCTCCATGAGACCTTAGAGACAAGACTTTCCTTTCAGTCCTCCATCAGAGTTGCAGGGCATTGCTCCAGAGGAGCCTCAAGGAGCAGGAGATGAACAGAAGCCAAGATTCACTTGGAAACCTCTGATCCAAGACAGTGGTGACCAAATCTGTTTGGGGAAAGTTTCTGGGTGGTCCAGGTGTGCAGGTGCATTGAGGTTGTGGATTAAACAAGCCAGAAGGCTGTGGCTTGAGCTTTGTGCCATTTATTGAGTCTTGCACCGTGCTGCATTTGCCCTGCCTCGTAGCCTGTCCCAGGGACAGGCCACCCATCATTGCAGCGTCTGGGGCCACTGCATGCAGCATGCATGGAAGTGCTGCGGTTCATGAGCATTGAAGCCAGAACTCTTCCTCAATCTCTTTCCATCACCACCATTACCCATGGAGCTATAATTTTTTAGTCAGATCAGTAAGGTTTTTAAGCCATAATAAACCACTGAAGGACTTAAATTTTAACCCTTCTTCCCATCAAGAGACACCTCCATAAGGAGCTGTTATAACACAGGGCTGTCACATTTGATCATCCACGTTCACCCCAGGGCTCAGCATGGTGCAAACACTGACTTTTGCAAAGCTACGACAGCTAGCTCGCTTGCAGCAAGAATATGATACACAAATAGCTCCTCCGGCTCTCAGCATCCGAGCACCCCACAGCAGCCTCATGGGCATAGGGATTACCTGCTTTTTTATGATAATGTGGCAAATGACTTGGCTAAGGAAAGAGGTGAATGGCTTAAAGAGTGACCATGAGCAAGGCGAAGGATGAGTAGTGAAACCAGGGCATCTGATGATAATCCTTTGCTTTAAACACTTTGGAAATTTCTTCAGCTACAGCAGAAAGGGAGGGGAGACAGCAGTTACAGAATGACAGTCACCTACATCAGTATCATATACACAGTGGAGAAAAGAGGGGTTTGGTTCTGCTTTTTTGGTGGTTGGTTGGGTTTTTTTGTTTTGTTTTGTCTTGTTTGTTTTTTTTTTTAACAAAAAACTTACTACTGGCATAGATGTGTAACCCAAGAAAAGTTCCATGTCAGGAAGTTATAATGCATTGCTAAAGCTTTAACAGGATTATAAAGTGTGAGGAACCAACATAAGTGGTTGTTATAAACTACATACATTGTGCATATTTTGTGGTTTTAAAATATTTCCACTTTAAAAATTGTTTTAGCTGCAATTCTCTGGTATTTTTCCCAGGTATAAAATGAGTCTTTTTTTTTTTTTTTTTTTAACTCTGGTATTACATGCCTGTAAGAAAGAGCCATTTTATTTTTGTGGTTACTATTTTTTAAATTTTTTTTTTACTTCCACAGAATAGCTGACTTTTGCCCCCCATAGCACCAACTGAGAATCAGTTTTAAGTGGTGAAATGTATCTCAAAGCATTTCTCAAGAGCCAGTGCTCTCCACAGACTCCCTAGTATTCAAAGACCATCTGCTCCTCTAAAACCCCATGCTCGTAGGCATGTGAAGAACAGTAATTTTCATTTCATATGGGTGTTGTCAACCATAACTGTCAAAGAGTATTGTGGTCAGTCAGCCCATAGCTTGTGGTCTCACAGATGGGCTTAAAATAAACTCTGCTGAACAAAGATAACTACCCAAACAGTGCCTTTCATAATCATACCAGTTAAATATAGCAATGTGTTTTTATGCTTCTCTGGCACTGTTCTTTCTTGCCATCATTCTTTTTTTACCTACCAAGTTTGAAAAAGCAGCTACTGTTTCAGATTCACTAGACTGAGAACTGAAACCTCCACTTCCGCAGCAGATATGTTTGTGTGTGCTCATGTAGTTATGGATATATAAACACACAAAGAGTGTGCTGAGTCTTTGGGCACATGTAGAATGAGAAGTGATGATACGTGTATATATAATATTGCCTTGAGGAATCATAATGCGATATCTTGCAGTAAGGTGTCCTGTTTTCTGCCTGCCCCTCTTGAACTGCTTGTGCTCCTTCCAGCTACTGCCTACCCCAACTTCTAGCCCCACTTCTTGGGGCAATGGAAGCTAGGCAGCTTTGGATACATTTGCTTCACTCATACCTTTGCATTGCAATACCTGGTGATAAATTTAACTATCTCATTGTACTTTTCTTGTTTAACCTTTCTCTCCCAGACATACTGCACCAGTTATTCCATGCTGTTGAGCCCTGCCAGGGGCCCTGCAGGATATCTCCAAAAGTGGTCTCTTACCTCTTCCAGCTCTGGAAACTCTACCCCCAAAAATAACACGGATCCAAATGCAGAAATGATATTATTGATCCTTAACCCAGGAAATGTATAAGTCCTTCTACTAGATGCCATTGCAACCTAGTGGTGCCAGAAGAAGGAGTTTTATATTATTACAAGCATGGGCCCCCATAAACTAGAGTAAAATGGGATTGGTTTTTTGGCCGGGATACTCCTTATGTGCTAGATCTGGTTTATTTAGTATCATTACCATTGTTCAACACTCCATAAAACAGCAATTTTAGTGAATTCTAAGCTGTACTGAACTCCTAGAGGGCAAATGGGGTTTCCCTCAGTGGACTTGAAGGCAGAGATGTGAGCTGTTTTGGAAAATTTAAAGAACACTATCAATATAGAGAGAGGTCTGTTGGTTGTGGGGTTTTTTCTTTCCTTTTTTCTGTTATGTGACTGTGTCTGTTCCCTGCTCCTCCTTTTTTATCAGTGACCAGTTTATCACGTGTCCCATCATAAACATGGCCAGTCACTGGGCTGCTGCCTCCAGAGGAAATGTCTTCATGTACCATGTACCCGAGAGCTCCTCACAGAGCAGGTAAGGAGGCATATTTTATTATGTTTCTTGGATTTAGAGTTTTCAAAACCAGAGCTGTCTGCTTGGGCACCCTGTAGAGTAAATGGATAGATGTAGGTACCTCAAATAAACAGTTCAGGTTAACAAAGGACTGATTGGGCTCTAATAGATTATTTCTTTCCATTGACTATATAGGAATGCTGTTTCTGAACTGAGGCACTTCAAGTTAGATGTCTAAATTAAGTTTCCCTTTTTCAACTTACCTACCTTTGCCATTTCCTGATAGCCTTTTAGATTTCTACTTTATATCTGATAAATCGCCCACAAAGAACCAGAAGGTAGTCTAAGTCATCAGGAGTCCACAGCTCTCATGATAAATGGGATAACATTTTCTAAGGACTCAACATTAATTTAACACTGCCCCCTTTTGAAGTCAGTGCAGTTGTACCACAGTTCCACTGCCTGGCCTTCAGTGTGGACAGGGTCTGGGATTTATTCCTTCCTGCTCCAGCACCGTGACTTGTGATCAGCCGACAGACTGTCTCATGGGAGGGAAAGTACTTTTGAACAAAACCATTTGCAGACGCAGGCTCTATGTCGTCCTTCATGTTAGAAGCTTACTTGAAAAATTTTCAGCAGGAGAAGCTGTATGATATTTTAGACAGAAAGGTCTAAAGGCCTGTGGGAGATGCAGATGCCTTGTTCCCTTGGGCGCAGAACAAGCTGGTAGTCAGAGACTATTAAGGTGACCCTCCTTGGTTTTATTTTAGACCCAGCTCCTTCCAGAAGTCAAGATGAGACACAGGTTTGCAGGCAGTGGTCAGCACTTTGGGCTGCGATGTGACACACAACAGTAGCTCCTGGTCCCTTGCTCTCAAAGGCTGAGTGATCAGAAACTGCAGTGACAGTAGCCCCTCCTGTTCCCGAGGTGCACACATTAGGGCAGCAAATCACACAGGGATACTTACCTTCTAACTGTTTCCTTACTGAGAGAGCAGCGCTTGTCCCCTGCTTCCTCTACTGTCCCATACCTCTCTCCAGGAAAGATTTTTGAGACCCTTTCTTTATCTGGAGGCTTTCTCCAACAGGGCTCAGGCGAGGGACAGCGAGTTCCTACTGGCACCATCTGATACTGTGAAGTTCCCTGTGAACTACTCCGTATTTTTCCTTTTCTGATAGCGTAGTGAAAAAGCATTTGAAAGAAACCAGCCAAGATCTAGGTTACAGATGAAGGCCATTATGCTGCGGTAACACAGGCGCGCTTTCTTTTTAGCAGAGAAGTTAATCCTCGGGGAGCCGTTATTTCGCTGGCAGCTCCAGCGGGAATGTTCGCAGTGCTCCATTTGGCTACTGATAGGCTCAGATAAGTGACTTTTACAAGGCTCCAAACAGGGCTGAGCTATGGTATGACAAAAATCCAGCCACACAAAAAGAAAAGATGTGTTCTCAAATTAGCTAGCAAGTTTTCTCTTGCTTTGGAGAATGATAGTGACTCAGTCATCTATGATAAGATCTTATTTGAAAGTAGATGAAATAGTACTTATACAGCTTAGACTCACTGGCTTTGAGGCAGTGATTTTGAATTGATGAGAATTTCCTGTTCCTATTTAAGATTTCTCTTGTGCTCGTGTTATTTAGCTCTCCTCACACTCTCCAGTGCAGTAGTAGTTTATGTAGCACTTAGCTACACATTTTAATAATATTTATGTTGTCAGTTGTCTCCTAAGCTAGTTACTTTAAATTTTAGTTCAAAACTTATTAGTTTGCTTTTTCATAACCCTCTTTAAAAGAACAAAAAAGCCAGTGTGCTGTCTGAAACTTGTGGGAACCTGAGGCAGAGGTTCAAATGCCTTAGGCAAAGCCACTTGCAAGGAGAAACGGGCCCAAATTGGTATGCTGCATTTACATTCTTACTCCTTTCATCTTTAGTCATGCTTAAGTACCATTAAAATAAATGTTTAGGTTACAAAGGGAAGCACTTAAACAGAAATTGCAGAATTCAGCTTGTCCGTGTACCAGAGGATCTCATTTGACACTACGGCGTGACTATTTATGAAGTGATACCCTCATTTTCCCAAGGGACCACACACTAGGTCCTCTGCTGAATGTGCTGCTAGTTTTTTGTTTAAACGTTGTTGTCATTCATTCCTAAATGAATCTTTCCTTATTCTTCATCCCAGTTTTGCCATGTGACCTCACCCTCCCTACAGCATTTCCCCCTCCATATAGTATACGTGCACTGCAGGCTGGCCAGCAGCCTCACTGCATGCCAATGATGTGATCCTGTCAAGGGTAGGAGCTTCGCGTGGGAGAGTGGCCTTACCTGCCACAAACTGAGAAACCATCAGTACTCTGAAACCAACAAAACACAGCGTTTGGGATTATTATTGGTGATTTGCCCTACCAGATTCAAACCAATGAAGTACATGGAACAGCCTTCAAGTATAATACAAACTAATCTTGGGGAAAGATCTGGCAAGCATGTCACCAACTCCCAAGGGACTTCCAAGGGAGTAATGAGTCCTGACAGTTCTCAAGTTCTTCTTTGAAAATTGTGACTCTTCTTAGGAGGAAGAGCAGAGGCAGATACTCTTCCAAGTAACCTACAGCTTAGGCTGGAAGGTAAGATGTGTGGGTTTGAACTTGCTCAGCAGAAGTGAGAGTTGAATCTGGGGCCCTGCAAACACTCTAGCTGTTAAATTCCTGAATAGAAGAACCCTGTTACAGCCATTTCTTTGTGTTAACGAATGCAGTAACCAACAGTATGCTTTGCACATAGTAGTCATGTAAAGGATATTCTGTGAGTATACATACTGGATCAGATCTCCCTCAATGTACTGTATCTGGAGGAACACCTTGTTAGAAATTCCCGATCACTCATAGGCATTTGACAGAAAAATGGTATCTTGGCCCGTCTGATATTGAATCACAACTTGGTTTGCTGAGATACAGTCCTCTGCTTGTAAAAATGGAAACTGCTACAGTATTATGTCCATAGGGTAACATAAGAGATAAAATAATGATTTTTTTGGTCTTTGGTGTCTAAATTCTTCCTAAGATATCAGTTTACACAGGATATGGACCTTTCCCTCTTTTTGTTATCTATATCATAAAGATGATGATGATAATATAATTATATATTATCTATAATAACTACAAATAGCTACCTCACATGGGTATTGGAAAGAGTACATTAAAGTAATATTGTGTTCAGATAACTACAACAATGGAAGACTATTTACTCTTAGGTAAAATATTCTGGCTGGGGAAATGGCCATTCACTAATTAAGATAAGGCACAGTATAGCAACACATTCTCCAATTTCTACCCTGTTACCTCTCTCCTACTTTATGTGTGTCTCCCAAAATGTGTAACAGAACAGAGAGTTAAAATGCAGAGATGAAAAAGTACTGGTATTTCCTCTTGTTTCACATGGAGCAGTCCAGTCCCTTAATAACTCACAGCAAGATAAACAAGAGGGAGGGAGAAGTCAGCCAGTAAAGACAGACCCAACTGCAATGATGCGAAGTAGACAAAAAGTTATTAAACAGGGAGGAATTTTTACCAGTAAAGTCAATTAGCAAAAGTTTGTCTCACAATTGGATGTTTCCAAAATGTATACACATACACACATTCAAGCACGCATAGATACAGGGGTAGGATTAAAAAGCCCACTCTAAACTGATGTCTATGACATATGTGGAAAATCACATAAAACCATGAACTGACAGTTTTCATATAGATGAATGGATCTTGCAGAGAGCAAACTAATATCTCCTTCCACGTGGTAGCATTCTCCCGAGCTTGGCGTGACACCATGTCTGCTTTAGTCTTCAGTTCCCCTTTGAATAAGGAGCGGGATGTGTAGCCAACTCCTGCATTAATGATCTGTGGTAAAAATATATACATAACCTTGATGCCATTTTCTCACTCTCTTTTTGAGAACACTTAGGCCGTGGAGTAAACATTTATTCTAAACAATGTGGGAGGAATGTGACTGCTCAGCATTCCCTAGGATTAGTGAGGAGGGCTGGAATATAGCTTTAGTTACAGTAAAGAAGTATGTGATAGGAGAAGTATGTTTTGACAAGGATAATATTATTAACTGTACAAAGATTTGCCTTGTTAACCCTTCAAGAGGTTTCTGGGTGATTTTTGCATATTATATGAAGTAGCACTGCTTGCCACACCAGCATATTTTCCAAGTCATGCTGTGGTGCCAAATGTGCTGTCTTAAAGATGGTGGATAAAAATCAGTCCTCTGCTCACTGAGAAGGCCAGATCATCAGCTGCAGCATGATGGCAAAGCATCATTATTGTCATTGAAGGGGTCTAAACTGAGACTTAATGAGGCTCTATCTTATATTTATTAACATTACCATAAAAATTGTCACAGAAGCTTTTGTTAACTGTTGTGTACTGGACAGATTCATCCAAGATTAATGAGCTGCTGTCTGGTTTGAGTCATTTTAGTTGGGGCTGTCTTTACCTCCTGACTATGCGCTCTTGCGTATGTTGGTGTGTGTTGTTAAAAGACTGCTCTGTGCCAATGCTCACATAGTTGGCTGGATTTTGGTGACACTTTTTATGATTCTTGTAACTGACGGTGAGAACTCCTGACTGATAAAAAAGAAAAATGTTTGTGTATAAACTACGTGAATTATTTTTGTTTTCTATTTATTATATATGCTGTGGTAATTTTAGCTATTCTTAATATCTCATTAATTAAAGGAGATTTTTCTACTCTTCTGATTTTGTTATAATCATATGCCCGTCCTTTAACCTGTCCACCACTTGTTGTCCACTTGAGGCTCTCCTCCTGACTGTAGTTGTTAATCCATGAGTACCAACACCCCATAGGTTGGGGGGCCACAGCGTGAATTGGGTGCTGTGGAGGCAAACAGAAAGTTATGCCTCTGCACTTCAGAGAAACTCATCTAAACACAGAAGGCAGGTAAGGCACCAGAGAGGTTGTAACAAGACGATAGGATGCACGCTGCCTCCATAGCTGGGCAGGTACCACAGTCGCCTTAGGTAGCTACATACACTTGCTGCAACAACAGCTTGTCATTTTTCTCTGTCAAGCTGTACTCCCAATCATCTCCTAAACGTTGTTGTTTTGCTCTTCTTGTTGGAATTACTTCTCATCCCTCTGGCCTTATCCATTGCGTTACGCCATCTGTAGCTATGAAAACACTCTCCCACTGATTCAACCACATCACGCCATTCTCAAATCTTTAGACAATTTCTGTGTCACTAAAGGCTTGAGGTCTAGACAATTTGTTTTTTCTTCCCACAGAGTGGTTTAGGGGCCTTTATCATTCAGTAGATTTTTCAGATTTTGGAAATTAGCCATAAATATACAAAGGCAAAGTACCAAGCTCAGAAAAAGCAGAAATCAGCTTTAAGTTAACCAAAATTCAGCTAAAAGACTTGGAAAAGTACAAAGCAATTTTCGGAATGGCATGTGCTGTACTGCAACAGGTTGTTCCCACAAAATGTAATCTAGAAGATAAGCACAAAGTCCATATATTTAGAGAAACCTTCCTTTGTGCTCTGGGGTCTTTGGGTGGACTCATCACCTTTTTAAGGAAATTAATCCATTCATTCAGCTCAGGAGTAGGCATTCTGAACAACTGCTTGAATTTCTGTTCCCCAAAGATGCCCTCAAGCTTCAACATGCCTATTACTAGGTTTTTAATGCACTAATTCCCTGACAAAATTCTCTAATCTGTGTTATTTTGTTTTTCAATTAATATGAGCTTTCAGGTTCTTGAATTTATTATCTGCTACTTCAGTTTTATTTTCTTCAGTTGGCACAGCTATAATGCAAAGTAGAACATTGCGTGTATTGGGAGTAATCCAAGTGAAAAAGACATAGCAAACTCCAGGATACTTCTGCAAGTCACATGTATCTATAGGGCTTTTTTGGTACAAAGGTGGATAAACTTGGCAGTTTATCCTCTTAGGAGTTAAGCTTTTTCCATATGTCCTGATTTTCCTGAAAAGAAGAAAGAAAGAAAAATGTTCATCTGTTTTTCACATGCTTTCCCCCATTTGTCTGGCAGGACTTTGTAATGTGAGGAGACACGATGAGCCAAATGCATCCCCAGGACTGCAGAGGTCACACCAGGCCTTACATTGGCTCATTAAATTTCTATAAATATCCAGCTATCCTTTGCATTTTTTTCTCTCTGCAATCATGTACCATTTCCTTTTCTAAGATGTGTGGTTATATATATTTTTTTTGTAAATTATTTTTGCTTATCATTGAAATGAACATTTCAGTCCAGGCGAAGTGCAGTGTTGGTAGGCTGCTCCTCTTCCATGACATGGATGAGATGGTGCCTGTTAACAGCCTAAGGTACTTGATCACACTCTGGAAATCTGCTGGTATTAATATGAAGAGAATGTAGATGTGTGCAAATAACCACATTTAGTACTTCCAATACTCCCTGGAAAAATTTATTTTAAATTCATTTATTGAAAATAAACACAGAAATAGACAACAAGATCATGCAGTCAGTGGCATTTTATATATAAATCATGTCCTCTTCTCCAGGGACATGGTTGTTATGAAATCTTATCTTGACTCAAATCAGCAGATTTATCACCAACTCTGTGAGTCGGGATTTCATCTGTGCTGTTGAATCCAATCAGCATGTAAATGACCTATTCTCACTAAACCCAAGTGACAGTGGATAGGCGTTTTGTTTTGTTTTCCTAGTTCGTAGTGATAGGCCAATGGGATACTGAACGGGGTCTTGAATATGAGGCTAGGAACTCTAAACCATGATCCCATCTCTAACACAAACCCTTTCACAGAATTGTTAGAATGAGCAGTTATGCTCATAAAAGTTTACGTTTAAAGTATTAATGGTTTTCTTATCTCACAAATCTGTTGCAGATCACCAATATCTGCTAAGTTTAGTGACTAACATGAGCTTGAGTATACTATTTCTTCTACATGTCTCAGACAATCATTGTAGCTGGAACAAAATGAACAGATCTCTCTGTTTCATCTCCTGAAGAGACTGGGTTGCAATGCTCTAGCTGAACTGAAAGATTTGTGCAGGCATTGAAGAAGGAGTTGCCCGGTAGACCATTTATGACTAATGATTCTACTGTCCCCAATGTGATGGGGCTGGGAACTTAAGCCTCTGAAGTTATCTGCTTAGGTTTTTGGGTTTTGCTAGGCCTAGCTTACTGGGCTATGTAGCCTGGCTTCATATCACATAGGGTAATGAGAATTCTGGCCAACATCTCTAGTCAAAGCTGGGGGACACACTGAAGATCATTTGAGGATGTAGTGGGTTGACCCTGGCTAGATGCCAGGTCCTACCAAAGCTGCTTTATCACTCCCCCTGCTCAGCTGGACAGGGGAGAGAAAATTTAATGAAAGGCTCATGGGTCAAGATAAGGACAGGGAGAGATCACTCACCAATTACTGTCATGGGCAAAAAAGCCTTGACTTGGGGAAATTAGTTTAATTTATTGCCAATCAAACTGGAGTAGAGTAATGAGAAATAAAAACTACATCTTAAAAAACGGGCTGCAGGGGAATCTCTGCTCCAGCGCCTGGAGCATCTCCTCCCCCTCCTTCTTCACTGACCTGGGGGTCTGCAGGGCTGTTTCTCTCACATGTTCTCACTCCTCACTCCCACTGCAGTTTTTCCCCCCACTTCTTAAATACGTCCTTCCAGAGGCGCTACCACCATCGCTGATGGGCTCAGCCTTGGCCAGCGGCGGGTCCGGCTTGGAGCCGGCTGGTATTGGCTCTGTCGGACATAGGGAAAGCTTCTAGCAGCTTCTCACAGAAGCCACTCCTGTAACCCCCCCGCTACCAAAACCTTGCCACGCAAACCCAATACAGGATTTTTCAGGCTTGGGCTTGAGAAATATGGTTGCTAGACTATATTTGTTCCAAACTTATCATTCATTAAAAAAAAAACCAACCAAAAAACCAAAATGCCAAAACAGTATCCCTTGTGAAAAAGGGAGTGCTTGTGTCATAAAATGACAGTAGATTGAGTATATAAAATTGTATAAAAAGCAGTATGAAGAAAATTGGCTAAAATTGTTTGTATGAATGAAGATAGAATGAATTTTGAAGTGAAAATATCAATTAAATTCCTCCCACATACTATTTAAGATGTGGTGTCAGGTTCTTCAGTAAGCTTTATGTTTCCATTTGTGTGGTTCTTTTGCCTAGTTATCAGTAAAAAAATTTAAAGCACAAAAAGAAAATGAAACTCATGTCCACACATTAGTTTCATGTTCTGGACCATATATATTAGAAAAACATTCTGTTAATAGTTATCTGTGCTTTATGAGGACTAAAATATCTATCGTTATTTGTCAATACAGCTAAAATGATTGGTAAATAAATAACCCATTGATATGTTCACTAATGACAAACTGATTCTTCTTCAGCTTGCTTTTTCATCCTGGGTAATTTACAGATAATGCTGGCTGAATTTTAGCTAGAGTTATGTTTATCTTCTTACTTTTAATTTTAAATGATTGGATAGCAGTGGGAAGTTTGGTATTTTGGTATTGTATAGGATGTCATTTGAATTTTGAGTTAATTTACATTGGCTTCTATCTGTGTGTAGAGTTTTAAAAAAGAACCAAAAACTACATTAAGCCAACTAAGAATAGAAGCTGTGACTCAAAAGGCTTTGAGATTAGTTGAAATCATTACACTGGGAGACTAAGGACTATTTTTAAATGAAAGAAAAAAAAAAGAGAAGTGTTAGGCTACAGTCAGTCATTAATCATCAAAATGAGTTTCCAGTTTTAAATAATTAGACAGATCTAGAACAAGGACAAAGTTCAAAATGGGATGTATGTCCTAATTCGCAATGGATCATTGTGTGAGGTCTCTGCAGCTCCAGCTCTAAGTTGTTCATTCAGTCCTTATGTAGAATAGCATGGTGGTCTGCCAGATCATATTCTGTTCTGCCTGCCATGATTATGGATAGCTATTAATGACAATTCCATTTTGCAAACAAAATTTTTAGGTTGTTGTTGTTTGAATTTTGTTGGCTTTTGTGGTTTTTTTTTTTTTTACTGTTCCAAAAGCTTGTGGTTAAGATATTCACTTCAACTGTTGGAAATCTGGATTTACATTTATGCTCTGTTTGATTTGGAACAAGATTTTGAACCAAATCAACCATAACCTGGGTATTTTTGTTCTAAATTCTGACCTTCTCATCTTTTAATCTTCCCTGTTGAACCTGTTCTTTGTATGCAAAAGTAACCACAGTTCTATAGAAAGAGCAGTGGAGTATCTGATGGCTAAGAAATCACTTTCTCTCTCTTACTTGGAAAATTTTAAATGGAAACTCCATCTCAGGCTTAAGGAAAATTTTCTCAGAACTAATACCTTCCCAATTAAATGGGTTGGCACTGTATAATGAAAATTCCCAGCAAGTGATATTTCAGGGTCTGCTGTTAAATTATTGGCTATGAATTTCACAAAGTTTCTGATTTTACCACCTGTTTTTCTGTAAACTGGATAACTGAACTCCAGTAGTGCCTCCTTCTGAAGTGAAGTAATAATTCTTCAAGGGGAGCTCACTTTTGTGTGAACGAAGTGGTAGGGTCTGGCTCCTGGCTTCCCCATGGCTCAATTTACCAGACCATCATACTGTCGCACAAGAAGAGCTGTGAATCGCTTTCAAAAAAAGTTGACATCCTAAATAGAAAGGTGTACACAGAAGATCTGAAGCGATACCTTTGCATGAAGTACTAGTCCCATGAAGTCACCAAAGCCAAGATTTCATCCTTATATGTAACTACATTCACCGCTGTTATTAAAATTATAGATCTGTTCCTTGAAAAGGGTCTTCTGTAGGGGAAGTTAGTTGCTATTGGTTTGTATTCCGTAAAAACACTTTACAAATCCCTTTCGTCATTGTCTCTGCAGTCCTCCCTTTTATCAAACTGTCCTCTGAAGTCCAGCAGTTGCTGGGCTCTACATTTCCCTCTTTAGAGTTGATGCTGTTGAGTCACCTATATGGCACCCTGGGGTATCAGGAGTGCAGTTTGGAGCAGCTCGGGAAATGAAAACCTCCCTGCAGAGCTAGCAGTGTACAACAGCAAAGCTATATGTGCTTGTCTGTCACTCCTCTCTTTCTCTCACTACACTTTTCTTCCAGTGAAAAAAGTGTCACTACCTGGTGCTAGCTTGAATATGCTCAGAGCTCCTACAAGACTCCAAAACCCTTGTTTGGGTATTTCTGGCCCTTTTGCACTCCTCTCTGGCAGTAACAGATGGTGATCCGAGTTTGAGGGAGGAGACAGAACTGTTCCCCTGATAGTGGCCATCTAGATGTTTCACAGTGGTCTTTACTGCTTTTCTGTGTGTGTGCCTGTTTCCCCTCTTAACCTTATGTTTTCTTTCTCATCCTCTTACTGTTGATACTCGCTGGCCAGGGTGTGGTAATATCAACCAGAAATGTTGAAAGCAGCCCATGAAATTGTAGTTTTGTACGACTTTATGTCTCTGTATCAAACCCATTCCAGTTGTACAAATAATTTCAATCCTAGTAAGTTCTCTGTTTAGGAGTTTGCTGAATTTTAGTTTGGGCTGTGACCTTAACAGTTTTCACCTCTAGAAACATGTGGGCTGAGATCACAGTCTCATTTGGAGGGAAACCCTCAGTCTCAGCTCACTCGTTTTAGATTTAGAGCTAAGTTCACCTCTGCTATGCCTTCCCTAACTGGGTACATTTGTCCCTTCATTGCATCTCAACTAATTTCATGTCCTCTCTTCTATTCAAAAGTGACTCTTCATTGAAAAGAAAATAGCTCCTTTAAGTATATAGTACCTTTGCTGCAATACTGACACTAAACATTGCTGTAATATACTGGGCCAAGCAAATTATTTTTAAAGCAAAATTATTAAACTATGATCTTGCTTAATCCTTCTATAAACATTTGGGGAAGAAAAATATGCTTTAATCTTGTTTCAGTTCTACTTTTTTTTGGTGAATAATCTGTGAATAATTCACTTTCCAGATGCAAAGTATTACTGAGGTATTATGATAAGACTAAGGAAAATACAACCAAAGATGTATTTCATTTAGAGGGTTGTGTGTTTGTTTTTCAAAATAGAGGCTTTGGTGCCACCACTCATAAAATGTGAAGGACTCATCTTGCTTTCAGCCCACCTGCCCATAACGGTTTGAATGACAAGCCTTGTTCCATTAGAGGTAGTATCAGCATCGTATCAATGCTGCTGTCCAAAGAAAAAATATTTTCAGGTGTGCTACCTTTTGACAACAACCTCTGCAGCTACTGTAGATGAAATCTTGCTGAGTGGATCTGGGATTTGTTTATTCCTACCTGGCATCTGTTCCTTCTCCCAGGTTCCCTGATGCTGTGTGCCTTCATGCAGCATTTAACGGAGTCAGTTAGACTTTTGTCTAAATGTGGGATACAGAAAACACAGTTGGACCATACCAGAAATGTCTCCTTCTGAGCTGTGGTTCAAAGCTACGTGTTGAGCATAGTTTAGTTATAATTTTCTTAGTAGAAGTTGGCCACTGTTTTTCTGCAGGACTTGAATATGTTGAGTTGTGTAACCTTTGTTACTAGCTCCTACAAGTGGTGTTGTCTTGCCTGGCCAGTCTTGTCTCTGAATTGTTGAAATATTCCTTATTATATGTGTCAATTATTACATGGAACTACACAACAATTGTTCTTTCTTAAATCTGATGCAAGTGATTATCTCAAGCTGTTTTGACTTGACTGCCATATAAAACTTGGGGAGAACAGACTGTATGAACCAAAACTACCCAGCCAGCAGAGAAATTGGATTAAAACTATGTCTAAGAGAAGTCTTCATAAACATCTCCTATTACATCTTTCCTTATCCAAAGATTTGGGGCAGAATCCTGGCCCCAATGAAGTCAATGGAAAAACTCCAACTGCTGTTAAGAAGGGCCAGGGTTTTATTCCAAGTCTGTGAAATAAACCATAATTAACCTTCCATCATGGCTGCCAGATTCCATGTCACCACTTGCTTCCACTTTCTGAATTTAATTTTAGTGAAAAATCTGTACAAAACTTAAGAGGCATTTAAGGAATAGCCAAGTGGCTTTCTGCCTCTATCACTTTCTTTTATATGCCCACTTAATTTAGAAAATGTGCCCTGCTGTCTTCCACAATTTCCTCTTGTAACAAATGTTAAAGACCCTGCATTAACTTAATCGCAAATTCTCTTGTTATTGCTTGCTCTTCTTTTATGTTCTAATTTAAAGAAGCCCCACAGCTCACCACACTCTAATTAATGGTCATTAATTATTTAAAACTTTGCTTTATTCTCTGAATTAAATGATCTCCCTTTCCCCCCAAATAAATAAATGGTGGTTTTAATTGTCTTTATATAAATATTTTTTTAGTTCAGGTCAGGAGCTCTTGCTGGACGTTCAGTATGCATTTGGACTGCCATTCTACCCAAACTATGAAGAACAATTTACTCTGGAAGAAAAGAGCCTTTCCTTGCAAATTATGCAGTATATCTCCAATTTTGTAAACTCTGGGTATGTATGTGACATTTAAAAATTGCTATGATTGCAGAGGAGGCAAGGAGTAGAGAGAATGTAGTCCAGATCCTGCCCTCACACAAGTAGCCTCCATTTCCTCTAGCAATCTGTAATCCTACAGAGGGGGCTTTAGTCAACACTGTGGGAAAGTCATGGCCAAGTTGTCAAGCAGATACCAAAGATCTGTAGTATGACACTTAGCTAGAAGTAACAGGAATTTTATCTCCATGGAGCAGCTGCAAATTCTACTTAAATATATGGGACTACGAAGGCCTTGGTGTTGTTTCCAGAGCTTAGTTCTAGGACCGCAATTCTGAAGTCTCTTGGCTAAGAGTTTCCTTATTCCCAGAAGAAAGGGGAAAGCACATGAAGACACAGTGCACCCTTTACCAACTACTCTGTGAATAACCCTCAGCTTTACTGTGCTGTGGGTGCTCGAGAATGAGGAGTATCCCTGGAAAGCTAATGTGGGGACTGTGACTCTATGTGCTTTTTAGAATACCTTGGGTTGTTTTGGGACCGAGGGCTGTTGAGGGTGTTCCTAAGCCTGTGTCTATACAGGTTCTGTGAACCTGTTCCTTAGGAAGTGAACCAGACTGACAAGTTACTGTCAGATGAGACACAGTGGATGATTCACCAGACTTGACAGAATTTGAACTCTGCTGGTCAGAGGGACAGGATACACATTTCCTTGACCTAGCCGATCTCCTTCTGCATTTTACTGTCCATGACATTGTTTTCTAATGATCATTTCTCCTGTTCCCTTAGAAATCCAAACTACCCTCATAGTTT
Organism: Harpia harpyja; assembly: GCF_026419915.1. Taxonomy (NCBI): domain Eukaryota; kingdom Metazoa; phylum Chordata; class Aves; order Accipitriformes; family Accipitridae; genus Harpia; species Harpia harpyja. The sequence goes on from NC_068944.1 coordinate 70,880,339, forward strand.
CTCAAGAAGAATGTCAGGGGTGATGCCCCACTGGCCTATGTATCTGTCAAATGATGACAGCGATAACTACAAGGAGTTCACTGTTTCCTTGCTGACTCGTAAAGGATTGAAAAAAGCAGACTGTTCTTTTTGGTCTGATTATATCAGAAGACTGAAAGCATCCACAGGTAAGCAGAATGTTTCCTGTCATTAAATAAAACCTAAATTCTCTGCTTAATGTTTTCCTCTGACTGTAGTCCTGTTATATCAGTGTGGAAAAATACTCTTCATAAATTAAACATCTTGCATTGTCCAGGGTATATAGTTAAGACTCTCTGGAGACCGAAAGGATGCAACACTAAACAAATTTATTTTATAGCAGATAGTGTATAATAAAGTTTTGTTGTCCAGGGGTTAGACCTAGGGAAACCTTCCTGCAGTGATGATAGAAGATATGATGAAGCTGTATCTTCTAATAGTTTGCTCTCTATTTGCAGTCGTAATATAGATTTTGACTAAACTGGAAGACTAGGTATATGGGCCTCTTTTGTCTACTGAAAGCACCTAACATGAGAATGTTGAGATTCATATGACTTAGGAGGAGCACAATAACTTCTATCCACTGTAAAGTTGTAACTGAGGCTTTAGATATCTCTCACTATGGATCCTGCATGCTTTGACTTCACACTAGATAAGTTTCTTTGGTTTTTTATATCTGTGCTGGTTATGTCCCTTGTATTTCTCCTTTGTCTCCATAAATTTCCATGCAGCTGTGAGATTCCTTCAATTTTTCTTACTTTTTAGGACAGTAAAACCAACTCTGCTGAGATTTCAATCTGCTCCTCTGTCCTGAACTCTCAATTTATTCTGGTAAATAAAGTCCCCTTCATGTCTGTGTATCTTATAAATTAATTTGGATAGCCTCAAGAAAAGCAAACAAAACCATCCCTTTTTGGCATTCAGAGATGTTTTGAATTATTCTTGGAGGCCTGCAAGCTTACAAGTATTTTTTATGTCCTAAAGACTCATCTTCACAGTGAACACAGTCCAGGTCCTTCCTGCTTTGCAGGCAGCTGCACTTCTGGGAACAAAATGTACTCTCCAGCATACCAAGATACCCAGGCTATCTATGCCTGACAGACCACTTCAAATGGACTGAGGCTGATGTTTGAGTGACACAAAACTATAACGTCTCAGAACCATCAAGTTGGTGGTTCTGATACAAACACAAAGCATCAATGCTCTTGTTCAGGAGGCAGCCTGAATCATTACTCATGGTCTTTCTTCAAAAGTGGACTCCAGATTTTGCTGTAGGCCTTTTAATCAGTTTCCTGGTATCCCTCAATGTCTTTCAAGCTCGGAGGAGATATTTTGGTCTCTCTGATGGCTTTCTGCTGGTCGAGATATTCCTAATTTACAAAGCTTGATTCTGATGTTTAAACAGTCCCAAGTATAGCTTTTACATCTTTTGGGACTTCATCTGGCAGCATTATGGCTGTGTAATGCCAGACTGAGTGGAAGTCACAGCTCTGGCAGAACGACTGTTGGCCAAGCACCACGGACAGAGGCTATTCCCGGCTCTTACAGAAAATCCCCCCAAAAGGTGGGAAAATATCTACCAGGGCAGATTGTTTTTGAAACGGAGAAGGTTTAAAACCATCCAAACTGGCATAAGAACACAACAACATTCGTGTATGGGTCAGTCCGATGGTCTGCCTAGCTCAACATCCTGCCCTTGTCAGTGGCCAAAACCAAATACTTGAATGTTAAACATGAAAATTGAGAGAGGGAGAGAAAAACACACTGAAAGAGTTCACAAATGAGCCAAATTTTTGAAAACAAGCCACAGAGTGTGAGAGTTATGGAGTATAGATTGTCAAGGAGAAAGTTTAAAAAGTACATGTCAACATATTATTCTGCAAGCAGAAGTGAGTACGCCCTGCCTGCTCTTCAAGCCAGTATTTGCTTGGCCTCAGCACCATGGTAATGCAGCTACACAGTTGACTTTTACCAAATTCCATCTCATAGCAACGTTGGCTTGTCACCTTGCTTCGATAGTCATCTTTAGTCTTATCTCACACTGGAATACTGACACTTCTCATACAACTTCTACTTAAATAGGCATCACATCAAACCCACTTCTGCTCCAGACCTCAGCATGGGATGGTAACTTACAGAAACTCATGATGTGGGTTTCTTGATAACAATCTGAGCCCACCTCCTGTGAAAAAAGATTCATAATGTTCATCAGTTCAGCTAGAAGGACTGTATGAACTTCAGACGCTGATGGCTGAACACCCTCAATTTCTTTTTGAGAGGATGTTGTGCTGAAATTCATGCCAAAGCAGTGTCTGTCCATCAGTACAAGTTCATCGCTTGCATTGCTCCCCAAAATTACATTCTGCAGGAGTGGACAAGTGACTGTAGAATGTGTTCAGTCAAGAGAACTGAAATCTTTTTTTTTTTTTAAAGTCGCTAAACATAATGTTGCTGCTTGGTTGGTGTGCCTCGTGGCACCAGTGGTAGCTTGCTGTACCTCCCTTCAGAACTGAATTACTGCACCTCTGTTGTTACCTGACTGCTCCAGACTCTGTTTCTGGAGTGCTGCCAGGCTGTCGCATAGGATCCTGGCATGATATTGGATGCTAGATTTGAGAAAGCAATGCTGCAAGCCATTTTTGGATGATGTACCTTGCACTCCATCCTGAGGGGGAGGTATTTGTCAGTCAGCTACTGTGAGATCCGATCTAACACATACTTAGTGGAAAAAAGAGCAGTTTCCTGCCTTTCAATAATTATAAATCTTCATGATAGTGTTTTTGGATTGTATGATACACTGTTCATTCTGACTGCTGAGTCTCAGCTGTTGCATGTTGCAGTTTGTGGCCTCATGCCAAGTAGATGGAGTTTACAAGTGTGGCAGCAAGAGGCATTGCTAATGAAACAATCCAGTTTTCACGTCCAAGTGCAAAGCTGTAGAGGGTCTATTCTGATGCAGCCTCAACCATCTGTGATGAATCCTGTTTTGTCTGTCTCAACCCTTCCTTCAAATCAATATCTTTCCAGCTTCATATATCATCTGTGACCTATAAGCAAAAAAAAAAATCAACATATTTCAGTAAAATGGAGAAGAACTGGACAAACCAGTGATCATAAAATCTAACTGCAAGTGGCCTTTCAAAATCTTTTCTTGATCCTTTGTTTACGGCCATGTGAAATGTCTTGACTTAGAAATGTCAAATTAGGGATAACTAAAGCCTCAAAGCTCTATATCTTAGACCTTAGGTCTCAGTCCAGCAGAAAACTGAGTTATTCCTAAACTCATAAATTGCAGTTACTGGAATAAAGTCTCTCATATTCAGATCTCTTGTACAGATTAAGTTACATGTCTTTTAGGTTATTCACTGCTGGATCTAGAAGCTGTTGTGTACATATCCAGCTTAACTGTTACCTGTAATTTTCTTTCAATTTAGTAAAAATATTGTCCAAGTTGTAGTAGATGTTTCATTTTGTGATCAGACTGCAATATTTAATGACAGAATGTCTCATTTGGCCTGGTATATAATTGAAGATAATTTAACAAAAGTCATGTCATAAACACACTGATTCTTCATGGTATTTACTGACAGTGCCTTTACAAATTATGGAGGAAAGTTTGACTCTGTTTGATTCAGATGATCTATAAATCTGTTGAAGTTTTGTTTGAAACCAGTTTGTAAAGTTGGCATTTTGGGGAGCAGTTTACCTGGGGAATTATGAAAGTTATGGTGCTTGAAAAGGTTTGGATTTAGTAAATGGAGTTCCCATGGCTACATTTCAAAGACTTGCTTTATATTCTGAATTATGATGGTTTCCATGGGAAACATCAAAATGAGAAACAAGAGGAGTGGCCATTGTGGAAAAAAGCTGTGGATGGTTTTTTCCAGGGAACGTGTTAACAACTTGAAATTCAGTTAAAAACAGGAGCTCCAGAATATTTATGCATATTCAGACAGTATGTCTGAATGCTAAAATTCCCCTTGCATAGTGTGGTGCACTGTGCTGCCTAACAGTGATTCCCATTATAAGGGGCTTCTCACTGCATCCCAAACAGGTAGACTTGGATCCAGTCTACATCTCTTACTCATGTAACTGGTGTCTAAACAGAACCAGTCCTCCTAAAATAAGTGCCTCTGTAAGCAATGTTGCAACTGGGGAGAAGGAGATACCTTTAGTGTCTTCAAAGTGAAATCTTGTCTGCCTAACTCATGTGCCTAAATTTAGACATTTAGGCATACTTTATGTGTCCAAGTTAGCCAGACTGGACCCCACCTGTAGAAAATTCACAAAGTGTTCCCCACACTTTCTGCCTCGTAGGTAAGTATCAGGAGATAATACAAAAAAGAGAACAAGTCTTGCACAAGTGGAGTGCAAACTATTATGCATTCCAGTGGCAGTTATTTAAAGCATGCTGGAAGCATGATACTTAATTACCATTAGGTGATCTGCCATTACCCTAAAGCATTTTGCAAGTGGACTGCAAACTGAGAAAAATAGCTTCCTGAACATTTATAGCTGCATAAAAAGGCTCTGAAGTGTCATTGACTAAGTGTATACCTTCTAGCTTGCTGCATAAAGATATGACATTTATTTTAATCTTAATAATATTGTCTTTTCAGGAAGTGCAAGTAATGGAGAGCCATCTGCAGAAAACAGCCCTAGTGAAGCTCCCAGTGAAGGACTTACCACCCAGGAGAGCCAGCCACTGGGAGACAAGGTGGCTTACAGCAGATAGAAAATCACAGTGCTATTGGATGGGTTTGTCACACAATTGTACATCCATGCAACCATGTCACACCAGGTGAACAAGTTGCTTCCTTTAGTTAACTTTCTGAACAAGTACAGTAGACCTTTCAAGAAAGTAGTTTTTCAAGAAAATTGTTGAATATGGCACAAAATAAGCCCTACAGCTATTATTTTAGGTCAAAAGAAACTGTAATTTGAAAAATGAAGTATCAATAAAAACTGCAAAAACAGAACAAAAGTACTTGGACTTTATTTTTTGCAACTACCCAAATGCCAACACATTGTAGTATTACCAGACAGAAAAGGATGTACATTGAAACTCTGAGAAGACCCTTAGCTGATGAGGCTCAAATTTGCCAGATGTCATATCTGACTTGTTCTTTTTTATTACTCATCCTATCACAAGCTGCTGATAGGAGTGGGAGCCTGGTTTGGCACTCTGGAGAAAATTAAAAAGCTTGAAAATGGGAAGGGGTTGGATCCAGGAAGAACAATGTAAGAAGGGAATCAAGAGTATGCATTGAGTGTGTTCACATGAAGTCAGGCACCTGCACATGTTATATTCAGCTCATGATCACCTGTGAAATATGTATAAGACCATCTGGGTAAAGCACAACACACAGCAGAGATAATACAAAGCATATGTTAATTAAAGCTTAGAATGTGCTGTCCTTCAAACATTTATCTTTTGTAAGGAGAAGGTGAGATACAGAATAGTTTGGGAAGCGTAAAGAAAAGTGCATAGTAGGGTATATCTCTAATGGGTCTGAAGGTAGTTTGGGTTAGGTTGTTAATTTATTGCTGGGATCATTTGGCAACCGGCAATCCCCATTTGACAGGATATCACACACGTGTTCATGATACTTGAGAACAAAAAGTGAAACCAAGGTTGCCCTGAAACTAATAGGAAAATTTCCACTGATTTCAGTAGGACCCAAATTTCTTGTGCAGTGTTGAAATGATTTAATAAAACAACTCATAAGGTTTTGTTTGCTGCTTGGGACCTTTGCCAGTGCATTAGCAGATACTGCTGTCTGCCATGTATCCAGGTTTCCAAAGACTTTACCTAGCTAGAAGCAAAAGTGTGTAACACTCATAGTTCTTATACTTACATCTTGTTCAATAAACAATAAAAAGAACATAAGAATGAAGAAGCTTGTTAACTGTTTAAATATAAAAAAGTAAAGATGGAGAAATCGAACTGTGTTTTCCATCATTATCTTTACCTATGCTAGCTAACTGGTAATGAAAAAAAGAAAAGATTCAAGAACTTCTTAAAAAGCCCAGATCTTAATGGTATAGCTCAACAGAGGATGCTTACTTTGCAGTAACTATAGATGCAGCAGTTGTGATTCCTTGGCCAAGACTGCATTTACTTTTTCCTCTTTTGAGGCTGCTTCTGGAACTCGATGTCTAATAGATTCTATTTAAAACTTAATGCACCCTGCCAAAACCTCCTTTTTTAATAACAGGTATGATTTTACATGTGTCCACATATGCAGACAGTCATGTGCATATCTCCAGCCCTGGGAAGACCCAAAGCTGAGCTACAGTATTTCATATTCATTTAACAGTGAGTTGGGTTAAAGAAATGTGGGTTTCTCTAGTTTTGTCACCTAATTTCCACAATGGAAGCATCCCAGTCCTCCTTAGCTTGACCCTAATAGTCCTGTGAATCTTTATTATTATTATATATATATATATATGTGTATTTATATATATATAAAAATTTTCAGCAAATGTGAAAATTTTTTTTTCATCCATTAAACAAATGTATTATAACTCATCTAAAAGTATTTTAGGTCACTTTGCTCTCTATACTGGTCCTTCTATCTTTCAATCCCAACACTGAGTGAGGCATCTTCTCCCAGCTAATGTTCTTTTTTTCTGCACTGTAGTCTTCCAAAAAATCAAATTCTCCAGGACACCAGCCAAGTCCCTGTGAAATACTGATGTTAAATGGGCTATTGTTTGTGGAGAATGGGCTTGGTATAGCCATATGCCAGGCTGTGTTGTTACACTGAGTCAAATAATCACTTTGGGGAAAAATGGGCCATGAGACTAACAGTTTTGATGAATCAACCCAATATCCCATAGCGCCTGTTGAAGAGACGTTAAAAGGCTATTGTATGAACACTGGAATGCTAAATATAATACCTAAATCATTTAAATCCTAGTAAACTCTAAACATATGTTTTTAATTATTATTTTATATAGATGAATATTTAAAAATAGAAACGCAAATGAAGAAATTTTTTCCCTGCTGTGTATACCAACTTTGGTAGTGTCATTCCAAACAGGCCAGCTTCCCCAAAATTAATCTCAATTGGCTTCTAAACCATCAAATCCTAAGAAAAAAAACCAAACACCTCCAATAAATTGAATAACTCCAACAGGAAATGCTCAGCTCACCAGGGTTCCTTTCATAATACTGTGAACATACTGTCTTCTGTATCATAATATGATAAAGCATAAAATATAACATACAAAATTAAATATCTTTGAGAACTAATTATTGTACATAACCACCCCAGTGTTAATCTGCTGCCCATGGATCTGGTAAACAGAGGACAGACTTAAAAGTCTTCAGTATTGACTAATGTTGGTGAAAGCCAAATATATAATCTTTTCCCACTCACTATTCAGCTCCACCTTGAGCCCAAATATGCCTCTGGAATTTGAGAAAAGGTTTTAATTTTGAGCTAGGAACTCAGCAGCTTAGCCTTGTAGCCTCCTAATTGCAGTCTTGGCCATCTAGTAGGCTTGGTAGGTTGCTAGGTATGACTGGGCTTTCAGGTCACCCCTCCCGATGCATCCAGCTCAACTGTCAGTTTGGTAAAATAGCCTTTTTAAGTATGGAATTTTTGTAAAACATCTTTATTTCATTAGCGACAGACTGCCCCAAACCCACCCTGTTGCGCTAGATGCAGCTTTTTAGACCGTTCTGTCTCTCTCCGGGTTTCCTAGAAGCTCTAATGCTCTTTTCTATAGCCCACTATTTGTGTCCTCCTTTAAAAAAGCAATACACTTTCCCAGTTCTTTGCACCGTCTTCTTCCCTTATGCTAGTCTTGTTCATTCTCCATACCTCTTTCAAGTTGCTTCTGCCAAGGTGCATTTTTATGCAGACAAATGTTGTCTCATGATCCCATGAGTTCATCTAATCCCATATTTCACCCATCTTCCATCCTGGGTCCTTAAGCTCAAACATCTTTGAAACCTGAAGTGACTTTTGCAGCAGTACAAGTGATCCAGTCTTTGGCTGTAAATCCTGATTTTACTACTCTTCCTTATGGGGAACCACACTGTGAGAAATAGGCCAGTCAAATCCAATAAGGAGATTTAATTAGAAAAGCCTACGTGTAGGCTGACTGACAGAGAGGTCAGGACACTTTAGCCTTAGTGATACTGAGAGGCCAAGTCTGTTCCCACATATAGTTCTTAGTAAGAAAAATACATTCTCAGACTATTTAGATCATTGTGCTTTAAGCTGAAATACCAAAGACTTCAATGATCTGGTGGTGAAACAATGCACAGAAGCATGCTGACTAGAGCCATGCTTTCCTCCTTCCTACTGGAAACAGCTATAATTTATTAAAAGTGAAGCATCCTTTGAAACTTCCTTATGAACACAAACACAGACAAACCAAGTTAATGACAATTAAGGAATTTAATTTGAACTTTTTGAAAGACGAGCCATCAGAACCTTTCTGTATATGGAGCTGAGTTATGTTTCATTTTAAGGCTTGAATATCTAACCTACAGCATTTTGTGTGATTCTTTTGCACAGGAGATATTAAGCAACAGAAAAAAATGTAGAGTATTAGAAAGATTTCACCATGCAAAATTGGAAAGAAAACAACTAAATGGCAATGCTGGAATGTTAATTATTTTCATAAGTACTTGACACATGCAGCTGGAACATCATGGCTGTTTTCCTGCTATTGCAGCGACCCACGTCATATAATTCTCTTGGCTAAATTTAACAACTCCGTCTTTTACCATAGCAGCATCACAGCCAATGCTCTGTATTATATGAAAGGCTCATATTCTCTCTAACTTGCTCCAACTACAATATATAGCAGTGGCTTATATAGTAGTAATTATAGATTTATGGACAGTTGCTCCTCCCTATATGAAGCTAAAAAAATAAATATGATCATAAAGCCAAATATCCTCCACATGGTTCTCATTTGGTCTTTGAAACATAGACACCCGTCTAGCAGGGATTTTATATAAGTTTCAGGTGGTGAGAGAATTTGGTTAATAGGAAGTGTGATAGTCAGTGCTTCCAACTTTTTCTATTTCCATGACGTTGATCTGGCCCAAAGCTGAGAGGTCATTAGTTCCTGCCCCTGCAGATGTGAATCCTCTAGCGTGGCCTTTGGTCACAATGATGTTAGCTCCCTCTCCTAGTTTTCCAGCTGCCCAAGAAAGATCCTTTGATTCCAGCAGTGACTAAAACTCAGTGGACTTCAGCTGAGAGCTGATGTGCCACCAAGGACAATTAAGACAATTTCGCATCATGATTCCTGCTAAATTTACTCACTCTTTAGGAGGCTGGCTGTATGATTGGGTATGGAAAATGCACATTTCACAGCACAGATTTTGAGTCATTACAAAAGCTGTTATTTTGTTGTTTTAAGGACACCTCCTTTTCCTTGCTGTTGTTATTCCTCACGTATTCTGCTATAATGGTATGAGAGGCAATGTCTCAGTAGTTTACCTTGGCTGCTTCCTACGCAATCACTCTATAGAGAGGCTGGTGAGCAAAAGTCAACGCAACTGATAGTATCTTGTAGGCCACTGTATCAAAGTCAGGCGGGTCTGGGTATTTTTAAACATCACAGCTGGTTTTCAAAGCTGACTAAGGAATTCTCTAAGTCAGATTCCACTAACCTGTAGGGAATTTGGATGCCCAGTTCCCATTATGGCTTTGGAAGCCCCACCCAACATCTGTGCAATGGTCAGTGCTCATTTAGGAGTCTTGGCCCTTTCATAATGAGTGGATGTCCACGTTGAAAAGAACCATTGCAATTGGCAGCAGTTCATTGGCTTGTGAAGGGACAATTTAGCCTTTTGCTTAGCTTTCCTGCTGAAGATGACTGAGATTTTTAGCAAGACAGACCAAAAAAAGTTCACCTATTATTTTTGTTCCATGTTAACAGCCGGCCAGTTTTCAGGGGCAGCTAGCTCTTTTCATGACCATTATTCATTACTAACGTATGTGTGCTCTCTTACGCCACATACCCCTATTTTGCAATAATATAAAAGAAGTCAGTGGAGTCACAACCAGTTTACACCAGCATTTCGTATGTGCCACTGAAGGTAGTGATCTGGTCTGCATGTGTCAGGCAGTTCCAGTGAAATGAGAGGCCAAGCTGAAGAGCAAAGAGGCTTGCTGTTTCTTTTCAGTTCAGCTCCCACAGACTGACACATCATGTGCAGAGAGTGCGTAAAGTAGAATTGACTTTCCACAGCAAAGCAAATTAAGTCCTCCTCGGCTGAAAGGCTAAAAATCAAACCTGGTCAAAAATTCAGACCAAAGGATAAAAAAAAGGTTTTGTAAGGAACTCTAAGATTGTTGTCACCCTACAGGAGTCAGATGAACTGGATTTTTGTTTGTTTGGGGTTCTTTTGGCAGGGGGACAAAAGAGAAGAAAAATAAAACCAATAAAACACCAAATAAAACATCAAGAAGGCTATGGTTTTGATTTTAAGCCTCTCATAAAAAGATTATGCAATCATAATTGTTCAAATACATCAATTCTAAATAATAGAAGGATGAATTTTCGGCGAACAATCTTTTGTTTAAAATATTTTGGCTAGATACCTTACGAACAGCTTATCTAGGTAAGGCAGGGATTTATTCTGGGTCTGAAGATCTTGCTCGCTACTTGTATCATAAAACACAGTGAATACAAGTTTGAATTAATGGCTGATCTTTGGAGTGGCAAGTCAAATGTGAATGGCTGGGTGCTGACTACCTTACTCTGTAACTACCAAAACTGGCACAGCTCAAGCATGAAAGACTGGTAGGCCCTGCCTCAAGCAGGCTTTTAGCTTGCATCTAGCACAGCCCTTTATTATCATGACTACGATGACAATTCTTCACAAGGGCAAACACTGAACTTAAGAAACCTGAGATGAAGCAGATTGGATTCTGCTATCGTGAGAGCATTTCAGTGATGTAGCAGATCAAGATACAATTCTGCAGCATCATGATGTAATGAAACCTGCATGCAGGTATTGCTGTATTTGGCAGTGCAGAGCAAAAGTGCAGAGGACCGCCAGCAGCCAGGTGGAGATAAGAGATGCTATTAGAGTAGGAAGGCTGGCAACTCAGTGGTCAGAGGGATGTGACCTCAGATTTGTAGTTTGCGATGGGGATTTGAAGTACCTGGGATTTGATTAGATCATGTGGGACGCTGGTAGCTGGGAGATTTAGCTCTGAAAGTAAAGCCCATGTTCAGGTGAAAGATAGGGCAAATAACTAACCAACTGTATGGTTGGTTTATCAAGGGATTAGGCCAAAGCACGATCATTAAGTTCAGCAAGTCAGCCCAGCCTAAAGTACAGAAAAACTCCAAATGGGTGTTTTTCATTCAAAATCCTAACTTGTAGCAGGGGTAAGGTGTATGGCAGTTACACAAGCCAGCTCCTATCACATGGGGTGTAGATCAGCCTGGGGTGGTGACCAACAGCACTTTGTTCAGAAGCAGTAGAGGTGTTTCCAGCAATGCTTACAGCAGGGGAAGGATGGACCTCATCCTGTCTCTCCCTCGCTGGGGGGGGTCTGTGGGGGATAAAGCATCCGGAAAGGAGGCGGTCACTTCCCAAAATGTGCTGAAGAGAGCCCTATGCCATCTCCCTATTTCATCCAAATTCACAAAGTTATTTAGGCACCTAACTTAGTACCTTAGGAGCTAAGCATGTTACTACACCTGTTGTCCTACCCTTAATTCTTGTAGGCAAATGCTACATAAGATTTGGGCATGAAATAATAAGATGTTAAAGACTAGCCAGAGTTGTGGCTGACGGCCTGGTTTCTCTGACCCTAATACTCTGTTTTTACACAGTTTTTGTTACAGCCTCCTGGGGTCTCAGGCCTTGTGCTGTGAGATGAAGGCTGAACCCCTTGGACATCACGATGCAAGGGGTGCACACCCACCTGTGGGAATCCTCAGGGATAAGCACTCACAGGAGACAGGATCCCATGGAGCCAGTTAAAAGATCAGCCTCACAAATCATTTCTGACCCAGCTGACACAGTCAAACATACATTCACAAGCCTGGCTGCTTTCAAAGGCAGCAGAGGGCTGACAGGCAGAGAGAGAAGTCAAACTCTACAGAAATGTTTGCTTCAGATCACTTGCACGGCAGTTTGCACTCCTTTCATGCCTGGTAATAAATGCCTGAACAAGGGCTGAAGCTCTTAAATTTGGCAGTGATCTTTCTATCAAAAGCTGTGGGCCTGCCTTTCAGCTGAAGTCAGAAATGCCAGCAGAGCCAGAAGCTGCAAGCTGCATTGATTTATACTAGTTGCACTCAGAGTGGTGACTGTGTTTATGAGGGAATGAATTATTTCTTTGCCAAGATGCCACAAATGTTCCAAAAGGAGTACTTTCTCTGAGAAGCCATTTTTCTCAAAAAAGCTCCACAACCCTCCACCTTGGAATCCAGTTCCAGATTTACACCCTTTTTTTCACCTTTTTGGAATATTTTAGCATGTTAAAAATAGACCTCTTGGCCTATGCTTAGCTCTCAGTAAGGCCATTGTGTCTACACACTGGAGCTCAATGAAGACTAGAAAGCTAAACTTTGAGGGTGATTCCCAGGGATCAGGTGCTTGCGATCTGCCCAGACAAATCTAACCTGCTACTTTAATCCACAACCTTTTCTTTTGGGTGAAATTTGCCTTCCCTGTTATTATCCTCATTGCTTTTCTATGCATGCAGTTCCCCATGGCTGACCAGGCTGCATCTCATGGAGGATGCCATGTTCCCCTTTGCACAAGCCTGTCAGTGACAAAAGGCTAGTGTCAACTCCTTTGGTTACTCCTCCACTCTTGTCACCCTCTCTACCTGCTAGGTTTCATGGTCCTCCTTGGCTGTTGATCATCACTTCAAATTCAGTTAACATGGTGCTCACAGAACACAACATCATGTGTAAGCATGACATACATGGTGTGTCCCACCAGAGGTTGTGCGATATGATGCTCAAGATCAGCTACTACTTTTAATGCCCAACAGCAGACCTTGAGGGAAGGTGAGTGCTCTGTATCTCCAGAACGTAAGTCTCTATAGGATGTTTCTCTACTTTTCACAAACAAAAATCAATCACCTTTTTTATTATAGCTTACAAGATGAGGCATTTACTTCTTTTTCCTGCCTGCAAAGAGCGGAGTTTTTATTATTCCCATTTTACAGCCAGATAAGTACAATAAAGACCTGGTATAACTAGCCCAAGTCGCAGATGTTAAGAACCTATTCCAGCTTTTCAGTAGGCTCTTGAGTTTCCCTTCACCAGCAGTGTCATACTTATAGCTCTGCAGTGTACCAGTTCAAATGCAAGCATGGCTGGGAGAGCTGTAAGCCTGGCTGGGAGAGCTGTAAGCCCATGAGCATGTCTACCTGGGCTTCTTTCATCATTTGCTTGACTCCTCTTTTTCTGTCATCTCAGGAGGGCCGCTGGTGGTGGGTGGAGTGGAAAGCCAGCTAGATTTTAAGGTATAGCAATGCAAGAAATTACTCTCAGGAAAAGATAAGTTAGAGGAGACCATACTCCCACCCTGCTCTTGATGCTGCCGTAGGTCAGGTCTATGCTAGAAAAGGTTTGTGAGGACACTTGAACCGGGGTAGTTGGTCCAGCTAGACCCTCCTACACAAATCAGCTTGTAGTAGTGAAGAAGCACTCCTACTGCTCATAGGACTCCAAAAAAAGGGCCCTTTTTGTCTCTAATAGTGGTGCTTTTGCCAGTACAGAAATGTTTCAAGAAATACACATTCCCCAACTGATACTGGTTTTGTCACAGCCCCTGAGTCAACAGAAAATGCTGTCCTGGAAGAGTCCTGCTCTACACCCACAGCCCTTCCTTGGCCTGCTGAGGCTTAGCGTTGCAGTACATGGTCTCTTTCCTGCCCCCACTTCCTCCTCCCCTCTGCAGCTGCTTTTTCTGTTCTCTTTAACCCCTAACTATTTATCTCCGCTCTATCCCATTTCTTCACACTGTCCATATTCATTTCACGCAACTCTTCTCCCTCACCTTCAAGCTGAGCCTCTGATGCAAAGCCAACAGCGGGGGTGCATTGCAAAGTCCCCGCAAGGTACCCCTCTTCTCTCCAGGTGACTTGCACTTAGCAAGGAATCCAGTCCCTGCTCATTTTGGCTTCTATGCTGTGATGCTGTCCTTAACTGCAGCAAACCCTAACAGAAATTTTTTACCTGCTGTGCTTTGCAGTTGCACTGGTGCTTGTTGTTGTGCTGCTGCTGTGGGAAACTTGGAGCTATTCCACTTCCATTTTTCATGAAATTTACTTCACAGTTTACGATGACTTTGAATAGAAAAGTAAAATAGAGAGAGAGGAAAAAAAACCAAACAACAAATTAATACAGTGTTTATATTGTTAAAAGGTGCTTAGGGAGTCAGTTTAGTGCTAATTAAAAGAATAGAGCTCTGCAGAAAGCAGTTGATTCACAGCCCCAGAGAGCAACATTTAAAGGTAGTAGATAAAATCTAATGGCAACAGTATAGGGGAAAAAATAAACAAACGAAAACTGTGCTGCAGTGGTGCCTGAGACACAACATGGTTAATTCCCACCTAGCATTTTCATTCATCCACCACAGTAGGTCTGTGAACAAAAGTCTGCTGAGATAAAAAAACCTGTATCACAGCTGACATCAAAAGAAAAGCCTTTTTTTTACCTAATACATTGGAGACGTTGTTTGAGAACAATTCATCCAAGTGAAATTCTGACTGCTTGTACCGCAGCCAGATCAGGAAGGCTTCTTGTAACTGGCCAAGAAAGTGTCTGGCCCTGGAAGCAGCCTGAAGTTCTGTTTAGAGTACTTTGAAAGAAAACAGAGGGTCAAACAGAGCTGAGGTCTCCTCCCACTGAAACCCACAGCAGAGATCTCTCTGACTTCAAGTCAAAGCCTTCCTTGATGACAGGAAGGGCAAAACAAATGTGCTGGAACTGCAAGGCCACCAAGCCGCAGCCTTAAAAAGAGGGGGTGATTCAGGGCTGAGCCTGGCTGGTTTAGAAATAACTGGGGTATAACTCCAAACCCCCATCACCCTGTGGGCTGCAGTGCAGACAGAACCAGGGCAAGAGTTAAAAGCATCAAATATCAGATCATGATATTTGATAACTAACTTGGGTGTTCACTTCTTGTAAGAGGAAGGACCAGAGGTCTTCAGGGCCAATGAGAGAGGGACACGCGTCCATGTGCAGGGAATGAGTGGGGTACTCGTCACAGCATCAGCTGGTGGTGCTGGGGAGGAAGAGGAGGAGGAGGAGGAGCAGGGCTAGTGTTAAGCAGGGTGCTGAGTTGAACACAGCCGTGCTCAGCAGGACGGAGGCTCTCTCTGTCAGTGCAAGTCTCCCTCTGAGGCTGTGCATCACACAGCCAAGGCAGAGACTCGATGCAACTGAAATATTGGTACAATTACATAGGGAGATATAAATAATTAACTATTTGCCAAGTCTCCCTTCAAGTGCGATGTGCAACTGGAGTGCATGTTTCCTGCCACTTCCTGGTATCTTTTAAACCAAAGCCCAAGGCAGAGCATTTTCAGCAAATCCTGGGCAGGAACAGTGCACTAGTCTCTGTCAGGAAAAAGTACATTTTATGTATACACACACAGCGTACCTTCTCACCCTACTAAGATACAGTGTAAATTGGTCCCCATGACCGATGAAGTCTTTACACCACTTCAGATGCACAGCTAACAGCTCAGTCACACTCAGCAGGCTTTCTCTTGTGCAGCATCGTCTGTGCATCTTTCACAATGCGAGTGTCAAATTTACTCTTATCCATTTGTTTTGCCCCAGTGGCTGCAGCCTTCACTGTGCACTATTTCTTTGTCTGTAATCTGAACCTGCAGAGTTAGCAGCATGTTAGGGATGTTATTTTCTATTACAGCTTTGGGGCAATCCCTGCAGACAGACAGCAAATATGATGAGTACAGAAATAACTTGCAGCCACTGAGAGCTGCAACGAGAGCTCTTTTCTTAAATTCCCAAAACACAGAGTACCACTGGTAGCTAAAGGGAAGCTTTAAAAGCACTTAGCAGTAGCAGGTTTCTCAGTCATTCTTCTAGACAGCACCACTCTGCTTGTTTATGGCTACAGAAGTTGCAGATGACATAGAGATCCATGGATCCAGAGCACAATCCCAGTCAAGGACCTGGGAGGCTCTACATCAGTACTGGGATGAGCTGATAAAGGTCTGTGGAGCCAGGCATCCCTCCACAGACACCTGCTGAGTTTTCCCCACCACTTTTCAGGCTCTTCTTGTGAACAACTTTATTAACTGAAATATCCTCTGCAGAAGTAGCTTTAAGTGACATAAAAACAGTCTACAGAATCCTGACTAGAGCCTGTGACAGATGAGGTTGTTGGCAGTCTCAGAAAAGTGTGTATCATCATCTCAGTTATTCATGGCCAAAACTGTCAGGAGAGTTTAAAACTTTCCAGATAGTTGTCCAGTAGCTGGTGAGTCAGATACAGCCTTCAGATGAAGAGCTGAAGTTTTCTTTCGTTTTTCTTCTCAGCTTAAGGAATCCAAACATTCAAAGCTCTGAAAAGCCTCAGGCTACCATTCAGGGGTCCTTTGGGGTTAAAAGTTGTTTCTCAATGAAGAAAAATAAAGTGTTGATAGAACCAACTGCTACACAAAAGGCAGGAAAGAGAAAAAAGAGAAAGGATATGGCAATGTATTCCTTGCATAAATCCTTGGCTGTTTGAGGAGATTTTGTTGTGGAGGCTCCAGTCACACTTCCACCATGAAGACGGAGGCAGAAATTTTCAGTTTTCAGACTGTTAATTTGAAATAGAAGAGTAGTTTCTTGATTCAGTTCCAAAGAGCAGCAAACACAATAGAAAATGCAAGTTTCCTTTTTTTTCCTTAAGTGACCGAAAAAAAAAAGCCTGTGCAGCAAACAGGGGTCCTTGAATTATTTGCTTTTGCAGGCTGCTCAAGGATCCTCATTTTTCATCATCCTACAAAAAATCATAGACAATCTGGGGCCAGGTGTTTTACTACTACTTCAAATGTCTGGATACCTTCAATCCTTTCTAATCTTCATCTACAGTGTGTTGAAATGTTTTATGCTGACAAAAATATTTCTGTTGCCTTTTCCTGTGTTCCCTGATACTGTTTACCATCCCTTAGGACTAATAATTCTGAAAGGGAGGATGATGTGAAGTGACGGTGACAATCTAGGGCCAGGAAACACAGGAGCAATTGCCTGTCTTGCACAGAAGATGCATGAGGGTAGGAGGTCTCATACTGGTGTGGAGTGAGGTGGGACAAAAGGAGATCCAGCACCCTCAGCACTATTTTTACTATCACAGATGAAGGAGCAGCAGGATCTGGTCCCAGTCCCCCAGGAAACACCCAGGAGAAGAAGATGAGTGGGAAGAGAAGGAAAGATCCTTTCCTCCACTTGCAGCTCCTAAAGTCTACAAAGTTAACGGTTGTGTGACATTTAGGAAGAAGAACCCCACTGCCAGCACCTGGGCACAGGCACCCCATATATACACTCAGGGCCAGAGACTGGTCCAGCTTTATTGAATTCACTAATGCAGGTGTAGCCACTGTAGATAATGGAAAGAAGCCAGTAACTCCAGAAAATGGCTCAATTTTCTAATATTTGCTAATAACATCTCTCTTTTTTCCCCATAAGTTACAAAATGTTGGGATTAGGTTTTTCTGGAGCCTTTTGAAGGGAATGACTACCCACAGGTGTTGGCAGAGGATGTGCCTCCAGCTGGACACGTTCCTCTGCAGAAGAGGCAGAGCAGCCTAGGGCATGGCCTAAGGACTTCTCCCAGGGCTGATGCACCTCACAGATCAGGTGTTTCATGGCCTAAAAGTCTACTGACTGATCATCATCTATTAAAGGATGCCTGTAAGACACCCCAATGTAGCCCGAGGAATCCCACGCTGAGATCCTAAAATGCCAGTGTGAGCAGGGGACTTCCCAATTCAGATTGGCTCTCTCCTGGGGTGAACCATCAAAGTGAAATCCTAACAGTCCCATCTGCTGTAAGGTCTGTCCGCAGGTCAGTCAACATGTTACCTATCTCCACTTTCCTCTTCCTTCACCCGTCCTGAAGACAGAGCTTTGAATACATTTTGAATAAAAATTTGAAATGACAGGTTTATTAGGGTTTGCTTTTTTCCTCTTAGTATTTTTTTTTTAAATAAGAAGAGTTATTTTTCCTTTGAGCCATGTTCACAGCTATGTCTGAGTGGCTGTGTCTGAGACAGAGAAGGAGCTAAGGAAGGGAAAAGGGATTAAAGAAAACACAGCTGAAAGATACATTTCTGACCTAGGCTTTCTCTTGAAGATCAGTTTTCATTTCACAACCATTTTTCAGTTTTGGGGCCTTTTCTTCAGAATGCTCTTCTTTTTTGGGATTCCCTATTGCCTGACTACTCCAGAGCTCATCAACATCAGTCAGTTCTGAATGCATGAAATGTCAAGGAGGTCTTGTTTCATTTAGTGAAACGTTCATCTCTGACTGCTTTTTGCTGTAGTCCCTTTGGCAGGAGACCCAGTTCCACCAGCACAGTAGCCTGGTCCTGCTCTCTGAGCAGCCCCTCTGACCTTTCTGAGCCTGAGGATGTTCCTTGTCACAAGCATCCCAAACACTCTCTCCTCTAATGTGCACGCACCAGGATTCCTGGCTTGAGGCATTTGGCTCAATCACAGCTGCTAAGCTTTCTTGGAAATTCAACCACAGTTTCATAATTCCAAGGCATGTGTTCATTTTTTCTTTCGTGTTGAGATGTGAAAACATGGGTTTCTGGTCTGCTGTGATGGAAATTCAACGGTTCCTATGGCTGTATGATCCTTTTGTTCCCTAACCCAGAAAATGCAGGTACTGGAGACTACCTGTGTTTTGTGGGCTTCTCATGTTAAAAACACGGATGTATTCTTGATTATGTTCAGTGCCTGCATCAATGAAAAATTTATCCTTTTACCAAAGTTAAATTTGTATTTTTGCAAGAAGGTGTTTTGTTTCTAAGTGTTATTAATTCCAGTGTGACTAACATAACCTGGAAACCTGGAAGCTGAACATTCCCTTTACTCCAATTTTTTACACAGCCAAGTTCAGAGAACCTTTTACTAAAAAAGAGATCCACTTCTGGATGTTTCCCCTTGTCACCACATCACTAGTGTTGATTACTGTACCCAGTTACCTGTAGTAACAGACGAGACATCAGTAATCCCGCCCTGGCTGCAATATTTTTCAAATTCTTGTGCCACTGTCAGATGTATTTAATACAGTGCATTGATAAATAGTGCTCAGACTGTCAGTGCTTAGAGTTTTGGAACTGAATAACGATTTCCCTTTTAAGGCTGAAGACAAAATGCTCAGCCCCCCTACTAAAGGATGAAGACTTTTAGGGCAGACTCTCATTTTAGCTTAGCACATTCCACTCGTTATTTCTGGCTGGAATCAAATAATCAATAATTCATGATCCTACATGAGTTGTGGGCATTTTAGATGTACATAGGAGGCTGAACAACACATTTGAAATGGGATTTTTTTGAACACTCTCCTCAATGAAAAGCCTACTGTCCTTAACACTCAAGGTCTAACCATGCAGCCTTGGTTACAGTGCCTTGTGCAAGACACTGCCAGACTTAGAAGGAAAACGAAATGGGATTTGTGAGTGGCTGCAGTGGATGAATTTACCTGTTTACAAATGCTCCTTTATAAAAGTCCTTCCGTTCCCCAAGATCCTTGTGAACAAATCCAGTGATGATTTCCCTACTGCACTGATTTTTTTCTGGAGGAACTTACTGAGGATAGTTTTCCTTATTTTCCCCATTTTCTTGGTTTACATGTCTTACCACCTTACAGTGGTAACACTCATTTCTGAAAGGGTTGTCTGTGTTTCAGGCACAGTGAGAAATCACTCTGAGAGACAATACCAATGGAGGGATTTGTTGTACTAAATTCAGACATCATGATCTGACATCTGACATAGGTCAGCCTTAGCTCCTGGAGTTTTAGGCCAAAAATCTTGAGGTGTTTCAACTGAGTGTCTTGAGTTTACCTCATTTCCTACCCTTGTCTCATCTCAGCCAAAGGTCCATGAAATTTAAATTACTGGGGATAACCTTGTAAGCAGGGAAGGATGCAGAGTAGGTTAGGTTGCCAGATTTTACAAGAAAAAGTATGGCAAAAGTCATCCTAGGACAGCACAGGACATAGCCCCAAGGCACACAGCTCCTCTCAGAAAGATGGGCCAATGGAAAAGCAAAGAGTATGGTGATTTTCAGCCCTTAGGCCCTATTACATTAAAAAATTGGTAAATCAAATAAAAGAAATATGGTGCTGATAGAAGAATAGCTAAAATAAAAATGAAAGTGCAACTGTAGTAGGAAAATTAAGTCAAAAGAAGAATTGGCCACAGTATTTTAAAGGGTAAGGTATATTGTCACAAGTAAGAAAGAGAAACTCATAAAACGAGTCTGATGTTGGCTACCAGTTTGGGATGGCAAGGTTTCTTTGACTCTGTTTCAGTACACCGTGGTAGTCTACTCCCGCTGAGCTGCATTTCACTTCAAGTATTCAGCTAAGCATAGGAGTGCATAGGCAGACTAGCTGCCTTTATTACTATAGCAATACAGTGTTATCACAAATCACACCAACACATTTCATCTCAGAGCCAGGGCTGACATGACAGGAGGTGATGTAAACTATGAGTACATTAGAGGAAGGATCAGAAGATGAGTTAACCCCCCCACTCAGTATTTTATTTATTTATTCGCCTATCTGTCTGCTCATTTATGGGATACTTCCAGTGAATTTACATGTCACTGCTGACCTAAATGACAGACACGTTTCTTACAGATTGACAGCCACTAAATGTACACTATCTTCATACACTCATACCCTCTAGGATATTATTTTTATGTTCAAAATTTTTAAACAACAAAATTCCTGTTTACATTTCAAATACAGAATCTCAGTTATAGGATCTAAAACATCAACTAAAGTACTGTTTCAGGATGCCTGATAATTACCAAGGATACAAGAAGGTTCAGCTAACTTTGTTACTGCTGAAATATCCCCAGGAATTTAAACTTTTGACACATTCAAGTGACTTCTCTAAATTATTATTCACATTTTTTCTTTATTTCAGAACCTAGAGTTTTATGGCAATCTCTATTTACAAGTTATGAATGCAAAGTGTATAGCTATGTCTACATATTTTAACTCTCCTCCATATGGTTACAAGACTGTGAAGGGGGAGGGTCCTGCAAAAAACCAAGATGTATAGAGAGGAATTACAGGTTCTCCATCTGCAGAGAGAAGGGGACCTGCGACCCAGTTCTTCATAGGTCTTTATTAGCTCTGAAGGATCAAATCAGTGACTTGATGAAAAATATGAAACAAGCGTTTACAAAGGCCAGAGTTTGAACTTGGATTCCCTTCATTTCATATCTTAATTATAAAACAATCTTTACGTTCCAGGCTGTGCTTAGACAAACGTACTTTCACAAGGCCCATCAGCCATCTTTACTCTTTGTGCATTTCCACCCACCTTGTTTCCATTAGAGATTTTGTTTACAATCTCTCTTCAGCCAGCATTTTTTTCACCTCTTTCCACATACATATGGAGGATCTGCTTTTGTGGTGATTCATGAGCGCCGGGACCCACCCGCCTGGAGGTTGTTACTGGATCCAGGCCAAGGGCTGTCTTCAAGTTATGTCTGCAAACACAGGTCAAAGTTCATGTTCATTTTGCAGGACTATAATTAGCACAGCAGGTTTAGACAGGAAACTGCTCCCTCTAGACCCGATTTCAAGGCAATTAGGGTTGTGCTCTTTCACCATGGTGCTTCTGAGCTAGCCCCTGTCTGTCCCACAGTAATAATAACAATGGAAGTACCCATTACTGCGCATTGTTGCGGCTTGGCTTTGTGTGACGAAAGAAAGCATATGTTCTATTTATACCTCAAGATAGGACCAGGGGGAGCTTGTGGTGAAGATGGAGCTGAAGATCATCAGCAGATTTTCAGTGCGTTTCTACTTTCCAAAGATATTGGTATGTGTATGTATCGCAATGGGAATTACTTTCACAGGGTAGAAAAACAATACGCAATCTTAGAGGTGTTTCCATCTTGGGTATACTGCCCTTCCAGTACTGCTCCGTAGGATTTGGGCTTTTTTAAGATGACCGTGTGTGTTAGAAGAACTAATTTCATAAGTTAAATATTTTAGCCCCGTCATCAGATCCCAGTGGGCTGCAACATCCAAAGTTCGGGAGCAGGACATCAATGGGGCCACAGAATTTGTCCTTGCACAGAGGACACACATTGTTTATGCCCCACTTCAATGCTATTTTGAAGCACTCTTTCATGTATGGTTTCTGCTCTGGCCTTTTGAAAAGGTTGGTATTTTCCCAGAATGCTTTTATACTGCAAGGCATGCCATGACTTCCGGGGGCTCTGTTGAAGGCATATACAGTAGAATTCAGGTCATCTAAAAAAATTAGATTGTGCATCTGTTATGCATGTATTCCAAATAGTGAACTACACTCCCTCTTTGGTCAATCCCAGAAGGAAATTGTTCTCATACTATGATAGGTGTTTAAAATAAATTGTCTCAATCCCCCATCCCTGTCTACTTCCATCGACTCTGGAATGTGCCTATGATTAGCTTAGCTTGGACATCTTAACGTTTTTGTGGTCAAACTGATGAACGCTGCCTCTCTTGCTCTCCTTCCTATCTTTAGAACTTACCAAGAGATGTAGGATTAGACTAACTGGCAACTGGTAAGAATAAAACTGGAAAGAGAATGATACCATTGAAAGAGCCATGACTTTTTCAAAAGCCAGCTTTTGGGGTCATGTGATTTTGCAAGGATTTGCCTGTTCTGTGTAGATAAAAGTACATTTCTAACCCTCATGGTTTGGTGGAAAAGGCAAATCTGTTTGCGTAAAAAAGTGGAAGGCAAATGAAAACAGCCCCAAATTCTGAGTGCAGAGCAGTATTAATGTTGGCCTTGTCCTGTAGGTTTTGAGTCAGTGGTAGAACTGGGATTACTGGTGAAGAACTATCAGAGAAAGAATCCGTTTACTGTAACATGGTCATCTTCCATGCTGTGCCTGAGATACTGTGTTATTAAAGAGCTGCACTTGGAGTATGGACAGCAATGCAGATTGAAGTAATATTTTTTTTTATTTTCTGGGCATATGTGATATATAGCTGAGAGTAATTTTATTCCTGCATCATGAACAAATTATTGTGATCAATAAATATTCGGAAATAAGCGTCGTGAGATCCTAGCTAGGATTTTATAGGAAAGATTCATATTCAGCATTCAGTAAAGAAGAAAAAAAAATACAGAAAAGCCCTTCTAGAACAGCATGTCCATGGCATTATAACAAATATAATTAGTCACAGATGAGTAACTTGCCCAAATAAATTCAAACCCAAGAACAACAGAATCATAGAATCATATATAAAACCTTTCCATCCTATTCCTGATAAACAATGGCACAGAACCAAAAGTAAAAAGAGGACACAAAAGGTTTTGCCCTTAACTGGTCTCATCATGAGAAAAAATGTTAAAATACAAGGCTGATCAGATCCTTTCATGGTTTCAGTCTACAATGGACCTCTCATCCCATGACTGAGCTTGTACTTTTGCTAAATTTCAGTGTCCTTTATTTTGGAAGACATTAGCTGCTTTAGTCCCAGTAAACTCCCACAGCTCTGCCTCAGAAATGCAAGCTAGCAACACAGGTTCTACTTTTGCACCTCCACTCTGCATTTCATCTCAGGATGAAAGCATCTGTTGGCTACCATGTAACAGGGGCTTAGTTGACTACAAAAACACTGCCTGCCTTCCCACCCTTGCTAAACGCTTCTGAATGATGCATGGGTTAATTTTTTATTATATTCTGCAGTAGGAGAAGAGACATTCTAAATCCCAGAACACAAAATATTTCAGCACCACAGGCTTTGTTGTGTGCTCACTCTGCAGGGAAAGAGGGCATCCTGTGTGAGGAGCAGCTGTTGAACGTTTAAAGATGTCAACTTACATAAAAGTTACACTCCACACATCAGTGTTTAGCCAACAGTCCCCTATTTCAGCGTAACAGACATTCCATCATCCCACCAAGCATCCCAAACAGTGCTTTTAATTTTTTTTTTTTTTTAAGGAGGAAAGAGAAGGAAATATTTTGTAATCATGGAAGGACAGTTAGCTGTGGAGGGAGAACATAAATTATCTGTGCTGCTGCAGAACAGTCTTAGTTTTTTGTCTTGTGAGACATCTGTGATACATATATGGAGTGGCAATGAACACATCTATTCTTGGCAAACTGACTTCTTTTTGTCTTATATCTTGTAAAAATGTGAGCCTCAACTGCAATGAAATAACACTGCCTCATGAAATAACATGAGGTCTTAATAAAGTATGACCTTCTGGATTTTTTAGCGTCTGTGCTAACTTGCAGGCATTCATCAGGATTAGGAACATCAAGCTAGATTCAGACTTGTTTGTATGGCTACAGCTGTAGTGTTAAAATAGGGGAGTGGGCTTAACCATGCCGTGGTCATGCCTAAAGTTTAATTTCTAGCACAAAAGCTGTTCCAGTTTGGCCCATGCGAATCAGCACTCCCCTTAGGATGTTAGAAGCAGCCTGTCAATGGCCTAGGGGTGGGCTAGTTTATCTGCCTGAGGAAACAAATCCACATTATAGCTCCGGGCTGTTGGTACTCATCCTAGACAGTTTAAAGCATATCTGGGTAACTATATGCTATGTGGTTGTCACTTGCCGTAGACATAGCTTACAGACCCCTTCAAAACTGAAATTAGTTTCTAGCCTCAGTAGGACTGTGCTAGGCAAAGCCACTCACTGAGGAAGTTGCGAAAGCCAAGATATGATAAACTTGGTTATAGTAATAGTTTACTACGTTGTGTTTGCTAAGGGCACAACCTTCTCCCAGCAAAATGTGTCCTCCCTGTACAAAGATGCCCGTGGTTTTGAGAAGCCTCACGGGTTTAGTGGTTTTTCTCCGAGCAGTCTAGGTATGGCTCTGCAGCTTGGCTGGATGTGCTTTGGGTTTTAGTGGTCTGGATGTAGAATGGTTAATCTTCTGCCTCTGTCCTAATTATGTTACACTATCCCTGTAAAAATAAATACAATTGTCAATAAAAGTCAACACAGCACTGAAGCAGCTTTACAAAGGGAAACATGCTTCACATTTAGACTGTATTAAATTTGCTGTAAACTTGGGTCATTATTAAAGTGTGTTGAGGTAAATAGTAATTTACAATGAGCAGCAGGACCTGAGTTGATAAATTGCAATCTTGGAGCAGGCCAGATGAACCAGGCACTAACAAGGACGGCAACAGTGAAGCTGCAGCTTGTCTTCAACTGATCTGCTGTGCTTCTCTGCGTTATACCACTCAGAGCAACACCCAGAGTCAGGCAGGTAACTCTTGGAGTCACTCTGCATGACTCTGCCGCACCTCTGCATGACATCCCAGGACTCCCTCCAGAACAGTGTTACAAGCTGTGACGAACCTCCAATGGAAGTCCAAGGCAGGCCGTACTTCCGTATAGGGGTGATTGGTTGTGTAAGCCAACGTGTTTTAGTCTCTCCCACCCCCAAAAAATTATATAGCCATTCTTTAAACACTTTTTTGGACAATCTTTCACAGGTAGGCATGTTGCAGGACCTGGAGTAGAACCCCATGTGCTGGATGCTGCAAAAATTTGACTCTTCTTTTGCAGACAGGGTAGGGCTTAAAATATTCCAGACCTTATTACTGATAGGAGCTAATGTCTTATGAAACCAATACACATGGACCAGTGAAGACTCTACCCTCTATGTGAGTTTAAGGACCACATGAATATCGTATCCTACTGACAGGACTTGTATTTGGGCACTTGCCCAGCTGAGCTACTGTGCATGCAGCATCTCCTGCTCTCTAGTGAATCTTTCTTCAATGCTTTCCATTGCACAAAGGCCAACATTTACCAGTTAAAGATCTGCTGCCTGGAGACACATGCCCCAATGTCTCTTATTTAGCTTGCTTACTTGACTGAAGCTCCCCAAGCAGGAAAACAGCTGGCCAAGGTTCCCTCAACTTTCAAAGAAGAAAGTCTGTCACCTGGGCAATCCTCATTAATGAGGGATGAACTTCCCTCTGAAAGTCTCTACTCCCTGTTTTTTTCTTTCTCTGTCTTTCTCATCCTTTCACATGAGCCCAGTGAAAGCTAGTTGGGCTAAATCTGGACCTAGATGTTTGTCCAAAGTCACCTAGAAATCTTGTGAGAAAGCCTTGTCTCCTAAGACCTTTGTTTAGTGCTTTATCTTTGAATGTTACAGTAATAGAAGGAAAAAAAAAAAAAGCAGTAGTCTCTAACAATTTTGCTAATAATGTTGCCATATTTAGGCTGCCTTTGAATTATTTGAATGTTATTGTAAAGACCAGATTCTACTACCGAGATTGCAGTATTCAAATAACATCAAAGATCACTCAGAAACCCACAGAAATAATAAGTTCAAGAACTAAGATAAAATCCTTTCCAATTCATTCAGACTGCCTGGGTGTAGAGGGACTCTTCAGTCCAGGAGAGAGCTCACTGTAAGTACAACGTGAGACATATGCTGTAATAGTTAAGCAATGTGGAGTGAATTAGGGGTAAACTGTAAACCTTCATTAAGCATTTTCATTACTGTCATGGGTTGAAGCCAGGCCTGCAATGTTATTTAAACATAAGGTTTGTGGGTTTGATTCCCTGACCTTTTTCCAAGGGAAATGATGGGATTCAAGCACCAGAGGATGCTTCTTGCAGTGTGTAAAGAGTATGATGTATCTCAAATAGCATTCCCATTACGCACTGTGATAATAACAGTAATTTCTTTATTTATGGAGGTTGCTGGGGTTGCCAGGGTTCTTTCACCATTTATGGATATTGGTATATTCTGCAGTACTGAGGGGGCTGCTTAGTGAAAAATCAAGTGGGTTATTTTTGTGTGTGAAACATGGATCGAGACATACTTTTTGGATATTTCAACTTTAAAAATGTTTACTCTGAATATTTTAGGAGGAACAAAAAGGTAAAATCTCTTTCTTAAGCCTAGAGGACTAGACACAGAGAAGTCAAGTGGGATTTGGGGAGTTAATATGGGCCCACAGCCAAATGGTGCAGAAAGCTTGTATCCACGATTCAGTGCTGGCACTTTCTAGTTGTCACATTACATAGCACTTGGCACTGGTCTTTTCTGGGCATCATGTGCCTTGTGCAGCTCTAAGATATCATGATCCATTTATGTGATTTTTTTGTTTGTTTCAGCTGTCCAAAACAGTTTGTGGACCACTCTGTGGACTAGGGGTGTTTTAATGGCATGGACCGTCAAAATACATGATGTGCCTTGGAGGGCTGTTTGTGTTGGAGGATGCAGTGTGAGGGTTGGAGCCACGTACACTGCAGTCTCACTCGTCCTGTTTATTGGGAGGGGCCCTAAAGCTGAACTATGACAGGTTTTGTGTTGGATGAAGAGATAGTTCACTCCAAAAGAAAGCACAAGTTACAATTAATATTCAGTCCAAGTGAATGATCAAGGGAGTAGACTTGAAAGTAAATTTTGGGTGATGTTATCTGACAGTGTGAATGTGTCACCCAATATTTGCTAAGGAAGAGCAGAAACAGGCAAGTACATTGCTCAGAGATAAGGGTCAACTGACAGATCATGCTGACTATTGCTGGTGCCATTCATATTTTGCATCCTGATAGATGAAATCATCAAAACGAGATAATAAATGCTGAAATAATAGGTGGCCTCAGCAAAAAAATATAGACACAGACACAAGACTTTGAGTTGATGACATATTGTTTGCAACTTTTCTATAGAATTTCCAATAAAAACTTGGTTTCCAGAATCTTCAGAACAAGACCCATTTAAAAAAATACTGAGGACAGTCAGGAAATACAGCCATGAGTTTAAGTTTCCTATTCAAATGTTCAATCTGTAATTAATTTGAATGACTACAGAAATCACATTTTCTAATAGTTTCCTAAAAAGTGTTCCAGAGTAGAAGAGCACAGCTGGTGTCACTCAGCCCTCAAAAGATCATCCAGTGATTGCTTTACGGAGAAGAACGTGCCCTGCCAGGAGTAATTCCATCATCTGTAAAGGAATCCTCCACAGATTTCAGTAGCTTCCAGGGGGTAAATTATTTTTCCCTCCTCTGGTCCCTGTGTCTCCTGCATTG
Source organism: Harpia harpyja (assembly GCF_026419915.1). NCBI lineage: Eukaryota > Metazoa > Chordata > Aves > Accipitriformes > Accipitridae > Harpia > Harpia harpyja. Next base: position 70,908,589 of record NC_068944.1, read on the forward strand.
CCTTCACAGCTGGTAGGTCACAACATGCTCAGCAACAGCTATAATGGTGACGCAGCATAAGAATTGAGCAATACAAATATTTACCTTGACCTTGTCATAACACATGGAGAGATATAGAGGCATTTGTCAGACATCTTGAATTATTCTAATCTTTTTGAGAAATGCAAGAAGAGCCTTGTTGTCTGCTGGCCTTTGAAACTTCACTGCAAGGAAGTCTAGGGTCTAGAGATTTGCCTTTTTCTTTTATTGTATGGAATTCCAGACATATTCATTTGAGCTGCATTTAGTCATAAAAATCAGCATTTTTCTATCACAGGTGATTCTCAAGAAAACTCTGTGAGCCTGCTATGATGCTGGAGCATGAATGTGTGGCTACATATATTCATGCTCTACATAGCAGGGCCCCCGCCAGCAAAAACACACTGGCAGTAGTTCAGAGACATAAAAGCAAAGAAAGACAAGATCTCTCTGTAAACTCACCTGTGCCTACCACATCAGGCTCAGCAGCACAGCGCTTCTCAACACCTGGCTGGCTGTGGCTGATAGACGCTTCCTGCAAGTGGTTAATATTAGCTCTATCTCTGCTCTCTGCTGTGGCGCTCGAGACGCGGTTCAGGCTGTGTTGCTGGTGCATAGTGTGGAGACTGATGCAATACATTGTGGGATTCTTCGCTTACCACAAAAAAGGAGAAATCCATGGGAGCAGCATATTAAAAAAGCAAGCAAACAAACAGCAATGTATGAAAAGAAAGCTACTTTCTTCCCTCAGTAAAAAAACCCTAATCCCTGGGAAAGAGCATATTAAAAAAAGCAAACAAACAAGAGGAAATATGCAGAAGAAAACTTTTCCATTGCAAGTTGTCTTCAGACAGTCAGGAACACCGGATTTGTGATTCCATCTGCAACCTCCACTGAACTCTTCTTGGGCATAGATATGTACTATACAATTTATTTATTGTTATCTGTTCATATTCAAAGGGCAAGTAAAGAGAAAAAGTTGACAGTGGTCACACAGCCAGGCAGTGGCAGAGGTCAGCCGATGCCTTAATTCTCCCAATAATCAAACTGATGCCCTGTGTACTGCTCTGATGCCCTCAGGTAGATGCTTTAACAAAATCACTAATAGATTACATGCACTAATGTATTTTTTTTTAATTCTTTTTTTTTTTTTGATGCTTACAGCTAACGTGTCTGTATGCTGGGACTCTCCTGCTGAAGTTTCAAACTCTTTTTTAGCACTTGTTCATCATTGCCCATAGCAGAAATGAAAGCAGTGAGGTTTGCCTGTAAGCTTGTGGCTTGCAACCAAAAATGCACTAAGATACACTAAAAGAAAGAAAAGTAAGAGTCATCGGGAGTAGCAATTGGACTGTCTTTACGAAGAATGTGTCAGATCATCAGAAAAGAAAAAAAAATATACCAGTTTTGGTTAAAAGTGCAATTAGCAAGTAAAGACAATGAGTAGAAACAATTTAAAAATAAAAGAATAACAAATGAGAACAAATGAGAAGGTTGGAAATATGTTTTGTGATTTCTCTCTAATTAGGTCGTTGATAAGGGAAGCTGAAGACATCAGACACTATCCCAAGCTGAAAAAGCCAAAGACAGAAAGAAAGAGGTTTTGTAAGTATATCAGGAACAAATTAAATGCTAGTAACAATAAAGGTAGCGTGCTTCTAGTCTGTATTTGGGAGCAAGCAGGATGATACACTAAGATCACATGAGGATGATAAACTACTTTCTGAGCCTTTAGTAGTTCAGAGAACATGAAACAACTCTTTCTGAAATCAGCAGGCCTGGGTAACTTTGACTCGGGCATCTTAAAGTGAAGCTGATGCGGTCTCTGGTTCCCTGATGTTTCCTTTTAATCTCAGAATACTGGGGAAATTACAAACGACTGGAAAAATGTTAATTCTCTGCCAATATTTGCTAAGGACAAACAAGACAATGCAAAGATAGGCTGAAAGCCAACCAGCCATTTGTATCAAAAAGAGACATGTTCATAAATCAACAATGATGTTAAAGACTAGGACTACAATTAATGACCATTAATGACATGTTAATATGAAAATAGCTTTTATCTAACAAAACTGATATTTTGCATATGGCAGTAAACTGACTGATTAAAGAGACTGCATAGCTTGAACATACTCTAGATATTCTAGGCTTTTAGTACCACACAATATTCTAAATAAAATAAGATAAAATATGCCCTGTACAACATCAAAGCACATATTTAACGGAGTAAAGAACCACTTAACTGACCACTATCAATTTATTTTTTTTTTTTAGTGAGTAGATTTTATGAAGCAATAAATCTTCTAGTGGATTTCAGAGAGATTGGTCCAAAACCTTCCAAGTTTTTATCAGCAACTTTGGGGTTGAATCTAGAGTTTCCCAATGACATAAAGATTGGCAGACTAGTAAATTATCCTGTGACTAGGCAATAATAAAAAGATTAGGAAACATTTTGTAAATTGGGCCCATTCAAAGTAAATGCAATTGAATAAAGGTGGTACCTGTATCTAGAAGGACAGACCAAAGCAGACCTAAAGATGATATTGGATACAGAGGTGAATTTTAACCTTAAGAATGATGCTGGGGAAATGACATCACTAATGTCATCATCAGACATACACAGAGGAGGAAAGCAAGAGAAGGGACGTGATTTCTACCTGGGTTTGCAGCAGCAGTGTGTACTAGAGTACTGCATCTTGGCCTGATAACTGTGTTTTTAAAGGAGTGTTGAAAAATTGTACAGGTAGCAGAGAAAAGCCACAGAAAAAAACCCTACAGGGCTGCAAGAAAATATCTCACAATGAAATAAGTAAGTTATTAGAAAATTTGGCTTCTGTAAGTTACTAGGCAAGAAGAACGAGGTGCCTCTTGGAGGCATGGAAAAAATATGAAGTAAGAGAAGTTGCACAGGAAACAGCCAGCAGTCAAAATGAGACAAGCTTAAGGTAGAGGCAAGGTCTACCTGTCTCTCCAAAGGGAGACTGATTAGATCACTGCAACAAATCAGCAAGAGGAGTGGTGGCAGCTCAGTCTCCTGCTGTTTCCAGCCATGGCTGGATGCTTTTCAAGATAAGCCTTTAGCATGACCTGATTGCAGGCAACTGGGTGATATTCTGTGACTTGCAATTCACAGGAAGCACGAAAAGTGGTCTTAAATCCTATAAAAATGGCCCTGCTTTGAGCTGCTAGTAATGCGCAAAGTATATCTATATGTTACTATATAGAGATTTCAGAGCCCATTTTATTAATATGTGTAGGCCTATCTAATTTTTTAATAAAGGACTATGAAGCAGGATATATGAGAGTTCCTCCATTTTTCTCTGTTCTTTTTGAGCCCCTTTCTCTTCCTTTAATGGTTGCAATCCAGCATGTCAAACATGACTGGTGCCTCAGACCCCCATGTGTGCACCTGGTATTGCATATCTGTCACTGATGCATTTCCACCATGCGGAAAATTTCCTTCTGAAAAAAAAACCAAACCCCAAAAACATGCAGTTCCATGGAAGGGTGACTTCTGCAGGTTCCCACAGAAGTCAGTAAGTGGGTTTGACGTCACATATAGTGCGTATGTCCATAAGGTGTCTATATGTGACCAAACAAACCCAGGCTCCCTTTATGGACAATGGAGAATGAATCAGTAGCGTCCATGGGGTTGAGGGGGTGGTTCATCTGCTGAAGTACACACCTCCAGATCTTCCTTTAATGCTCTTGCTGTGGGTTTTGATGTGAGTAGCACGTAGGGCCAAACAATCCATTGCTTTGGCCTATGTTGCAATTACTTTTATTTCATATGGTAAAGGGAACTAAATGTCTCTGCTTTTTTAGGATACAGCCAAGCAAATGACTTCAACACATGCATAAACTGCATGCAGAGGACTTCATCACATAGAAACCTTGGCCAAGTTGGGGAAAGATGGGTTTATATTTCTATCATCGTACAGATGGGTTTATATTTCTGTCATCGTACATCTGTCTCAGATGAAAAGTTATTTAAAACATTAAACCTTCTACCTTGATACAGCTCTACCTGCCACTTGTTTCTTTCCCCTTTCTCCTCTCATCCGAACGGCTCTCATCTGAATGGAGTTAAGGAACAGCTCCCAGAATTCCTGCCAACTGCACATGACAATGTGATGGTGTAATATAATTTCCTCTCCATAGTCCATATGTGCTAAGGCAGAGACTATGCAGATATGCCGTGTTTATGGGATAATGACAATATTTCCTAAAACAGAGCAATTTTTTAATGCTTGTGCTGGGCTCCAAGTCATTACCGCATCTTTCAAACAGTATTTCCCTAACCTCATGATTAGTTGTGTGAATGCAAGGAATTACTCAAGATCAGAATAATTTATACCAAAACTTCATCACATTTCATTCTGTTTACAAAGAGAGAATATGGCAGTGACATAATCTAGGGTTGATCTTAGATCAACACATACAGCATGTTGGGGATATTCAGCTCTGCTACATGTGCCCACTGGAGAGGCAGCTGTCAATGGGGGATCGTTCTGTCCCAGCAGTGCAGCTGGTGGAAGGCTTTGCCTGGTTCCCAAGTGTAGGTTTACAATCTTTTGTACGGTGGCAAGCCCAAAAGTTTGTGAGTCCTGGTTCAAGTCCCAGTGGCTACTGGGAGAAAAGAGTTCTGCTACTATCTCCAGTGCTGGTTCCTGTCACCCACTCTACAGTAGGTATGAAAGTTGCACAGCAAACAGAAAGAAAGACTGAGGATTTGGCGTGCAAATCTCTTCCAAGACCTCAGCCATTCTGCATGTGCAGGTACATATCAGTCTCTGGAAATATATTGTGTAAACACCTTCAGTTTTAAAAAAGACATAAGCAAACATAATCAATTGTAACCTACCTCTAACCTTGAGCCCACCTCAGTGTGGAAAGTTGGACTATGTGATCTCCCAAAATCCCTTTAAGCATTATGTCTATGATTTTAAGGGTTATGCCTTTCACGTAACAGAAACTACTCTATAAATGCCAGATTCTCCAGAGTACTCCAAGTCCTTTCAGTTGCTTTGGGGAAGCAAAGCAATTAACTGCTTTAGCTTGCTTTATAGCTGCTTTGTGTCTCTGGGGCAGCGCAAAGGGGTTTGATGCATTTTCTCTTGCAAAGCCTTGGGCATGCTAATAGTAGGTGTAAGAATAAACATTCTCACCTGGGAGAAGGCAACAGAAACAATCATGCTCAGAAACGTTCCAGAGACCCTGAGCACACTGAAGGGCACAGGGCTTAGCATTAGCTGGGGAAACAGGAATATATATTTTATGGAGTTTTCCAAATAATTTGCCAAAATTCTCAGTTCCAGCTAAGAATGGGTACAGAAATGCTGCTGGATGTGCAAGCACTAGCACGTGTGTGGTTTAAGGGATAAGCTGTGGAAAAAACTATATCATCAGGAGCTAGATTTGGGACTTATATGCCCACTACAACTCCTTGTTCCATGCTGTAGTAGGATTTCACATTACCTAGCCAGCCTGCAGCCCAAGATCATGAAAAGTTCATGCATATGAAACATCTGTTTTATCATTCATGACAATAACTCAAGCGGTGGATAATTTACTCCAGCACTTTCTTCACCATGCTTCTCCACAGGAAAGTACAGTGGAAAGAGCTATCCCTCAATAAGTACTTGCAGCTCCCAGGAATGCTTACAGGGGAGATGACACAAGGAATGCAGGCTTTGGGCTTGTTGGTGCAGATGTGCTGCCATTTTGACTTTTTCTAGAGCAAAACTTTTAAGAAAAGCTGGGAGAGGATTCAGGCACACTAGTGTGTGTCTGAGGTTATTTAATACCCTATTCCTCTTCAGAATTCCCATGCCCCAATTTTGAAGAAGCGTGTGTAATTAAAAGACATTGATAACTGAATACAGAGGGCGGATACCTTTTGTCATTTGATGGCACAACTCTTTCTTAGGCATCTGCTTCTCCAACCCAGTACAACAGCAAGGTTACTCTTTGCTCCCAGAAGCAACAATCCTACAATATTTCTTCTTAATAACCTCATCTTGGTGAAAATGAGTTGGTAGAGGATCCTGGTTCCCCCCAGTCTCCAGACTGGAGGTGAAACGCAGCCTGTGCTGGTAACGGCTGGCAATTGCATGCATCAGACAGATGGTCTATGAGGACATGCAAGAGGTGGAAACTAGGTCAGTTTACTAAAGATGCATATAAAAGAATTGCTGGAGCATGTAGGGACAAAATCATAAAGGCCAAAGCGCAGAATGAAATACAACTAGCAAGGGACATGAAAGGTAACAAAGAGCTTTCTATTAATATTTCAGCAGAAAGAGGAAGATGAAGGAAGAAGCCAGTCCTCCACTTTTAGTGAGAAAGGAAAGCTAATAATGCCTGGAGGGTTGAAGTGGTTAATGACTTTCACATATCAGCCTTCACTAAAACTGCTATGAGCCAATGACTAATATCCTAACACCAATGAGTGGGAAGGAGGAATTCAGTCTACAATAAGCAAAAGGCAGGCTAAGACAATTCTCTAAAAATACAGGGTTTTTTGTTCAAATCCAAGAACTGGCTAGCCACTGTCTTGAAGGATATGTGGGACTTAAGAGGAAGAGAAAAACGCAGATATGCGTCTATCGATGTGAAGGAAAAGGAAGAGCTAGGGAATTATCAACCAATCAGCATACTTTCAAGACCTAGAAAAATGTTGAAACAACAAGTGGAACAAACCATTTTTGAAGACTTTGAAGATCAGAAGGTTCTTAGCAACACCAAGCATAGGTTGGTTCAAAACAAATCATGATTAAAAGAACACCAGATTTGTGACAGATCTTGAGGATAGGGGAGACAGAGTATGTACCGTAGAAGGTGGTGAAGTTGCTGTAGTGTGATTTCATCTTGACTGTAGTAAGACTTTTGGCACTATTTCACATGAAATTTGCTCAGGTGAGTTGGGAATCTAGCTCAGATTAAATCCTGTAGTGTAGATGGCTATCCGGTAGGAGAATTATGCTCAGCGGGGGTTATCTGTGCTGCTCTCTCGCCCTGGAGGAATAGCTGGAGTGGGGCTCTGGGATGTAACCTGGGGTCATTCAAAATCTTCTTGTCTTGGACAGCAGCACGTAGGAGCTACATCTGCTGATGATACAAGTCAAAATTTGAAGAGAAAAGATCCCACAGAGATCCTCTGAAATAGTTCATAAAGGAGTTCAGGACAACAGTAGGTATGGGGTTGGCTCAGGCTCCTCAGTTGTATCGACAACACTGACCTTTTTTTTCTCCAAGGGTGAAGGAACAGGATTGACATGCATTTTCCATAGGAAGACTAACACAGGGGAAATAACAGAGAGGGAGAGAAGTAAAGCCCTGCAGGCTACTGGTTCTGCCAGGGCATATCTAAAGGTGGTTACTGCTGCTGTTGAGATTTTGTTGCTGCTGTTGGGATTTTGTTGCTGCTGTCAACCATTTTATCCCAGCAGATTTAACTGATGTCACAGACATTCTCTCTCTCATCTGCTATAGTGGCGACCAGCCTTGCTTTCCCAGGTGCTAACAAACAGGGTTGTGGCCATTCGGGTGACCACCTGGTTTGGCTTGGCATTCACTTCAGTGGGAGCAACCAGCGTGGTGGGAATAGGTGGCTTCCTACAGAAGTAATCTAGGGATTGCAGGTCAAGAAGAAGTAAGTGGGAAGTAAGTGACCTCCAGGATGTGTAAAAAGGAGGTCTCTGTCTAGTCCCAGTACTAGTCCTGGTTTGAGGCACCTCAAAGATTACAGGGAGAGCAAGAAATTATAATGTCTGAGCAAAGAGTGGGAGAACTGGGAAAGGGGAGAAAGCTGCAGTGGAGATGATACACATACTGTCTTTAAACTAGTTAAATGCTGAAATGAAGAGGAAAGAAATAATTCCCTCAGTGTGCCCAAGGAACAGTGGACTTACACTGCAGCAAGGGAGATTTAAGGTAGACATTAGGCTTAACTCTCTAACTCTGAGGACAGTGAAGGCCTGGAACAGGTTGCTGCAGAGTGGGTAGAGGGAAGCAGTCTTGCTCCTGAAGACAAGATTGGACAAACATTTGTCAGGAAGAGTTTAGCTAATGCGGTTTGTACCTTGGGGCAGGGGAGATATGAGAGGATGCCTTGAGTCTCTTCCAGCCTTCTGACTGTGCCTCGGTCATATTCCTTTGCCTCCCTCCCCCTCCCATTTTTCTTCTTCAGCTCCTGAGTCTGCTCACTAGAGGCTCAGTGCCTTGGCCTTGGTCTCAGCCCAGGCCCTTTCCTGCTCCAGAAAAAAATAAGCCTGGGGTCCTGAGGCAGGAGAGAGGTTATGATGGCTCCCACCCAAGGAGGTCCTTTGCCAGGAGCTGTACTCCATCACTGGTACCCTGAGGGAAGCAGGCCCTCTCCATCACCTTGGCGGATACTTTCCCCAGGCACATTTCAAGGACCCTGACCCAGCACATGGTGAATAAATAAACCATCAGGCATTTAATACATGAAAGCTCTCTAAGCTGGCCACCTTAGTTGTAGTCTCAGCAGCCAACTTGAGGCCTCAAATGGGTCAGAGAATTTTCTTCCTAAGGTGCCTCTGGGAGGTGACACAGGATGAGGACAACAGTCCCCACTGTGCAAAGAGAAGGGTGGCTTTCCTGGGAAACACTTCATCTCCATAGCCTGCAACAACTTGAAGTAACTGAAAATAAAGGAAAACATCTACCCCACAAGGGCATTGTGGTGTCTCAGTCATGGGGGTGAACTGTGTGTTTTCCTGGCTCCATGCTGAATCCTGCTCTGTGAGGTGCTGGGAGTTCAGCCAGCCAGTCCCTAAAGGGCTGTCATGAGGAACCAGGGACGTCATGCCAGAGAAATGCATTTGAGACTGAAAAAGCAAACAGATAAGACTGCAAAAGGCAGCAGAAAGAGCTTGCCAAATTAAGCTAGAACTGAATGGTCCAAAGTGACCACTTTTGCTTGAAATTCCAGTTTCCTCCTTTAAAACTGAGCACTTGCATTCGTTCTGAGAGGTGTTTCTGTGGGATGCCCCAAAGGACAATCTGAGACGTGTGGGTCATGTTGTGATGGACCAAACAGAGGTCAGGGAGTCAGAGTGAGTGGGAGTAATGGAAACCAGCCTGCACAGAGATGAAGAACCCTATGGGATCGGGGGGGCGGCTTCACTACAGTTAAAAGAGTTCCCACTGTATTGCATCCTGAATGCACTATTCAGGGATTGAAACCGTGTTATGATAGACTCTTAACAACAGTCCTGAGCTCTGCAAACGTAAAGACTACACCTTGTTACCCAGTAGAAAGGAACAGCTAAATCAAAAAAGCTGCTGGAGTGGGAACAGAGTAAGAAAGGCCCTCTGATTCACTAGAATCAGCCCCCAAATTCCTCAACCTGTGATATCTGAAGTGAAGTTGGTCCCTTTGGGGCTTTAAGTCAACAAACTTCTCCCTTGTCAAGTAAGGACTGGGTATCATGACAGTGTTAGGGCAGAAAATGACTGTGGAACATGGTGAAGAGTTTTCATTTTTGGCATCTAATGGTGCTACTAATGTCAAATTGAGTTCCAACTTACTAATAATAGGTGCAACCATCTCAGTGAAACTGGATGCTTTTCAGGGCTGATGGTGTACAGGTTGTATTTTTAGCATTCCTTTTTTTAAAAAAAAAATAAACATGCTGGCCACAGTTTTTGCTAACTGTGAGGGATACAGGATTTACCTTCTGTGTATTTTTCCAGTGTTTAAAACCAGGAATAACTAATGCAGCCTCAGGAGCACAGTGCTGTGGATCCCATGCCAGAATCTTCTCCTTTTCCTTCCCAACTCCTGTGCTGTGCCTGTCTCACACAATGTCCCAAAATATGTCCTTCTTGTCCAAATTCCCTTTGGGAAGCCTGTCCTGGCTGAACATGTGCAGCCCAGCGGTTCCTCAGGGACTCAACAATTTCAGGCGTGATTAAAGGAAGACGGACCAAAACCATGTTAAAGGGAAAGAAGTACTGCCAGAACCCTTTAAACCGTGTTATTACTTGATGAAGAAAAAAAAGCATTTGCTGGATCAAGGTAGACATCAACTGCACCAACCTTTCCCCTGAGGATGTGCGCTCAGGGCCTTGTTCCAGCCTGTTCTCCTTTTCCCTCAGGTTGAATACAAGTCTATATCATCCCATCTGCTCCAAAAGGCTGACGGGAGGAAGAGGAAGGAAAAAGAAGCCCAGAAGTAAACAGTGATTACTTTGTGTGGTGCCCTCAGTCCAGGAGAGGGTGGAAAGTGTTATCACACTGGGCAGGGATGGAGCAAGGTGGACACTGATCACAAACAGCAGAGCTTGGGGCTGTGACCTGCTCTGGCACTCCGGGTGTGATACATCACGTCCTGTGCCCTGTTACCTTTCTGTGCCTCGGGACTGCACCTTTTGGGTTGGCAAACAACGGTGCTCCAAATGAAATCAGGAAACAAAATCATAATGCTCCCAGTTTTATAAAACTGATAACAAACGCTAGCAGGCATTGTGGTGAACACCCTCCAGAGCATGGAAAAGTATTTTATCTTCTCCTTTATAATCTTTTTTAAATGCTTCAGATGCAATTATCAATGGTAATAAAAACACATATATACTGAATGATCTCCATAGCTGAGACCTTTTTCTGCTGAGGTCTCCAAAACAGCCCATATCAGACCCTCAATTTATTCACCTTCTTGAGGCAGAACCACTCTATATCCACTGGAAGGTGACTGTATCTTTGCACTTTGAAAGTGTCCAGGGAAGAATCTGTGACAGACTTAATATTTTACTTCCTAAGGTGGTGGTATGAAAATGGATACCTTTGTTTTCACCCTTTCTGCTTTTATAACCGAGACTAAATTAAGGAAAAATATTGGCATGGGCTGGAAGGAGAGGAAGCTTAAAGTGCTGCTTGCAAGAAATAAAAAAATAAAAAGATGAGAACTTGAGAGCATGTGGACTACGTGTGCCTAAAGTAGCAGTATTTTTGTGAGCACTACATCAATAAAGCCGCTTTCCCCACAGATTTGTGTCTGGTGGCTGACTGCAAGCTCCAGCTGAAGTTGTTTTCCTGCAGTCGACCGTCTGAGAGGTCTCAGCTGTGTGGCTTCTCTGGCGTCTAATAGTGCATGAGTAAACACGCCACTTTTCCCAAAGGTGTGGTACTCCTAGGGCCTCTCTCTTCTTCCTCCGTGCCTCCTTTCACAAAATGCGCAGGAATGTGATCGTCGGTGAGATATCTCTCTTTCTGTCAAATTTGGCTTGATTTTGGCCAAGAGACTCAAAAATTACTGCAAAGGGACACAGACAGGCAGACATGAACACGTACAAAGTGATTGCATAAGCTCCATTTCCCCAGGAAACAGAGACTGAAAGCAGCTCTGTTGAGAGAAACGTTTACTAACCAAATACCAAAGGAAACTTCGAATAAAATCTTACCAGAGTTAGAATACAGAATTTGGATACTCAGGCCATAGAGGGAAAGCTGGTCCTTGAATATTTCATGTTTCAAACAGGTTTGATCTCTTGGGGCTCTATTAATAACTTTTCTAAATATCTCATAAGGTTTCTTTCTTATTTTCTTTAATATGAAAAAAAAAGATTTTTCTGCATTTATTAACAAAATATTTTAAAAGCAACACATGGGCTAGAAGGGTAGACTTACTTTCCAACAGAAAAACAAGCCCATCTGAGATAGGAGATGGTTATGTTTTATAACCTTCATTATTTTACACTTAATGCAATTTCATTGGCTTGGGGTTTTTTCCTATCAAAGATATGTATAATTTAACCTAACCTTGGAATTCACTGACCTATTTACAGTGCTGGGAAGACTCAATGTGTGATTGAAAAGATCAAATCTGATTCCAGTCTTAGCTAGACCCAACTTGGAGCAATGACACTGGACACAGTGAATTTCCAGCAGAACAGAAGAGATTTCTCTCCTCATGTAGTCAACTCCATCCCAGAGACTGGAGTATATTGCTCCACTAGTAGGAGGAAAAAAGGCCCAGATGAATGAGCAGTTGTGTAATTTTGTGATCGCTGATCTAAAGAATAGAAATACAAGGGTGCACACATTATCCACAGTGGGCAAAGTCATTTTTTGGAGCATGTCATAAAATTACTTGTCAAGGAGACCATGATATGAAGTAGGCCAACCTATGAAGGGAGCAGACTGTGCTGCTTCAGGAATGTGTGCAACATTTGTCGAGATTCTTCATCCTTTCATCCTTTCATAGTTTGTTAGTCAATACATTTTTTTCTTTTTTCATGTGCATCAAGAAAAACATCTGCAGGAGGCGAATGCAAAGGTTAATTCCTCCCCTGCACTTCCTGCATTTGTTCAAATAGTTGAACTAATATTTATGAATAATGCATTGCACCCATGAATGCCACAAATCAATGCAACTCCAAGGACTTCATTTTTGTACCAGCTGAGGCTCAGACTCAATGTGTGTTATTAATCCAGCTTCTTTTATTGGTTAGCAAATGTTATGTAAATCTTTATTTCCAGAAGACTACTTTTCTACAGCAAGGATTTATCAAAGCTTGTTCATATTTCTGGCAGGTTTCTGATTCTCTGTGGCCTGTTCATTTTGGTTATTAATTATTGTGAGAGCTTGGCATCTTATTTGTGTGGTGGTTTGTTGTTTTTCTTTTTCTTTCTTATTCTAAGTTCTGTTTGAAAGCTTTAATTAAGAAACTGATGTTTTTTGAGAGCAGATACTGAGACAGAAAATTGCTCAGGAAAAACACTGGATACCCCAGAGTACTGTTGCTGCTGTCACGAATGCCTGGTACTGGTTCAAAACCATCAGAATATCTCTTTTGCCCACATAATGGCCACATAAATGTCCAAAAGGAAATTATGACAATTTAAGAACAGACGAACACCGTAGTCAGGCCATTGCTTTTGAGGGCAATGAAGAAAATACAATATCTGAAGTTACTGGCATCGATAATTGAAAATCTAATATAACACATATTTGTAAACTGAAATAAAGTTCTACAATTCTTTTAAAATGAGAACTTACAGAAACTAGTATTTTAATGGCTTGGGTTTTTGCTACTGTCATTCAAACCCTCATGTTTTTGCTCACAGTGGAACAGCTCAGCTGCTGTCAGCCAGATTAAGACTGCTGAAATCAACAGAGTCACACAGATTGACACCAGCTGAAGACCTGTCCTACTAAATCTGAGTCTATTTATGGGGGATGAAAACCACAGTCATGCCTCCCCAAAGGCAGTATTCTCACTCGAATATAAATGGTTTTGGCTGCATGAATGAATTAAATATTGAAGGTTCCATTTTTCAGACTTAGCTGAGGCTTCACCCGTATCAGTGGATCTGATTTATACCAGCTCTTTAGAGAAATAATCACTCAGTCCTGGAGTGCTGACAGTCAGGCTGGTTTACCTGAACTATCTGATTTTCTTTTTAGCTGTTGGGTGTATGCCAGCACGAGGAGTGCAAGCCACACCGCATTGTGCATACTTACTCAGTAATGGAAACCTGTGTTGAGTAACATTTCAAGGTACCTCCCTTCACCTGGCATTTTTTAAGGGACTGAGAGAATCCAGTGGTGGATTTACCACAATAGCTCCTCGCTGGTGCCTTCTGCATCATGGTACCAGGGATACAAGGCTGAACAGGAGCAAAGGAGCTTTTGGGTCTCTATCCATATTGTGATTCCCATCCACCTTCTTCCTTGGAAAGACTGTTTAGACAGCAAAAGAGTAAGTCCTGCTGTATTGCAGCTTCTTGCACTCTGTGGTGTCAGGTCTCATCTGCAAAGGCCAGTAACTCTGTGGAAATGAGATATTCACCTGTGTTGAAGTGGGGCTGGCTGAGTGCTCAGAAGCTTGATGTTATCAAGAGTCAGCTAAACCAGATGTTTTCATACTCTTGTTTCTAAAGCTTCTTTGATATTTCAGAAGGCCAGGCTGATGTAACTCTCCTTCCCATCACCTAAGTAGTAATAGCAACAACAACAATAATAGACAGTGCAGTTTGACTCCCCCACCTCCCTTCCCATTCCAGTATGTGCCCCCTGAAGCGGGTGAAGTTCCTAGCGTTCCTGCTGATTGCAGGCCCAGCGGGGCCCCTGCTGTTCAGCAGGCAAGTCCTGCATGGAAGGGGTGTCTCCTCCATCACCCCGGCATGGAGAAAGGCAGAAAGAAGGGCACCCTGAAAGAAAACTAATACAGCTACTTGTCTGGCTTGTTTAAAAGCCAGATTCATGACTCAGCCTTTACCTTTTATGAGTCAGGAAATTCCAAGGTGCTCTTTTTTCCCTTGGACTTGTAGGCAGACTCTGATCTCACTTATTACAGGGTAAATCCGCTACAGGCAAGGAGCTATTCCTGCCACACATTTGCAAGCAAGAGCAGCATCCATCCTCCCTGAACTCTCTTTCTGTTCTTAGCAGTCCCTGTGTTCTTTGGCCAGCTGCAGCCCTCAGTAAAAGTGTCAGGCACATCAAACAGCATAAAATAAATCAATCCATTTCCCAGTTTATTTAGTCTAAAAAGACTGTAAAATGGAGTCAAGTTGAGAAACCTGTTTATGTGGCCAAGAGGCCTAAGGGACATATTGAGGAAGGAGTGATATTAAAGAGTTAGGCTAACAGAATCAGAGCTAGTTTGCACTGGGGCATGCTACCTGTTTCCAGTTCACTGTGGATGGCGTGACTGCAGAATGATGGATAGTTGCATTCACAGACATAACATCCATGGAAGGTGAAAGGTAAAGAGACAAAAGTCATTACAACTGTAAAATTGCTTCAGGTTCCAGAAAACCAATTAGACACTGGGACTTAAAAGCAATGTGGCTTCCTTGTTTTATTGAAGAGAAGAGACAGCGGTGATTTACTGAACCTTTGCATGTTTCTATGTTGGAAGAAGGTACTGAATTCTCATCAGCCAAGCAGACATTGGCAGAAAGATGAAACTAGCAAACTCAGACTGAAAATACGGCACAAACTCTTAATAGTGAATGTAACTGAACTCACCAAAACATGACGTGGATTTTCCATCATTTGAAGAACTTAAATTGAATTTAAGCCTTTGAAGTAGACAGAGAAGTGTCTTTAGAGCCTCCATTTACTGGGGTCAGTACAAGACTTCCCAGGATTAGGCCAGGGTGACACAGGATTGCAATGATCTCTTTTAGCATTGTCATCCTTAGAGGCACCCGAGAGCCCCCAGAAGCAGAAGCCAAGGTGTGGGCTGCTGCCATCACTGAGTTAAACAAGAGCCTAAATGTCCCTGTCATTTGAGACTTAATGAAATAACCTTACACCCAGTCACACCTGTAAGTGCACCGATGTGCCATATCTAAGCAGGAATCGCTATCAGAAAGGCTGCTGAGGCAGCTGGATGACTCAGCACCCCTGCCCTGGGGCTGCAGGCCCACTCCTTGATCCCTGTCTCAACCAAGCTAAGACAGAGTGTCTGGTTTATGATCGCCACATGACAAACTCCCACGGCCAACATGAGATGAGCTGTGGAGCTGCAAGCAGCCAGATGTCCACATCTCAAAGACTCCATCCTTGCTGACATACTTGACCACAGCATTAGCTAAGGAATTCACCGAGGGGAATGAAATATGCAGGGGAAGTAGTCAGAGTGAGATAATCAAATATTTGGGGGGAAAAAAACAAAACCAACACACTGTCATTTATAAATGAGACCAGATTTTATAGTCTGATATACTTGATTTTATAGTCTGATAACCTAGGAACTTTGAACTCTTGTTCCTCTTCTGTTTGCAAAGATACTTTTGCTAGGACTGCTAGCATGGCCCCTTCAACTCCAAGCCAGCAAGCATGACTTGTATGAGGTATTAGCCACCTACTTTACATCTGAGCCTACTACCCTATGCTAATCCATCCAGTTTCACCTCTTTTTTAAGAGACCATCTCACCTAAGTCAGAGGAAATGCACTCTCAAAATGCTCCTTTCACTTCACAAAGTGTTTGGGAATTTGGACCCCAAAGTCAGGCCCAGAGTGGTAGCCACATGCAGATGAACACCACCCAAGTGACGTGAAGATAGCAGGCTTCTTTCTAGATTCCTCAGCAGAGAAAGAGTGCCTGTGCCTGAGTATTGCTGGTGTATGAGGAAGAATGTGTGCTGGTGACAGAGAGGGGTGAGAGAGAAATATTGAAATAGAGAGAGGTGGAATGAATGAACAGAGGGGGACATGAAGAAAGAGAGGGAAGGATACAGAGGAAGGAGCACAGAAACAGCCCTGGAGGAACCTGACAGAATATATAATCCCCAACCTGGTCTTCAGGGTGGTACGTCCTGGGAAGGGGCTGTGGCAGGGGTGAAGGTGCTGGAGGAGGAAGACAGAAGGCAGCGCTTCCTCCGCTTTGCAGCCAAACTCTGGCTGAGTCATTTCCCAGGGCAGCTGGGTGTCCAGACTGTTACACAAAAAGTCTGGTTCTTTTAGAGCTCCCTGGTCCAGCTGGTGTAAAACCATTAAACCACCCATGTCATGTCACACAGCGCAAAGGGATGAAAGTCGCTGCGAGAGTACGTGCTACTGGAGTACAGCTTCCTTGCTCTGCCCTCCCCAGCTGCCGTCAGCCGCAGCCTTGAGTGTTCAGCCGTGCCGGGTCCGGGGAGCAAACCCCACCGCAGCATCAGCTCCCCTGGAGGGCTGGGATGGCTGCTGGGGGGCCTGGGGCTGGCACACCCCAACCTGACCTGGCACACCCGAGTCACAGGAGGTAGCCAAGGCTGAGCAGAGTTTGAGGTCCCATCTCAGTTCTAGTTTGGCCATCAGAGTGTTCACCCACCCATCACTGCCCAGCCTGCCACATCAAGCAAGAGGGCTTGCCTACTTTTAAATTTACCTGGACACCTCTTTTAGCCCATGCCTCAACTCTTTCTTGGGTTTGAGACTTGTAAAGCTGTTTAATAGGATTTTTTCTTCCCTTTGCAAGCACTCATTTTCCTTATACTATTCTATTTCAGTTTAAGGATGAAAGAGACTTTAAATTCTTTCCAATTCAGATTTCGAAGGGTGAGGGAAAATACTGTGCATGTGCCTAGGTAAAAGGAGGAAAACACATCAGACATGACCCAGCTAAAATCAGGGTATACATTAACAAGAATACAGGTGATCAGAGAGTTTAGCTCTGCTCAGGGTGGGGTTTGCACTCCCATGTACCTGGGCAATATTTGTTATGCCCACTACTGGCACAGGGTAGAAGTATAACTGGGCCCAGGAGCTGATGCATACTCTGATACACTCCAGAAAATGACAGAAGTTATGTGTAACATGGCAGGGGATAGTATGTCCTTCCTTTTGTTTCCCATGTGGGTTGCTCTGTAAAGAGGGGGGTCCCAAGGGAGCTGGCAGACTGCCTGCCACGGGGTGCGCTCGCAGGACAAACATCCTCCTGCAATTCAAATGAAGCCACTCTTTTTAAAAGATTAAATAAATCAAACATCTGTGCGTATTCGTACACATGTCAGGTCATTAATCACAATCAGTAAAGCCAGATCAAACGTTTCTTGCTGTGCTGGCTAAGTTGCAAGAGTCTGAATGCCACGAGCAACACGAGAGGTAAGCCCCGAGCATTTCGGTGCTGTGCTAAGATGGCAGGGCGATGGACCACAGCGCTGCAGCTTTCCCTTTAAGAGCCCTTTGGCTAACGGCGATACACTGAAATGCAGGAGGTGGGACAACACCACACACAAAAATGAAGAAGTGAAGGCAGGAAAAGTTTCTCCAGAGGAAAAATGCAGGGCTTGTCCTTCACCCTGACGTCAGATCTGTCTTTAATAAAATCCCCAAAGAGCCAAGAGAAAAAGGCAGAGTGCCTAGGCTAGGTTGCCAGTTGAGGATTGCTCTGCGTTCCCCAAAGTGGTGTTTTTGTTCAAAACGGCTCTAAATCTGGGTTCAATCAATGTATTTAATCCCGGCTTCCAGGGATGAGGTGGCTTTTGCCCTGGATTCTAGCAACAAGCAGCATTTTGCAGGTGAGTTGGGAAACTGCAGGAGCGACTCGTCTTCTGCAAACACACTTGGGGTTAATGCAAGGTGGGCTGGGAGAGCTGAGTGCCCTGCATGTGGGAAGGTGGGCACTGGTAAGCTTTGGGGAGGTGGGAGATGTGAGAGAGAGGAGGGAAAGATGATCTGTGGAGGGAAAGAGAAAGGGAAAGGAAAGAAGGAAAGGAAAGGAAAGGGAAAAGGAAAAAGGAAAAAGGAAAAAGGAAAGGGTGCAGAAGTGTCTCTGAGTTAAGTCCACCTCTGCACAGCATCCAGGTGGATCTGCACAGAAAACTGTAGTGTGGGGTGGTTTTTTTTTTTCCTTTTTTTCTTCTTTTCCTTTTTTTTTTTTCTTTTCCTTTTATTGCCGCTATTTGCATTGCGGAGCAAAAGAAGGAGGCAAAGATGACCCCTTCCTGCCCGAAGTAGCCAGGGCGAGGCTGCGAGGGCAGCGGCTTGGAGGGGAAAGCGGGCCGGGACCGAAGCAGTCCCGGGGCCGGCACCGGAGCAGGGAACGGGCCGGGAGCCGGGCGGTGCCGCCGGCCGCTCCCCGCAGGTGTGCCGCTGCCGGCGCTGCCTGGGGGCCGGCGGAGGAGGAGGGTTTTCTTTCCCTCTCTCCCCATCTCTTGTAGCTGCCCGGTCCACGCAGGCAGTAGCTGCTTTCCTTCCCCTCCTCTTTGGAAAAACCTGGGTGGAAAAGCCGCTCATTTCAGAAGGTGTTTGAGTTTTGCTTTTCTTCTTTTTTTTTTTTTTTTCCCGGTGCGTGCTTGCGGCTGGCGTAAAACCCGCGGGGCAGAGAGCGAGCCGGCTGTGGAGAGCTGTTGGAAGGTGTTTTTAGGAAGGTGACGGTGGCGGCAGGGAGGCAGGGGGGTGCGGGGAGCGCCTGTCCCCACCGGGAGAGCGACCCGCGATGTCCCTCATCCTCCTCCCCACGCCCGGAGGCGACGCTCGGGGAGCCCTGGGCACCCCGAAAGAGAGGTGGATCCTAGGGAGCCCTTTGGGGTACCCGGCTTGAGGCCGGGGCATTCCCTGAGCCAGACACGTGTGAAGCTGTCTCTGAGCATCGCTGCTGCTCGAAGGGGGGGGTAATGTCAGCAGCTTTGCACGGGGAGGGGGGGTTTGCTTTGCAGGGCTGCTGGCATCAGGGGTTGGCTTGTGTGTTGCGAGGTAAAGCGAGGCTTTAAAGCAAGAAAGTAGCACGCGTGGTGTGGTATGGTACGCCAGACGCACCTGTGTGAAAGCAGATGGCAAAGCGATAAGTCCTGCTTGAATGTGGAGATGGACTGATAGTGGTGCCTCTTCTAGCAAAAAAATACAACACAAAACAAAACACAAAACTAACAACAAACAAACAAAATGAAGCTCTTGGGCTCTCTGAGGTAAGCTGATTCTTACCTCAGTTGATTTTTGTTGAGCAAGTAAAAAACCTCCCAGAGGGAGGCCTGCCCCCCCCAACAGTGTTACTAGAGGAGATCTGTGTGAGCCTTATAAATTTTACAGTGGTTGTCCTGGGTTCCCTTAATATCAAGGATGTTTGTAAAAAAAGCTGCTGTAGCATGAAAGTATGTGTGAGTGCATGCAGACACATGTGCTTGCTGTGGGGGTAAGTGGGTGCAATCCAACTACTGCTGGCAGCAAGTTTGGCCTAAAGAGTATCTCAAAAAGAGTTTGAAACAGTATCAAAAATAGCCTAAAAAGAGTCCTGGGTCTCAGCTGTTTCAATTCCAGCTCTCCATTGAATGGAGCAGGTGAAGCTGTGTCTCTCTGGAGCATCCCAGGGGCACTGTTACCTCCCAAACATACCCGTGGAGTTGGACCTTGGAAGGGTGTGCTTAGAAACCATTGAGTAGGGGTGATTTCCCCTGTAATGACGTGGCTTTCTATGGGTCTTCTCCAGACCAGAACTGGGATGTGACAGCGGGTTGCTAGGCTGAGGAAGGGCAGATTTCTGTCTGGTGTACACAAGGGAGTGAGGGAATGGGGATGAAAAGAATGATAGCGTGGAGGGATGAGAGGGGTTGGGGAAAGCAACTAGGAGGCAGTTTTAGTCTATGTAATATTTAAAGGACTTTTGGGAGAAGAGCAGGCTTGGTTTGGTCTGCTTAAAGGAAGGATGTCTGAAGGAGCAAGGGATATTGCAAATGGTATAGGATATTGTGAATATTTAGCTGGCATGGCCACCCTGCTCATTAGCCATACCTTAGCTAAGTCACGCAGGTCTTAACAGATGAGTGCTGGTAAAGCTCCGACACCTCCCCACCTCATTGTCTATTGTGTTGCGTCTTTGGTGGCATCAACACAACAGTAATAAAGATCTTTCCAACGCTGCAGAGGCATTCATGGAGTGTTGGCATCAGGCAGGTCGCTGTGCAGAGGCAAAGCCCTGTGGCCTCCCTGAGGACTTGTCACTCTTCACTTATAAGAAGAAATATGGACAGAAAAAGATTCTCCACAGGGAAGGAGGAGGGTTGACTATCTGGAGTATAACTGGAATGTATATACCCATTCCAGGGAGAAAGACAGAGGAGTTAATATGGGAAGGTCAAACAGGTCTCAAAGGGCATTTCAGAAGGCAGCTATCAGATTCTGCGGCAGTGTTCCCCGTCCCCCAGTACTGTATTAAGCTACAGGCAGTTACTGAGTTCTTAAACAGTTTTATCAACAGAGTTTTATTAGGGCATAACTGCACAGGCGATGGGCTTGGGAAAAGAAAAATAGCTGAGCATAGCTGGAATTGCAGACATAAGTTTTCAAACATTTCTTAAAATATTTTTTTTTCATAGATATAAGGGCAGAGATCATGGGACCCCAAGTCCCGTGAACCAGGCTGAGATTCCTCAGTGCCTGAGTCATTTCTGCAGCAAGGACTTTAAGGCTGGATGTGTTGGCCCCTTTCAGTGCTGCACATTGAGGAATCAGAGCCAGGATCTTCAGCCTCTAGTCCAGATGACTCAGTAGATAAAAGACCCCTTGTTCAGATTGGACTAAATGTCCCAAACCAGGGTGATGATTACAAATGCAGTTCTGCACTTTGTAGAAAATTAGTAAAGGAGGTTATACAGGAAGAACAGCATTGGAGGTTTCTAAAACATTTGAAGTGGAGAAATAGGTGGTGTGTGGATCTAAAAATCTAAAATAAATTTTAGAAAAGGTGAATACAAACCTGCAGACTTTTCCTTTAATGGTGCTGGTAAGCAGCAGGTCAAATAGAAAAGAATGGTGTTGCTCTTCATCGCATCAACTAGTAGGCAGGTATTGAAGCTTTTATTTGATGTGATGGCAGTCACGGCACACAAACACCAGGCTTTTGGCTTTAGTGCATTTGAGGGAGGAGAGAGATATTCAAAGATGGTTTTATATAGGCACCATCTCCTTTGTGAGCATTGATTTCACTAGTTAGTCACTGATAATGACCCAAACTCAGGGCTGCCCCAGGCTGTGTGGAAAGTAGTTTGAGAACCATAATGCGTGGTTTTTCCTTCTCCTTTTTATAAGATTTATTGGCACAGATGTGAGGCCAAGAATTTAATTTGTAAAATGTTTAGATTTGGTGGCAGGAAAAAATTATTACATTTCTTTGGGCTCTTCCAGGCAAGACCACATTCTGACCAAACATGAAGCAAAGAAAAAAAAAAAAAGAAAGAAAAGAAAAAGCTACGGATTGATTTATTAATTTATGTATTTGCTTTGCTAGCAGCTCATATATAGTCTAATGCTAAAGGTTCCAGACACCTTTATTCTTGCCTGCAAAAATCCCGTGGCTCTCCAGGGGAGGTGAGCTAAGGTTTGTCTATTGAGTGCTTCTTAATGGAAGACTACAGGCTTGCAATATGGATGATGATGCATAGATAATCTTAGGCAGAATAGGTTCAAAGTTGATGTGTCTTGTCCTTCTAACCTTCCCACCATTCCCTGTTGCTTGACAGCATCTGGTTGCCAGAGACAGGTTTGATACACTTCTCTTTAGAAGGGCTCCTATCCTACACTTCCATAAATTGTAGATGTCAATTAAAATTACACTGGTTATAGCAGCTGAAGATTCAGCTATGCAAATGACTATCTCGTGGCTCAAAGCTGGTAGATATAATCCCCGTGGGCATGGCTGCATCATACATGGGGCTTTCCCAAAGCTGATCTTCCATTTGACAGTCCCCCCTCACAAATATGCTTGCAGAATGGAATCATTGCCAAGGCAACATCCTGAAGGTAGCACTGAATGTGCTTCACGTGGATCAGAGGTCCAGACCCAAGTCTGTTTCTGATGAAGATGCCTCCTAAATACACAAACACACACACAGAGTTTTTGCTGAGAGCAGCAGGCTTTTATGCATTTTTTTCATAACTTCTCCTATCAGTGTCTGACTTTGCTTTGATAGCCATCAGCTGCCAGTGTGCAACAGTGTCTTTGCCAACATTAACCAAGACAGAGCTGGGGACAGGGACTGGCTTCCTCACCCACCTCGCAGTTGTGCCACTGCCTGTTTGTGTCCTCTCGGGCAGGTCCTGTCCCCACTCCACACTGCAGCAGCCCTGCCTGCAGGGCGAGTACTTTGCTAGTGGGGTTTCTCCAGGGAAAGGCGTTAGTTAAAATGATAACTGTGGGGTTTAACAAAAGGAAGAGCTTTACATGATGATACTGGGAGTCTGTCCATTGAAAGGCTCATGCATGTTTAACTTCTCCTGCCTTCCACAGGTGCTATGAAAAGGCACCAGTTAAAAATTTCAGAAGTCCTCCACACACCCACATGGGACATTTGACTTCTTTCTTCAGAAGCTCTAGGCTCCCACGTTGGGATGGTAAGAGTTGCTTTAGCATCTTCCCAGTGCTCAGCTTACTGAGAACTGCTCTTTTTGGATGGCTTCAATGTCCCAGCGGGGTCCTGAGCATTCTTGTCTGGACAGCCCTGGCTCTCATGCACAAGTGGAAATGAAGTTGTTTTAAACAAAAAGAAATAGTATCATGTATGTGAACATTGGCAGCTGTGGCCTGGCAAAAGCTGAACGCCCACAGCTTCAGCTGAAGATACATTTGAGTATCAAGACCGACAGCATCTCATGTTGTGGACCAGAGAGCAGGGTAAGGTTTCTTCACTGGTTCAGACTTAAGTTTGTCACCAGGAGGTGCAGGTAGGCACCCTGGATTAAGATATTCCCCCTTTGCTTTCTTATAATACAGCTCAACCATCCTCATTCTTAGGTGCTTATGTCAAAAGTAGAATTTTCTGTTCCTATTAAATAGAAACTTTGACTGACAGCTGTCAGCTTGCCAGTGATGGGCCCAAACGAAGTCTATCCATTTGTTTTCTTTCTGTGTTCTGATGTTCACCAAGAATTCAGACCCAGTTTCTTGGACTGGGCTTAAAATACCCAATTTTCCCCTCACTCCCTCTTCCAAGTTTTGTCCCACCCAGGGTCTCCTGAGATGAATTACCTTCAGCCTCCCATTGCTGCAGGTTGGCAGGGGGATCACAGGGCTTTATTTTTACAGATGTCTTCCTGGCTCAAGGGACTCTGATTCTGCTGCTTTAGAAGCCCTGTGCAGATGTTCTCCAGTGCTGCTCTGGGTTTCCTAGCTGTGGGTGAGGATCACTGATTCTCCTGCACCCTGGTGGTCTCCCAGCTCTGAGAGGCACCTCCACTGGTGCCTCTGTTATTGATTGCATCCATACTGAAACCTTATGTGTTTCCCTCTTGGCTGCTGCTTATTCTGGCATCCTGGGTGAAGCTTCTGGAGTCCTCTTAATCCCTTGTGTCTTCTAATAGACTGCTGCTGGGCTTTGACTTGTAATCCTTGCATCTGAGCTAGGTGTGGGAAAGTAGAAGGGAGAAAAGGCATTTTTACCTCTGTGGGTGCCAACAGCTGGCTCTGCTCTACAAGTAATTCTTCTTGTGGATGGGGAAGGAAAGGAGAGCCTTTAGGCTGAAACAGCTGTGGAAGAAGATAAAACTTAAGCTAAGCTTTGCAGCACAACTTGAATAATGAATTTCTAATACTTGGGCTGGTAATGCATTCCAGGACTGTGTGGTCATCTCTGTGTTCCTCTTTCTCAATAGCTCCCACGTTGTTCTGTTTTATTAGTCTGGGTCTGTCATTCTACTTAACCTATAAAGCAAATGAGAGATGAGCAAACTGGAAGGCCAAGTTTCATGAACTCCAGGATGGCGTGCAATGAGCCCAAAGGGAAACCTGAGAGGTATTTGAAGAAATAATTGTGAGCTTATGCATCATCCATGGAGGGTTGTGAGTCACCTGGATCCTGATGTTGCTGGACATGTGTGCAGTTAGGTCTTTACTGTCATGGAGAAATTCCAGCCCTGCACAAGGACCTTCTCCTAAGAGCTTGCCTTGCAGATTTGGAAGGAGTTATAAGAAAAAATATCTCGTGCTTGGTGATGGGGCAGCATAGCAAGGCCACTTGGTCCAGCATTTCATTGACACTCAGATGAACAGAACTCACAATACCTGTAATGCTTTGGCTGCTTTTATGCCTTTTTCTTAGAGCTGAAACAAACTCCTCCTACTCAGCTTAAGGTGAACCTGTCCTTTCCCTTCCTAGCATACTGAAATCACCTCCAGTGAAAGGCTTCCAGGTGGATATGAAGCATTGGTTTTATTATTACATCTCTAGCATGCAGCTGTCTAGCTTGAGTGAGTTAGTAGTTACATTAGATTTAGAAACATGGAACTATTATATGTAGAATCTGTATATAACGGAAAGAACACAGTAAAGTCAGTAGTAGTAAGCAATCTGTAATTCTGTACAATACCTGACACAAAACTTGCTATGTGTCACCAAGAGCAGCGTAACCCACATAGACTTAACAACTTTGACCAAAATTGCTCTGGATGACTCAGGGATTTTTTTTTTTTTAAATTTCTTTTAGAAGTCAGTGATTTTTTAGCTACATGTGCATGGTAGCACTTTCCCCTTTCTAGAATTTACGAATGCAACTCAAACTTTAATTTCTGAGTGGTTTAAAAGTTTCGATTCCTTTCCATGCTCTAGCAGCTTTCCAGACTACCATCCTGCTTTCATTTTTGGTGTTTTCTTACTGAAGCTTTTCGAGTAACAAGAGACAGCAAGATGAGTGGGGGATTGTTTCTTTCTTTTGCTGAAGTTTCCTCATCTCCATATACGTATGCTTGGCCTGTGACAGGATGATTATACAGAAAAGAAAGGAGCATGGCTTCGCTGAAACCCAGTTTGGTGCCTTTTGGGGACAACACTAATCATATGAGGCAGTGACTCTGGTGAATTTGTTTTACTCCATGAAGGGGCCAGACATCTTGCACTGGGCAGACAACTTATGAACCAGCTCTCTGCAGAGACTGGTAACTTCCCCAAAAAGTGCCATCACTATCATAAAGCATCTCCTGACTATGCTCTAAACACTTGTGTCATTGTCACTGCCATGCCTGATAAATGGTATCCTTGGCATTCTCATATTTGTGGTGCAAGATGCCACTCTGCATCTGTGTTCTTTGGACTTGTGGATCCTCCTTTCTGGGTTTTAAAGTCCACCAAAATATTCCTGGATGTGTATGATAACCAAGCAGGCTATAGGTCACATTCATGATGACCAGCTTATATCTGCTGTGAGAGAGGGAACCTTCTGTATCTGGGCTGACAAGAAGGCAGAGACATCAAAATCCATATGAGGGAAATTAAGCGCTCCTCTGAGTGGCTGGCACATGTACTTGGCTGCCCGCAGGCTACTAATTCCCTGGTTTTAGAGTAACAGCTGGGTCATTTTAGCTGTTTAGCAAGGAAGGACCAAACCACAAAAACTGCAGCCAGTGCTGAGAATCTGCAAGTGGATTACACTATAAAACTTTTTGGTTACATTTTTATGAGGAAAAAAGGGTGGAAAATTAATTAGGAAAATATCCAGGTTCCATTAACTAGCTTGGCCATTCAGCAGGTGATTTATTTATAAGCACTGCTGGCAGTATTGCCTGCTGGATCTTGGTCTTGGAGGACGAGGTCATACCCACAGCATCTGTGTGTGGGCTGATATACATGGATGCAAGAGAATGAGGGCAAATTTCGTTGGCTTCTTGCTGTGAGTTTTTCTTCCACATTTGACCCTAGGTATTGCAGTTACTGTAGTTAAATATATAACGACATCCCTGCTATTTAACAGTGCAGTTCGTTTATGGACAGCATTCACTATTAATTTTCACTGTTTTATTAGAGTGCTAAGTGTACATTTTTTAAATTACATTTAAAAAATACATACAGGTCAAAGAAGCTGCAAGGTGTTGTCTATGAGGTAGTGGATTTCTGGAGGTCACTTGACTTATTTTTCCATATTTTACATCAAAACCTCTACTAAGCTTCCTCGGTGCACTGGGGTTCCCCAAAGAGGTGGTACGATTGCGCTTGTGCAGGCTGGTGAATTCCTCGCCCGCCAAAGCTGCCCGGGTGTGGGTGAGCTCCTGAGCTTGTGGTGGAACGATGCATTACGTGCCTGGTTTCAGGCACAGATAAGATGCTTCTGCTTCATTTAGATGATATGCTTAATTATGTGTGATTTACATGTACATACATACAATACACATATGCATATACCCACATCCCCCCCGTATTTTTATGTTTTGTGTCAGTTATTCCATATGTGTCATATAGGCAGTCTGTTTGCACTCGAGGAGATGTTTGTGTCATATTTTTGACTGTTCCCCCCCAGCAATATTAAAATACTTTCCAGAATATCATCTGGGAGGCTGGAGTATTTGATTAGAGGAATAAATGGATATTATGGCAGCGCAGTTGAGATCCCTTTAAAACCTCTGCATCCTTGATGACTGTACCATTTAGTAGAAGAACAATTAAAGAATTGCATTTGTCTCTTTCCGGTGTGACTATATGACCATAAAGGTGTTGATCCTAGTTTTATTGTTCACCCCGTAAAATACAGGGGAAGCTTTCTTAGAAAAACTACCTTTACAACGGGAGCTGTGCGGATATAAATATTTTGGCTTAACACCTCCCTCCCCATACGCTTCCCAAATGTGGTTTTTCTGGCACAAATCGTGTCTGTGGAGGAGCTTTGGCCAGGGGGATGCTCGGAAGAAGCAGGGTGCTGTGCAAGGCTGCTGGGGAGGACCACAGCCTTGTCATTTGTGCACCAACACTGCCCTCGCGTGTCAGGGAATTCGGTGACCAAACCTGTGCCTGCATGTAGGCTCTGGGCACAGCTCCTGCTCCTGCTTGGCATGCTGTGGGCTACAGGCAGCCAACACCAGTTATTCGGAGACAAGCAAAAATGTCAGTACCCATATAATTAGAAATTCATCTCTAGCCTTCTGGAGACAAAAGACATAGCTGGTGTCCTCCTCTATGTGTGAAAGAAGCAGCGTTAACTGCTTAAGGGCTGAGATGTTGCAACTTTGCAGTTTGGGGTTGTTTAGGATGGGGAAGTGGTAGCATTTGCATGGTGTGTTTTTTGGGAGGCATGTAGGTGCTGATGGGCATGAAGTCTAAGCAACTTTCTCCTTGTGACCTGTCAAAGCGCTTCAGTGCCAGGGTGCAGGACTCCCCATGTGAGTGGGTTGTGGTAGAGCTGCAGCAATACCCTGGACTGAGCAAGGTTTTTTATTGGTTTGTTTATTTATTTATTTTATGCCATTCATGGTGTCAGCAGGTCTCTGGATCAGAAACGGGAGTTTTGTCACCTGGTTGGTTTAGACCTGGGCCCCAGCAGGTATCATAGCTGCATGCAAGCAAGAGTGGATCATGTGCGACAGACCCATTTCATCAATTTGCATGGATGAATCAAGTTATAAACTGCTGATCACCACTGATTTTCTGGATTTGAAGGTATTGGAGAGGTGAAAGAGTCTTTCCCTTTTGCAGGCATCAGGTGCATCTGATGGTCAAAAGTTAAAACACTAAGCAACTGACTTTGCTGAACTGACAGCATCTGAGAGTCAGCTCAGTGGAACAATTTCTTTTTTGCATCCAGTAAGAACTAAACAACTTAGGTTTTTAGCTGTGTGTAGGAGGAGGGATCATGGTATGGTTACAGTGTAGGAACAAGAAATCTAACTGCTATTTTTGGCTCTGCCACAGACATCCTGTCTGCCTTTGGGACAGTCACTTCATTTCTTGGCCCCAGATTAAAACAGGGTTATTCAATAGTTTCATCCTCATGAAAGATGCTGCTTTCCACCATGAGCAATGCCTCCTAGGAGCAGAATGTGACATGCTCTGCTTGCTCTTGCAAGTGCCGTGTGTGCATTCCCATCCAGAAAGCTGATACCTCCAAGTATATCAGCCTTCACATTTACCGCTTGCACCAGTTGTTTTAGGTTCATCCTCTGGCATTTTTTTTTACCAAAGCCCTGAATTTCAGTTCTGTTTCCACTGACTTCAGGGGCAGGAGGATTCATTCTCCAGTACAATACATACTTTTCCTGTCCTAATAACTTCACTCCTTTACTTTTTTCTTCATTAATTTATGCCAGGAGGTGTTATCATTTCCTTGCTTGTAGTTTCCACTGTGTTTATTTCAAAAGTAATGGTTTTGTCCCCAAAGTCTTGTAAAAGCCAAGGGCAAATCTACTGGCCCCTCTCTTTTTTCTTCCTTCCCCATTTGCAATGTGTCAGCTTTTGTTGGGGGTGGGAGGGAAGATACAGATGCTTTTGGGGGCTTTCTCTTGCATATTAAAACAGGATCTGAGCTTCAAGCATGTCTGGAATAATGTCTGTAATGCAAAGCCCAGGCTGGCTTGAGAGCTGGCTCTGATCTCTTCTGAGTCCCCTCCTTCCCGTTGCTGGAGTTTACTCTTTTTGCTGTTTTTGGGCCAGTTCTTCAGGAACAGCTTGATCC
Source organism: Harpia harpyja (assembly GCF_026419915.1). Taxonomy (NCBI): domain Eukaryota; kingdom Metazoa; phylum Chordata; class Aves; order Accipitriformes; family Accipitridae; genus Harpia; species Harpia harpyja. The sequence goes on from NC_068944.1 coordinate 70,937,435, forward strand.
CCCTCTTCAGGGACTTATCGCCTACCCCTTCTCCTTTTTCATAGCACATGGGACAAGATGCTGTCTGTAACTATCACTCTGCTGACTGCTGCCCTGTAGCAGTTCTTGCTAGAAAACCAAATGCCCCTTAGAAAAGTTGTTTGGATCAGCCGATCTCTCAAGCCTTGCATGGGAGACTTACATGGGTGGTCTTTTCTCCAAGCTCCCCTTGGCTGTGTCTCCCTGCGATCCTGCTGGCTCCTCGTCCCTGATGCTCTGCTCAGCCGCTGCTATGGGCAGCTAAAACATGGGTGAGAGGACCCCATGTTGTTATCCTGTCAGAATCAAGGACACGCTGTTTCTCGGGGCTAGAGCTTGGGGCTGACCAAAGCAGTTAAACCAAGACTGGTGACTCGGTTGCCCATGCACTCACAGCCTCAGGTGGTCTCCTCTTCATATGGGGCTCCAGAGCAGGAGATGGGCAAATACCTGCTGCAAAACTGTGTTGCAATGCAATGGCCCTCAGCTTACATGAGGGCTTAACCAAATTTATCCAAGTCTTGCAAGCCAAATATTCTGGGCCAAGCCCTGCTGCTTTTCAGAAAGGGAAAGAATTACGTTCCTAGCCATGAGCTAGCAGCCAAAAGAAGGATCCTTCCCATGCCAGATCTTTAGCATTTTAAATGTGGCACTCCGTGGAAATCCAGACCAATGCAGAAGATGTAGAGAAATTGTCCATTGCAAGGTAAGGGAACTTGATGACTGTGGGAGAACATCAAGGTGAATATTTTTAATCTGAATTCAGGGTTTTCTTTAAAGAATGCTATCAAGCAGCCAAACTATTAAAAACAAACTCCTCTTAAATTCGGAACTGCAGAGAAGATCTTGGAGCATCTGTGGGTGGTAACTTCTGCATGAACCCCAGTTCAGTGCTGAAGAAGCACTGTTTTGGAACAAAACCATTCTTTTATTCCCTTCTCACTAATGTTAAATAAATCTATATAAGATATTTGAATAGTAGTCATTCTGAATTATCTTAAAGTTACGAGTGTACCTGCTGCCTCCTAGGAGTTGCCCTGGCTTTTCAGCCTCTGTCTGTGGAAAGCCCCAGTGCTTTTTTGTATCTTTTAATCTCATAATTTTTTGTGATCATCTTATTTCCTTTTAATGCTATTAAAGCTTAAGTGAGGTACACTTCCTACAGTCTTCACTCTTTTTTTGCCAAACTGCTACCTATATGGATCATCTGATGCTATTAAGATCTACTGAATGAAATGATAGAACAACATTTACCCTGAATTGGGTAATCACCTGAAAAAAACCCAGGATATGGATCTAAATCACTCTTAAAGATGAAAAATAAGACAAAAACATAGTGGAGTGAATGTAAACCCCAGGCATCCTCTTCTGAAAAGCCACTAAAAAAGCAGGCAGTATCTGTTCACTTCTGGTTTGGGGAGTTAATGGTTGTGGGCTCTGTGAACATGGGGTGTGAGACCCTGGTCCCCAAGGATCCGCTCTAAACTCCCCTCAACCACAGTGCAGTTTGTAACAGGCTTGAAATTATTAGTTGTTGGCTTAAAAAATGAGTGTATTTGGAAAAAAATGTTGTTCCTTCTCATTTTACATCAGTCTTTTTGTAAAAGGTTTGCTTGTTTGTGTTTCTGTGTTTTGTTTTTCTATAGGAAGGATACCCCAAGTACCATGTGAGTAACAAAAGTCACATATTTTTGCTCACCTTCTGTCATGGTTTAACCCCAGCCAGCAACTAAGCACCATGCAGCTGCTCATTCACTTCCCCCCCCACCCAGTGGGATGGGGGAGAAAATCGGGAAAAAGAAGCAAAACCCGCGGGTTGAGATAAGAACGGTTTAATAGAACAGAAAAGAAGAAACTAATAATGATAATGATAACACTAATAAAATGGCAACAGCAAGAATGAAAGGATTGGAATGTACAAATGATGCGCAGTGCAATTGCTCACCACCCACCGACTGACACCCAGCTAGTCCCCAAGCGGCGATTCCCCGCCCCCACTTCCCAGTTCCTATACTAGATGGGACGTCCCATGGTATGGAATACACCGTTGGCCAGTTTGGGTCAGGTGCCCTGGCTGTGTCCTGTGCCAACTTCTGGTGCCCCTCCAGCTTTCTCGCTGGCTGGGCATGAGAAGCTGAAAAATCCTTGACTTTAGTCTAAACACTACTGAGCAACAACTGAAAACATCAGTGTTATCAACATTCTTCACATACTGAACTCAAAACACAGCACTGTACCAGCTACTAGGAAGACAGTTAACTCTATCCCAGCTGAAACTAGGACACCTTCTGATAAAGCTAAACTCATTCCTGCCTTTTTCTATTGTTCTGATGAGCTAGAGGGGTTTCAGACAATGAACGTTGTCCCAGGCTTACACAGTACTTTAACAGATAGTTTCTGTAACAGAAACAGAGCAGGAGGAAAAAAAGAAAAACCCTTGTGTGTTACTATTGAAATGCTGAATTCAACTGTTTTCTTGGAAAGCTAATGGGAGGTCTGTGTAGGGTCAGGAACCTGAGACCAGATCCACACCAGTGTTCTAATATCTCTTTATTTTTCTCTACTTCTTGTCTGAATCCAAACTGAAACCAGTGAGACCTGGACACTCCTGAGGTAGTGAGCTTGGCTGAAAAAATGGAGAAATAGGAAATCAAAATTATCATTTCATAGGGTTATTCAGCCTAGGAGAATAGAAGAGGGAGGAGAAAAGTGGCCTGGAGAGCTGGCAAAATGTGAGGGGGGGTATGTTGAGAGATGGACAGTCATGGGAGGTCTGCTCCTCAGTGCCTTGGCTGCTTCTGGCTCAGCTGGACCTTAGGGCCTGACAGTCATCCTCAAGCCAGTAAATTCCCATTGTGCGAGACTTCCTAGAACCTTGAACAGGCTTTATTTCTTCGTGGTGGCCTGGGAAGTGGATGCTATTGCTGATAAGTGCTGTCCAGCTGCCAGCACACTGGAGCCTGCTCTCTCCCCTCTCTGTACTTTGTTGCTGCAGAACTTGCACAGTCGTGGTCTTTCTTTTTTTTGTATTAAATCTCAACTGTTAATCTCCTTGGTAGATTTGAGGAAGAAAAGGACAAGTTAAAAAATGCACTTCTGACTCCTGATCCCACTTTCCTGTTGATACAGCTGTGTGTTTCCTACTCAACGGCTCAGCAAACAGACAGTTTAACCCTTCAAATCTTGCAGTTATGTTGCTTTAGCATCACCGGTTTCTCTCCTTAAAAAAAATTTCCCCTCTTGTCTCTGTCCAGAGCAGCCTTTTTTTTCTTCTCCTTTTTTTTGCACATCCTCACACATTTCACATCCTGTTGTGGTTTAACACTTTATTCAAGAAGAACAGGATTTCCTCTTGCTTTTGGTGAAAACACTTCTGTCCTTTGCAACCCTCAATTTCTGGTGTTGTGTTCATGGAGGAGAAAGTAATTATACCTTCTAAGTTTAACTCGCAGTAATTAAAATTCAATCAATAAATTCCCTGGCAAGGGCATCAGCAGAAGGCTGATGTACGAAAATTCTGTAAACCGAATTTTTATTGCGTGAGATGAGAAAGTGTCTACTGGACTTCAGCTTGGGATAAATTACATGCCAAGGGTATTTCAGCCCTTCATACCAGAACAAACTCTTCATCACAACTGTCTCTGTTTTCATTTTGCTGTTGTATGGCTATTTAATTGATGGCATTGGTGGTATCACACCCATTGGTGGGGACCTGGCTGCATCTGCCTGTGGCATCCTTAGTGAAACCTCTCTGCTACTGGTGTGGAGCTACAAGTATATCCAGGCTGAGGAGTATGCTGGCTGTCAGATAATCGTTCCTCTTATGTGAACAAAATGGAGAAACCTTGTCTTTTTGCTAAAGTATGGGTTGAAGGTGCTCAGCTATGGTGTCCCCTTGCATTTGAAGTCCTCCAGACACCTCTGAAAGTCATATTCAGCAAAATTCATATGCTACAAGCTGAACACTGATTATTCTATGGGTGAGTGGATAGAAATTTGTTCTTCCCAGGCACGTCACTAGCATAGTCATGGACCTATAACCCTTTTGGCATCTCTGGCTTTCCTACCTCTGCCTATCCATACTGATATCTTCATAGAGGAACTCTCTTGGGATCTCTGTTGCCCTTATTCTCTGGCTGCCATCTCTCTTGATGGCAGCTGCATGTTTCTCCATGGTCTGGGTAGCTCACAATCTTCAGGGTTTGTTTCCTGTAGCAAAAGAAGCATTACCACTCCTGTTCTGCAGACATGGAGAGGCTAAAAGCTGAGTGCAAACAGCAAAGTCATGCCCTAGTCCTTACCTTTAGCAGCCTTAAAGTTAGGCATTTTATCTAGAGTAGTTATTGAGTCTTTTGTGTAGTCAGTGCAATGATCTCTGATGTCAGCAGAGAGGGGCCCACAGTTTGATCCAGCAGCCGCGAGTGCAGCTAATTGCATGAAGAAGCTGAGCAGAGTGGGGCCTTTTACAAATAATCTCACCAGTGCAGAAGATCCCACTGGTCTACTGAGTGTCTTGCAAATGTGGTAGCTGCTTGTAACCAAATCTGCAATCTTTTACAACACTGGACGGTGAGCTGGTGATTTGCTCAGGAACATTTTTGGAGTCATTTTGCATATGCACTTAATTGTCAGTGGTTTTTATTTGTTGACTAGCTCTAAATTAACTTGACTGCGCAAATCATCTGACTTTCATTAGTATCAATAGTCTTTTAAGACATTCGTATTTTAGTCACACTGTTCTGGCAGCCATTTATCCTTTGCAGTGACTATGAGAAGCAAACAAGATATATCCATGTGCAATAACCATGCAGCTATGTGGTCTACATTAGAAAGGAACCTCCCTTCTCTTTAGCAACTGCCATTAAAAGCGAGCTGTTTACATTGGCTCATTTTAGTAGTCTTATTTGTAACTATATCTTACTGCATTGGCACCTCCAGGTCCCAATCAAAACTGATTTCCTCCCACTCTCCTCTCCAGCTATATTCCTAGATAAACAAAAGTGAGTATGTCTTGTGAGAGGGATTTTTTTCTTTCTTGCCTTTTCTGGGGGAAAGCTGATCAGATATCCTCTTGGTCATGTAAGAACTGAGTAGCTTCTACTTTCACTGAGAAGAAAAAAGTTCTTTTTGTGCCTTTAATGGGATGAACTGCCCCTCAAATGGTTGTGTACTCCAGAACTGTGCCCTCTTGATGGACTTGTCTTGAACACAGCATTTTTTTTTCTTTCCTAAGAAAGAAGTGGAGGTTGGTTGGTTGGTTTGTTGGTTGAGCCTGTAGCTCAGGTGAAGTTAATGGCAGCATTCAAAAAATTAATAATAATAGTATAAACATACTTTATGTTTTTCCCTGCTGGTAAAGCTTTGTCTTATCAGATGCCCTCTTTGGAATTGCTTTATTACTTTTTCATGACTGAAAGCAGTGATGGTGTTGATTTCTAACATGAACCCCAGATAGGTCAGAGTCTCTTATGAATAACTCATGTCACATTAGTACCAGTTTTAAGGGATTAGTTTCATACTAGATGGCATTCAGTTTGTGGACTTCTGATGTCCTTTTGCATATCCCTTAGACTCAGGTACTGTACGGCATTGCACATTTGACTGCCACTGAGATTGAGCTGAGCATCTGTGTGAGAATATCACTAGATCTCAGTTTCCCACATGTCAAAGAAAGAGGATGCTTCATTCCACCCTTCTCCTTTTGGTAGACTATAAACTACGTGGGCAGGCTTGTCTCTTGTAACATCATAAAAAACTCAGCACAAGAGTGTCCTGGATCTGGTACATCCAATGATGAGTACATTAAGTGTACTGAATTTGCAGTCTCCTCTTTTCTGCTTACAAAACCTGTACACCAATCTACTTCAGGGTCTTAACTATCATCTAGAAAAATTAACAGATTCCAGATTTGTTTACTGGTTTCTTCCATCCTCATAGCTTTAGCCCTCAGGATCTCCATTATTATCTGGGTGAAGGGTCTTTGTATACATGTTTTGGCAAATAATGTGTCTGCTCCACGTGTTGAGCTAGTAAATTCCTTCAGTTAGGCTGGGTTTGTTCCAGGGATTTGGAGCAGATAAGCTCAGCAAAGCTTGGGAAAAGGAGACCTCCAGCTAATCACCACACTCCTGCTAAATGATCTCACCATAAATTTGGCAAGGGCGTTTGTGCTTATCTCACTTTAACTTCTAATATGAGCTTACAGCAATTCATCATTTCTCTAGCTTATGGGTCACCATGTTTCTGGCTTGCTGTCTACCCGGTGTGCATGGGCACAGACTCCCTTCCAGCCACGTTCTGTACATCTGAATTCATCCAGACCTTGCAGCTACATTTCTGTTGAATTTACTGGTTTTATTTAAAAGTCTTTGGTCTTTTCTTGTGTGTGTGTTATTGTTCCATGGATTTTTGCTTTTTGAGTCAGAAGAAAAAATGCTCAGAAGTGTGTGCTTAGCATTCTGTTGCTTGCTTCTCTTTTTAGACATCAGATATCACCATTGCAAAGGACTTCAGGTTTTGTTTTTGAAATCCTTTTCGGCACATTCTAGAACACAGTGACAAAATGTCTAATTAAATCTGTTGGGAGGGATTTTAAGAGGCAGTTGTTTGACATTGGTACCCTGGGATATGGTTAAAAGCTTGATATCAGCGTTAGGAAGAAAACAGATTAGGAAGATAATGTGTCCCCAGGGAATGCAACACTTCAATTCCTTGATTAAGTGAGTTAAACCAGCATCTGCACTGTGCTGTGTATTGTGTTATATTTTCATTCAGATCCCTGAACCTGAAGTAGATTATTTGGATATGCATCCATTTCCATGAATCAGTTTATAGCACTTAGAGAAATGTAATGAGAATATTTTCTAGGATTTTGAAAGAGGCAGAAGGAACTTACATAGTGAAGCCAGAAAACTTGACTGTTGGAAGTAGCATAGGCTGTGGCACCGTTTCTGTCCTGCTGCCGATGTGATGAGATGCCCATAGAGTTTGATGGGGGAGGAGTTAGAAAATGTTCAGTTCCCTTTTCCTTTTTGTGACAAAATGGGCACTCCAGTTATTTCATGCTCGTGGTTCCACCACCCCCCCGCCTTAACCATTTCATATGACTCCAACTTTCAGGGAGGTTTTGTGGTTTGTCTCCTGACTATGTGAGTCTCTTTTGCCTCTGCACCCTCAGTGTGATAACATCACTCATTTGCTTCCCATATATCTTAGCACCCTTACGGTCCTGTTTCCAGAGATTTCCAGATGCCTGGCACCTGTTCAGAACATCAGTCCAACCTCTTGCTGTCTGGATTCATGTCATCGTCTTCAACTCCTGTTTCCCTTCCTTAATTTAAATACTACTGTTCCCAGCTCAATACGTTTTTAATACCATAAATACTTCCTTTGCCCCCTTGAATTTTCTTCTGTCAGGCTTTGCACACTGTGCAGGGTCGCTGATGAGGAGGGTTGCAGCCCTTGCCATCTCTTCAGTCTTCCCTATATCTGTCCAAACTAGTGTAATCAAACCCATTTACCTAACAATCCCCGGATTTTTTAGAAAACAGTCTGATTTTCATATACAGAGGTTAAGGTTCCTTTACACTGCTGTAGCCTTATAAAAGAAAACTAAACTCTCTGTATTTGCCATAACATTATCGGTAACTCCCCATCATCTGTACCAATCACGGGAACTTGTTTTCCACTGTCTGGTCACGTACTCTTTTCTACCTGCATGCAGTGAGCACCAATGTTTTAGTAGACTCTTGCACAGATGTTTCTGGGTATGGGAAGTTCAGTGCAATAAGCATTGGTCTGTGATCTTCGGAAGTTAATCTGTTTATTCTCAGGGGATCTCATGGTGGGTGATACCGGCTGAATTTTTCACAATACAGATGTGAAAATGTCACAAGGCCTCCAAGTATAGCAATATTATTATACATCTTGAACAAGGGTCAGTGGGGTTTCTGGAGGCTGTGAGGGAGGTTCTGCATCTCTCAGCCTTCACTTAATCTCTTGTTCCCATTCTGTCTGGTTTGAATGGGACTTGATCTTGATCAAGGAAGATTTTATCCAGTGGTGAATCCTGCAGGTTCTTCCTCTTCCTACCTTCCTGGTAATACTTCCTCCTCTTTTGGACCAAAAGATCTCTTCTAATGTCCTCTCATCATTTGTGATCTCTGTATACTGCAGCTCTGCTTTGGCACTTGGCTGGGAAGAGGAATAAGTATCGCAGTCCAGGAGAAAGAAAGAAAGGGTCACATTTGATTGCAACATCCTCACTGCTGAAGCAGACAAGCTGTCCCCATGCCCTCAGGCTGCCTCTGTAGTGGAAAGCAAGAGAGAAGATGGAGCTGAAGTGCAGTAGAGCTAAGCTGGGCCATGCAGAGTGGTGGAGACCAAGGCACAAGACTTGCCCTTGCAAGCATAACACAGAAATCACACAGATAGGGTTTGGCATTGCTGATACCTATAATTGCGGTATTACCATTATTCTTTTCCACTGCTCAGTGTTAAGATCCAATCTGATGATACGCCCTCCCACTCTGGGTTTTGGTGGTCTCCTGATTTGGTTTTCTAGAAACAGCCTCAGGCACTAGTCAGACTCCGGGTGAACATTTGTATTCCATGATTCTGTGAAGAAAAACTTCTTTCCTCACATAAGTATGGCCAGGCTATACCCAGGTCAGATGAACAGGCTGTGGCAGATATTGATGTGGATGCCTTTGCTTCAAATGTACAAATGCTGCTTTACTGATCTCTCTGCATACACAGAACTAACTCACTTCAGATGCTACAAGAGACTTTTGCCATGATTTTGCCTGGCAAAGGGTAAGATAACATATATTACTTCAAGCTGGGTCCTAATGTTCTGCAGTCAGTCTCTGAATTATGTTCAGGTCCTCCTAGAGTGTGCAAAAGTCTGGCATCTTCTGTTGGCCCTAAGGATTCTGCTGACCTGTATGTCTTCCATCTGCATTCTTTGTCTAACAGATCTCATAAAATACTATAAGTTACAGTTACCAAAATATGCCATGCTTGGCACAAAAATATCCTTTCATGATGGGACTCTTTGCCTGGAAATGCTGCTGTTTATTCAGACAAGTTGTAGGCTCCATCTGTTTTTTACTCAACCACAGGGATGTAGCAATGCAGTCTTACTGCTCATCTTTCATTGAGAGTTTTGAGGTGGCTTTGATATTATGATACAACACTATATTACATGGCAGTTATTTTTTTTGGATGAAGCCATGCATGCCTTATGTTCCAAAGGGACCATTAAAGTGGCAGTAGCAGCAGCAGCAGCTTCTCTTTCTTTCTGTTATCTTGAAATCTTCCAGCTGCAAAACCGGACTTCTGCTAGGTTTCCTATTACCAGATAAAATAATAATTATCTGTCAAATAGGGGTTTTGGCTGTGCTCATGATATGAGAGGGGATGGACCTGCAAAATAGAATTCTTTTGTCTGCATTAAATGCACCATTTCACAGAAAGGCTAGTTTTTATTTCTCTGTGCCAGAACCAGACTTCAGGTGGCACAACGCAGGACTGAATTGATGAAGACATCTTGTTGGTCGTTTGGGTTTATGGGCATATTCCACGCGTTGTTTTGGCAAGGTATGCAGTCACAGACTGCCAGAAACGCTGGTCGTCAGTGCCCTCTGGAGGTCTTTAATCCAACAGCTGAGCATGGAGAATTCGGAGCCTCTCTGGGTGACCAGTCCCGGTGCTGCACTGCTCTTCTAGTGAAGAAGTTGCCTTCCTGGTGTTCAGACTAAAGCTCCCCAACTACATTTTGTGGCTGCTGCTCATTAGTATACCCTCTGCTACCACTGAGAAGAGCGGACTGATACTAGGTCGCCTGTTCACCTCTTTGCCAGACTACCCAAGCCCAGCTCCCTCAGCGTCTTGTCCTGGGTCATGACCTTTAGGTCTCCGACCATCTTGGTTGCCATCCTCTGAACTGCCAATTCCTTGAGATCCCATTTAAAGTGAGGGTTCAAAATTGTAGTCCAGGAAGTGAACTAATCTACTGAGATCTCACCAAGACCAGATTCTTTTCCATATTCCATCTAAACAAACTATTAAACACTGGTAAAATGAGAGCAAGTAACTAGCCCTTTGTATGGATTTCAAGGAGGAAGACACTTTGACAGTTGGAAAATAAAGTGATCAACTCGGAAAAGCAAAGCTAGGGGGAAAGAGCAGTGGAAAATTGACATGGGAGGAAAATTGCTATTTAAAGGAAATAGGGATGCATAACTTTGTCAGTTCATCAGCAACTCTAGGAAAGTAAAGATACTAAGTCAAGCAAACTGTTTCAGGTTTGAGAATTTAAACAACAATGAAATTTTAAAATGAAAAGTTGTTTTAAGTCAAAATGCTCTGCATTAGAACAGAAAATTTTTGATACTTGAAAATGCAGATTTCTATTTTTATTAGAAAAACAATGAAAACCAAGATGATTTTGAAAAATGCCATAAAATCTGTGCTATTCTTGCCATGGGAAAAAAAAATAAGTAAAAGTGGAGCTTCTTAATTTTACTACTTTACTTTTTTGCCCAGCTTTGGACAGAGTGTCCCCAAGGGAGTAAGAGGACAGACAGCATCTTCCTTTTGATTTCAAGTCCATGACTGAAAAATAAGAGACAAGCAAATGCGGAATACAGCTAATTGCAAAGTAAAACCTCTGCCAAAGCAGTCTGCTCTTGTCTGGGAGCTGGAACTGTGATACTGTTTTTGTTACCCAGCTCGTGGCTCATATGTCAACATCTTGTTCTGTACAGTTTTAGGATGGTTTGTAATCCTATGACCTTGGATGGTCCAAATGCACTTTCCACTTTCCTAAAATTGAAGTCTGTCTGCTTGTCCCTTCTGGAGACTTTTCTCATTTTTCCTCCAGATGTTCCCTATTACTTTTCAAATTCTAGTTCAAGCTAGTTTCACTGGATGAGCTCATTAGCTGCACAAACCTAACATGTGCAGTGCAAGATATTAAAATGTTCTTAGAGCACAGAAACTATGCTGTTTGCTGTCCCAATTAGTGGAGTCTGTGGTAGCAGTGTCGATTTGTTAAAGATGTCCAAACATCTTTAGGTCACCCTATTCTAAGCGAGTGTTACTCTTACTGGGACAACACTTACGAAACATCAGGTTGCTTTCTAACAAGGAAGTTCTTTCCCTCTGAATACTCCATATAAAAATGTGAAGAAAATGTGGGGCCACACTGAGTTTGCCAGTATAAGCAATATTTTGGCAAAAAGAGGTGAATGTATGTAATCTTTACTCTGCAATTGTCTAAACTAAGTTAGAAAAGACTACTCCAAACATCTGCCTACATTCTTCCCACAGACACATTTCCCAAAATAAAGTTATGGGAAGTTGATTGTTCATCACTCATAGATCCACAGAAATATTAATGGTTGACTCACTGTGGATATTTTATTTTGTTAGGCTATTGAATATGCTTCGCGCAGAACTTTCCTTTCTGCTCAGCCTACACAGCAAGAATAAATCCAGCTGGCACCTGATATCTATAAAACTGTCTTATATTTTCTGGTTCAGAGTCTATTATTTTACAATATATTCTGGAGATTTCATGTCTGGGATCAATTTTAATGAGGTATCTAGAAGCTCATGCATGCACTGGGGAAGCTGAGCCCCAAATAATCATATTTTCCTCTTACCATTACATGTCCTGCAGAATCTGATATATATCTCTGTCCTGATGCTAGCTCACTTGTCACCAGTATTACCTTGTGATAGTTTATGAGCATTCATGGGGACTTAGGGATTTGTAGCAAGAGTATAACAGCGAGGAAGTCCTGATGGTACTGCGATTACTGCTGATCTTGCTGTAAGAACTAGCTCTTTGTCGACCCATCTGTTTTGGGTGTGAGAATAATGCAAATATTCAGCAATTCAGCTCAGAAGTTCCAGCTGAGCAAGATCAAGAAACAAACTTCTATCCTGAGGGCCTGTTTTAAGCCCACTGATGTAAAACAGTTCCTATTTTTCATTGCTAATATGCCCATCTCTCTGACATGCATTATGAGTTGTTAACCTCTGTCTGTTCTGAGATGAAACTAAGCAATCTCTATGCTTGCCCTGAGATGCAACTGAGGGATGGAAGGGTATGTGGCTTTATTTAATAGATTATTTATGTTTCATTTTGTCTTTTCATTTTTACTTCTTAAGTTCCAGACACTGTGTTCCCCTGGGAACTGTGCTATGTCGGGTTAGTGTTAGGATGTTTGCAACTCTGTGAATGTGGATGTGAGTCTCCTGGGGTGCCTTTTAAAATCATTTTGGTTAATGAGAGCATTCAGGATGGTACATGGTGTTGCGAGTTCATGCTACAGGCGTTTCTGCTGGTGCTGTCTAAATAGTTCAGCCAGTAGGTGGAACCCGGAGAAAGCAGATGTGTCATCTGGCAGAGAGAGTACAAATGCACAAACCTTTCCTGGGAGATGCATCCCTAGGTATCCGCTTAATGTTGTGTTTTTAACTTCAGTGTCCCTGTTTAGGACAGCCAAACTGCAAAATCTGGAGTTATTTCTAAACAGTGACAGGCTGATGCTGTCAGGCCTTGGCGCATGAACTCCCACTGGTAAGGATGTTTGGGTCAGTTTGCAAATCAGCTGATTTGATCGCATAGTAGTGAGGACATTTTAATAAAGATTCCTCACTGAGCGTTTTCTCTTGTGAATGTCTCAGAGCTGGAGGACAGGGGATAATCCAGATCACGTTGTATCCCTCCATCAATGACATCTGGCATTTGCTCAGGAATGCAGTATCAGAAATGTAGGTTAAAAATATTCCTTTAACGTGTTCTACTGTGGGAAATTAAAAGGAGTCCACCCAATGGCATGTGCCCTGCAAAACACAGCTTGTGCAGCTAAGAGTGAGCTCCAAAGCCCTTCTTTTGGAGCAAATTACCACCAAGGAGAAAACAGCAGGAGGTGATAAGGTGCTATGGTTTGAGCAGACCTCTATCTGGCAACTTCTCATAACCATTTCCCCAGCTCTGCCAATAGCCAGAGGAATTGAATTTAGAAGTCACTGTCCTTTCTGGACTTTTTCGCATCAGTAAACTGGAGGGGAAGAACGTGGATAGCTTCTCCCTACCTTTACCCAGTTCATTGTGACGAGAAAAATACTTGAAAGAAAAAGGCTTTAAGAGTAAGATCCTCCAGCACTGAAACAGTGAAGTCAATACACATGAATATATTTTTAAACACCTGTAAAACTGGAAGGAAAGGAACATATTGCGATGCATCTAGGGCTTTGCTGCTTAAGAGCAAAGCTGGAGGTTTCCTCATGGATTATGTAAAAGTGCTGCTATATATCTGACTGGTTTACAATTTGGACCGTATACACTAATTTCAACACTGTAGCTTGGTCTTTCCAGTTTCAAAACTAAAACAAACATGCAATTACAGTATTTTCAAACAAATTGAAAATATGCTTTGCCAGTAGGTAGAACATGCTGCTAAAATGCTGCTATCCGTTTTGCGTCTTTAAGACTTGGATAGTAAAACTCATGGCTATTAAAAATATTGAGTTTGTGGCCATGGCAGGCGGTGAGTCATTTTTTATTTTCTCCTTCTTTCCTCTTGAATGTGAACACAGAAATTAACTGGAAATTGTTGCTAGTGAAATACTATTCTCTGCAGATGCAAAAAGAAAGTCATTTTGGAGCTTGCCAAGTCTAAATCAGGAGCGACTTTAATAGAGAGTTATCAGCCATGGGAGGGTGAGAAAGGCTTCATCTTATTTTAATGAGAATGGGCTTGTACCTCCAAAAGCAGCAAAATTAGAGCTCGTGAATAACTTGTGGTGGAATATTTTCTCCTTAATATCCAAGGTAAAGCTGCAGACTCCAAGACTGAAGAGTAATTATACAAAACAAGTTAATTACCAGTACCTGGAAAAATTCATTTCCTAGCAGGCACATTCTTTTATCTTTCTGACATTTTAAAATAAACTTGTCAAATCCCCACCGCAGTGCTTTTTGGTGTTAAGTTTCTCTTCATTCTCATTTTGGATTTCTTTCTTACATAATTGTTGTCTTCCTATATATTATATTGACCCTAAAGACGAGTCCTGAAACCTTAACTTACATGAAGGTGGTTTTTTGTTTGTTTGTTTCTAGTTAAGGGTGGCCATTGATAAAGGCCATTACACTGTGATTTCCTGTTGATAGCACCTGTAGAAAAAGTTGGTTTTATTGTCGTATTTATAAAGCATTATTCATGATGTCTTAACCATCATACCTATTAATAAGAAAGTGTCTATATCCCAAAATGTTCTGGAACATTGAAGGAGTAGGGCTGAATGACTTTTCCAAAGGGATTTAGAAATTCCCGTGATGACAGCTGACCATGGAAAAGGAAAAGCCAAGGATTTTATAAATCCACAGGATGGTTTTTCCCATAGCAAAGCTCTGAGGGACTTAGGAGGGTAAAGGAGGAGGGGCTGGAAGCCGTATAGGTTGTATACTTGTTCTAGTGTCCAGTGGACAACAATTTCCAAAGGTTGGGTTTTCGTTGGGTGGCGATGGAGCCTAGGACATGATGCTGCTTCCATCTCTCCATGCCTTTGCTTTCTGCAAAATACAGGAGTCATAGTATTTTGATGCCTGTCCACACTGATTATTTGCAGATGCTTACACTAAGTGTCCTCCCTATGGCTTACTCAGCCACCGGACATTTCAGCTGGCACGTCCAAGAACTACAACAGCTAGTCACTATGAAGACACTTGAAAAGCTTCCTTGGCCAGCTCAGGCTTTAGACCTAGAGGAAGGGCTGTTAAATAATTTACTCTAAATTCCTGTCTATCACAAGCCACCAAATGGCTCCCAGCTACCCAGTCCTTTACAAGAATTCAGCCTCAATCCTTCACATATTAACTAAAACCGTAGGACTACCAGGGCTTATTGGTTCCTCTTTGCTATGTGTGTTGATTCACAAACACTTTCCTATCTACACAGGGTAGAAGCTGTTTGCTTGCTCATGTTGACAATAGAAACAAGGGTCTGTGAAGGGATTTACTTACAGGGTTGGGCCATGGCAATGGGCTCTTTAAATAACTGTGTGACTTTTGTCTGTGTATCTAGATTTGATTATTAAGCACTTTTTTAATGATCAGCAACAAAGTAAATAAGTTTATTGCACTTGAAGAGGCCTATCTTCTCTAGTGACAGATTATTGCACCTACTCAAATTATTGTGAGTGGAATGAAAAATACTACTAATAAAAGGCCAGGGCTTTTCATTGATCTGAATGTTCCTCTTTTAACAACTTTGGCAGTGTCAAGGAGCCTTAAAGTGGGAGTAAATTATATTGGTATGATTTAGTTTAAACATGAGTTTAAAGGTGATTTTAAGCCAACTTCAAGGCCAAGTGTTTGTAAAGGGGGCCTTAATGGAATTGGGAATTATGCCCAGAGCAAACACATCACCTATTTGGCAGTGATTAGCAATGTGTTAACAATTTAGTGTTCTACATACAGGGTAACTAATTACTAAGATACTTAAATACACCTTCAGATACAGCAGTAGCAGGTTTAGAAATGTACTTTAATAAAATTTGAGTCCGCTAACAAGGAAAACGTAGAAGGCAGTAAAAGTGCTTTGCAGACATATCCTGATGGATAGCTCATCGGCTGTGGGATCACAATTCTGGGGAATGCTTTTCCCCACAAAGCCTTGGGTTGTGGCATTTTCTTCATGGAGAGGTGGTGGGAAGCCTTTTGTTTGAGACATCTGAAACTGTAAAAAGAGGACAAAACACTGGGGAATGTATAGTACAGTACAAGGTAGCCAGGAATGGATGGATTGCCTTAATAATTTCTAAACCTTGACTTTCCTTGTCTGAACTTTATAGGGTTACACACTTATTCTTTGCAGCCCTCACATCTTGTTACCAGAAATGGTTTCTGGACCTGTGCCTAAGCAGGGTCATGTTCTGGCTGCTGTTGATAGCCTGTAAATAACCCCATTTGTTTCTGTGCCTGCGCTACTGTGCCCTGCTTGACCCCCATGTGCAACTCAGGTTTTCTGTGCAGTGATCCTGGTAGAAAAGGCACATCTTTCCTTTGTCACTGGGCTGATTTGCACCCTTCCTGCACCACAAGCACAAGCATGGCTGGTGCTGTTAAATGTCATCCAGAGTTTGCTGAGTGCAGAAGCCAATGAACCTCTGCCCTCTGTGGGTTTTGCTATGAGCTAAGGTATCCCAGTACTCCATTATCTCAATCTTATTGACCTGAATGCGTCTACTGGAATAGCATCACTGCGTTACATGAAATCCCTTTTCTACCTTGGTCATATTTTTTATCTGATTATCAGATTTTGAATTAACTTGCAGCATTATTTTTTGCCAAGGAAATGGAGATCAGGAAATGGAAACTTGGCAGTATCCTCCCCATAAAAGTTTTCCTTCCTTGCTCACCATGCTGGCAAATATTTGTGCACAGCTAATGGGAGAAACACTAACATTATGAAGCTTCACTTACACTCATCCAACTTATAGGGCCCACAGTGACTCCACATAGGACAAAAGCATGTGCCAAAAGGCGTAGGTGGAAAATTACTGCAGAAATATCCCAGTTGTTTGACTGTATGGGCCAAGGCAACATCATGGGAACTGCAGTGTGAGACCTGGAAGATCCCATCACAGACAAACCTAAGAGCCTCATGACTACTTTAGGATTCACAGAGAGCATTTCTGCTGAATATGGTAGTCCGGACACTGTGAGAGAAGGATAAGGGTGGTTGTTAGAGTGCTTAGAGGAAATACATGACTCTTTTTAAAATGTATTTATTTTTAATTATTATATTTTTAATTCTTTTAAAATGTTATAGCCATAGTGTAGCTTCAATGCTTAGGACTGGGATTCTGTCAGGGAGCTGTGTGTTATGTTATGGGGATGGAGACAAGCAAAACATTTTTCAGAGGTGGGTGAACTTGTGCATCACAACATTCATAACCAGTTAGCCAGATTTTGGTTTCAGAGATTATCTTTTCCTTTCTCTAACCATATCTCTATTCAAGTCAAAGGGCTAGGACATTGTAAAGTGGCAGTTGTTGTGGTATTAATGGTATTGCAAGAAGAGACAAAATGGCCAAGGCATCCTCAGGAGGTCCATGATTGAGTGCTAGGGCTGTGGGTTTCAGATCACCCTCACAACATGGAGGTTCATGACTGAGTGTCTGTGAGGGTGGTGGGCTTACAGGCCTGCTCTTGGTCCCCTCGTGGATTTATGGGATCCTGTGTTTTAGTTGCAAGACCCACACAAATATGGATAAGCCTGAGGAAGATGAGGCCAAACAGGGCCACGTGCTTTCACACTGCAACACGATGACCTTTCTCTTGCTTGGTGACCTGAAGGGCAGTGACTGCTACGTGAGTAAGCCTTCGAGTAACCAAGAGGCCCTAGAGCCATCTTTCAATCAACAGGGACAACAGCTATGGTGTGACACAGTCCTCTGCCAGAGCCAAGCACCACAGGGTGACACAGACTGGACACGTCACACCTTCTTCTCATGTATCAGAGGGGTTTTGACATGTTCCTACATGGAGAGAGACCTCTGTTTAGAGAGGAGAGGTCTGGAAAAGGCTGAGTACCAGCAGGCTGGGTCTATGGAGTTTGGATGCTAGTCCAAGCTGTAGAGCATTTTCCCTCAGCTAGTATCTGCAGGGGTTTGCGAGAGAGCAGTGACCGCTCCCTTCCCACGGCTTTTTGACATTTATTCTTTGGTTTCCTTGCAGTCTGTCTAGACCTGAGGGGATTTTGATTGAGGACTAATCACCACAGGGTTCATGGCCCCCTTTTCTCTGGAACGCTCTCCAAGCTGTGTTTCTTTGTTTGTAGGCCATTGCCCAGACCTCCACCACCATGACCCCCACCGTCCCTGCCGCGACAGAAGCCTACACACGGACTCAGTACTGTAAGTGGCCATGCGAGTGTCCGAAATCCCCACCTCGGTGCTCGGTAGGCGTCAGCCTGGTCACAGACGGCTGCGACTGCTGCAAGACATGTGCCAAGCAGCGTGGAGAAAGTTGCACTGAGGCCGACACCTGTGATTTCCACAGGGGCTTGTACTGTGACTACAGTGGAGACAGACCTAGGTACGAAATAGGAGTATGTGCACGTAAGTGATGTACATATATTTTTGTCTTAGATAACATTGGCAGCTCCCCTCAGTCTAAGCAATGGTTGAGATTTATCTCATGAGATACCAGGCTGTACGCTCATCAGCTCCTCCATTCATCATCTTTCATTTCCTTATAGCTGTCTTCATTCTCAGGGCAGTTGGCTGGCTGAGAAATGACATCTGAATTCTTGCTCTTTGAGTTGGCTGCAGCCAAGAGCAAGGAGCAACAAGCATTTGAAGTTCTTCAGATTTGCAAGTAGGTGATTCTGTATTCCCCGTAACAGGAGGAGGTGCTGTAGTGGGGTGGGGATGAAGGAAGGGTAGGTATGCAGCTGGCTTTAGAGACAGGCAATATGGGCGTCTACATGAAAACCATGACATTAAGGAGATGTTTTTGGCTTATTCCCAACAACGGATCCCTAGGAAGGATAGCATGTGGTATCCAGTCAAGAGGGTCAGGGATGAGTCATCTCCTAGCAATGTTTCTCAGTGACAAATTGAGGTCTGAGCCTTAATCTTACAATGGTTTCAGTCACGTTGGCTGCCATGAAGCAGAAGGATTTCTTCCCGCCTGTCATAACAAACTCTTGGTGGGATAATTCATGTGACTGGAATGTTTTTATTCAAGAAGGAGAGGAAAAAGAAATGACGTAGTGTTTTGTGTGTCAAGGATATATTCACTTGTTCTGAGATCGTAGCTCAGCCCAGAGAGGGGGAAAGAAATGTACCACCACATCAGAACAAGGGTGAATCTGATCTGCTCATAAATGATTGAAAATCGTTACTCTGGGAATGTTTAAAAGGGAAAGGATCATGGGTACAACCACACAGATAGCTGATCAGAAAGGATGCTGACTGTTTAGCATGTTATAGCATATCGTTTATGGCTTCAGATTCATAAGCAGGAAAAAGACATTTAGAGGGAGGATCTTCTAGGCTGGAATATAACCATGAATGAGGTACTAATAGAAAATGTAAAGGTGGAAGAAAACCTGGAGGAGAGCTGATTGTGAAATGAATAGATAGAATAACTGATCTACAGGAAGAACAAAAGATTGCAAACAGTGGGCTTCAGTAAACTTAGAAAATCGGCAGAAGTTTCACAAGGGGCAAGTCTGATGAGTAAAGAGGTTCAGGGTAGCTGGCAGTTCCTCACAGAAATGATGCTAGGGGTTGCTGTTCCTCAGCAGGACGGCAAGTGTAGTAAGAAATAAACTTGGCTTTGCATTAGATCAGCCACAAAAACCAAGCATGCAAGAAGTGCAGTCTAACCAGATTTTTGTAGGATATGGGCAAAATAACTGTAGCAAAAGGAGCTGTAAGCTTAAACAGTGATTTTCAAGATTAGAAAAGATCCAAGGTTAAGAAAAGAGGATATGAGATCATTCAAATGTATTGTCTGGAGTGTGTGTGGAGCATTCATGGGAGGTCTTTAAGAACAGGTTAGACAAACATCTGTCAAGAATGAGATCGTTACAGCTGGCCATGAATTTGGAGAGGAAAACAGGCTGGATGTTGTGTCAAAGCTACCTCAGCCTTCCTAGGCCTCTTTAAAGATCTTCACATTACTTCGTATATTTATTTAAATGCTTACTTTCTTAGTTCGATATTCTTTGGTTTTTGTAGTCCTCCCGTACATCACAGGCATTCAGTATGCCTGTGGTCACAGCACAGTGATGTAGGAAGATTGATCCCCAGCTTCCCCAGTGAGGTCTGGAACGATTCCCAATCTGCATTTTCACATCCCTACTGCCATGACAATATATTCCCTATTACATGACACTTATGGTTATATGGTGAGGGGCATTGTGGTGTGCACAGCTGAGGGGCATGAGCAGTAGGTCTTTGCATGGTTAGGAGATGAAGTGGCTTGTCTCTGGCTACCATAGAAAGTTGTGGTCTTCCCCTTGCTTTCATCATCCAGGTAGATGCACATGACGGGTTCTGCTGACATGTTCTTTCTCATGCACCGGGTCATATATAGGCCGCATCACTCCACTCTGAGTACACAAGCTGCTGCCCTGACTGCAGGGTGAGTGAAGGCAAGAGCAGGACTCCTGTGCTGGGTGTTGGGGACTAATGGCTGTGAGGAATTTGCTTTGCAGCTGGATGCCAAAAGCTAGGTCTAGAGAATCCAGTGCATGCAGGACTACAGAAACAATAAAATTAGTGGAAAATAAAGATCGTGAAAGAGCTAGGAACTGGTGTTGGGAAAGGGAATGGACTGAAACTGTGGGAAATTCAGGCTGTATCTGGACTGGCATGCTGAGGTGTGTCCCAGGATCTGGTCACCTGGACATCAGACAGGAGCCTGCTGGGAGTCACTCCAGGTGTCCTTTTGTTGTTGTTGGCTTTTCTCTGCACTGAAGCAGAGGCAGCAGGGTGCTGAGCACGTGCCCAGGTGGGGACGCCAGCATTGTGAACGTGGGGCCAGGAACAGGGATGTGCTCCCAAACCGCCTAATTTAGATGCAGACTCAGCAAAGTTCTGCATGAAGGCATTCAAGATCCTCTTTGTCTGTGTTTGGGGATGTTCTCATGATGAACCTCTTGATATATGAGACCTGCAGGAGGCTGAGTTAACACAGTTCAGGGGGGGATACGCAGGTAGCAAAACACCAGGAAATACAGCATTTTCTTGAACTGTCATAATCCGTGTGCACACCCAGAAGTTTAACTGAATTCTCAGCTCTGGCTCCATCACTGAGTGACGTCTCTTCAATACAAAGGCTGAAGCATGATCAGAATCGGAGCTGAGCATGAACTGGAGATCTGGATCTGTGCTTCAAATTCCAACAACCCTCATCTTGGTGCAGAAGAAGGGATTTGCGTTTGATGTTTTCATTCAGCCCGTTCTAAAAATAGGAAGCCTTTGCAGAATTTTAATCCAGCATTTCAATTTGTGTTGTCCTTGAAGCAGCCACATTGCAGCTCCATTTCTGACCAGACTTAAAACTTAAGCAACCTGATCGGTGTGTGCGCACTGCCTCCGTGTGACCAAACAAGAAACTGAAGTTTGAATTTTCTATTAGAAGATTTCTGCAAATTGGTTCCAAATAACTGTCCATAACTTTGAAACAAAAATGTTGCTGCTTTTTGAATCAATGTGATTCCTGTTCATGGGCAATCACAAAGCTTGATTTGTTTGTGTTTTTATTTAAAAATATACATCAAATACTGATTTCCATGGCTTTATAATGTGTTACTTCATTTTCCAAGAAAACTGTTCTGTGATAAACTGGGTGGGATCTAATTGCCTAAATATAGGAATCCAGTGCCATTTTAGGTGCTCCTTTGCTACATTGGCTGTCCACCCCCTTCTGCTTCAGACGGGTACAGGTGTTGTGAAGAGCTGTGTCATATTTGCAGCTCCATGTAGTCCTCTCACATGTCCCTGAAAACCTCAAATTTCACTCAATATCTGTTTTAATTACTTTGATTGCTCCTACTGCAAATAACTTGTACCAGCATGCCATGAAATGATTTTTTAAGTGAGCATTTGTGGTGTGGATAAAACTTGTTTTATTTTCTAAGTTCTTTTTTTCATGAAGCATTAAAAGATTCATTTTTCGCTGTGATTCAGAATGACAACAATTATTTCCTAGACGGTGTGACCACATTTGGCTCAGCACCACACTGAACACATCGCCGTGCAGCACTGCCATGTCTCCGCGTTGGCTCCGTTAGCCCAGGGAGCAGCTTGGTAAAGAAATGCATCAGTGCTGTTTGTTGCCAGCATTATTTTAACGGTGCTCTGTGTGTCTTTCTCTCTTTTTCTTTCCTTTCAGAGATTGTCGGTGTAGGATGTGTCCTCAATGGAGTCAGGTATAACAATGGGGACACATTTCAGCCCAACTGCAAATACAACTGCACGTGCATTAACGGGGCTGTGGGCTGTATTCCCATGTGCACAAACTCACGTCCTCCCCTTGTCTGGTGCCCAAACCCGAAGCTGATTAAGATGGCAGGGAAGTGCTGTGAGCAGTGGATTTGTGATGACTCCAAGAAAATCAGGAAGACGTCTCCACGCCACATCTCTTCTGCAGGTATGGTGGGAGCGAGGTGGACCTCTCCTTTGTCATCAGGCAGTTGAAGTCAGAGTCTACAACCAAAGTATCAGCTTGTACTGCCAGACCTGGCAGGCATCTGGTCTTTGTGTGAACGAAGCACAGAGACTCTTATACAGCACGTAGTGAAGGACAGATCATGCAAACTCCAGTGGTGTGCTTGAACTCCTTAGCAGCAATATGAGATTCATCAAACATGCTCGTGTGACAAAGCCCCCTCTGAAGCACACATCTGCTGGCACTTTGAAGATGTAACAAGTCCTTATTACTTCACCTTTTATTTTTCAGTCTGGGCCCTCTGGAAAACAGAATAGGCTCAGTTTAATTTGGGACTGAGGCTTTCTGTCTGGGTTATATTGCTTTAGTAGTATGATTTTAAAGTCCCTGTATCTTAGTAGTCCCAAGCTTACATAACACCTTGAAAACAGTTATTGTTGTGGAAGTTTCACTGCCAGTTGGGCTAAATTGTCTTTGTGTTAGCATAGTTTTTCAGCAATTCTGGACTGATGACATTATTGAACTACCTATTTTATGTATCACATAAGGTATCTTCTTTCCTCACGCTCACATTCATAGTGAGGATCATACAGCCCACTGCACAGAGGTGGTCCCATTTGCCTCAAATATGGTCCCAAATGCTTAAGGTGGGCTCACATTGCCATATGTCTTAAACTTATCCTCATAACAGCCCGTGATGCCATGTAGTGATGTTAGCCACATCAGCTCCATATTTTAGACTACCTCACAAAAACAGAGCTCAAGGAGACATAGGATGCTTGTTGTAAACCAGGATTTTGGCTCCTTGATGGTAAGGGATTTTTTTCCCAATCCTTGGTCTGTATTTTTGTTGCACAAAACAAAGCCTCAGTCTCCATTTTGTGGGTTAAACCCACCAAAGTTTAGCCCTCATTTCTGTCCCCAATAGCTTTGAACTGTGAGGTAGGTCCAAATTCAAAACATCTACTACTGAAACTGGCCTTATGTCTTCATGGCCTGTGTCCCAAAATGGGCATAACACAGCTTTCCTTGCCTGACTTTCTCTTATAAGTAGAAGTCTTATAGAAGTGAGACTAGCATTTATTAAATTTAATTTAATAATTAGTATAATAATAAATACAATAGTGAGCAAGCTCAATGCAGCAGAGTTTCTATCAG